>NC_092531.1:23586590-24205227 GCF_037038585.1 Patagioenas fasciata
CCTGATTTCAGGATATCATATTCCGACCACGTGCATACTACTTTAAGAGCTCGACGTAAACCTCCTCCCATCTCCTCTTTACTTAAAAACTCGATTTTAGCGCAGAGTCCCAGCTGTGACCAGGAAGACATGCTGTTGTTCAGGATGCTGGGAGAGCTTTCCTCAAGGCGATACACAGTGACCGGTTCACCTGCATTACAGCACAAAAAGCAAGTTTAGTTTTCCAAGTTTAAAATTAAAAGCACCGAAACCCTACGGTTTTACGTTTCAACATGCTGCAATATTAAGTTGTTACTAACATCGTTCATACAGCAACGCAGTACAGCAGTTCTGTCCTCCTAATTAGAGCTATTAATGACGCTGTTCAAACAGCACTAAGAACACTGAATAAATGTGTGTTTACACTTTATATGAGTTAAAACAACTTAAAAAAATCCTTCCAGAATATTTTGTTATAAAA
Source organism: Patagioenas fasciata (assembly GCF_037038585.1). Lineage (NCBI taxonomy): Eukaryota > Metazoa > Chordata > Aves > Columbiformes > Columbidae > Patagioenas > Patagioenas fasciata. The sequence goes on from NC_092531.1 coordinate 23,587,051, forward strand.
ACTACAAGTACGATTCTATCATCACTGCATCACCATCTCTGAGGACAACTGCAATTAAATCTAGATTTCATAAATAAGTGACCTGCCCTAGAAAAGGTGTTTCATTCAGATTTTAAAGCCTTGCCAGACAGACACTGGACAACTATTAGTTCACTAAAAAAAGCTCACTGTAAAAGCAAGTGTGAAATTTGGCTTGATAATTCTACATTAGAATGAATCTGTACGGGGTTCCCTTTTGTTTTCTTCCCCAAAGTGAACCAGCAACAAGCAGCGCAATTCTTACCTCTCGGAGGCACAGGAGTGAACGGAATGCTCTGTGATAATCTCATCAAGTTATTTCTTTCTACAGCTAGAGGCAAATTACAGCGTTCATTAAAGTTTAATCATCTAATAAGTGTCATTAAAAATATGAACATTAGTTCTTAGGAGGGACTGACCTGAGTAGTAATAATTGATATCCATGATAGGCTTGAAAGGAGAAGCAATACCTAAAAGAAATTTTAAAAATAAAGGGAAAAAACCCACAACAGATACTGCCTGCTATCTCTATTGTGAATTAGAATTATCACAAGCGAAAGAACACATGTCAAGTAACTAGAGTTTGAAAAACATCTGCTGTGCAGAAAATTGAGCATCGTGCTTAGCTCTTCAGTACATAACAAAAAAGCAGTGCTCAATGGTAGGCTATTTATTAAAATAAGACACTACTACATGCCTGTTAAGTTCCAAATTATCAGTACTTAAATATACTTCCATGCAATACCCAAACTGTTGCCTTTATGAAAAACTCCCAGCTTGTTCGTAGCAGAAGCGAGCTTACCGTTCAATGCATCTTCTTCAGACGGCCTGTGAAACGCCACAAAACCAACAGTCATTGTTTCTTAAAACAGTTATTCTGCATTCACTGATTGTGACACATCATCTTGGGTCACCTTGATAACCCCACAGTACTGCTTTTAGCCCACTTTTCAAGGGCAGTACAGGTTTCTTAATTACAAAACAGTAATGGAAGGCTGTTAAGTAATCTCATGTTTTTAGATCTATACTTTAAACACCACCAAGTCACGCACCGCATTATGTAGAGTTTGCATCACAAGAGCTCATTCCCACAGAGGTGCTTTAATTAAAACTTGTTCACAACATCTTACCCTCCTGTTATCAGATTAATAAGGTAATGGCTTTAACAGTTAACTCCGGGGATAATTGTTAACAAGAGTGATGTCTGCACGGTTTCACAGAGGGTTCGCGGTATGAAAGGTTGGGTTAGGACCTTTACCAGGAAGCCAGCTCCTCTATAAGTGTCAACACAGCCATTTCCATTTCAGGGCATGTTTTGCCCTCTGACATGTGGCCCCATTAATCTAAATAGAACCTGTCAAAGCATTCCAGTGAACACATTCAGTTATTTATTAGAAAAAAGCCTTAAACCTTGTTTTTTCATTAAATGTAACTGAACACCACTTTGGCCACAGACAACAACCAAAAATAAAAATAAATCGAAATACAGAGTAATAATATTACTCCATTAGGAGAAAGCTTACTTACATTTGACTGCTATTTGAAGGTCTACCTTGTAACCAGTCCTTTAAAACAAAGGAGAGGTGGTTTCAGTTTTGTAAGGAAAACATAGTGTAGTTAATTGGAGGTGGGGTGGTAAATGTGCTCTAAGACCTTGCAGTACAGCCTGGTTATTGGAAACACTCCACCAGGTTGTACTGAACTGCACTTGAATGGAAACACTCAGGAATGGTAACTACAGCTAAAAGTAACAGGTAAAGCTATATTATTCACTACTGTTTATGGATTCTATACATAATTTTTTTAAAAAAGGTTGTTTTTTCCACAAACAGGAGGCAGTGTATGTTTTCCTAGTGAGAATAAGCACAATACGTAGCAGAGAACACACACAACTTCTTCCCTCAGTCAAAGCAGGTCCCCTCCTCGTGCCTCATTGAACAAACGAGGTCACAAATCAGTATTGTTCTTTACATGACCTCTTTCTTCTGTTTCTTCAGTTTCTAGTTCAGCTTAACAATGAGAAAGGAGGATACAAACCGTCAGCAACGCTGCTGTAGAGTCTACTTGCTGAGCCTCTTCGGTCGAAGCTCTTCTACTCTTGCTGTACGCTGCAAACAAAAGAGATTCCTAACTGGATAAAGAATGGCACATGTCGTCGTTTCTCACCTATTTCCTAATAGGGTGAGCAACCAGACAGCTTAACGCAGCTTTCATTAAAAAAACCTGATCCTCAACTATCTGATCCGTACAAGTTTCCAGCACAGTCCTAACCAGACCACTTTGTGACTCTGGCCACCTGTGACCAATACAGGCTAACAGAATTAAGCTGGCACAACTAGAAGAGACACAATGAGATACAGGAGCAGATTCACATAGCACCACTCATGAAAATATTTCAAGATGCTTTAATTTCATGTGTTTCCTTTGTATCTTCTAAGTATATGCATTCTCAACACAATGTGGAGATAAAATTAGGTCAACACACTTACGTTGTTCTGAATGGACTCCCAGAGGGTCAGTAAACCCACCGCAAGAACTAGATTGTCTTAGACCACAGTCGGCTTGAAGACCCTACAAAAAAAGCCCAACACATATCATTAGCCGGCATGATCGCTGTTTTCAACTGCTACTCTTACAGCACACAATCCGCCCAAAACAAACAAAAAACCTCTGGATGTACCTAAAAATACCTTGTTGCACAGGAACGTACAAGTTGAGCGTGTAATTGAGTTAAAATTCTCTTCCCAGTAACCACCAGCTCTAATATTTTCAGGTGCACGTTAAGACTACTGACCCGTACTGAGAGTTCTCTTAAAGAGAGCGTTACAATAGGGTACAATTACACAAACGTACATTACACTGGATCTCTACAAGCACCAAGTTCCACTATTCTGTCGTGCCTTTGTTAACAATCAGTTCTCACTTAAGAAACACGAGTTCAATTTGAACCCACTGAAAACAGGAACAAAATCTGTAAGTCTTGCCACATGAAAACCTACAGTTTACGAATAGTATTTCCTCAGAGATGTATTCCTCAGTAATAATTATGTGCTTTCTGAATATCTGCTGTGGTGGTCAGGTTTTAACAACAAAATATTTCTTCTGCAAAAGAGGAGAAAGGCGGTTTCAACACAAACTAGACCCACATGTAGAGTGGCGTGGGGCTGGAATGTGTCACAGCCAGCATGTTAACTCCTGTGGTTTCCTGAATAAATCCGAAAAATTCAAGGTTTTGAAAAATAAATACTAGAACTTGAAATGCTATGCCCTACATGAAAGCTAAGAATGAAAACAGTCCCACCAGTTAAGATGGGACGACTCTATTACTAAGTGCCTAAGAACAGTGGTACTGTCTGGAAATGCTAGTGGAGTTTGCATCCCTATAGTAGCAAACACCGGAACTACGTCAAGGAGACATCCTGCTGCATCTGTACAGAGGTTCAACTGTAGAAGCTTTGTTTTGTTCTGTTTTGTTTTTAAAATCATGACAAGGGCTTACTTACACATAATGATTCAATGTAAAGAACACATTCTGTATCTGGTGAAAATAATGTCTCAAATAAATGCAAACCTCCTTTACTTACCTGAAGTCTGGTTGTCTCTATACCCTCCAATATAGCTTTCTTGAAGTCTTCCTGTTGCTCCTATTAAAAAGGAAAAAACAAACAAACAAACAAGCAAAACCAAAGGAAATAGTGAACACTGCCAAAAATACACACACACAAAAAGCTTTTTGGCCACACGTTATACTTATCAGAAGGTCCAGAAGGGCAACTGAGCAGAACAGTGACATTGCAACTGCCCATAATGCAATTCCTAAGTCAGATTCTCCCCCGAAAGAGGGGTAACTGTAAATGTAACTTGTATTTACTAACTTATCTTAACAGCTGCGGCGAGAAAACTAACTCTTTTATACATTTTACAGCACATGGAAGACAGGTTTGGTACAACCAATTGCTTTCCATTTAGTTATTTTATTATTCTTTAAGGAAATGGAAATTATATGTCATTTTAGAATATGACAAGTTTATTAGAAAGGCCTCTTCTTCTTGGAAGCATAATGAACAATTTCTGTGTCATCTTGTTCTATAAAACATCATGTGGATCACTGAAAGCTTCCTAAATGCTGACCTTGAAATATATGAGTGTCAAATATTTCATTAAAATTATGTATTCCATAATAAGTGTTTATCTTAATTCACAGTTGTAGCCATCTCAGCTTTCATAACCTCCATTCTTGATTAACATTTCATTAGTATCATATTGTGAAGCAACAGTATTTGATGTGTAGTTACGTTTGCATGAGTGAGTCTTCACTAGGCCTTTGGGTTTGGTGGGGTTTCTTTGTTTGTTTTGTGTGTTTGGTTGGTTTTTTTGAAATCGTAAAACAGACACAGAGCCCTTCCAGGTTGCATTTTGCAAGTTCTTTCATTATATTTGCTCTTTGACGTTTTCAAAACACATTATGCAGTTACGGCTTAAAAAAGAAACCATCCCCATTAACACGTTTGACAGAAAGTCTTCCATGCTTACCTCAATATCAGCACTTCTTTCTTTCATTCTGCTTGCTGCCTCTTTAAAGCGCTGTAACTCCATGCTGTCTCTGTGACCTTCGACACAGTGAATTGAAAGAGAGCATTTAAAATCAAAGGCATCCTCCAGCGTTCTGGCCATGCCAATAATTTGCATCACCACAGCAAAGGCTTGCAAACCATCTCAGCTCTGTGTGCCTATTTGCACTACAGAAGACTTTCCAAACACACCAAAGCAAAAATCAGAGTAACGTAACATTAATACGAAACTATTGCTTTTCCCACATTAGAGGCGCGGATCGCCACAATTTAAAAAGTAAAACTAACATTTTAGAATTTTATTCAAGCATATGCTTCTCACATGAAAGGATAGGGCAGTCCAAATTAGAGTGTTTTTATGTAGGTACGACAAATGAAGGAAAAGCAGACAGTTTTCCTGAGGTAGCTTTTACAATATACCCTTCATCCTCCCAGCTGCAAGAAATACTTGTCGGGATTTTACGAAGCACGTGGCTTTATAATGAATTAAAGTCTGCTTGGATTCACAATGGAAAGCCGCACTGTGTCCGAAGTTTTATAGAAATGTGGACAGTGAGAATGAAGAGTATGTTCTAAATGCTAGAGAAGTTAGAGGACCACACACTAAACATCTGGCTACGGTAAAAGTACAGTTAGTATTCAAAGTTATTAGTGGTGAAGTACATTTAAAGATTAGATAGGAGTAATACAATCATTCTCCATTATTTGTTCCATCTTGCTTTCTGAACTTTAAAAAAGTTGTTCTTTTCTTTTAAAACACGAGTAAGTTATTAACAAATAGCTAGTGAGCGTTCAAATGTGTAGGTACTCTCCCTATGCATACACAGATCTAAAGCTGCTAGCGCATGTAGGTAACTTCTAACTCCAAGTTTCACAGCAGTGGAATAAAGTTCTCTCTAAAGATTTAAGTTTTGCATTCTCAACAAAGCTTTGGAAAACACTGAGACATCCCTGAGCAACTATGGCAAGACAACAGCCCTGCAGGCAACCTGACAACTCCAGATTGGGATCTTCTGCTACACACTACGCGTACTTAAAGCGTTACCTACTTCACAGAAACCAGTTAGTAAACCCACACCTGTGTTTTGCAATGAATCTGCCACTGTTTTACCGTTCAAACATGTAGGTAACTAAGCATAAAAAGTGCACCTTTTTACTGTTAAGCAAAATTTGTATTGAATAAAGAGACTTTGGAAGCTTCCAAAACAACCGCCAAAATCTACGTTAGCCCAGGCAACAGTGGAAGATCCCGGTCATAACGGTGTTTAGAAACATAGTATAGGAGGATCCCTCAGCTTGACACAGATACCACGAAGATATTTGTCCAGGATTCCATCAGTCTTCTGTAATTACGTCAAGAAATAGACAATATTTTTAATTTGTGCAATGGGAAGGTAGGAGCTTTAAAATGAGTCATTAAATGTCTACAAGGCCCATACCAAGTTGTAGAGCTGCTAATTGCACAAAACTGCTATTCTCAACAACTGGCTAATGTTTTCCAGAAAAATATTGTCTATGTGACAGAATTATAAAGAAGTGGTAATTTAAGTAAAAAAAAAAAAATTAAAAAAAATCAAGCAACACAGGGAAATTAGAGATGTTAAAAGCAAAAAAAAGCAGAGCAAAATAGTAGAATGAAGTCACCTGCAACCGGAATAACACCCAAAATACTATACAATTCTTGATAAGTCAAACCTTGTGGCTTAGATTTGGTCCACAGTTTATGAAGCAGTCCCATAAGGATGTTAGAACATAAATCTTGGTTTTGCAGTTCCATTGCATGGACATGCTGACTTTTGGAAAGTTCATCTTTAAGATTCAATTTTCCATGCGAGCCACCACAGTTGACTGTTGATGTCAAGTCGCCAGTTGACAAAGAGAACTTCGTTTGGGGTTTGTTCTTCGATAAGTTGACAGAGGACTGCTGATCACATTTGTCAACTCTGCAGCTGTAGTTATCATTAGTGTCACTCTCATCATGAATAAAACCACAATTAATATATCCTCCATTTTCAACACAAGGTTGGGCGAAAGCAACGCAAGCAGAGCCAGAAGCAAGAGGATAAGAGCAGCTAATAACGACTTCAGGACATTCAGAATCTACTTTGTTATACTTACCCACAAATGCACCAAATTCTACATTATTATCTCCTTCTGTAGCCTTAGAGAAAACAGTCTCTTCGTGCTTTGCTGAAGAATCCAGCTGACTTTTGCAACAGGGCCGAGATGGAGTGCTAACAAAAAACTTAGCTGTTGGGGATGTGACATGTGGCATGCTGTTGGATGAATTGCCTAATTTTTTACTTTTATTACTGGATTTTGAGGTCTCTGCAGCCGGTATTCGTTGGCGAAGTTCTGGAGGGGAAACCGCATTTGAAAATAAGGCACTGCCTGAGGAACCTGCCTCTTGAAAGTTTATTTCTTCTCTTCGGGGAACTGAAGCCAACTCCTGACCAATCGTCTTATGTTGGGCTTCTTTTTCATCGCGTATAGAAATGTTACAGAGCAAAGCATTATTATTTTCAAGGCCTCCTTGCGGAAAAGAACTGAAGACGTTTCCAATGCTGTGCTTTTTCCACACAGAAGATCTGAGAGAGCCATCCTCAATGAGGTTTTGTGCCAAATGCTTTGAAATGCTCAGTTCGCGGGTGATTTCGTTATGAACCTTGCTGGCTTCGGAAGCTTTCTGCGCCGTCAGTGTTTTCAGAGTATCCACAGTGAGCGCTGAGAGGTCCTGCAGGTGGCCAATCTGTGAATCTAAAGACTGTAATGACCGTTTTATGTAGTTGACGCGATCACCAACTTCCTTTATCTGAATGCACATTTGTTCCACCCTAAGAAAAATCAATACTCAATTACTCAATAAGTAAAAGAAACATCTTTGAAACCCTTTCTGCCCATTTAATAAGGAAAAACCTCTGAAATTTCAAGGTGGTATATATACACTATAGTGTTGGACTGTTTTGTAATACAACATTTGAACAGACTTCTGAATCACAGAATTAACATACATATCAATGCCTGCAGCATTTATCAAATTTATCAAGTTTATTAAAACATCACAAGAAACTAAATAATGCAATTGTCTCATCTTACAGAGTAGTTCAGATCAAGAAGCATCAATGACATTAGTCGTTTCTGCATAGAAATGGGAAGACAATCTCAAGTTTGCTTAAATACTTATGTTCTTGAGCTGCATTTTACCCCTCTTAAAGTGCATTTGAAGAAACCTGCAAAAGTTCTAAGCTTCTCTATTCAGAAACTTTACTTGAAAATATTCTACCGTTCAAATGTGACTCGGATCCTCTCCTCGCTTCCAGAATGAAATTTATCATCCTTTTCATTGAAATACATCTCAACACACAGCTCTTCAAAATCATGAAGCTTTTTTTGATCTTCTTCTGTCAGGAAGAGTTCTAAAGAGAGGAGAAACCGTTCAGAAGATGCACACACAGTGAAGGAGAACAGGTGCTGCAAACAGTCACGACTTCACAAAGGCTGTTAGAAATAACAAACAGAAACAACACAAAACCCACGCAGTGCCACCTACGACCCCTCTTCTCTCCTTACTAGGTCAAAGATTTCTGCTAAAATAAAAGCAATAATTCTGAAGGGATCAGCAAATTTGCTGATGACGCTGAGTTGGGAGGGAGTGTGGACCTGCTGGAAGGCAGGAGGGCTCTGCAGAGGGATCTGGACAGACTGGAAAAATGGGCTGATTCCAATGGGATGAAGTTCAACAAGGCCACAACAACCCCCTGCAGCACTCCAGGCTGGCACAGAGTGGCCGAAAGGGACCTGGGGGGACTAATGGACAGGAAGCTCAACATGAGCCAACAGTGTGCCCAGGTGGCCAAGAAGGCCAATGGTATCCTGTCCTGTATCCAAACTAGTGTGGTCAGCAGGACAAGGGAGAAAGAGATTGAGGTGCTGGAGCGGGTCCAGAGAAGAGCAACAAGACTGGGGAAGGGACTTGAACACAAGAGCTATGGGGAGAGGCTGAGGGAGCGGGGCTTGTTCAGTCTGGAGCAGAGGAGGCTTAGAGGAGAGCTCAGCACTCTCTAGAACTACCTGAAGGGCAGTTCTAGCCAGAGGGGGATTGGGCTCTTCTCCCAGGCAGTCAGCAATAGGACAAGGGGGCATGGGCTTCAACTCTGCCAGGGGAAATTGAGGCTGGAGATTAGAAAGCAATTCTGTGCAGAGAGAGTGGTCAGCATTGGAATGGCTGCCCAGGGAGGTGCTGGACTCACCGACCCTGGAGGTTTGTAAACTGAGATTGGACATGGCACTTAGTGCCATGATCTGGTCAATGGACTGGAGCTGGACCAAGAGCTGGACTGGATGATCTCTGAGGTCTTTTCCAACCCAGTTGATTCTGTGTGCACAATATTATAACTCATGCTCTCACCTCCAGTCCATTTTGTTTGAGGCAAAAGCTGGATTCCTTAGCTGCGTTTTATCATCTGTGGAAGACTTTTTTTATTTTTTAAATTCTCAACATGAACACAAGTTTTCCAGAAAGAAGAAAAATTCTTCCCCCATCAACACTAATGGGAAATCTAATTTTTTTTTTTTTTCCCACAAGTTTGTTTGACTGGAGATTTCTAAGGGTTGTACATGATATCCTTTATAAAAACACTGGGACTTTGAACAGAATTAGAGTCTTATTCAACTTTAAAGACACGGAAAATTAAGAGCTACTTGAACTTTCTTGAGAATACACATTATAACCAAGAACTCTGCACTTTTTCCAATAGTTTGCTTTTACCATATCAAAAAAGTCACTGCAAATTTTTGGATAATAACTGTTCATACTTGGCCCATCTGAAGTCTTGTCTGTCTTTCTTCTTTTACATATACAACAGAACAGGGAAGCCATGTGGCTCAGAATAATAAGTGGTGGAGGCAGAACAGGTTTTTCATGGTAGGCCATAATGAAATGATACCGCTGATACTTCCACACAATGTTTGAAATTGCCTTGACTTGTAAATACACATTGCTGCAAGGGAACAGAAAAGCATTAACACCCCAGGATGGTTTTGGTTGTGGGTTTTGTTGTTTTTCTTTTTAAACACTTTGATAACAATCTTGAATTCTGATGCTGGTTAAGAAAGAGACAAAAGCACGAGCTTGTCTTTTACGGTAAAATTACTTTAGGGGAAGTAGGAGACACATTCAAGAAAACACTGTGATCCAAAGCAAGGACAATTAAAAAATTCTATCATCTGCTAACATCTTGGTACCTCTCCTCGGCAATAAATTGCACAGAGATCAAATCTCAAGTTTGTAAAACATAAATACATATATATATATATATAGATTGTTTTTTCTAGCTAGACTCAGATTTTTGTATCAGACACCATTAGTTCTACAGTCTGTGATTCTTCAGCGTTACTGAGCTGCTTAGAACCTGCAACTGCTTCCAGCAAATGGGATTGCTTTGAACTGGCATCAGTTCTTCTTATCTTGTCATCTTATTGTAGTGAAGTAGAAATTTATCAAAGGATTAGCAAAAATTAATTATTATCCTTATACTTACTTGAAAAATGCAATAAGGAGATTAACCATAATTATGTACTGTACAAAGAGGTAGACAGCTTGAAGAAATGGGGTCAACCATGTTCCTGGGCCACAGAGATGAGTAACTTTTTCATCAGAATTATTTGCACATACTGTGTTGGGGAAAAGGACACAGAGAAAACACACACAACTTTTAGAATTCCCAATAGGTATACACAGGGAAAAAAAAACGATCGCTTATAAAGACTACAACAACCAGCTGTCATGCACTGGTTCTGCGATTCAAAATGTCTCCATGCATTTAAGAATATGGTAGAAAAATACAGGAGACAAAGTTTTTGGTTAATCATAGAATCATTTTGGTTGGAAAATAATTAAGATTATAGAGTCCAACTGTAGGCCTAGTACAACCAAGTCCACCACTAACCCATGTTCCTCAGCTCCACATCTATACGTCTTTTAAAACCCTCTAGGGACGGTGGCTCCACCACTGCCATGGGCAGCCTGTTCCAACACCTGACAACCCTCTCCATGAAGGAATTGTTCCTAATATCCAACTAAACCTCCCCTGGCGCAACTTGAGGCCATTTCCTCTTGTCTTATCACTTGTTACTTGGGATGAGAGACTGACCCCTATCTCACTACAACCTCCTTTCAGGTATCTGTAGAGAACAACAAGGTCTCCCCTCAGCTCCTTCTCTCCAGGCTAAAAAGCCCCAGCTCCCTCAGCCGCTCCTCATCACACTTGTGCTCCAGATCCTTCAGCAGCTTTGTTGCTCTGTTATCATACTGGTTTTTTTTTCCTATTATTATACTGTGGTATAATTATATTATTGGATTTTTAAAAAGCATAATACAGCACCACAGCCAAAATTTTGGCATGAGTGCTGTACGAGAAAATTCCAAGATTTGCTAGAAATAGCCTTGTGAGAAACTGTGATTACTTTTCCTTCTAAGCCATTCAAGCTTGGTAAAGGATAATGAAAAAGTCAAGTCAAGAAGTTACACAGTTGCAACCCAAAAGAAGAAGATAATCCAATAAATGGAATCAACGTCAACAGTAGTGGCCATCTAATGTCACAAAATTACAATTTCTTAAGACCTTCAGAACATCTAATCAGAGTAAGATTTCTCCTTACTTGCTTCACAATGGCAGTGTCTTACCATCAATTTCATAGGCATACACTTCACCAAAAATCATCCAGTATGGATGAAACACAATATCTCTAGCAAGAGTCCAAGACGGTGCCTCATCAGGATACAGGATCGCCTTCCGGGGAACACCAAAGCTAAGCAGTACAAGTGCCATGATCACCACAATGTAAAACATGTTGGCCACCTATTAATACAAGAAAGTCAGTTAACCCACAATGTCATAATTATGATTTCACAATTTAAATACTTTCACAGTGACAGTGTAAAATTGATGGATTCTATTTATTATATAAAGAAAGGAGTCTAGGACACTTATATTTCAGGGAGAAAATTTTGTTAAATAACAAGCTCTGTAAATATATATATATTTTTTCCCCCTACCCATCCTTTTTTACAGCATATTTAGGATCCTCAGCCAAAGACAACTGAGAGTATTTCCTTTGTAACTCAAATACCAATCATATGGATGAGTTTCAGCTGATAAATATTCTTTCCTGAATGCACTCAATCACTGCACAGAACAAAGAGGTAGCTTTCCAAGGGTTGAAACACAGAACTTATGTCTCTTGCAAGGAATCAAAGTGAGAAATGAGCAGCCTGAGGCACTCCTTTTTAAGCAATGACCGGGCTCAGCTTTGTAGCAACTATTTTATAGGGGGAAGACAAACAAACACCGCTTCCACCTTCATATATATAGTTTTCAAGTCTTAAAATACTTTTAGCATCTAGAATAGCTCACTGATGGTAAAGCTCAGTTTTTTATCTTTAAATTCAAACAATTTGAATATTTTTGTGTGAGAGAAGACAAGAACGGAGCCCCAACCTATTCCCAGTTTTCCACAGCACAAAATACAAAGGTGCTTTAGGAAACAAGTTAAAGTCTGGCACTAGAGACCGCAAAGGCAAGAAAATCAAGACTACAAATAAATCTCAGACCCAAAAGGGAAGCAATGCTAGGTGAATCGAGAAAAAGGCATAATCATATCCATTCAAATCTCTGACATCTAAGAACAAAACAGACCAGAGAATGACAATTTGCCAGCTTTTTACAGGTATGTCGCAGAGCAAGCTCCGTAACAAAGGAAGCCTAATCAGTGTTTGTTATGAAACGCAGAAGGTTATGTTCCAGCTAGCTAATTCTGCACATTGACTGGTTGATGTTACACCAGGTTTAGTAACTATTTTCTAAATAAAACTTTGAGAAAAGTTCAAAACAGATGCAGCAAGAAAAATGTATTTCAGCTGGGGAAAAAGCCAACAGTAACAAAAGCAGCACTTACCATTTTCCCAATCATCATAACGTAAGGGCCAGCCTGCTGATTTACAGCTAGAAAATCCAGCAATCGCACATACCAAAATATTATATTGAGACAGTATGTTATTCTTCCAGCAACAAAGATGTAATTTTCTCTGTAAGTGTTTTCACCAAAATTGCCCTTTGCTCCAAATCTCAATGCAAACCCAATGAAGAAAGTGACAATGGCAACGGTGTCACTGATATTGAAATAATCACTGAACCACACTTTAATCTTCTGATTAATCTTCCCAGCCTCTGACATAAAGATCTGCAATTAAAAAGGAAAAGGTCTGCTCGCATTTATTTACACATGGACCAACACTGAAATATAGGAATCAGTAACTTTTATACTTGTAAAAATAAGGTATCTATTCAAATGGAGAATTGGTGTAGACTGAGGAATCAAACCCAGCGTTCACCTGCGCCAGGGTGACAAGGACAAGGAGGACGTGTGCTTCCTTCTCTCAATAATCTATGAAGGAATTTTGGGCTCGGGGTATTTTATTGTTGAGGCAGTTACTGTTATAAAGATGAATCCTGCTCTCTGCCTGCTGGGCCTGAGGTAGCAGGTTAATGAACTTCCTATCTTTCTTTTAAAAATTCTTATAGAACTTCTCCAAGTGTCTTGCTGACCAGCACCGTTGTGGTTGTGACAGCTATCCCGTCTCCATAAAGCTTTTCTGTTGTGTCATCTCAGATGTAGGGTACTGGTAGAATTTGACATCTGACTGGTACTAATGAATAAATGCACAATTCACTCCTCAGAAAAATAAGGTTGTTTATTTCTAAGATAAAGGTATTATATTGTGTACTCTGATGCTCAAGGTTCCTTAGGTTCTCTTGTTTATGAACAGTTTAAACCAGATCATTTTAATAGACCAAAAAACCCCTAAAATCCCAGATTATTGCAGGCGTACCTCACGAATTTTCTCAATTGCTGATGTGAAAATGTAGGCAATAACAATCCATTCTTGCACAGACGGTAATTCTTCCATTTTTACAAGAACCACAAACGTGTAGAGCATGAGGAATCCTAAGTATGCCAACTAAAAAAGAGAGAAAATTATATATAAAATTACTAGTGTTCTTTATAGATGTGCGTGAAATCTTTTGATGTGGTATATAATAAGCGCTTCAAGTAGAATTACAGTACTGTATTCAGCCCTTTAAGCAGGTAAGTTATTATTTATAAGGGGATACAAGCGTTTTCTTATTAGAAGAGGAAAAACAGAGCTGTAATAAGCTATTCATTATTAGCAAAGCTTTGTTCTTATTAAAGCTATTTTTCCTTTAATACAAATTTTAGAGTTGCTTTTACAGTAATTTAAGCAAAGCTGTGCAGGAAAACTTCAGCTTAATAAATTATTTCAGAATTCCTGCTAGCAACTGATGAAATTAATTACTCAGGCCCAAATAAAAATGTTTCTGCTAATTATTCTTGGGATTAAAAAAAGCAGTATTTCTCCAAGCCAACACCACAGACTCAAAAGAACCTCAAACCACAGTACACTGCATGTGCATAAGCAGTTTCTCAAAATCAAGTAGTTCTCATTTCCAGCTTAGCAATGTATGGGGGTTTTTTGTCTGCTTTTTGAAAAGTGCTTAAACTTTGATTCAGGTCACAGAGCTCCATGTTGGGAAAAGAACTCGAAAATCCACATTAGATCTCCAAACAAAATACACATTAGGCAAAGGAAAACTCACTGTATTAAACCAAAACTTGACAATCGGTGCATGATAAAACGCGTAAAACTTCTGTGTAATTGGAAGCCTTTTAGGTTTTGCTGGAGTCTCCATATCATGTTTTTCTAAATTACTGTCCAAGATCCTTACTTCTTTAAACACCTCCTGAAATGAAAGGACTGTTAACTTCACATACAGAAATACACACTTTGGACACTCATTTTATCTCTTGCTTTGATGTAAAAATGTAACTATCTATTTTAAGTTACAAATATTGTTTTTAATATCTCCCCTTGTGCCACGTTACCATAGGTATTTCATCTGCTGCATTCTGGAAGTTGTTTTCACTGTCATCCATTGCCATTTGATGTGCATCTTGAGATTGAGGAATATGTGACATTTCAGCCTTGGTCTTATATTCCAACAGCAGTATAGCAGGAGGAAGTAAAATACTCAGTATCACCTGGAAAAGATGAAGACTATGTGCAAACAGTTCACAGAAATCACCAACACACAGATTATCCTCCAAAAAATACTATACAAATTTTACTTGCTTGTTATTGAGGGGAGAAAAAGTAGAAGCTCATTAGTTGTTATTATTTACATACACACTTAAAAGGCTAATATCACATTTAAAGAGTGTTCTTGGACTTGAAGATATAGGAAAGGGGAAGAACCAACAAATTCCAAACCCAAAAGCCACTAGAAAGAATGTACTGTAAGCCTGAAGATGCTGAGATTTTCTGTTTGCAATCTGTTCTTTAACCCACTTCCCAGAAACTGGAACTGTGTAATGTCAAGGTATATTTTACAAACATCTGTGAGTTGAGGTTGAGCTTTGGTTGGTTTGAGTATTTATATTTTCGTTTGGTTTGTTTTTTTCCCAATTTACGGTAGAAAAATGAGCTAAGGTATGCATGAAGAGAATAAGCGAAAGCTATTTATTGTCATTAGCCTGTTACAGAGTAAGCACAAAAGTGGTTAATCAGTTACCAAAGAGGATTTTAGTAGGTCACACGTTAAATGATGCTTGTAGATATTTTGTAGGAAAGTTGTATTTCATTAGATTCCTAATAACTCTTAGGTTTTGCAAACCATCACAAAGAAATAGGTAACTCCCATTTTGGTACAATTGATCTATATCACAAAGGGCACCCCTGGAAAACCTATCCTCGATTTACCCTACCCTTGTTTCACTCTGTGCCCTGCTTTTGCTCAGTTTCTTCCTCCAAAATAGGATACAGACAAAGCTTTTTGACATTGTCTTATGTGCTGCCTATAAAAATCTAAAATGCATGGAACTATATTCTTACAGTGGGTTTTCTGTTAACATTTTTACCACTATGTTTTTAGTAGTGGATTAGTATTCACATGATCTCTTTATACCTCTGATTAAAGGCTACTTGCCTGTTTTTTGCCTTCTCTATTTCTGTACCTTATTTGAAAAGATAATAGAGCGTCAAAAGAAGAGTTAACAATAAATCATTCCAGTTTTGATTATGTTACAGGTGACTGTTTTACAGGATTTATTAACACAAGCTATAGTTATGAAAGCGTTATACCAACAGCACTTAAACACATTTTCCTTCCCTTAAAACACAAATTCCGCTAATCCTTTTTACACCAACAAACCGCGACAATGCTTACTTTGTACCACGAATTCTTCCTCATGTTCAACCTTCCCATCCACATATCCGACAACAACATCTGTGTACAGGTATGCGCTACAAATGGACGGAGCCTTGACGACACTGCCAGCTTCAGACAAGTTGAGTTGCTCCAGTTTTTAAGCTCATAGGTCAGTAATTTCATTGCCATAGTTTCATCCTGGCGGAAGGACTGTTCTAGCAGTTCGACTGCAAGTTGACCAAACTCACTAGAATGAAGAAAAACCAACAAAAGAAAGTTTAGTATCTATAGAAATGAACTTGAGTTTAGCTTGAATTTTCCTGTACAATCAAATTCCCAGCAGCACAACTTGAATAGACTATTACCTGGCCCTTGTGTACAGATGCACAGTATAGTGACTTGTAACTACAACGTGTGAATCTGTGACTTTTTAATAAAAATACATGCAGGCTACAAACAGCTGTTAAAACACACAGTGAAACCACATGGAAGTGGCACATTCAGTATCATTTTAATTTAACTATAAAGCATGACTTGCAACAGCTCTCAAGAAAGAGCAATATCTAATAGAAAACTCTACTAGAGCATCACTTAATCCTTTTTGCAAAAAGGAATTGTCTTCAAGTGTGCTAATAGAACAGTTTGGTGTTTATTCATATATAGCTCACTACTTTTATTGCACGTTTCAATAAAAGATCTTTAGCAATATAAATGTAATTTACTTGGAATACTGTTTCAGTTCTTCTGAAGTATCATCAACAAGGTCACTTTGTTTTGCTTCATAGGCCATTGAACGATACACTTTGCAGGCAACTAAGGCTTTCGCCATGGACTCCTCCCCGTGCTGCCAGAAGAACAGGGCCATCTTCTGCCTCTTCATTAGCACCGCCCAAAGTAACAGCTCGTTGAGCGGATACGCAAAACGTCTCGTTTCAGGATCATCTATGTCTACTATTTCATCTTTGGTTCTTTTCTTTTTTCCCTCTTCCGCACCAGTGTCAATCTTTAAAATAAAATCAGAACGATCCATTTTAAATCTTGGTAAAACTGCTGCTACTCATACTTCAGTGACAGACTTCAACCGGGTTCGCCACTCTTAACTACTTAGAATAAACCCCACTACATTCCCTTCACACGTCTGTACCTTTGGTTTGTATGGCTGCGCTGTTTTGATGAAGTGATTATGGCGCATTTTTTCCTTCTTGTCTGCCCTGTTCCCAAAGGACTCATGGCTTTTACACATCTGAGGAGTAGTACTTGAAGGATTTCGCCCAGATCGCTGTAACAAGAATAAGGGGAAGGGGTTTGGTTTGGTTTCTTTATTCTTGCCTACTATGTATTATAAAATAATCTATTTATAGCTAGATACTTAGTTGAGTTACTTTGCTACTTAAACAGTGATGAACTTATATAACAGCAGCAACCAGAATTTTCACTGGATATTTAACAAGTATCTTGTTTGGTTTGGGTATTTAAGAAGTCACAAAGTAGGCTGTTGACTTGTTGCTTTACAAGAAAGCAGCTAAGACATCTGCATCTCAAGCCCTGGTGAATCTGCGTGTTTAGTGCCCATTCTTCGCCTATGAGTAGGAAAAGAGGGAGTAACAGAGAAGGAATTTAGATGTGTTAGAATATCAAGCAGGAGAACAAAATCTTTGGTTTGTTCTCAACGACAAAACAGTGACCAGCTGCCTTACTATTGCCTTTAAAAGAGTCAGCCAATTGACAAGAAGAACAAAACAATATGGATCCAGTTTTCCTCTGAAACACACAGTTTTTTAATTGAGAACATATGAATCAGCCTGTCCCGTTACCCAACTGCCACATACCCGATTGTTCCCGCTGAGGCTGTTGTATATCGCTCTAAAGCGTTTTCTTGTATAGGTGCATCTATAAGTTCCTCCCATCAGATATTCAATGACCAGCCCCACATCAATCAAGTTGATTTTATATCCCGGTGGAAGATTTCCCTAGAAATAAAAAACGGTATTTTTAGTTTTTCCAACTATAATCTTAAACTTGCCTACAGTGTTCCTGCATGTGACATCACAGCTCTTCATACAAAACAAGTTAAAACTTTCATGATTTAAAAATTACATGGCTCAGTATTTATCAGTTTCAAAATAGACAAGGTTTATAGCTTCTTTTCTGTATCTTCTTCCTTAGCAGGGTAGATGTTTCTTCTGCGAGGGAGGGTATGGACTGGTTTTTGTTGATTGTTTTAACAGCCAAAATTGCTCTTAACTGGGAGTATCAGCTTTCAATCCCCCCAAAAAGCAAAACAACCACAAGTAAGATGAAAAAGGCAACACTCATCAGGTTTAACACCTTTGTGGCAGCAGAGCACTGAGCATACAACAGCAAGTACTGACACCAACAGAATGACTGCAGAAGTAGCTTACTGATTACAATAAAACTTAATAAAACTAAGATTAAATTGTCAATCACACATAAGAAATCAAAGAACTAGCATTACTATTGACAGAGTTCGACATTTACGGCATACCTGTTTGACATCCCGAACGAGATGAAAGAGCGTTGGGTTAGTTGGACCTTGTTTCTTTATAAGAAAGAGAGGGGAAAGAAAAAATCAACACCTACAGCAACAACATTTTTCTAAGCAATATTTATAACTATGCAGGTTCACAAAATAAAGTGTTTTTACAACTATTAATATAATATTAACTGCCACAGAATTCTATCTTATGAAGCCTAACAATACTATCTATAGACCTCATACATTGTGCACAAGTTTAACGCATCTGACTTGTTCTCTTCCCCACTGTGGTTCACACATCTCACATGTTCCACAACAAGGCTGCAATTTTCCATTTAGTATCTATCCCCAGCATCAGACACAGATGAACGTCCTGCTTGTCAAACTATTTCTGGTGTCATTTCTGAGGAGCCAGAAGGCAGTTGTGGCACTAGAAAGCAGCCAGACAGCACACACCTCTCAACAAGAACCTCTCTATTGACACCCCCCACATGGCTGCATGTGACCCGGTATATAACTCTCACAAGCTGTTCTAAAAGCAGCTTAAAAAGCAATCATTCACTTACTGTGTTATAAAGTTCTTCCAGTCTGGGAATCGTAAGGAATTTGTGCATGCTTACTCCATTTTCAATCAGAAGTTTCACGAATGCAACTCTATCCATCACAAGGGCATCTAACATGGCCTGCTCCAGAGAGCCAACCTACAACACAGAAGTGACAAGGTAGAGCCTGAGAGAACCAGTAAAATGGGTCATCACCAAAGCCAGTGTACTTAGATTACACAGCAACCTCATTTATTTACAGGGCTGAGGAAACCTTATATGCCTACAAATACAAAGGTATCACCCTTGGGCCAGAAAATCCCCTGAACTGCACACAATTACAGGATGAGAGAATATTCTGAACACTTAATCAGCGAGTCTTGAACTCTTCTGTAGGTATCTCCAGCTGACACAATACACAGGACTAAGTAGATATTTGGTTTGGCATAGTTAAAGCGTTCTCATAGGTTGACATTGGATGAAACAAAGACATCAAACATTTAAAGCACAATTTGCTTCAAAGATAAAAGCTCAGAAGCATCACTGCTATCAGCGTACTCATGTAGGATTGTGGTTTATTTTTACAGTAATACAGGAAAATGGCAAGATCCACAATGTCATTATCAAACCAATTTGCAGACTACAAGAAACAGACTCCCCCTCACAAGACACTGTAGTGCTGCCAACAGTAGCTAATACATGTATTTTACTAGATGCTTCTTAAGATCTTCCTTTGACCATGCAACTGTTAGGAAGAGAGAGCATCTGACTAACAGGAATTCAGCTTCCACCTTTTGCAATGTCTTTTCTCCCCTAGTTATTAAGAAGACTTAGCACATTTCTAAAATTCTTGGGCCATTTTCAACTACACAATAACAAAACAGCTGTAAGGCTATGCAGCAGCAAAAACTACTGTCCTCAGAAGAATTGTGTCAGTATTCTGCAGTCTCTCTCTACAAAAGTGAAAAGATTCGTTCTTTACAGTAAACTGCGCTTCCCTCTGAAAATCCCATGCTGCTTAATCCAGAGCATTACATACCAGCCATTGTTGCCCATAAACAAAAACGTGATTTTTGGCTATGTCAACTCTATCCCACGCAAGTGTAAGAACAAGTTGGTCAAACGCAGATGCATTCGTGCCTTAAGAAGCAAAAACAATGGGAAAAAAAAACATTAAATCAATTTAAAGATAACATACATTCTTTCTTCCCCAAAAGGCCAAATCAAGAATCCACTACAAAGTTATACAGAATATTTAATCATTTATGACACATTATGGTATTATACAATGAGAAAACATAGTAGATAATTATTTACTAGAAAACAAAAGATTCCTACAGATTACAGTATTTTATTAATAATCCATCATATAAACATTAAACAACAATAGCTGGAGATTCTAAATGCTCTTAAAAGTCTCACCTTTTAACAATGCTGTAAGAATTGCAACATCGATGTCCTGATGTTCATCTGACCCAATATGAAAAACTGTAATCTGTCCAAAACAGTAAAATAGGGAAAACCTATTTTAAAGTTATTTTCAGGAAAGGTGATTAGCTCCAGTCTTTATGTAGGGAATTGAAATATATTAGAAAGTCACCTTATCTTCAATGCAATTTAAGCCTATGCTTGATTTAAACTTACCTCTAGTGTGCAACCTGTATTCTTTTCCTAACCAGGTGCCACATAAGACAACCTTTTATGAGAAAATGCACAGCAGAAACCCTTTACGCTCTTCCGTCAACTTGAACCTATTTTCCCACTATGATTACAATTCTCTATTTTCTATAAACATCACACAGTATTCTATTTACCCCTCTGGTCCAGTCTACAGTATGAGATTAACCTGCCAGCCAAAATGTTTAGCCAAATATGACAATTTTATATCTTAGAACAGCACGATATGATGTTCAAATGAGACACCAGTACCTGAATTCAGGCTAAATATAAAGTCCCATAAAGTGCTTTTTCTTTAAGCATGCAGTGGTAATAGACCTTTGTTAGTACACTCATAATTCAAAGCCAAAAAACCCCGACTAACTGGAAGATCCACTATGTCCAAAAAAGATTTCTTAAAGTCTCTTGACCATACAGAATATTGAGATACAATATTAGATCCACAAATGCACACACCTTGAATAAAAAAATTGTATGGTAAGATTTACTTACAAGTTCTTTTTTTTTCATGCATTCCAACAGTGTCTGAAACAAATGAACTGCTTCACTTTGACCAAAGTTAAATGTCTTTTTGATGGTCGAAATGATTTCAGGTTCAGCACCCTCAGGAACATTCCTGAGATCGAAACAAACAGGAAAACACACTGTTACACATGAACGGTAGGAACTGCAATGCATGTAATTAGTTTCAACATGTCCATTCAAGGCCCTGCTATCTACGAGCTTATTACTGTTTCAGTGGTACAATCTTGGGTAACCTTTAGAAAGAAGTATAGGTTGCTTAATCTATGACTTTCTGCTACTGCCCCAGTAACCCAGCTTCTCTCCCTTTCCTTCCCACAGCCAGTTCTGAGATACTCTCAGCTAAAAGATTTTGACACATAATACTAAGTACTCGCCCCTCTGAATAAGACCTGCTTCTGATCAGACTAGGACAGAGCTCTTTGGTTTACCGCTACGTTATTTCCCTGCCTAGTGGTTCTGAGGCAGTCCCTGCAACAAGGACCTTGTATGTTTAAGGATCTATGCAAATCTGACAACTAACTTGAAACCGCTAAATATCGTGGAGCCCAAGCGCATCCCTTTTATTGCTTGAAACCACACTTAAAACAGACATATGTTTTCTACACTAAACAGAAGTGTGTAAAAAGTTCAGTTTTAAGACTACTCAGAAGAAGAAACACAAACTCTTTCTGATCCCTTTTCACTGAAAGTTACTGCTATGCAACAGCTAACTGCATTAATATATTTCCATTCAGTGTAGTCAGGTGATATCTTTAAGCAGTTTAGTAACATACTGTTCTCTGTTATTCTCATATCTCTGGAAGTTCCGATCAGCTCTGACTTCTGTTGAGCAAAACTCTCTTGTGCACCCTTAAGAACAGTCAAATCGCTTAAGTTACTGTGGCTTAGTTTAAATTTGAGGTTGGAGCAGAAAGAGCATTTAAACTGAGGGCTGGGTCCTCTAGTTACAATGGTGTAACAAGAACACCTCACGTAACTGAAGCTGCACGTGAGATGTTTGCCCTACTTTAGGATATAGGTGTGCACACTTCTGTTCTTTTTCTAAGTATCGCTAAAGCAAGCATGTGCTACAGCATTTAATGCAACCGGTACAAGGTATGTGGGAGGAACCTAGAACTAGAAAGGTCATCTCGGTCTTTAGCCAGGGCTATTATTGCAGGCAGCCTGCAAGGCTGCATCACAGGCACAATTACACTCCACGCTTTTAGCTTTCGTCTTCCCACAGAAAAAGCTCTTGCACAAATCCATTAAGGAGGGGTCTCGAAACCCATCTATGCACGGCTGATGGTTTGGTTAGCACTGCTAAGACTTACCCTCCCTCCTCTGTTTGCTTGTGAACATACGCTAGTATGTCTGCAGCTCTGCCAGTTCCCTCACACACCACCACCGGCACGGGGGGACTTTCTTGGAGGAAGTCTAGAACCGTGAGTATGACGTTGGGGCCACCTTCAAACACAAGTGCCACCACGGGCACGCCTTGGCCAATTCCTGCAAAGTAATACAAAACAGACAACGTTGTAAGTGTACAAGGAATGCCAAGATTGGTTTTATATATTTGTATAGCATGTCCCCTCTATTGAATAAATATTAAAATGCTGCCTGCCAGACCTTTTGATTGTTGCTAATGGACACTTCTAAGCACTGTTTATACTTCAGGCTGGGGGAAAAGCACTGGAAAGCTGGTAAATACAATGGAATACAGGCTACAAAACGGAAGAGATTCTTCACAGAAATATTCCTGAACTAATGCAGTAAAGTGAACACTTCTTTCTTTAGGGAACTCTCCTTCTGCTTTCCCCCCAGAGTTTCCAAAGATATCAACACATATATAATTTGAACATAGTTACACAGAAACCTTCTGCTGACAGGGAGGATTGCAAAAGCATTCCTAGAAGAGAAAAAACCACGTGTTGCTCCATAATTGGGAAAACACTGAAGAAGTCATGGCTTCTTTGCACAAACACGGATGACGTTTTACAAACTCAGCTGCCCTGTTGTGAAACTGCAAGTGACCATGTCAAAACCATGAATCAATCAGACCAGTAAGGCCTGCAATGCACTAGTAACGCAAGTGACATAGATTTGATTTATCGAAGTAAAATTGACAACTTGATTCAAAAGAAGCCTCCTCTCTGGTCCCAGAAAAATCCTGAATCTACCAGCGATATCTAGGGTTCGAGGCAGCAGCTGAAATTTGCAAAATAATCATTCAGACTTGAAACATAAAGAAAAGACCAACTTTTTCCACTCAGGCCTCAGACATCAGGATTACTTACTTGCATGGATCCGTTGCAAATTTATAGTTTTTTCCAGTTCTCTCCGCAATTTAACTTCCGCTCCATACTTCCCAACTGTTCCATCATCCACCAGAATGAAATGTGAATGGAGGTTATTTAGGACGTTTAGTTTACTTAACGGGTTTAACAGGGTTTGATATGGAGCAACCACCTAAGTGTAAGCACAGAACAATGGGCTTTACTTATGAAGATTCAAACTTGTTTCTGTGAAACTTAACCTGTCATCTAGGCATGCCTTGGGTCAGGATACATCAACAGCTGTATCTCTGAACTTTGTGCAAGAAGTAGATGATTTTGTCGCAAAAGAATAATGTTTTGAAGGATGACAGAGAAAAGATCCTTTGAAAAGGTGTCTTTGGGGAACACTTGAGATTGCTCTGGCAACAGTAGCATCAAAGATACTGCATCAAAATTTTTCAACTTATCATCCTCTGTAAATGTGAACTCTCTGTAATACATTAGCATTTTTGTTATTTGGTTCAGTAATAGCAGTAAGGGGGAGAAAAAGGATTAAGTACTTGAGAAGAAGCTCCTCCTCTAGTGCATTGCATTTTGCAACCTGTTTACACTAACAATCTTGCACAAGGCACAGATGTCAATGTACCTTCATATTAAAGCAAGTATTCCAATGATACAAAGTAAGTGAAAGAACACACTTGAGCAGATTTGTCAAAAATAAGTCAGGTAAATCATTATTTTAATTAGGTAATCAATCCTTACATCTCTTCCAACAAGGTCATTTCTGTTTTCAATCACTCCCCATGGAGCAATCCCAATAGTGCAAATCTTCCGAGATGATCTGGAAGCATGTTCTCTTAGAGCATCACCAACATGTTTTGCAACACCTGTTTGTGCACAAAAACATTTCAATGGATTGAATGTCACATCTTATTAAGAAATACAACTGTTTTATTAGTTAAATGTACCTTTAAAGATCTGGGAACTTACTTGACATAACATGAAAAGAAAAAGCATCATACTACATCTACTATAAGGAAACAAAGTACTATGTATCAGTAATTCAACAAAATAAATATTAGCCCAGTAAGAATTGAAGAGTTTCCACTACATCTGTGTGTGTGCGTTTTAATTGCATTAAGTTTCTTCTCTTGCAGTTTCAAAATCAAGCAAAAAACCCCCAACAACAACAAAAGGCAAAAGCAAACAAAACAAGCCCAAAAAAACCAATCCTCCCATCATTGTGTTGTTTCTCTTTGCAAGACGAAACAGCAGTTCACCTCCAACCACACCTATTCAAAATGTATTAATTTCACTTTACCAAACTCACTCAAATTTACTTTGCTTTAAAGAAAAACTATGCATCCACGAAATCTTTTGGCTCTTGTAAACCATAATCCAGTTAACTGCGCACATTCATCGGTACTTTACCTGTGTTCACTCCTCCAGTTATAATCCAGGCTCCTGTTGTTACTGCAGCTTTAATAAGACCTTTGCCAAGCAACTGTTTGATGCGTGGGTGAAGTTCAAATTTCTGCATGCCCCCATGTACAGATATAACAAGCTTCGGCAACTCCATCTGCCATTCTTTAAGCATAAGTTGCAGAATAGCTTCAGGCTTGGTGTCATATGACAATCGCACATACTGTGAGCACAAGAAGAGTGTTAAAAGGTTCTTAAATCAGAATCAACGAGTAAAAAGAACCAGGAGGTACCTCAGGATATATTATCCTATTCCTGGCTATGGAAAATGTAATTCGCTTTCTCAAAACCCAGCAGATGCAACAAACCAATAAGGTTGCTTTACGTCCTCCCGAATTAAGGACGAGACAGTTAATTTTGAAAGCAAGTTTTGGAAAGGGAATGACTATACAAAGATTATGTTATTCCACCCTACTGGCACAGCAACCTAGAAAAATGAGTCTTTATGGTTCTATTGATGATCTGTAAATTAGATGAAATTCAGAAATGTTTATAAAAGTTCTGCCATCTACTGGGGAGAGGCTTGCACGTCTCCTATGGAAAGTTTTACAGGAAGACAGTTACTTGCTTTTCCTGCCTGATTCCTGGTAGGAAGGAAAGCTACATTCTTCAATAGCAAACTAGCACCTTTTAAACTTGCTGTGTTTAACAACATAAGATTAAGTAGATGGTTGATCAGTTAAAAATACTGTTGCATCTTTAATACGAGCTATTCAACAGAGGGATCATCATGCAGAAATTAGCCTTATTTGACTCAAGTTCTAACCCAAAAAGAAGTACGCAGAGAAACTAGTATAGGCAGGTTGTTATTTCTGTACTCCTGGAAAGGGATTCGCAGCAATTTTATGCTATACTAAGCATACAAAGGAACGCACACGCTGCTGTTACCAATGTAAAGAACCCTGTTAAGAACCCTTCCCTCCACAGATCCGACCTAGAGCACCAGAGGCTCTGCCGCCTGCATAAAGAACAGAGCAATTTGCAATGGGAAGGTAAGCCTGTACATGAATACAGCTAGCTCTGATAGATCTAAACAACTTTTGTTAAACAAAATAAAAGAAAAAAAAAAAGAAATTAGAAAAAATTCAGATCACAATAAAAAAAACCCAGTAGAATAGTAGAGGGCACCGGTTTGCCACAATACAGGTGACACTGTTTTCAGCCTTCAGTTTCAAAAGTTGAATGAAGCATTCACCATCTCTATCAACATGTTTGGAGTAAGGGAAAAAGAAGAAAACGTCATACATGCCTTAGCCCTGTAAGAATGAGAGCCGCCTTGGAAGTTGATGACACCATAAGCATCAGTAGAGGTCTGTTCTGTGTGTTTTTCCACTGACCATTCTTCTATTTCCTGACTGCAGTTTTCACCCAGCTTCACATCGGAGTATTTCATCGCAAGACTGGCAGTGAAACACGCGTGTTGTCTGACCAAGCGGCCGCAGCAGCACCTGCACCATACCAGTTAGAATACCTGAGTAAATACTGTCATTAGGAGACAAGAGAACCTTGTCTCTCTAGAACAGAGACACATCGGATTTAGAAAGCAAAAATTATAAATATTCTATATAAATACTTATAGCAAGAATTCATTACAATACATAATTATCATGGAAAATATTGAAGCTCACTGAGATAAGTTAGAGGACAGAAGAAACCGAGTACTCATGACATGGAAAATTAATTCTTTGACGCCAAACAATTTATATAACATCTATAAATCTATGTATTGCAGACAGTTCTTTACTCATTAGCTGTATTTATTTTATATCTAACATTTCACCAACTTGTCATTCACAATATTGATCACATGTTTTAAAAACCCTATTATGAAAGTGTTTGTTTAGTGGAAAAAAATATTCACAAATAATGTAATTACAAAGAACTCTTACCTGACAAGTTGCTGACAAATCTGACATCCTGGAAGGCATCTATAAGAAATATTTAAATATATGAGTAAACTTCAGCTTCAGTTTTAAGGTGAAGGGGGACACACCCCACTCACACCACTTACTGCTTACAGAGAGATCACTGAACAAAAGAGATCTCCAGTAAATGGAAAAAATGCTGCCCAAGTTTACCCACTTATAACACGGTAACTTCACAGAATCCCAGAATGTCAGGGGTTGAAGGGACCTGGAAAGCTCATCCAGTGCAATCCCCCCATGGAGCAGGAACACCCAGCTGAGGTTCCACAGGAAGGTGTCCAGGCGGGTTTGAATGTCTGCAGAGAAGGAGACTCCACAACCTCCCTGGGCAGCCTGGGCCAGGCTCTGCCACCCTCACTGAGAAGAAGTTTCTTCTCAAATTTCAGTGGAACCTCCTGTGTTCCTGTTTGCACCCATTACCCCTTGTCCCATCATTGGTTGTCACCGAGAAGAGCCTGGCTCCATCCTCCTGACACTCACCCTTTAGATATCTGTAAACATGAATGAGGTCACCCCTCAGTCTCCTCCAGCTCCAGAGCCCCAGCTCCCTCAGCCTTTCCTCACCCGGGAGATGCTCCACTCCTTTCAGCACCTTTGTTGCCCTGCGCTGGACTCTCTCCAGCAGTTCCCTGTCCTTCTGGAACTGAGGGGCCACAACTGGACACAATATTCCAGGTGTGGTCTCCCCAGGGCAGAGTAGAGGGGCAGGAGAACCTCTCTGACCTACTGACCACCCCCTTCTAATCCACCCCAGGTACCATTGGCCTTCCTGGCCACAAGGGCCCAGTGCTGGCTCATGGTCACTCTGCTGTCCCCAGGACCCCCAGGTCCCTTTCCCCTACGCTGCTCTCTAATAGCTCATTCCCCAACTTGCCTGTCTTTATTTTACATGACTGTAGTATACTTGGCAGGTAAAAACACATCCACATGCAAAAGCTCCAGTCCTGAGACTGCAGACAGGCTTTCAGGCTTTGAGCCATCCATACCTGAAGCCCAGGAATATTTCAGAATTATCTGCTGTACCCAAATGGAAACATTTTGCTAGAGGCCAAGCAGTCGCTTATCGACAGGCATTTTCTTGGACTCATTTGAACTATACATTATTGCACCTGTGCTATGAATGTATCCTTCCAATATCCACCCAAGTTGAAGCACCCGCGTGGGAAGGTGATGGGATAATTTCTGGGTTGCATGTACAGAAAAATATATATTTGAACAAACCTTGTAGAGTAATGTCTTTACATAGAGTTTATTATATAAAAAGAATCCCTCACTTTACCCTCTTCCATCTCAAACATTTTCTGTGTTTTCCTGCTAACGGCTTTCTTAACATTTAAAATCAGTATAGCAAATACATTTTCACCAGTTTTCCATAATTTTCATAAGTAGCTGTTAACCAATTACGGACAAAATCTGATGGGAAAGTTGTGAACTCCATTGTGCGCTACAAATGGGTTAAACTAAAAGGGCAAGTGTTGAAGATCATTTTGTTCCTCGTTAAATGCTCTGGAAATTTTAACAGTTTCCTAATTACTTTGTTTGCATTTGCAAATTTTCCATGTGCTACAATCATGGTTATAAATCCTAAAAGCTTCTCGTGTCACATGGTTTCAAGGAATGTGGTGAATTATTTACAATAACTTAAAAATTTGATGGCATTTACTTTGTTCTTTTTCTGCCTAAACCCAAAGTTCTTAAAAGAAAAATAAGACTCCCCCCCCAACAGAACAAAATAGATTTATAATATTTTTTCCACGGAAAAGACTGAAATAGGAGTTTTCTAAGGTCAGAGCAAAAGGTTTCACAGCTGCTCTCAAGTATTGGGCGCTAAAAGAAAGAAAGGTGATCTGAAATCCATAATGACAACGTTTGGGGGAGACAAAACTGCCTTAAACCACCAATTCTGAATCTATTTCCAATTGGACTGTATTTAGTCTGAGACACGGATGTCACTCACATCAAGTTCAGCCATTGTAGGAACTCAAATTATACCTATAACATTTAGTGAAGGTAAACTCTACAAATTAGATATGTTAGAGATATCACGAAGTTACTTGATTTCACACCTCTAATTCAGCATAAGGTAAGAGCAGTGCAAGAGATAAGCAAAATGTTCTTCATTAGTCACAGTTTAATTATAAAGAACAGCAAGGAGTTCTTGCATCATTTCTTATTTACCTGTGTGGGTCTTTTGAACTTGGTATAATATACACACACTCCCTCTTGGTGAAAGTATTTTCTATCCAGGATTTCTGGGACTGCAAAATAACAAGCATAAGAGTATTATAAAACACAAATCGTACGACTTGGCAATGAAAAGTGATTTTTAAGGAAGCAAGAATTAGAACACCAAGGGGTTTTTATTTAAAGACTAAAGCAAGTACTTGTTAACATAAAGAAGCTAAATTCTCTTGTAATGTTTTGCTGTCTCCCAAAAACTAACAAAACCATATGACTCTAAAAGTCTCTCACATTGCCAAAAAGTTGAGATACCAGAATCATTGTTACTTATTTTATACACAAATCCCTTAAAATCCAAAGTAAATTAATTTCAAAGCTAACAAATAGCAAAACTTTGCAATGTGCAAATAGAGATGTACCAAAAAACCTCAAACATTTCCAAAATGTATTGCTAAGTAAAAAGTTAACATTTTTCAAAGATAAGTGCACTACTCTGAGATAACAGTAATTTCAACTATTTACCTCTTCAATAAAGGAAAATGTTCATCTTGAAATTGTGGGTAAGCTTCTACCACCACTGGCAATCTTTTCTACTAGCAACAAACGCCATTAGCATCTCTAGTTCTGTTTCAAGCTTAAACTGGAAACGTGTTCCAAAACACGAAATTAAGCATGTTTACGCCTTCAAGTGTTTATCTATTCTAATAGCTGGACTTCAGTTCCTTAAGCAAACCTGTAACATTATCTTACGTGATAATCTCAGGATTACATGCCAACCAGTATGCACAACGCCCAAGGTGTACGTCATGTTTCAGCAATACATTGGGAAAGGAACTCAGACATGATTTTTAGTTATTAAAAACAAGAATGCCAATTTGTACCTTATGCAATATTGCTTTAAGTCCTCGTAGAGATTATATTCAAATTTCTTCATTGCTAACACATGCCCTGTTTTACATTTACATTTTACCTCTAGAAAAATTTGAGAAATTCCATACTTATTCTGTTTTACAGTTGGGGGCGGGGGAAAGACTGATGTATATTATCCACAGCTATCTAAATAGAGGTCTGCAGACACTGTGAATGAATTAACTTTTTTTCCCAGCTCTGTTATAACAGAAGATTCAGTCAAGATAGATGGGTTTTCACTCACTTCAAGATAAGTTTAAGATAATACAGAGAAATTAGTACAAGTAAGAATGTACCAGCAGTTTCAACATAGATCCCCTGGAAAACTGCTCCTCAGCTGCCCACCCTCTGTCAGAACATTTCCCAGCCTCAGCAGATCTTTCCCACATTATTCATCATCATCTGCTTCCAATATTTTGTTTTAGCAAACTTTGACTATGAATCTGTCAAGACGGCAACGGACGGGAGCTCCAGTTTGTGTCTTTACGTTCAGAGGCCAGCGCTCTCTTCCAGAGAAATTTGATAGATGTGCATATGTAGATTAAGATATGCATGCTCTTATTATCTGTAAAAGTATACATACATTAATAGTAGGTAGCCCAAAATTTGATCTTTCTCCTCTTAAGGTATTGTTAACACTATCAAGCCTTAGCTTTTGTGACATGAATCCAGTTCTGGAAGCTGCTTTGTGCTCAGCAGTGTCCCCACTGTTCCATGGGTATGTACTTTTGTACTCCACTTCTTAAAACTGAGGGCTTGTATAAATCATTACCTTAACATCGCAGTAGTTCAAGTTTATATGTGAACTCTGCAGATCCTCCAAAATATTAAAAGATAAAGAAGAGTAATTTAACACTTCGGTGTTGTAGTCAGCTGGCTAAAACCACCCCCTGAAGCAAGTGACCACAGGCACAATGCGCTACATACTGAAATCTGAATCATGACAATTACGGGTTTATTATTAAGTGGCGATCACAGCTGGGGACAAGGACACCATTTTTCATAATAAACAGTTCCGAGAAGTTAATATAAAACATAGTCATTCTTATCTTAAGGAACGCACAGTATTAACCACTCATCAAGGATTCCCTCCGTTCTTCAGTAACGAGAGCATTTGCAGCAGAGCTGGGTACATCTTGGCTATTTACGTGGAAAAGGTTCTACAATGTTATTAAAACATACGTGGAACTTTTCATTTTGTGAAATGAGACTTTACAGCTGCACTACTGGACACTGATCAATATCGCAAGAGATCTCATACAGAACCTGCTCATTATAGAGTCTGTTTTCAGGTGAGGAGAGGGGAAAGGGGGGAAGTAAACCAAAAAGAGAACAGTCAGTGAGCACCAATTCCCATAAACAGGTAAACACCACATTAAAAACGTAGGAAAAACTGACAGTATAGCTGCCCCTGAGCAAGAACTATTATTACATAATGCTCCGGTGGTGACCAAAAAAAGGAAGAGGACGTGAGGACACCGTCAAGATAAATTAGTTGACGCAATTACCTCCAAAAAATGCTTCCTTATCAGCTAAAGATGAAGTTAAAACAAGAAATCAAGTCAGTAGTAAAAAAAACAATATGCAATATATCAATATCAGACTCTTATTAAAGGTGTTTAATCATCTCTGGTGTAACTTGCGGTCATTGAAGTGATCTGGTTTGCGGGTGTACTTTGGAACGGGGACTTTACACGATGGTTAGAGGCAACGTGGGGCAGGACATCTCAATACAGAGAGCTCTGGAGTGCTGCTATTCAAGAAAAATGACACAAAAAGGGGGGAAAAGGTACTATGAACTATATGGTCCAATTTTTGTAAAAAGCACAAGTAATATCAACATATAATGAGCTCCTTGTTAAATATTTACTCTCTTTTCTTTCAAACTTGCATGATGTGGAAAAGAAATTAGCGTTCCAGATTCTCTCCAGCGCATTTCAACTCTCTCAAGCTAAATCAAACTTAAGACTTACAAGAAAAACGTTAATACAATTAATATTACTCCAGAACTACTTTGATTGTCTTCTTCCTACAGGTGAGATCTATGAAAATGTCACCAGGTTAAGAGCTCTCAGCAGTCAATGTTGGCGGGATCTTTTTCAAAGCTGTGCTATAGTAACTCCTGGTCCCCAAGGGGCCAACAAGGCTTTTGCTCAATCCCCGAGCTGCTGGGCAAGATCCCTCACTCCGGTGGCACCGATACCTGAGCAGACAAAGTTCGCTGTGTCTTTCAGCACTTCCCAAACAACTTCAATAAACAAAAAGCACCTAGATTTGATTCAAGAAGTTGGAAGAGATATATTCATCCTGGGATCATGATTAAAGAAAATATTTTAAACTATTTCCAAGAAATAAGTCCTTTCGTAACAGTTCGCCAAGTGCTGAAATAATTATAATTGCTAATTGAAACGAAATTTACACAAGTCTTTCCTGAACTTCAAACTGAAGAGAATATGCCCAACTACAGTACTTCCAACTTCTGGAAGTATCTAAGTGCCAAAATAATCCCACGACAGGTGGAAGTTTTACCATAGCTGTTTCAGTATTAGTTATTTTTGATTCAGCAATAGCATCAGCACTCAATAATATCAATACTAAAAATTATTTAAGTGTACCTGCTTAAGATGCAAGGAACTAGTTACCTTTACTGAAATTCACGATGGGTATTTCCAGTGAGTCTCCTTGCAGAATGAAACTTTTAGCACAACGTTAACTATAATTTAAGGTTTTGCATGTAGCAGGTTAAAAAATGAAAATAAGCAAAGTAAAGTATAAGATCAGGTCTGAGAAAAAAAGCCCACAACCATCTACCACTCTCCCCCCTTCAACTCACATAAATGTTTATAAAGAGCCTCTTATTCAAGATATTAAAATAATAAGAGGACTAAGTTCTAGCAGGGCAGCAGTTGATGGATGACAGTACAACATGGTCTTACAAACTATGGCGAAATTCTCCAGGTTTATCCAGGTTTGGTCTGAATTATTTTCTGTAGGGAAAGTAAGCTTTCCCATTTGGAAAAACCTCAAAATAACTTGCATGACTTCCAATTAACACAAATGCAGCAGGTATAAATACACTGTATAGCTGGCAGTCATGAACTTGTTGGTGTACAAAAGGATCCCGGTTCATTCCCTCTATTCATTTGTAGTTCTGTATACTGTTGGAGGCTCATAAATTATAGAATATTTGTTACAAAACTAGAACACAGACCCCAGTTTCAAATTTAGAAGTCATATCACTTGCTACAGCGTCTCGTATCTCAGCTTTCAAATCTTTGCTTGCACTATATGGCAGTTCAACATGTGCAATAGTTTTTAAAGGAAACGATCTTCCAATTTGATTTGTTCTTTGTTTAAAAATAAATAGACTATAATATTTCCCTAGGACCTCTGGTTTTCCAGAAAGGTGAGGTTTCCATTTTGGCAAAAGAAAATACACAGAGAGCTTCAGGAAGCCTGAAAACAAGAAGATCCAGTGGGAAGTGCAGCAGGAATCCTCACGTTAGCGCTGCCGGGGAGCAGCCCTATACATCTAGGTCACAACCAACAAGATACTAAGATTTCTAAGAGACATTCTGTACTGAGAACATCCTTTAGCTTGTCTATTCAAGGAAATGTCTGCTGACATGTCACTGCTTCTTATATAACCATACATACTGCGCACAGTCTTCTCCTGATTTACAAAAGGATCTCTTATCTAGAAGTCGACGCCAGCAGCCGAACACGTGCTGCCCCACGGGACTGAGCTGTGACCCCTGCCCAGCTAAACCCGAACCAGCCCCGGGCTCCGGCACCTACAGCCCAAAGGCAGAAATTCCAAACCAACCTTCATCTTGCTGCTTTTATACTCGATATGTTGAATAAAACCAAACCAAGCCAAACAACCAGGATGAATATGCTATCCAGTTAAGTTAATGCATATCAAATAGTTCAAAATTCACAAAACTTTTTGCAGGAAGAGGTGCCATAAATAAAAAGCATGGTAGCTCTCCCTGCAGTAAGAACCGTGCTCCAGGCAAAGCACTTGGACTCGTTCTTAGTGCAAATTAACTGAACGATGCTGAAAATGTGCATCCCAGGATGAGCCAAGTAATTAAGCCATTGTGTATGGGGTGGAGAGCTATCAGAAAGACAGTTACACCTACATTTTCAAAGAAAATACCTAAAATTTTGTGTTAAGAATGCTAGCAGAGCACAGCTCTGTTCCTCAATGCACCATTTGTCATTTGAGGAATGTCTTTAGAACTTCAGCTAACATTAAGTAAATAAGCAGATGAGAGGAGAAAATAAAAAGGTAGGCAGTTTGATGCTATATATTTGCTAACGTTTGTTTTCAACTCTTGGCTCCAGCAAACCCCAGACATTTAATTTACTTGCTTTCCTTGCAATTTAAAATTACATACCTCTATAATTGCTGTTTGGGGTGGTTTGTTTTGGGTTTTTTTTTAAAGAAGTAGGGGAGAGAAAACAAAGCATTTAACCAGCTAGTATTACAGACTATATTTAAAAACCTCTCTGCTGCAGAATAACAGTGCTGTCTGTCCAGAGAATATGCGACACATACAAAAAGCTGACCGAGTTTGTTCCTGAATCAATACACAGGCTACCGGTCAACCTTGGAAATTTAAGTAACTTCTATAGAAAGTATGAATGTGCGCAATACTAGAAAGACAAAAAGGCCCAAATATCATCACAATGATATTTATACAGAGTGCTTTAATGTCTCCCTGTGAAGTATGTCACTCTAAATGAGAAAGATCATTCATTAATCTCAAATTCTTGTTTCATCTACTACAAATGAAATGTTTTGCAAGGACATTTTACCTGCAGTCCACATCAAGATTATTTTATTGCTATACTGAAACAACCAGCAGCCTCGTCTACAAGAAGTTGTTTCATGTATTTTTTCCCCAACTCACTGGAGCACCTGTTGTCACAGAACCCAACCGGCTCGGACTGAGCGACCCATCACGCACCAAAGGTGTCTCTGCTATGCTGAAGATCCTGTTCTGAGCAGAACGGGTCACCTGGCTTCGCTTGACTCACACGAAACCAAACAGCTCTGGTTTTCTGGGTCGAAAGACTTGAAGTGAAAGTATTGCTACAGTCCTGAAAATACATTGCTCAACAACAACAACAAAATATTTTAAGTAAAACTGTTGAGGAAACAAGGAAGGAAAAAGGGCAGTGAGATGAAGTCTTCTGTGAATTCTCCTGCACACCGTATTCAGAAGCAGACCTCAAATGAGGCAGCGAGCAAAGATAGGAATCTTCGTATCAATGGCTCCCTTAGTCCAAAAAAACCCTTCAACAATCCTATTCTTTACCAAACAGTTCAGGAGATTTGCTCCGAAGAGTTTTAACAGCAATCCAGGTCTCTAACAGAGTAGCTGTTGTTTCATCAAGTTCTGCTCTGACGTAACAGTCGCCGCCGAACTCACCAAATCCACACGCGGTTCTGGATGCAGAGAATACTTGGGATTTGTCAAAAGGGATTTTTACAACAGCTCTCTCAAACACAACGGAGATTATTCCAATGTGCTATTTGGAGAATGCGCTGCTTCTGTGGGATTTTTTTTGTTGCTTCATTGAATTCAGAAGACCATTAATTCATATATGGAATTTAACATTCTGAAGTCATTATTTTTAATCTTGATGCACCAGAATAAAATCCACAGGCCTGGTATTCTGGGGACATTTTTATTACATTCAGACTCCATCCACTTTACCCACATTATTGGGAAAGTATTCTTCTAACTGCAATTTAGGCCTTTCAGTGAGAAATTCAGAGCAAATGCAGTATATTTTTCAATACATTTTTCAAACCTGCTGGTTCAACAGCCACAAGAAGGTACATGCTGTTCTGCACTTAGACCAGTCATACAATTATTCCTCCTTTTTAGAAAGTACTAAATCTTAAAATGCACACACCATCCGTACAAGGCATTTAAAATATATAAATATATATGTGTGTGTGTGTGTGCCTAGAAAATATTTCACAACTGATGGTACAGTATGAGAGACCTCAGCTCACACTGGAGTGAACCATTAGCTGATTTCAGAAGACAGGCGCACACTGGTGTCATTCCAAAACGGTTTTCTCTCAGCTGAAATAACAAACACTTTTAGAGTTCAATGTCCAATTAACAGATACAGTAATTACATAAACTTGCCATAACCAGAGAGCCTATCAGACTGCAGCAGCACAACAGATGGCACGCTGCTCCTGAACATGACCTCGGAAAAGCAGAGGATCCTATTTTGGGGTAGGGAGGGAATGTATTTTGCTTTTTATTTCCCAATTTTCATCAAGAGAATTTGGAATATTGGTAGGCAAAAGAAAATACAGAAGAAAGTAAACAATTTCCCTGCTATAAACTGGAGTAAATTACTTTCAGCACAGTTTACATTTGCAACCCTCCCAACTCATGAAATACCAAGCTAAAAAATTTTAGCCCTTCTAAAGAATCTATAAATGACTTTCTATGAGCTCCCAGATCACTCACATTTCTATGTATTTCATAAAGTATTTCAAAACATATATCAAAGCTATGATCTAGAAGCAACAAACCAGGAATTAGCCCACTGAGTTTTCAAAGGAGATTAAAATAATTCTTTACCCCCTATTATTACAACTACGGATGAAAGAATAAAAGGGGAGTATGTGGTAATAACTGCAAGGAAAATATACAGGTATACAGCTTTTCAGACAGCGTTTTTAACTCTAACTCCCGCTTTGTTCAAATTATGTTCCAAAAAATTACATAGCAAAAGTACATAGGAATGTTTTCAAACCTGACATACAGTACCTGCTTCTTTCTGACAAAGTCCCTTGTTCAAAATCCGCTTTCAATTATGTCGACTCACCAATACAAACCAATCCCGAATCTCTTACATTTTTAAACACAGCCTACTTTTCCTTCCTTGTCTATAGGGATACAATGGTACAGCCCCCTCTTCATCTCTCAACACCACAGATTTAGCTGCGGCCCGCAGCCGTTCCAATCGCACTGTTGATGCAGACGGCCAGCCTACACACTCTGTAAGAGCAGCAGGAAGGTAGAGTCCGCATCCCTACTCACCAACATGCAACAGAAACGACGCTGAGCCTCTGTAAGCGGGTCAAATGATTTCTCTGGGTACCGAGGATGGGCACCCTCCCTGACCCTTTCCGCAGAGACCGATGGGACCCGCTGTGCGCGGCTGCTAAAACCTCTGTGCCCCCGGCTCACCAGATTTACTCCAGGAGAAAGAATCACTTTGGTTCGTACCCCAGGTTTTGGCAAGTGCTGTGCTTACCTCGCACGTGCCAGGCTTATCTTGCACGTGCCACACAGGCTGTATGAACAGACAACCCTATAAACACCAGATCTATTTTTGGAAGGAATGAGGCTTGGGGCACGCTATCAGAAGTAAAACAATTCACTCAGCCCGGATTTGTTGGCTGTACTCCCCAAGAACTTCTGCTCCCTTCTCCATCGCATAGAGAATACAAACCAGAGATGTGAGAAATAAGCTAGTGGTGGCCACCTCTGGAAATACAGCAGTAGGAAAGGGCTCCTGCCACCAGCCAAATAATTAATCCTACCTTCAATTTGTTTCCGATTTATTCCCACATGAAAAAAGCTCAGCTCTGGCAGCTGCTATTCATCGACAGCACACAGGCTGCACGTTCACTTCACCTAGTACAAAGGACATATTTCAGCTTTACTTGAGTTGCAGATTTAAAGAAGATCCTCCCTTTCTGGTTATGAAGTGCATGAATATCTGATTAATGTATTATGTGCGGGAGCACATTACAACTACAAAAGCAAGCTGAAAGGGTGGATGTTGTTGGTCTTGCTCTACCACTTTCTTAGCCTGCTCCATTCACAGATCTGACTTATTTTTAATGTTGTACAAAGAAAGGTACTTCTCTCTCATCGCAGTGAAGATTTTGGTGGCTGATGACCTAAGTAGGTTATTATTAAATCACTGTAGCAATGAAACCTGTTATCACTAAGGGATCATTGACATAGCTAGCCTCAGATGACCCTTTGAATACCTAAAACCAAACAGACAACCAGGAAGCCTTATGCTTTAATCTAAGCTATTACAGACCAATAATATTTCTCTGATTAGCATGGTTGAACAGGAAGATCAAGAGAACATACCAGTGGGCACGTCAAATACGTGACCACATCACACCACTGCTAAGGATGACGAAATGTCACATAGCCTATCTTTGGACACAGTATCTGGGAAAACCAATTTATTTGTTTTATTAGGAAAGATGCCCATCAGCAGACACATTATCAAAGAACCACAGGAAACAGATTTGGAATTTTATTCACTTTAAGAGTGAGCACCATAAAAAAACCCCACTTTGTATAAGTTACCCAAGTCATACCAGAGCAGAAAATCAATATTAGCCTGGTTCCAGGCTTGTATTAAAATATCAGCATTGAGCCCAATGTGTGAGGAAGACACAAGTTAGTCAAACACCCTTATGTGCCTGCACTTCCTCGGTAAGGGGAATACGTGCATTAGTCATGGACAGGACCATGCAGGTGTGATGGGCTATGTTGTGTCAGCTCCTGTTCTCTGCATTCTCCTGCCTGCACACACGTGCACGCTATGCACTATTGCTCACTATGGTAAGGGAAGTGAACATTTTGGTCAACTCTCTACAGTGACCAGAGGTCTCAGGAGATCAGAATATGATGGAGAAAGTAGGATAGGCCAGGAGAAAAGCAAGCCAAACCAAGAATTTGCTATAGTATAGTTCACCTACTGTAGAATACTTAAGTCTTTTTAAAATCAGCTGACTAGCAAAGAGCTGCTGGATTCAGTTACATTTTCCTTGTCTGTCAAGACAGAAGAGGCTCAGTCCGCAGCTGCTCAGGAGCCCGCGCTGCTCACCGCCCTCGTTGCGGGCACAAGAACCCTGGCAGCGTTCTGGAGAGTCCATCTGTCCCAACGCTTATCAGGAGATAAAGTTCCCACTAGAACTATTTAAGTGGTTTCTGTTTGCTCTTGAAAAGCGCAAAGAAGGAACTTAACTGGGTTTATTTAGGTAAATGTGAAAGCAGCTAATTACTGTCTGAAATAATATCTAATGCCTATTTAGCACTTTAAAAATTAACACCCTCTGCTTTTGAGGGGAAAGGTTGTTTGAGCTACTGTGTCATACTTTGTTGATTTCTCATGAGGCTCGTCTTATATACAAATTGAGCTCTCCATCGCAACCTGGTACTGATACAGAAATATTCTTTTACATTGCTTTTCCCTCTTCACGAGTGTTTCTTTTAAGTATTACAACCAGAGCTCCAAAACCTACAGAACACACTACAACGTGAGAGAGTTTAGTTACTCATTTTATCTCCAAATCCATACTTGGGGTGCTAAAATGTACCATTTTACTCCACCATTTACTATAAACGCTACAAAGCTTCCTAGCACACCATCTATATAATCTATATAAAGAGATCTGTTCCAAATCACTGGTCACTGACTGAAAGTATAACAAAGCAATACATGTAGTTCCAAAGGATGTGCAATTTACTGTCTCCATCTTATCTCTTAGATTTTACTGCACGGTGATACAGGTATCCTCTACTTAAGTGGACTGAAGAAACCGGAGTTTTCCAGCTTTCCCACCAAAAGCTGACACAGAATTGCAGGTTACCCAAAGAACCTGCAACACATCTATCTTAAATATCACAAGCCTAAATAATGACTCAGAAATTAAATATATGATTTTTAAAGAATAAAGTAAAGGTTTTTCTGCAGGGTGGGGGGAATAACTAATTAAATGTTACTGGGAGATCAGAACACCACTTGCACTTCACAAATGTCTTCTGTTTATTGTAATTTCTTCCAGCATACTCACTTCCAGTAAAACTCACCAATACTGCCTG
Source organism: Patagioenas fasciata (assembly GCF_037038585.1). Classification (NCBI taxonomy): domain Eukaryota; kingdom Metazoa; phylum Chordata; class Aves; order Columbiformes; family Columbidae; genus Patagioenas; species Patagioenas fasciata. The sequence continues at coordinate 23,626,817 of NC_092531.1, forward strand.
GTATGTGGCACAAAGCCCTGCCTAAGCCGTACTGGACTTACACCTCAGGTTCCTCTCTGGCCTACTGGGGGAAAGAGTCAAAAGAGACTATCATTCTAGAGAAACAAAAGACAACAGTAAGGAGGTGGAGGTCCCGGCAGCAGCAAAGCCAAGATACATAGGGGAAATATTTGCTTTAAGAGATGTAATTCTTCAAATTATACAGTGAGGGTACAGTCAGAGACATCAAGCTGAGCAAGCTACTTCTCTACCCTCCCACCACATCCATCCACCCACAGCTGTGCACAAGCCCTTCGGCGAGTTGATTGAGGCCCCTAAACCAGCACAATATTATTTCCAGGTAAAAAGACCAGGTAAGCTTTGATGTCAGAATGAACTGATTTGAGATGCAAACTGGGCAGAAAGCTCTGGCACAGGAAAAGAATGCATGGCCATGCTGGGTGGGAATAAGAGAAGCAGACGACCCCTTTGGTAGCAGTGAGATACTGGGTTAGCAAAACAGCTGAGCTAATCTAAGCACACTGTCAAAGTACATCAAAATAATCCCAAAGCACGCTTACTCTGTGCATCCAGGAAAAGACTACAGATCTGTCACACAAAAAGGCATTCTTCTTCAGCACCTGTATCCTGACGTTCAGGAAGGAAAGGAAGCTAAGACAGTACCTCTTTACTCCTCAGAGACCTGCCAATGAAGAAAGAACGTATGGCCCGAGGTCACAGTTTAGGTGAGCAGATACCCTGGGAATGCCATCCATTCTCATCTGGCACTGAAGATGGTTTTTCCTAATTCATTGTATAATTAAAACCTAAGTAACTCCCGATATGTTAATTACAGAAGATTTTTCTTGTCCTACATGCAAGATCTTTCCATTTGTCAGAAAAACCCAGTAATGACACCCAGGAGGATAGCCAAAAAGACTAACCTTATCTCAGCAGTGTTAATTTTTCTACATCCTCTCTGCTCTGAATCCCCCTCAGTCTTCACTGAGCAAGCCCAGGGACTCATTGCCTAATTAGCTTTTCTGAAGAATCCTCCCCATCTCTGCAAAGCATACCTGTATCCTGCAGACATGCATGTGACCAGACAACACTTTTCTACAACCCCAAATAGGATTTTTCTAAAGGCAGAAAACCTTCGGTCTTGTACATTTTCTACACCAGTAAGAAAGCACAGCCCAAAGTTCACTGCATCGTGTTGTTCGGCAAAGTACTATGATTGTACTAGTACCAAATATTTCTCTCCTGGTCTACAAAACACCAAGCACAACCTGACTGATGCATTCAAACAATGACTCGTTTGTTAGCAGCCTCATCACTGCAGAACATTCACCTGTAACACTAGCTGGAAACCCAAAACAAGGTTTGGTGAGTGCTTTCTGCCCTCTTTCCCCATATAAGCAACAGAAAAAGACCACATTGTTTCACTAATGCATTTGAAACAATTTAACTGTGAAGAGTCCCCAAGTTCTAGGTACAGAGGTAGGATTTACATGTAAAACTGCATGCATACAGTGTTTTTCCCACAAAAACTAAAAAAAAAAGGACTTTTCCGCATAAGACTTTCATAAAAGAAACCAAGAATAAGACAAGCCAATTTCTTAAGCGGCAAAGGCACAAATCCTCATCAAGAGCATTTCTGAAGTTGGCACAAATTAAAAGGACAAAGGTTAGTTAAGGGGATATTTCTGTTTCTCAACGCCTCTGGCTGCAAAACCAGCTAAGGCCAGTTTAAAATGCTGATGTCCATCCTAGTCTCCACACCTTTCCTTAGCGCCCCTCGCACAGGCCCAGGTAAGCACTCACTGGGCCACCCCACAGGCCAGTCCACAGCAAAACCCCATGAACGCTTTCAGCAGCACAATTAAGGAGTCAATCAATTACAGCTTGTGAAACCGGGAGGAGCGAGCCTCTTCCAGCCAGTTGTGCATCCAGAGGCACTGCACCACCAGACGACGCTGAGTTCCTAGAAAGGTGTCTGGGATATTTGTATCGGTGATTCCTTACTCTTTCCCTGGTGCGAGATTACTACCACGAGCAGGAATTCTTTCAGGATCAAACACTCTCAGACTTTTTGGCCAGAAGATCATCCTCAGTCATGTACTCTTCTAATGCCTTCAGCTGATGTTTTACTACATCTGCTGTTTAATAGAATTCTGCAAACTGCAGTTTAGACAATACTGCAGCCAGGGAACACGGGAGAAACTGGTAAGACTTTGACATTTAAAGCATCGTTAACTGCACCTACTCTTGTAGATTAACTGATTTTTATAACTGAAGAAAAAATCGATTAACAGTTCTGTAATTACACAAGTGGTACTTTGAGGCTCCAACCGTGTGTCACTTACGCACGTACATAATTTAACCTATTCAGGTCACTGAAGTTATATCTGACTAAACACTTGCATGACCGCAGCAGCCACGGAGACGGGCTTCGAAAGGAAGCCGAGCTTTTTCACACCGGATCTAGCCACAAACTACTACACCACATTGAGCTTACTACACAAAGCCAATAAATGTGCAATTTTAACTATGTTGTACATCAGCATGACCGTCTTTGAACGTGGCCACACAGCTGCTGTGCTGAGCTCTCTTAGATACACTAGTAGAATGCAGTTCTGCTCTCTCCTACTCCAAAAGACGAAGTTCAGCTTCTTGAGAAAGTTACACAGGAACAGGAGTAGCACTAAAAAGCAAATAAGCAGCACATTAAGAACATGGAGGAAAAAAAATCCAGCAATATTTTGTTATGCGAGACAAGTTACCAGCAGTGAATCATCTGCCAACAGGAATAACTTGATGTGAGGGGTCACACTCATCTTGGTGCAGCTCAGTCCACAAAGACAGACTATAGCACAGCACATCTGGTAAAACAAACATTATCTTATATCTGGTAGCACATATCCAGAAAAGAAAGCCAAGAAAAATGTCCTCTGTAAACAAGGATTTGGGTACAAAAGTGTTCGAGCATAGTTTCTATGTGGCTACAGTACAATTAGACAAAGGTGGCAATGCAATGTGGGTTATACTGTGAGGAGGGTACAGAACCTGACCTGCGATGGCACGGCTCCATCTGTGCCTGTGCACAAGGCTGTGCGACTTAAAAATCCTCGGGTAAGTGGGCGATACACAGAGTAACTGAACATTAACATGATGGCACCTCAGAGCAAGCTCACAAACCGGCTTCACAGTTCGTATCAAGTTTGGGGTGCCACAAGCCCATTTTCCTAAGCCTCTGCACATGATCTCACCCTTTCTCACACCAGCACCGGCGTTCATGCAGTCACATGGAGAGCCGATTCAGGGAAAGGACCGACACAAGAATTAATCCTCAAAAAAACAACAAAAAAAGGAGGTGATTAAACGTTTATTCAATTCAGATGCCCAAAACTGACTGAGCACAGAGGGAAACACAAAGGGACGGTGAAAGGGTGACAGCCAGGGTTTAAATGAGTTTAGAAGGGATTACAACCACACCTTCAAGAAGAGCTCTGGCAGATTTGGAAGCAGTTGGTAAAGATGCTATGGACCTGAACATCAATCCTGCCCCATATCTGAGATTATTGCCCTGCAGCACACACATCCACACCTCAAACATTGCAGCCTTGGGAACTGTATTGTCAATTAAGTGAGGAACAGTGGAAAGACCTGGACTTCTAATTAATACTAGTTCTAAAAATGCCCCAAGTCTAGAAATTTTTATGCAGTAAGTGCATGTGAAACACAGCATTCTTAGCAGAGCAATCAGAAACTCATTTGCAGAAGGCATACATGTAAATTTATTTATAAAATTTAAACTCAAACATTTTCTCAAATATGCATTTCACAAAAACTGATTATCAGTTTGCAGTATTAGGATTAGGAGGAGAAAAACTTTGCAGAGACAGCCCACTGTCAGCCAGGGCCGTCTTCCAAAATTCCACCCAACATAAATCAGGGTACTACGAAGCAAAAACATAGGTTCTGTTGTCTCTTAGCAAAGGTGACAAGAATCAAGTAGGCAAGATTAAGAAAATAAGTACCTCTTTGGGTACAGGTAAGTGGGAACAGCCACGGAACAAAGGCTGGTATTCAATTGCAACAACCATTGTGTTAAGACCGACTGAGCTGTAACAGACACTTTCCCAGGCTTTGAAGATGACAGAGTTCTATTACAGTGAAAGACTGAATACCTAGATTAAATTAATTTAAAGCTGTAACTGAAAAAGTATTCTCAAGCAGGAATGTGTTAGTGGAGGACACCAAAACACTGCAGTGATCACCCAAAAGGTTGTCAGGAAAAAATAAACAATAAAAATCAGCAAAACAGAACATAACAGCCAATTTTAAGAACCTGCAGCTTCTGTTTTAACCAATCTCATTTGATTAGTAGTACACAATTGAAGACAGAATCCTTATAGAACCGGCAGTGATCCACATCAGGCTTTGGCATCCATGACTAGGAAGCAAAAAGCCCAACCAGGTTGCCACAGATCTTGCAACAGCTCCAACGCTTTCCAGCTTGGAAAGAGGCCTCCCCGAAGGGCTGCGGTTGCAGTTACCAGCACTGAGCCTGGACACTGATAGGACCCACACGTGCATGATTTTCAGTTGCAGACAGACTATATGCACACAGCTACCTACACTCTTCAAAACTGTGTATGAGCCAGTTGCGTGTTCTTCGCAAAACACATGATGTGCATTAAACAAAACATGGAACAGCTTGAATTAGAATGAGTTTGTAAGTGTCTTTAGGAAAACAATTACATTGCTCTTAGTAACATAGATATTAAACAATCCAGAACTTTAACACAACTTTAGGATTTTTAAGAACCACATAAATTCCCAGATTTAAGGTTTAATCCAAGTCTACCACCTGTTACATCTGCATTGTGCTTTAGCTAAGGGAAAAAAAATGCCTAACTTTTAAACCAAGTTCAACCTGTTCTAACGTACTGACATTTTCTTACCACACTTTATTCCAACTCTCCTTGGCATCAACCCCTACATTTATCTTGCATCCTCATACCATATGTTGTCAAACTATTTTCCACTGTTAAATATCCAAGTCCTTTCCTAAGGCAGCTTTTCGGAACTATCAGCACCACAATCAACAACAGTTATTTTTCTGCCTGTATTTCCATACAAACTTTTTGCCCAATTCTTGGGAAGGAAAATGAAAAGTTACAGTAAAGGATAATGATGTTATTTATCGCAGTTTCTCTCTTGCGTTTAGTGGGGTTTTTGTTTTGTCTCTTTTTAAAAATTATTATTATTATTATTATTATTTAATTAAACCATCAGAATTTCACTGGCGTTTTCTTCTTGGGAAGAACAGGGAGGTAAGAAATTTCCTCTGCTCACCTAACAGCGATGAGATAATGTGCGTTGTTCCTTCTTCCATGCAAAAGTTACAGTGGCTTGGGAGGAGAACAAAATGAAGCTGTACCGTGGTTCTAGCAAACCTGGTAGTTAAAGAAAGCAGCTCACGCCCCTGCTTTGAAGCAGCTCACATCCGCTTTAAACACTAAAGCAAAACATAGGTGTAAAGAGGGCTGAAAAAACCTCACTGCTCCTCAAAAAAAACCACCATTCTTTCCATCAGTGGAACGGTTGCGATGGTGACCGGTCTCCGAAATACCGCTGCTTGGGTCTGCGGTCCCCTCCGGCTGGTTTGGGGTCAGGTCGCGCTGGTTTAACAAGCGGTTCGACCCAAAGTCGCAGGAGCGCTCATGCCCAGCTAATCCCACGCTGAGCCAGGCCAGGAAGCGACGCTCGCCAATACAAAGGTTTGGGGGTTTACTTTTTCTGTTCTTCTGTTAGATTAGCTTTCTATCACTTGAAATACAAAAACATCTAAAATTCAAGTAAAAGAAAAGCTAAGCTTAAAGTAACAAAAAATAAGGAACCAAGGATTAGGTAGATAGTTTTCAGTACGGGTTGTACCACAATATATTAACATGACACCATTACCTGTACATTTTCATTATGTGAGCAAAAAAAGATGGGATTAAATCAAATGAAGGACAATAACAAGATTGCCGAGAATACAGTAGAGGAGAAAGAAGGGAGCGTGAAGAAAGCATGCAACGAACTTTCCCCAAGTTTAACCATAGGTCAAGTCAGCTCACTGACTATTTTTTGTAGAAATAAAGGAGCATGCAGACTTACGTCAGAGGTCACTGGTACTTCTCGGTATCAGAGGTAAGAAGTGACATTATCTTTAATAATCATACAAGTACCTTATCTAAACACACACAGAGTGCGATTATTCAGTAATTTATCTGCTGAAAAGCCAGCTGCCAGAATTCCAACCAGTGAAGTTAGAATGCACCAAGACAGAACCTTTCACAATAGAAATGAGAAACACAACTGCAAAGACAGAACTCCAGTTCTGGAAAACACACGCATTGATTTTACTGTCAGTTTGCCTTTTAAAAAGTGGGACAAAAAAACAGAACTAATATTGCTTGTTTCAGCAAATTAACATGGCACAGAAATACCACGGCCAAAGTAGACACAGTTAAAGGAAATGAGGGATTCCAAAAGAAATAAATCTCTGTTAAAAAAAAAAAATACAAAGATACATTTTTCAGGTTAAGTATGTTGGCATGAGGAGTATCATCTCATTGTCTTGATTTTTCAAAGCACGAGCCACAATTTCAAAATCCAACCCCAAGTCCTTAAAGCCTGGGACTTCAAATGTGGGCTTGTTTCAAACAACATGCTGGCAGTATCAGAAGTTTGGTACAAGTGTCATTGCTACTATAGTTACATATTAAACTCCTAATTAGGCTCATCTGGGTCTTTCTGGAAAAGAAAATAAAACTTGCTATGCAAGAGCCTGTCAAGCACAGAAATAGTACACTATAAAAGCACCTCCCTCCCTTCACACACACTTTTGATGAGTTCTCTTAGAGATTTATGTCCAACATTACTGGTGTAAAATCAACAAACCAACATGGCTACACCCTATTGTGTCAGCATCAATTACTTAAGTTCAAAACAATAGTGATCTGTTTAGAAAACAGTCATCTGTCATGACCGTCCACAAGGAGTGAACAGTTACTAGAAATGCACCTCATGAAAGGACACGAAAGAGAAGCAGGAAGAGTTTGGGTGTCAGTGCAAAGCTTCCAGGAAAGGGAAGCACAGCAAGTGGTAAAGATAACCAGGAGAAAAAGAGAGGAGCTGGACCTGCAGTCTATCACCAGCAAAGCAGAGAAAGCAGGGCTGGTGTGATAAGAGCAAAAGGTAAGGCAGCCAGAGAGAGTTACAAAGAGCCTCAAGGGACAAGGAAAGAAGTGAAAGTTTAAAACACAATAGAGTGCCTCTCTCCAAGATAATTCGGGTGGGGAGGTAGAAGATCTGACAGAGATCTTTGAATATAAGTGAGATAACTGTTAAATGAAAGGTGATGTTTCAAGGTGCCTTTGTATGACAAGTGAAACTTATCCTTCCACTCCTGAGCTCAAGCAAGCAAAAAAAAAATCAAAGTAAAACATCAGGAAATTAAGGTACAAACAGTCCAAAAGTAGCCTAAACAGTTCCACATGCACAAAGGGGTTTTTTCCCCCCACTCTAAATAGCAAAGTCAAGAACGGGCTCATACCAGAAGGTATGAAGGATGATCTAGCAGACACTTATCTCACCCACACAGACACATTAGAAATAAAAAAAGACTGAACTCCCAGAATTGCCACACTGAACAACTCTTTAGAATAGTTTCTGATTTAACGTTGGACACTCTCCAGCAATTCTTCAAAACTGCTAAATAGTCATGGAACAGCAGGGCAATTTTTAGCAAAGCGAACTTGCATAAAATGTCCTATATTCAACTCAGGCAAAACACCTGTTCAACAACAGTTTCAAAATATAAACACATGGTAAGTCTAAAGCATCGCAAACACGTTACATTGCCAGAAAAACAGCTGAGCCACAATCAGTTAATAAATCTATAACGCTTAAGACCAATCTGTACATTTCTAGGCTACGTCAGCACCAACAAAACACCAGAACTAAACTAAAAAAAGAAAACCAACCACCAACACAACACTTCTATTGGGAGAAGCAAGTACCACACAAGTGGGAGATGCCAAGCACTCTTACAAGTCAGAAGGGAAGGCTGCACTTTCAGCTTCTTCCTAGAAGAGCGCTGGATCTGCAGATTCTAGAAAAAGACAGCCCACATTTCCACACAGTTCACAGACACAGTCAAAAATGGAATATTCATGGGTATGAATCCCTGTGGTTTTGAACAATATACTGTGAAATAAAACACCCTTATTTAAAATGAAATAAAGCACCTGACCAGATATTCAAGCAGAACTGTTTAGGCTGTAGAAATCCACAGATGTACACGCCACACTTAGATTTTCAAAAATATTTGAAAGCACTTTATGTCACAGCTCATTCTGTAAGCATCAGGAATTATCTTACAGGGACAAAGAACCGACTAGCAGCCAGAAGAAAGAGCTGGAATTAAAACTGTGTTTTCTTTGTAGAAACTCATTCACCTCTTCGTAAGGGCTTATGTGCTCCCTTGTATAAGACAACGTGTGTAAAAACGAAATCAGTAGAAAAATTAGAAGTGAAGCACAGCTGCACCACAGAGAACTACACAGTCCACCGTACAAATTCGGGATCTAGACAAATCCACAAAGATCAGGGCAGCGCTCAGAGCGCACCGAAGGGAAGGTCACGCTTCCCCCGCCGGACCGGCTGCGCGGAGCGCGGCTCCAGGGGTGGGAAGGGCGGCGGCCGCCCCTCGGCGGGCCGGGGCAGCAGAGCGGCAGTGGCTGCTCCCCGGGCACCTCGCGAGGAGGCTCTGGAACCACGGGCGGCGGGAGCCTGGCCCCAGCGCTCGGCTGAGCGCCTGCCGGCAGCCCCGGCGGGGCCGTGCGCGGGCAGGCGCTGAGGGGGCGGCGGGGCCGGGGCACCGCGCGGACGGGCCTGAGGCGCCCGAGCCCGCGCCTCCCCTTCCGGCCCGAGGTGACAGCCCGCGGGTCCCTCCTCCCGCCGCCGGCGCAGCCCGGACGAGGCGGGCAGGGAACAACGCCGCGGCCCCTCGTGCCCGGGCTCGCCTCCCGTCAGAGTGGCCGCGGCAGGCGGGACCCCGAGCGGGCGGCTGGGACAGCTCTGACCCGGCGGCCGGCGCCCCCGTTCTCTGCCCCGCTTCCCGCGCCCCAGCGGGGCGAGCCCGGCGCCGCCGCCGCCCTCACCATTCTCCTCAGGGCCGGGCTGGGTCTCGGCGCCGACTCTGGCTCTCCTCGCGCCGGGCAGCTCCTGCTCGTGGTTCGGCGTCGGCGGTGGCGGGGCCTGTCTCCATCTATCGGGGCTGAGCTCGGCAGCAGCGGAGGGCTGGGTGGGGAGAAGCCGGGCGAGGACAACGCTCCGGGGGCGAAGGGAAGAGCGGGGCGAGGAGAACGGCGCTGGCTCGACTCCGCACCGGGACCCAGCGCTGGCAGCGGCCTCAGCCCGGCGGCTCTTTCTCATAATTGTGCGACTCGGCCGGCGGAAAGCTGCGGCGCTGCCGCGTCAGCGCGCACCGCCCCCGGGAGGAGGGGGACGCCGGGGCGGCCCTGCCCGCCCGCCCCGCCACCGCGTGCCGCGCCGCTGCCGCCTCAGAGCGGGAGGGCGGCTCGGGCTCTGCACACGAGAAGGGGAGAGCGGGAACCCCGGAGAGCGCCCCGAAGTATCCTGACCGAGTGGGAACGGCTACCAGGGGGCAGGCGGCTGTGCCCCCCGTGTGCTGTTGGTTGAGGCACAGACCGAGGAGACGTTAAAAACGGAGCTTTCAGGGACTGGCGGTTCACAGAATCACAGAGTGTCAGGGATGGGAAGGGCCCTGGAAAGCTCATCCAGTGCAATCCCCCCATGGAGCAGGAACACCCAGCTGAGGTTCCACAGGAAGGTGTCCAGGCGGGTTTGAATGTCTGCAGAGAAGGAGACTCCACAACCTCCCTGGGCAGCCTGGGCCAGGCTCTGCCACCCTCACTGAGAAAAAGTTTCTTCTCAAATTTAAGTGGAACCTCTCGTGTTCCAGTTTGAACCCATTGCCCCTTGTCCTACCATTGGTTGTCAGTGAGAAGAGCCTGGCTCCATCCTCCTGACACACCCCCTTTATATATCTGTAAACATGAATGAGTCCCCCCTCAGTCTCCTCTTCTCCAGCTCCAGAGCCCCAGCTCCCTCAGCCTTTCCTCACACGGGAGATGCTCCACTCCCTTCAGCATCTTGGTGGCTGCGCTGGACTCTCTCCAGCAGTTCCCTGTCCTTCTGGAGCTGAGGGGCCACAACTGGACACAATATTCCAGATGTGGTCTCCCCAGGGCAGAGCAGAGGGGCAGGAGAACCTCTCTGACCTACTGACCACCCCCTTCTAACCCACCCCAGGTACCATTGGCCTTCCTGGCCACAAGGGCCCAGTACTGGCCCATGGTCACCCTGCTGTCCACCAGGTCCCTTTCCCCTTTCAGAGGGCAGCTCTGCTCCACAAAGCACTGGCTGTAAAAACATCATCCGCAGCAACGGGCTTCACAGCCCCCGGGCCACTGGGGTTTTTGGGGGATGGCAGAGGCCAGCACAGGGCCTGGGTCTCCACTTCCAGTCAACATGTCACCTCAAACCCGATCACCCATGTACACTGCACTGCTGAGGCACAGGTAGCTGTTTAACCCAGTGTTCTTGCTTACTTAAACTGCGTAACAGGGAACAGCATTTGTTTGAGCTTCTCTTGCTTGTCATACTTGAGCGTGGAAGTGCCATTAGCACCGTGTCAAACACATTTCGTAACTCAGTCTGAGGAAAACGGGAGGAAAGTTCACTTTGGAGAGGAAAGGAAGGATGCATTTCTTCCACTTCAGTCAGCCCTGGGCCTAGTTTAGATTAGGAACTGCCCTGCGCAGGAACCTGGACTTCTTTTGTCAGCAAAATTTGAGAATCAGTATCACTAATAAAAGGCTTGTACAATAATTTCTACTACACGTTTCAGTATTTATCTTTTGCAGCAAACAGTATGCTAGAATAAACTTCATTTTTAAGGGAAGAAAAAGTGATTAATCAAGCTTGGATCAAACTATGGGCGTTCCCTAAATTTGAAAAATTAAGATTTCCTAGAAAGATTCTAAAATGTATGTCTAACATTACTGTTATGCCAGTAATTTTTATTTAAGACATAAGGAGCTATACCTCAGTATTTCCTTTGCAATGAAAACACAGTTCAAAAGTGAGTTAAATCTGGCTTTTTAGCAAATCTGGTCCTGGTTTTTCTAAAATACCACAGCTATACAAGAGCGCTAATTTTGTATTAATCAGAACATTCAAATACATTTAAAACCTTTGGCTTTCATTGTCAGCCCTTATCATTTACCTGCACCGATGTGAAATTATGTTGAACCAGGTATCATCCGTCTACTCCAATTACTAGAAAGTCGTGATAAAAAAATCAAACCAAGCACTTAAAAGAAAAAGCAGAATGGGCAGCTGCTAGTTTAAACTGAACTGTAGGTCACAAGAAACAAAACGTCTTCAACGTTAACAACCATTGCACAGCGCAAGCCCGGTGGTAAATTCTGGTAGCAGAATGCATTTGCTGCAAACAATAGGTGCAAATTTGAGAAGAGTCCTGCAGCTGCAGGCCGTTCCTCAGCTGCAGAGGAGCCCCTAATGCTTCTTTTTTAGTTAACTTCAGAAGAATTTGAGCTATCTCACATAGGTATGAAAAGCAGGGTCCTAACACTAATTTCCATAGAATAGGGAAATGAGGCGTTTCCAGGAAAAACTTAAAATGTCTGAGTACAAAATGCTCACAACTAACAGGCTAAATTCCCCCTCTTACTGCAGGAGAAATGCCAGCCCTGCTGGTCCACAACTGCTTGTTCCCACCCAGACTGCCATGTGCCGGTGCTGGTTCTTGGCTTATGGAACAAGAACAGACGCAATAGTGAAAGCCCAGTAAGATTTTTCTGGAGATGGTTCAAAAGCTTTCCAAAGGAAAGCAGAGAAATGGGGGATTTCTGAATACTTCAGCTAACACTGTAAAGCATTTCTGACCAACTACCACATTCCTGCTTCCTCCCTTCCTTTAATTAATTAATCTAAACCTCTTCACATCCCACATGAAATTATTGAGCAAGTTCTTCTATGGTTAGGTCCTTTATCTCATCTCACAGGAATATTTATATTGGTAAGATAAAGGCAGCTATACTGACTGGATTCTCATGGTTATCATGTTGACCTCCTAAGTTTAATACCTGTAAATCCAAGAGCTCAAAGGAGCAAAGGAATTAGGAAAAAGTAGATGGAGGCCAGCCTGGGCATGAGACTTCTCTGGGACAAGCTATTGTTTTAAGAGAACATGCTCGAGGTGGGGAATTTTCCATGCCTTTTTCCCTGTTGATCCTGCAAAACTGTAAAGAGATTGTCATCAAATTATCTGAGAGTTAAACCGTTTCTGATAACCTTAGATGGAGAGACAGCACATTGTTTCACTGGAACAGCTTGTGAAGGGAAAATGAGTCATTAACATCCTCTGCCTCACAGTCTGGGGGAGCCTCAGCCTTCAGGGTGTTGTGAAGGGGGGGCAGGACATAGCACCACACTGCAATACATCCTGTGACCTGGGACTGATGGCACATGGCATAAGGAAATCACCTTATATCCTTTTATTACGTTGGTCAGCCATACAGAACATGACGTGATTTGACCCTAAGCTATTATAGCAGCTTCAGTCATCCAAAAAGAGTGAATTCTTGTAGATTCAGATGCAAAATCTTGTTTTCATCACCGTAACTCAGCCTCAGAGGGCCAAGCAGTAGGATAAATATTTGCTACTTGTCACCCTAAGGGTAACCTTCCAACCACACCAATCCTCAGCTCAAAATTCCTCTGGTATCTTCTTCCAAATCAACAACTGCCAGCTGTGAATTAGATGGAAATAATGAAGCATTATTTTATACCTTACTGCATTTAAGGACCTTTAACCTGAAGCAAGCTTCTGTTATCTAAAATGGAATATGACTGGTTTAAACAAAACTCTTTTTGCTATGTGGTTCCTATATCTCATTTTTATATCTCAAAGCAAACAATCAGTCTGTCACCAGCACTTTATGCTGAGTAATTATTTGTTATGTAATCATTACCAGAACTAGTAAAATTTGTGATGTCAGCCTTCGTAGGTTTTTGATCGCATTAAACCAGCTGTAACTTGATCTCACTGCAGTAAGTGCTAATGGATTATTAGAAACCTCTCTAAGAAAGCCCTTATCTCAATATTGCAAATCCAGTAGCCAGGATGAGGCTGTTTGCTCACTCACCCTCATGTAGATGAAATACATGCACAGACAGAAAAAATCAAAATACATTCCATTTCTCAATTACTTACCATTACATAAAAGTGATCCGGTTTTGACTTTTTTTATTTGACTCCATAAAAAGCTTTACTACATATACCCTCTGTTATTCTGCAGCTGTTCTTTTAAGGTTGTTCAAAATACCTGCTGGAGTTGTTATAGTTAAATGCAAACGTCAACTGATAAGGAGATCTAGTTAATATCCTACTCAAGGTCAAACACTCTGTGTAGAAACCATTTTTGCCCCATACTAAAGTCACCTTTGGCAGAAAAGAGGTATTATTGATTCGATTTTCTTATTCTTCTAACAAGGGCGAATTCCACCCCCTTGCCCCCCACGGGTTTGTCCATTTCTGCTTTATCCAGGCAAATCAGCTCTTTAGCTGAAGTGGCAACTCACCAGTTTAACATTCTGACTGCTGCTCCTCACCACTGAAGAGATTTTTTCAACATGAAAGTTTAAAATTTGTGAGGTAAAGCAAAAAGTGTAGAATGACACACATCAATGGCATCTTTAAGTCCCCTCCAGTATCTGCAAAGGGTTTTTCTAGTGCTGGAATTGCCAAGTTCTTGTGAAAATATTTTGCCCAAAACACCTTGAATAATACACCAACTAACAGTACAGACACACAACTTCTCAGCAATCTAAAATGTTCGATTTCAAAACGGGATGAAGTAGAAACAGCTCATTGCTGTTAAGCACAACACTTGGGACATAAAACCGAAAAGGAGGTTTGATTCCATTGAAGGCAGGGAAAATAAAACTCCAGTGTTCAACCTCACTACTTTTAACACATTTAGAAATGTTGGTTACTTTGTTAGTATGTGGTACAGTCCAGAGTTGTGCATCTTCTTCTGAAGAGGTCCAAATGGTTTAGTAATCTTTTGGCACTATATCCAGGTTCTTCAAAAACAAAGAGTGGTGTCTGAGCAATGTGTTAGTGTTAACAGCTGAGAAGGTGTGTTCTCTCAAAGGAAACAAGTACCTTAGCTGTACGTTCAAGAAACAGGTCATAAAATCTAGGGTAAATTCGAGATGTGTCTGGAGGAAAATAATACACAGAAAGTTAATTTTGCATATCTAGTAGTCATAAAACAAATTATGCCCTGTAGCTGATGTAGACTCCAATCTCACAAGCAATGTATGTATTAAATTAAAGTAACAGAACCGCTCATGTATTAAAATTGGCAAAATAGCATTAACATCTTACATCTTCAGCTCCCCTCTAACCAGGACACCCATCACAACAGCATTTAGGTGTTAACTTAGGGCTGGAGCATTCTACAGTCAGCCATCGACTTTGCAATGCAGATACAGGGAGAGCTACGTGAGGCTTTCCAGTTTTCCCCAGATGGGCAAATGACCACCAGCACTTCAAAGGCTGGTAGCCTGGGCTTTCTGACGGTGCTGCGAACAGCCCGATGAGCCAAAGCGCCAAGCTCAGAGCGCAAAACCAGTCACTCACGTTCAGCTTGGCAGTATGGCTTGTCACATCCAAACTGGGCAAATGTTTTCCAGTTTTCAAACCTGCATTAAAGATATTTCATATTAACAGGAAGGGATATTCAGGTTAATGAACCAATTCAGTTGAGTGCACGCAGTAGTTGTGAATGCACGATTTATCTTTCAGCGTGCTCTGTAAGTGTACAAAAAAAGATACATTACCCAACCCATCATCTAAAGTAAAATGTAAGCATATCCTGTATTTGGGAACATGATACCTCGCTTACTGCTCAGAAGACTGTGTTTCAGAGCTTAACCAACATAGGCTGAAGTCGTGCACAAAACTGCCAAGGGTGTGCCTCCAAGTGTCTCTATTTACATGTGCAAAACCAGCAGCTGCCCGGAACAGTGCGGGGACATTTACACCATAATGGTGACCCTTCGCAAGATTTTATCCATGCCTGCCTTTGAAAAAAATAACTAAAGCAGCTTTATGTCAGCTTTCTTCCTTCCAAACTTTCTCTCCCCATAACTTCTGCAGGACTTTTAAAGCTTCCCTGTGAAAATTCCTCCTGCTGCACCCTTTGGGTTCACAAATCGTTTTGAGTTTTACCCTGCATGGTGCAGAGGGAGCAAGGTGGCCTTTGCCTAGAGATGCTCCGTGTGCAGGCAGCAGAGGTGCAGCAGCTCCTTCCATGACCGCGCTGCCCCAACCAGTGGGGGAAAGCGGCAGCAGCCCAAGAGCCGCTTGTGTGGTGCCGGGCAGCAGCAGCAGGCGATGCCCGTAGATTGCCAAAAACTGCCTTGCAAGAACAGAGCAGCAGCTCAAACCACCTGCTTCCTGAATTTTACAAGTCTGAGGCAAGTTAACAAGTATCTTCATAGAGCTCTGTTTCTTTAATTATAGTTACTAACAGCACCAGTGGGCATGCATTTGCTCTTTTTTCCCCATTGTTACTATAATGTACATTTAAAGTTTAGTTTTGAAATCAGCTACCAGAGAAATACCTACCAAATAAATACCTGTTTGCTGATATTCTGCAGTTAGTTGTTTTAAATCCATGGGGATGGATCTATTTCCCAGCATACCCTCCATTACCTTTTGAAAGAAACACTAATTAAAAGGACCCCGCTTTTCTTGTAGCTTTGATAGGGACGCATCACAACAAAGCTCGAAATTACAGTAACCAAGTTATTGTTGGACTTTTAAATGCACCTATACCTGTTGTACCCCAGAAAGTCAGTGGGACTGTAAAACAGATAGATGAGAATGTGGAGAAAATAAACTATTGTTTCAAATTGCTGTTACTGGTGGATTGAGCTGGTGGGTATGGCTGCTGCGTTTCTTTTACGGGAGTCCAAAAGATTAAACCTCCTCGTAAATGCTGGTCCCCACACTGGAACAGAGGCACATACTATTGCCCAAGACAAAGTAATGCGCAAAGACACTACAAAACACACTGGTATTGCCCCAAATACAAAAAAGGAGGAAAGAAAGGAGAAAGTATGTGCACAAGCAAGGAGAGGGAACAGAAAACCAGACAGCAGAATACCCGTGAGCACAGTGCTGTGAGACAGTTGAAAGGGAGCTCTTTGATCTAAACACTTTCTTGGTTAAAAGGTCTTTGAGCTGCAAGCAGAAAACCTATTCTCAGCTATTTGATGCCCTCCGTGTTCAGGGAAACAGGATCTTGCACATTCTTTATAAATAAGAGGGATTCCAGAGATACCTGAGCTTCCATCATCAGCCTCTCTCAGCAACACAAAACCTTGAACTTTGATCGCTCACTTCTGACAAGAGGGGTAATAACAGCCGAGCTGCTCTCCTCCTCCTTTCCTCAAAAATTACAAAGAGAAGTCATTCACACAGTAAAATGTGCTATACAGGCTACTTGAAAATCAAAGAGTGCTTTAGCTTCTGAAAGCATTACAAATCCAAAGGCAACTTTTAAATATGCTTATATCTAAACGGTTTAGTAGATGTGAATCATTCCGAGTAAAAATCAAACCCAAATTGTGGTGATAAGATTTCAGTTTTTCTTTTAAAAAGAAAGAAAAAAAAGAAAAAAATGGTAGCAGTACAGTCCAAGCACCAGACGGGTGCTTACAAACAGCATCATTAACCTGACACATCAGGCAGCAGGCATAAAAACTGCAACTATGCACTCATGGGAATGGATAGTGAATTTTTAATTTACTTACTATTATGAAGCGTTAACTGTTTTGCCACGAACATTAACAGTAAGAAAAAGACGACTCCAAACAAAGCAATTACTCAACTTCCTTTTTTTTTTCCCCAAGTAACATTTATTAATAACATTCTTGAAGTGATAACTTAAGAGTCAGAAGGAAGGGGGCTGTTGTCAGTAAACATACAAGGAAATACTGAGATTTTTCTATTAAAGTATGACTAAAAAGGCTTTTAACATAGTGTTTAACCCAAACAAATTTAATATCAAAAACATTCAAAAATCGCTAAAAGTGTTGCAATCAGTTCTACTGAACTTATAAAAAACTCGTTTCAGTAGTCAATACTAACCTATTATTTATATAAAATTTTTAACTCCATTCTTAATTTTTGTAAACAAAGCACCTAAGCGTTTGAAAGAAAAAAGTTAGTTTACATCCCATTAAACTGCAGCACATACGCGTGAAACCTCAGGCATGATCAGGCATGGAGCATCATTAGGCACAGAACAAGGCAGGGTTTCCACAGCCAGCTGCTGAATACATTGCTGCCAAAGGTCTCCTTTATTTATGCCGATTCCGTTATTCATGTATAGCTGAAAATTTAATAAATCCTCCACACGGAAGATTTGAAAGAGAAGAAGGAGTCATATTACATAGATCTGCAAAGCTGCTGAGGACTGAGTAGCGCATGACTTTGAGCTATGACTTCTGTATCTCTTTCAGGAATTTCCAGAAACTTCTTCATGACCATTGAACTGCAGCAGATGTTTGGCTTGTCAAAGAGCATGACGACACATCAGAAGAAGAGTTTTCAGGCTGCTATTGGAACGCTGAGGTATACTGTAATTGATTATTAAGTGCCAGTCAAATTAAAATGGTGCACAAGACCATGATATTCTGAAGCTCTCAGTTCAAGCTTAGGTTAACAAAGTCAAGAGAGGCAACTACTAACGTATGAGAAGTGTGCGTAATTTCTGTTTTCTTAGGGAAGTAGCAAACAAGGCGGTTACCTTACCCGTACCAACTGGCACCACAGTCAGTCTGTGTGAATAGCAGCAACTGATACTCAGGCTGTAAGTCTGTCTGCTCCCGGCTCTTGGGAATGAAAGTTTAAACTCGACATAAATTACGTAAAGCGGCGAATTTGCAGTAAGCCTTTGTTAACTGCCAATAGAGATTTACCATGGTCTTGATTAGCATATTTCCAAAGTAGATCTAGCTTAACTAGATGTAATCTGGTACGTTTTCCCGAGCCAACCTGCCCCTAACTAGCTATAAATGTCTGGAGGTGACCTTCAGATGAGCACGGGGGCACTTGGGTGAGGCGCGGCAGGAAAGCCTGCGCTGCCATGGCCCGGCGTGCGCTCACTCGCTTGTTTTCCCCGGGGTTCTTGAACCTGTACTGGCTATAGGAATGACATTCATGTGAAGAATAGGAAAAATGTTTTAATGACTACCTGACATTAGCACTAAGTGAACTCGGTGGTTTCCTCTTGTTGCCTTCTCCAATTTTCTTTGGTGTAAAGAACTAGCATTACGGCTATACGCATTTTCTATGCCTAATCCCCCTCAATTTGCAGTTTCCTTAGAAAATAAAAGTGACACACTCAAAGTCTTCTAATTGCAAACTAAGGATTTAAACTATTTCTCCTTTTCCAAGTCTTCAAAAGCTAAAACAAATTAAGATTAAACGAGTTAAACACATGCATTGGCCTTAACTAACACAGCACTACTAGCGCTACTCAAACCTGTTGTTTTGTCTATCAATTGCAATGAATTTCCAAAAATAGTTTCAAAAAAACAACAACAACAAAAGTATTGTATAGATGCAAAAGCTACAAAGATCTGTCCTGTCTTCCCCCGTCCTTTTGAACTGATCCACAGCCAAATGGAGTTCACAGATACAGGCCTGGTCTCAATGGGCAGGAGAAGAACATTTCACACACCTTCCCATCCCCAAATAGCACTTTTTGAACAAAATCCCACTTGCCGTGCACACCATCTTGTTTGTCAACTATTCGAGGAGCTGCACTCCAGTTTCCAAGACCATTGTACAAGTACCTCCCCCCTTTTATTTTTTTAAATGGGTGATGTATATCATCCAAAGACTTGCATCAAAGATTAGCAATTTCCACAATTAAGGCATAAACCACTGATACCACAAGGGGAGCAGGGGGGAAGCTCACAACCCCAAGCTGAATTTGCCCCATCATCTGTTTTATGGCTTACAGCGTACATGGACTAATGTACACACTGTTTATTTAATTACTTGTAGTAATGGAACTATAGTTTCATTCTTTAGTTGCTACAGTCACATTAGCATCCAACTTTGCATACAAAATCTGGAAAAGAATCCTATGAAGGGTACTGTACATTTTTTGTTTAAATGAAGCTTGAGTAGTCTTAATCAAAATTAAGAAAACATTTAATGCGTCAAACTGATAAGGGCAAGAAACTTTTATAAAAATATACTGTATAGAAACACATTTGGAAAATCACATACAAAATATCCTTTTATTTCAATTGAAATAAGGCACGGTTTTACTAGCTATAGTTTGCCTGTAAAAATGCAAGTCTGTTTTGATTACTTTTATGTTATTAATATTTTCCATAAAAATATAGATGTGGGAGTAGAAAACCCTTTTACACAGAGTAGGAAATACTCTATTGTAAAACTTCACCCAATTTACTGTAATTCACTTGTAGAAAGTTTGAGTACTATTTGAAATCAGGATCCTACGTGCTATTGTCCTCCAGGCTGTTCACTGGCTGATGCTGTGCTCTCTTCATTTCCTGTATAATCGAGGTGTTCCATCATCTAAAAAAAAATAGAGAGAGATATGGTTCTTTATAAAGAAAATCTGCTTCCCCCCCATTGGTCCAAAGTATTTGTTAGCTAAGAGAAATATAATTAAACACGTTAGAGTGCATTTTAGCAGCGCACAGATGAGAATTTCTCTATAGATCAGAAAAGCATTCAAGCCAAATCAAAGCTCTCTCAGCTAATGCTTTCCACTACAAAAGTATTCTCCAAACAAGGATCCAGTCCTCTACATGAAATTAAACTTATGAGTCAAAAGCGTCTCAATTATTAAATACAGAGAACAAAAAAAACCCATTAGAGTTAAGCAAATTTTTCAAAGACACGGTTTGGAGAACTGGAAATAGACTCAGAGCCTACCTGGCATTTTCAGGTAGCAAGCAACAGCTTGAGCAGAAACGACAAGGTTTCTCGTTCCGTGACTATCTTACAGTTAGTAACGACTAACTCTATTGGCAACATTTCTTTGTAAATTTGCCTTTTATTTTAAAAAGGATAAAGGAAACGGAATTGTAAAGTCCCACAACAGAAAAGAATCTAAACCAGATCATTATATAGATTGATTATGCTTTCCAATTAATGTAACGGATTAGGTCACCTGAATAGCACAAGAAAACGTCGTACTTTTCCTGTTTCCCTGCCTGTTGCTGTGTTCCTAGAGGGCAGTGAAGGCTCAGCTTTCCTCCCTGGGACAAGGCACTGAATAAACTACAGAGGTAATACACATATTTGTTAGCATGGCAAACCGAGACCCATCAGTGTGAGGGCTTTAGAATTACGCATAATTAGAAAGAGGCCAAGCATTGGACAGTTTTGACATCTGAGAGAAGATACAGAAGGGGTAAAACTGATGCTGAAAAGCAGAACATGTCAAGGAGCTGCTACACCCAGCGTGGCAGGATTGTTAGGACAAAGGCTTAATGCTTTCTGCAGCAAAAGGCAGAAAACCCCACATACATTCTTCCATAGCGGGACATCCTGCCTAGGAGGAGAAAGCCTCCCTGTTTTTCTGTAAAACAGCTGCTCACTGCTTGGGGTCTAAGCTGGGTGGACTTCCATGCCACGAGGACACAACTGCTTTCTTGTCCTGCTGACACCCGCTGCCAGGCTCTGACACTGCAGTGTCATAGGCATTTTGGTGGGGTATAATTCTATATGTAGGGCAAAGAGAGTAGTTCCATTAACCTCTCTTGCCATGGCCCTCTTTTACACCAACACAATTGTGTCATCGCAAGGTACACAAGCATCCCTCATCGAAAGCAGGTTTGCTTCAACAAGCTGTTTCCCAATCGAGAGGCACCAGCATGTCATGCAGTAAGCCGAGATGACTGTTCCAACTCCGAAACCAGCCATGGTGACTTGGGTAAGGCTTAGGAGAGCCTAGTGGCCATGGTATTCATCTGACTATACCCAGAAAGGTCTTTCACATCTCTCCTGTGTCAGAATCCAGGCACTAATCTTGCCAATGCACCTGAGAACAGCAGCAGCACACGCTCAGCCCAGCAGGGAATATGAAGCTCCTGTGTTAACGACAACCTTGCGTTCACTTCCGTGTGTCTAGAACCATCCTTGACAAATTCATATCAAGTCACCCAAAGCAAAAAATAAACACTGCCTACAATTACAGAAGTCAAACTGCCATTTTGAATGAAGACTGAAGTATTTGTAGTGGGAAAAAACAACAACAAACCCCCACACAGCACTACCTGCCATCAAGTAATGCCATGGACCTTCCTTCATCCCTGGGAGCACTAACAGCTGGTGTAGCGCAGGTACTTTTGGTAAGCATTTTGTAAAATGTTTCCCTATTAAATTGACAAGATGCTTCCAGAAGGAAAAGTTAACATGGTTTGCATCGATTCAGTGTATCCCAAAGTCAAAGGTTCTTCTCTTAATACTACAACTAGGTAAGTAGCACAAAATGTACTTTTGCTGGAGGTACTTCCTGTATTTGAATTTTAAAGCCTCTGCTTAATATATCAGATTTTTAAGTTAAGACCAAAATGGCTAGTAGAGGATAATGGGTGTTTGGGGTTATTTTGATAGACATAAATGTTAGAAGATCCCCCTCCAAAAAGCCACCTCACCCCATTTCTAATCTCTGCACCATACAGAAGGATTGTCCACAACTTGAAGTCAAAGACAACAGACGCTTTCCTAAAAGTGTCAGATTGCATTAAGCAGCTTTTTCCACAAATGCATCTCAACTGTAGGTTCTCTCAGGACAACCCCATCCCCAAAGCCTCAGCAGAAGCCGCACGGATCTTTACAACAGCCAGCAGCAAGATGAAGGCACCACACAAAAATCCGGGACAAAACTGTTGTTTCAAGCCTTGAAAGAGCCAAAGGAATCAGACCGTGCGCTGTGGAGAGCTGATGAACGTTTAAAGTCAAAGAGATTCAGCAGCTTTTCTCCCACATCTGAATTCCTGACAGTTTTTAAAAAGGACTGTCAAGATAGCTTTGTCACTGAAGCACGTTTAACCTGTCTCCTAACATCGTCAACTATTAAAAACTTTTTAAAAAGTAAATAATAATAGTATTTTTTTAAACAAATCGCACACAGAGCCAAACCAGAAATGGCAATGCAAACTTCTCTCTGTAAAAGAGCAAACACCTGACTGCAAGATTCACTCTGATGACGAAGAACAAATACCTGACTGCAAGATTCACTCTGATGACGTTGCGTTCACATAATTCTTAACAACTTACAGCGATGAATCTTCACGTGTCTGAAAATGTGATTTTAAACTGCAGTTCTAACCAGCAGGTGCATGCAGTGTAACACGCGTGTAACAAACCTCTTGATTTATTATTTCAAAGAGATAAAAAAAGCTCGCTAAACACTTCAAATTTACAAACTCTAACAGGTTGCAAGACTATTCGATCAAGTTGCCTTAGTCCACTAGATGTTTCATGATGTTCATAAAATTATTTCATAGATTGCACTGATGTATTTTTAAATTAAATCATTAACTGGGAAAAAGCATGAAAATAGTTTACCATGCAGGCATACACAAGGAATATAAGGAAACCAGAAAACCTAGAAAAACCTTTATGATGAGCTTCCCAGCAGCACTACTGCCCATATGGCGGTAGGAAATGGGTATGTTGGTCTTCCAAGAAATCCCTGTGCTTCAGTGAAATGTTTTTCTGTGCAGCAACTCATTACAGCTTGAGTAGCTCCATAAAAAAGCCACACACAGCGTAAGCAGGATTTAGGGCCGCATCGTTACACAGAAATGCTCTCACCTAAGAATTCTGGGGCATCAGAATTATGTGGGGGAGTCAAGCTTTACCCATGGGGATAAAGCACAAACTGAAATACTGCTTTTAACCATCCTACCCAAGAACTTGAGTGCACACGGCAGCATGGAAGAATTTTAGGTTATAAAAATACAGTCTGGCCATCTGATTTTAACTGGCACTCAACCCCTCCCATTTCCTAACCTCCTCTTGGTTTTTTCTCTCATTTCTTTATTATTAAAGCTTCTTAATCAGACTTAAATTGTTGAAGTACTCTCTATTAGAAGAAAGAAGCTAATGAGAAAGTACTTTTTAGTTCAGAATTTAAGACAGAGATTGTCTGCAGTGTATAGGGCAGACAAGCTCCACTTTATAAATAGATGTATAATTCCAGACTGACGACTATAATTTCAAGATTATATTCAAATGCTTAAGCTCTGCAAGAAGCTGCAATTTGAAAGCTTGCATTGCTCTCTCCATGCTGTGCTTGAGAAGCTGACAGGTAAAATAAATACCATCAGTGTCAGCGGTCACGAGCAAAAGCCTCTTCAGGTTAAACCTTCCGGCTGCCGTCAGGAAGCTGAGCAGCAGCAAGACCACAAACGCTGCTCTGAATCCTTGAGTCCTGCTCCCGATCCCCCTGCAAGCACCGCAGACAGCACGGGATAAAGGACACTCGCAGGTAATACAATGACAGAGGGACTGGAGACACCATGACAAATTATAATGCTGAACATTGTAAAAGAGGACAATAAAATTGTTGTTGAGCACTGAGCAGGTTTTCATGTCAACACAGTGGCACAGAGAAATTAGGTGAAGGGCTTCTATGTAGGTACCAGTGGAGGAACTAACACCAATTCTAAATGAAGACACTCCTAAGGATTTGGGAAATTATAGAGACATAGACATATGTCTCTATAGACATATAGAGACAAGCCTGAAGGCAGGCTTGGGAATCGTTGGTATTTTATTTAAAATTTTGCTGTATTCCTTTAAAAAAAACCCCAACAAACCTAATAAAACCAGATTTATAGCTTGCCTTCACTTTTACCCTCTTCTATTGAATTACTCAGAAAAATTAGAAAGAAGCTATATGCAAAAACGAATGAAAAGAGGAAGCAGAGGGGAAAAAAAGAAATCATAAGATGATTAATAAAGTTCCATTAAAAGAAGGCCATAATCACACCTTGTAGCAAAGGCGTCCTGGAGGAGTCCGATACCTAAATAAAATTCATTGCATTATTAAGATCATACATGATAAAAGTCAGAAAAAGGCAAAACTCAAAAAGCTAACTAATGGGCTATAATCAAACAGCAGCATTCCTGAAGTTTAGTGCCTTGCTACACAGTAAATGCTCCGGTGCCCCTGTTCCTGGGGCACTTTGCTCTACCAAGTGTGTGAGGCTCATGGGTTCCCATGAGGACACCAAATCTCTACAGGGGGTGGGCACCCCTGTCCATGGGGCTGCTCTGCTCCAGTCCAAGTTACCATCATTGTAGCAAAAAAGAGTCTTCAGTCACCTTTTTCTCTCTTTTTCTCCTCAGAATTAGCACTGAAACCTGACGGTTTCAACCCTGGGTTTGTGTGTGTATGTTTCTTTGTAAGTACAGTAAGCACAGTTCAAACTACAGCTTTATGGCAGGAGGACGAGACACAAGAAAGATCAGCACTGCAGCATTCTGAGAGAGCAACCGGAATAACACTCTCCGGGAAAAAATATAGAAAAATATTCTTCAAAAAGAAGAAAACTAGGAGTTAGTAAAGTTACACACAGGTGTTCAATCACAGATAAATCTAACCCAGGGGTGGTAGAGTGGGGGTGGAAATGAATATTTTAAATTGTGCCAGAAACGAAGTAATCTGACCTCAAAACAAGCTGAACTTCAGAGCAGTTTTAATCCTTCAAGAAACCAGTTGAAAGGATGTGAAATAACTACTATGGCAACATAATTCTTCCCAGTGTGAGTTTTGCTATGAGAAATGCAAGAACTCGCTGTCACTAACGCGACTTGCCAGATTTACTTAGGCCAATCTTACTCAGAACTCAACTGAGGAAAACAAATTACAAAACTTTTTCTCCCTAACAGTCCCAGAGTTACTGGGCTTCGTATATGCAACAATGGTTATTTTAGAATGGCAAACATAACCCATTCGTATATAAATACATAGCAAGCCAAATTAATCCTGACCTACAGAGCAACATTTCTATTCACTGGACCTAGGAGAGGAGTTGTTTTTGTAGACAAAAAGACAGGGTATCCACTTAAAGCTGAAGATGTCCTGAGTAATTTCATCCCATGCCACCCTCCAGTGGAAGGAGGTATTGAATATTAACTCAACAAATGGCAGCATTTAGCTGATCATGCTATAGGAGCTGCGTGATGCAGTTTCTACAAGATTTACCATCACCTGGACTTCCATTGATCCACTTCAACCTTGCAATCCAGAAGCTGAAAAAGCAGGAGCTGCTGCTTTCCACGATCAACTTCCTATCACCCACCTCCAACTACCCATTCTATGAGCCGAGCTCAACACAGCCTGGATACAGGCGATAGCTGCTCAATTCAAACCATATGGGATTTTAGGTCTCACACAAATTCAGAGCGATCTGATCAGTCCTCAATAAATGCTGGGTCACAATGGCACACTCAGGCACTACCAGCCAACTGTGGGGGAACGCGCACACAGCAACGGGCAGAGAGCTGCAGGGATTTTAAGGACTGCAGTTCCTGGGTAGTGTTAGAGAAGCACAGGGGAAATGCAGAATACCCAAGGCAGTGTGCACAGAGCGTGTGCTGCGAGAGAAAACAGCTCTGTAAGCACCCAGCTGTTTTGTTGCTGAATGCTCCATGTAATCCCGATGATGATGATGCATGGGAAGTTTCTAGAATCCTAACTGATGAACTTTTTTGAACTGTCTCTTAATGCAGGACTAGTGCGGATTGTAATCTGCATGCTTAGTTCATGTTATACCACATCAAGGTGATAGTTGAAGGATGTTAAAACACAAATAAAACCTTTCAAAGAAAACAAACCAGAACAAATGACTTTTTCTCTTGAGTACTGAACCAGCTGTTTCATCTCCCTGAAGCTTTATTCTGTCATCTCAACTACTAGGGTAAGATCTGCTAAGAGTAAAGACTATTTTTCCTTATTTGTTCCAGAAGATAACCAACATTAAAACTAGCAAAAATTGGACTGTGGTGATTTAATACCAAGTACTTAGAGAAGCATACACTCCAAGGAATCAAAACCAAAATACTGCAGACATCCAGCCTACCTGGTAATTGCTTCCTTTCCAGAACTTCTTCATCTCTTTGCGCTTCCAAGCAATAAGCGAGCTAGTAATGAGTGTACACGGTACCAGATAAAGAAGAGCAGGTTGTCCCATCTTCATTAATGCCAAGACAATGAAAGTCAGCACCATACCAATGGCATAAGCTATAAAAAGATATTTATACATACACAATCAAGAACAGCTGAATTTTTAAATCATTTAGTGAGCCAGAATTATTATTGTTTTAAAAGCAATATCTTACTTGTTAATATAATTGGATAATATAATTGCTCTGTATTTGCAAGCTCTCTCAACCAACTGACTACCGTAACAAATACTTTAAATACGGGCAGGCACATTAAAGAGATTAAGAGATTCTTGACAACATTGAACATTTACCTGAAGAAAACAATCTACTTCTGCCATTTAATAAAGAGTTAGCATAAAGATTAAGTGCCAAAATATCACGATTTACCTATTGTACAGGAGATGTAATATATAGAGGATGAACTTGTTTGAACATCAAATCTTCGACAATAGGCAACCAGAAGCCCTTGAAGATAAAAAAGAAAGAGGATTAATATTTAGCCATTAATTTCTTTCTCCTCAATCCTCCAAATTAAAGCAGCATAAAAAAATATAGTAAAACTTCCCATTACTCTGTTATCTTTTTCCCATTTATTTCAGGAAAGCAAAGAACCAATTTAAGAAAGCCTATGGTTAGTCTTGAAAATCAAAATCATAATGCAAATACGAGTCAAGTGAGCTTGGTATTAAAAGGCTTCATTTTTTTAAGCAGGCTAATTACATCGTGGTACTTTCAATTTTGGAGGCACTAATATAGGAGAGTAACAGCCTTGTTTTAATACTTCGATAGGGTTTTAATGCTCGCTCTGAACATTCAGCAGTTTTGCCTCGGTACAAATGGCAGGAGAAGGGGGAGCACGCTGCTCACGGGCTGGTGCCTTGTGCCCGACTTCAAGTCATTTGCTCAAGACTCCAACTACACCAAATCCAGCTCTTCTGAGAAAGATGGAAGAACTTGATAATACATTTTGTGCTACCTCACCTCTTATTAGGTAGTCTAAGATATGAAAACACTATGAACTTACAGAATACTTGCTTTCGGTGAGATTTCTATGAGATTTAATTAATACTGACAACTAGATTTATCTGTGGGACCTGTATTTACACAATACAGTGCAACAGAAAAGCAAAAACTTCACTATTTAAGTGTTCTACAATGTCCTAAGTTTTCTTACATTGTGGCTTTTGTTGCATTCTGCACTGCCATATTTTTTGGATTTAGTAATTACTTTGTGAACTAAACTCTAATATAAATCAGTTGAGAATCGAAACCGAAATATTTAATCGTAAGTTACAACTGCAAAAAACATTTGCTCACCTGGGACAATAATGTCGCCAAAACCCAACAATGAAAAGGGCAAATCACAGAGTGTTGATGCAGAGTAGTCAAGTCTAGGCACTCTAATAACCACAGGTAACTGTAAAACAGCATTTCAGAAGCCCACATAAATCTGTTCTAAAGCATCCTGGCATTTTGGATTTTATATTTGTTTGTTTGCTTAAACATGGAACAGTTTTAAGATAATTTATTGTTAATGCGGAACTTCAAAACAGGTAGAACCTGAAGTAAAAACCAGAAACCAGCACAGAGAGTGGATAAAGCTTAAGGCAACAGGGAAATTGGAATTTCAGATTTACAAGTAATATGCACACACACACAATAAAAAGTTTAAAACAACATTTAACCATATAATAACAAATCTGGATTATTAACCTAACTATAGAGTATTGATCAACGATATCCAGGCCCTGAAGAGAAATTTGGACAGTCAGGTTTTCCCCAAAAGAATAGTCTTTTCAGAGGGAATCATTTAAAAATCCAGTATCTGAAATACAATCCTTACTTTCTCATGGGGAGCTGAGCGTTCAGTAGGGACTTCCACCAAGTTTCCATCATTCTAGGATCAAACCCAAGTCAACAGGTATTTAATACTTAAAAGAAAACAGCAGAAGCTGGCTATATTTTGTGAGAAAGTTATGCTGAAAAGCACACTATGAATTAGCTACAAAATGTCAGTATTTGTATGGTGCACACGCTAAGACAACTATTCATACCTTTTCACTGTTTCCAAAAGGACCAGCTGCAACTTCAACCATTATACTCGCCCCATTCTGAAATCAAGGTGATTTTTCAAAAGTTAGTGGGTTAATATACCAAACCATTCATACCATGCTCACCAAAAACTGCTTGTACTTCATCTTATGATTCAGGATTAGAAAAATCCAGAATATCAAAAGGAAGGCTCTAGTATCATACAGTATTCTACAACACCACATTGCTTTGCATTAAAAACACATAGTCCAGCCTAAAAGAGCTGTTTTAAAGAAAACCAAATGACAAATCCACCAGATGTGGCTGGAAGTTTAGATAAAAACGTGTCAGCTTTTTCTGCTTCAAAATAAAAGGAGATACGCTTGCAAACAGTTCACACCACGCTGCAAATGAGCACCGCAGAAAGTACGAGCGCTCGTTCCAATATACGGGTGTTGAAAGCAAAAGGAGGAACAAAACTGGAGGGCAGGAATTTCTCATCATCACTCTGCCACAAAATTGGGGACAGCTTATGTGGGACTGCTGGAAACTTAGTCATTTAACAACATTTATAGCACCTACACAAGCATTATATCTACAAGCAATGCAAGATGAAAATTTGGGCCACTGCTGTCTTAAATGGGGAAAAAGAAAAGCAAGTCAGCGTTTCTGCATCGAGAATATTGAAAACATTAATCTGTTTGACAAAAATGCTGCCCTAATGGCCAGACAACATTTTTGGTTTTATTTTAAAGATAAATTCACAGACGTACCTTTGTGATAAATGGTGTTATGAAGACAAAAAACACATCGTACAGAAGGAGAAGGCCTAGAAGTATCACACAGGACTGGCGAAAAAGAACAAAGTATTACCGTAGGTTTTCAAGGACTGCACAGTTAGATTCTGGTACCATTACCGTATCACCCTGTTACAAAGAACAACACCCCCCCAGCCCACCTTTTTATTCTGGCACAGCATTTTGAACAGGATTCCCTTCTTTTATTAATTATTAAAAACAGTAAGGGGGTTTGTTTGTTTTAAAGTATCTCTTGAGGATTGAAAACCTACTAAACTCACAGATTCATGGCATTAGAATGCTTTCTTAAGGTAAGCAACTTACAGTACCTTAAAGTTGGGCATTTTCAGTGTTTTAATAAAGTTGAGGCAGAAAGCAACTCCCAAAATATCTTGCAAAATCCAAGCCCACCTAAAAATAAGAACACATTTTTACATATTGTTCAAATTACTGCTGGAATCTAAGTGCAATAATGATTTTACATTTTGCTGGAAACAGCAAGATCGCAAAGTTTACTGGAAAGTGAGAAATAAGTTTTTAGGAAGTATTGCTACCAAACCCACAAAAATATTAGTTTCGAGATGGTCAATTTACAACTAGGCTCTGATCATAAATGGGTAACTGTCCTTCATCAGCGTATTACAGCGAAAATGAGCTGAACAGAGGCTGAAACAGGGCCTTGGTGTTCAAGTGTAGGATTGCTCATTTGATTGGAAGCTCTACTTGACATCTGGCACCAGATGTTACGTAGGATTGTACTGTAATATTTGTGTATTTGTGCTCCACTGGACCATAGGAAGACCCTATGCTATTTCTGCGCTTTTCTCCTCTGCAGCAATCATTAGCGATCAAGCTAGTTTTTCCTCATCTTCATAATTGTTTGAAACTCCAAATTACCACACGGTTCATTTGTATAGCTTTGTTCTCTATTATTCCCATGCTTGTTAAGCTTCATAAATTATTTCATGATTTTTTGAAATCGGTACTGGAGTTTAGAAGGATGCCATGTCCCGTGATTAACTACACGATGGGAAGTTCATTAATGACAGTTCCTCTTTCAAGTCAGAATGCATCACTTACCTATCTTCATTTCGAAACACTGCCCAGACGACAGCTGCTGCTATGCAGAATACAGCAAGGAAAACAAGCCTCACTTCAATGCTTTTGTTGCCACACGCAATCCTAAAAGAACATAATTACATTTAAAAATAAAGCCTGCAATAACCAAAACAGATGCCTGTGCTATCACAAGTCCTTAAACTGAGGTGGTGTTCCCTTACTGAGGGCTTCACCTTTGCCCATTTGTTCCACCCGGACTCAAGCGACATTATTCTTAGGACTGCAGTCCTTCCTTCTCCAGGCTGCCTTAAAGATGTGCCCAGAGATGCTAAGCTGAGTTGGATTTTGATGGCGGTGCGGTTTAAGCCAGCAGGCAGCTACACACCACACAGCCAGTTGCTCACACCCAAAATGGGTGTTAGATGGTATGGAATATCCCTCTGGCCAGCTGGGCTCGGCTGTTCCCTCTGTCCCCTCCCAGCTCCTTGTGCACTCCCTGTCTTCTCGCTGGCAGGGCCACTGTGAGAGGCTGAAAAGTCCCTGACCGCTCAGCAACCCAAACTTCAGTGTGTTAATAACATTATTCTCATTCTAAACCCAGAACACAGCACCACACCAGCTACTAGGAAGAAAATTAACTCTGTCCCAGCATAAACCAGGATAAATGGTCATTCCTTGTTTCAGCAAACACATCCAGGGAGGGCAGCAAGAAGATGAATTTATTTAATCCATTTCTGTCATGTAACAATTATGCCAACAGAACTATGTCAGTGAGGGATGGTCAAGTCATGATTGCAGAAAGGGGTAGTGGTGGTAAAAATCAATTTTAGGACAAGTAATACAAGATTCAAAATGGAATAATTACACATTGCAAAATTGTGAACCAATATCTGTTTCCACTGCCTACTTAATTTTCTGAGACAGTTCTTGAACCGATATAAGTAATGGAAGTAATGCCTGTCCTGCACTTTACACAAAACCTGCTGGTTTTTCTACCTGATCTCTACCTTTGATGGGCTACTGGACCATCTGGCATTAATGTGCTGTACTAAACAACAAGCAAACATAATCCTCAGCTTTCAAGCCTATAAGCATTGTTCTTTTGGGGAAAAAAAAAAAATATATATATAACTTGTTGCATTGAATGTTAGGGGTTTTTAAAGTGAAGACACAGGGGAAGAAAACAGGAACATTCCCATACTCACTAATACCTGCGGGATATTTAATCTGGAGGAATAAGCAGAGGCTGGCTGTATACTGATCACCCACTGCCTGAGTTACACTGTGGCCACTAATTTCTACCACAGAGGACATGAGCAATGTGTTACTTCACAAGAAAACATTAAAACTTGGTCTGTCACAAGTACAATACACAGTAACATGAGGGGAAAAAAACCCTCTATTGCCTATAGCATAGTACTTGCTTAAAACAGTCCATTAAGAGTTGGAAACTACTCAGCGTTCCCACCCCAGGAGAACACAGTATGTGCAGAATCCCCCTTCACAGGGTTCCTTGGTGAACAAAGGAAACGGGCAATCAGAGTTTTGTAAAACTGAGCTCAGACAGCCAAGCTGAGCTTTTCAATTTTATCATGGCAATGCTTTAAAATAAAGATAATGCAGCAAATCTCCCACACCACTACTTTAACTATTGATTATGCTACAGGTCCCTTTATTATCTGTTGAAGAAGCTTGTAATTTTCTTTTGTAAAAATCCCCCACACTAAACTCTTCTCATATTCTCACAATAGCTTGAGTAGCAACCAGAAAATACCCGAAAGAAACCTTATGTTTATAACAATTGAAAGGTGTACAATACCTGCACTGCCCAAATGGTATTTCTCCTATTAGTGCCGCCAGACAGTTGTACAGACTCATTGCGGATGCCAAGCAGAAGACTGCTATTATAACATAAACTAAATAAAAAGAATGGGAGAAGGGAATCAGCGACAAAATACAATAGAAAAAAATAGCAAACAGGAATCAAACACACCAAAGTACATTTGAGGTAATGCCATTTCACCTTAATTAGTGCACTGCAGCCACAAACTGAATGATAATACAGCAACACCTAACAAAAGTTTTCACTCTAAATACTACTAAATTACCATTGCCACGCAAGAACGTCAACATGTATAATGTGCTTTTTTTAGTAGTCAATAGTCACCTCTCCTCTGCATTACTTCCTTCAGAATAAGGCTGTCAAGGCAGCCCTTTGTAAGTGAGTAGAAGAAAGTTCCCTCTTTTTAAGTAGCAACTACATCTTGTGAACCCTCCAATCACACGTGTAGAGAACAATTACAAACTTAATTTTAATTTAGAAAAGTAGCTTTCCAGACTTAGACACCTAACAAGATCACACAGAAAAATCAGTGAAATTGGAATATCCATTGTTTCTTACCTAGCCATTTGTAGAAGAAATAAAGTAAGACCAGCATGACACAACAGATGACGACAAACAAGATAACTGTCACAGGGGTAAAAGTGACATTTTCTTCCTTCTTCCTCCTTGTTTCTCTCTCCCCAGGACTTGCTATTGCTTTCAAATTCTCACTGTTTTAAGAAAACAAACACAGATTCTGAAAACATTTCACTATGACCAGAACTGCTGGCTATAAAGCATTTAGACTCACAGCATTTCAGTTTAATCCTTCATGCCATTATTAGACTTAAAAATTACAGAAAAAACGTATGCTTATCCTTCGAGTTTCTCTCAATTTTTAATGAAGATACGCACTTCTAAGGCAGCATACACCACAAGGAAAAGATTAACTGCCCTCCTTTCCAGTTGTGTGGTCTTTAAAGAGTAAAAACCCTGATCTATGTGAGGAAAATCAGATATATCAAAACTCTTAAACACCTTCTCAGGATGCACACTCAACTCTATTAGCACATCACCTCTAACCACAAAATTTCTTGCATTAAATGTAGTTAATCGGATAAACTCATCTATGATAAATCAAAATAATGGGAATGACAGACTGTTTCCCAAACTCCACTAACAGACATTAAGTGTCTGCAAAACCCATTCCTGTTAGTAGAATGAAGCTAAGTGCTAGTTCTTTTACCCTCATAATTACAGAGTAAATGAAAGAGAGGGGGTGTAACTGGGGATTTTCATTGAGAGTAAGATTTCTGCGCATACATACTCCATATTTATACCTCACCATGCAAAATAAGGAGCCTTAAATTGTTGTGTTTGTTCTTTGAGCAGATAGCCCTAGTACTCTTTAGTACAAACAGTAGTGCAACTTGCCCATCAGATAGCGTGTTCCTAACAAATCCCAGGACCAACCTACAAAATGCTGAATTCAGCACCAAAACGGCTTCCTTCAGAAGAGAAGAACCCACAGGAGTAATGTACTTTGTTAGATTAATCACCTTCTCGGAGGACATGCTTTGAATAAGCAGCTTCAAAAAAAAAATAAAGCTCACCCAAGATGTATGAAAGCGCACTTTAACAAGTTTAATATAATTACATCTAGCTAGTTTCCATATGGGACACAGCATCACATTTAGTTATTTTAGCATTCAGCGCAGCCACACCCTATAGCACTGCAGGGTAAAAAAGCAGCATCAGATCCAACCTTTAAAAAAAGAAACACCACTCCCCCCCTTCTTCTTTAATCTCTTTAAAAATCACTCGGATTTGCATAACTAGTGGGAAAGAGGAAGCTGTTGTTATCACATACGATCCACTCCCTGCTGTTCTGGGGGGCAAAGCACTGAGAACCCCAGGTACCAACGCACACCGGCCCTTTTAGCACATGCACACACCCGAGAAATGCTGCAGAGTAACACCGTGCTCTGGAAGGCCGGCAACACCCAGCTTAACCCCAGACTAAAACCAGTTCGGTGCATCGAGTGTGCTTCACCTCACAAAACCAAGCTGTGTACCTGCCCTTCAAGCACAGTGCAAAGCCCCTAATACCCTCTCATTTCCCCACATTGGCCACATTCTGCACTTCCACTGGCACCCCTTCCCTGCACCAGGGCTGCTGCTGCCTCCTCGCCCCTGCCTGGTCCTGGAGCCGCTGTTACACCACCAGGTAACAGGCAAAGCTGAAGCTGATAAGCCTGGTTGGACTTTAACTGTTTGGAGCCACCCAGACACAACCAAACCGCACTCCCAGTGCTCCTGGTGACAGGAGTGCGGTGCAAGGACATCCCAGAGGGTGCTGCACAGCCAGCTGGGAGCGAGCAATTGTACAGATCCTGCCAATGCAGACACTACATATTAATACAACTACATACAAACCTCTTGGATCACTGGATTTTAAAGGTGTCATTAAAATATCAACGTTATATCATGGATATTGGAGTATGATGATGTTAGTTATAGAGTATGTGGTAGTTTCTCAAAATCTTAACTCATTCCTCCTCCCAAGAGCTATGATCCCCCATGGACTGTTACCACCTACTGCTCAAAGTTCCTCAAAAACCTACAGTGATTTTTCAAAGGTTGCAGCGCTCAAGCATTTCATGGCAAAGCAGCTACTCACACCCAGATCTTCCAATTTTCAAACTGCCAACCTAAAAGAACATAATTTTTCACTAATAATAGAGACAGTTTTTACATTTGTAGCCCACATAATTTAAGCAGTTCCATTAACAAACTTACAGCTCTGCTACTCCACTCCAGTAGCC
This sequence comes from Patagioenas fasciata, assembly GCF_037038585.1. Lineage (NCBI taxonomy): Eukaryota > Metazoa > Chordata > Aves > Columbiformes > Columbidae > Patagioenas > Patagioenas fasciata. The sequence goes on from NC_092531.1 coordinate 23,661,746, forward strand.
TCCTAGTGCCACTGTAAACACAGCAATTAGGAAGATGACAACCATACTGCAATCAAACTCCGGCAACGGTGGCGAATACAGAGTCACATTAACTTTATTTCCAAGTGTCTGAAAAATAACAGAAAAGTTGGTTCATAAGGACAACAAATTAATTATATTGCTTATTTTCCAACAAGATGCACATCGTGATTTCGTGCTCTTAACCTACACAATGCTGAGAGAAAACAATGTTTTCAACTTACTGCCCAAGAGATCCCATATATCTACCTTGGTCATTGTAAAGAAGCAACACTTTCGGGATGGTCATGTTTGAAAACAACAATGCTGTGGAAACACAGGGATATCACAAGACAAAATAGTAGTTCTTTCTATTATCTCTGAGAAGTTGTGCCTCTTGCCCAAAAGCTTTTCATGCCCCCCCAGAATCACAGAAAGCAAAACCAAGATGCTTCCATTTGACTGAAAGGTGAGATTTAAGAAACAAAGGATGATAATTTGATAGGAAATGGAAGGTGGTAGGGAAGAAAGGTTTGCTGCTGTGGTCAAAGTAAGCCAAGACACCTAAACCAATCCTGCAGTGACAACAGACGCCAGAGATGAAGCAGAAAAACAGATCTGTTAACAGCCTGCATGTGGGATAAAAACAAGAGAGGAGACGACAGGCCAGGGAGGCTGGGCCACAGGAAGATCACACTGGCAGTGGAGAGGCTGAATGGGAACCTGAGCAGTGTAGTGGAATACACTGGCCATATGTGAAGAAAGCAGGTTCATTTTGGCATCTGAATGATGTAATTACAGCTACTAACCTTACTGTAGGCTAAAGAAGTCAGAATTGTTAATTTGGCTGAAGTTATGGAAGTTAAGAAAACAAGAAAGAAAATTAAGGTCTTGTGAACTATCGTAGGGGTATGAAGTGGAACATAACTGTCAAGGCTCATAATATACTTGACTCAAATGGTGACAGCTAACTGGGATTGAGCCTTCTATGAAAAAGTACAGAGAATGTTTACACAACCTTACTACCACCCAACTGGTGCTGTCTCTCTCTTCTAAATAAAAGGAGAAAGCTGAAAGCCTCAAAAGAGTTATAACAGAAATGCAACTGTAGTAGGAAGAATACAACAGCTGCCAGCTTCTAAGCAGCACATACCATTCAAAACAACAGCTACCAGCAACATGACAGAAGGCTTTGGCAAAAACTACATCAGAACTAGGAAAGGATCACTTGTAGTCTAGATCCTCACTGCTTTGACAAAGGCAAAGACAAAACCAAATTCTTTGATTCAGCAGCAGCATGAGACACCATCTGGCACACTCATCTACCAGAGTTACTTGGGTGAATGACTATGGCTGTGCAGAGTGATGCTACGTCACAGCAGCACAAGCAGCACCAGGCAACAAAGTGGGGCAGAGAATATCAAGAACACATTATGGATCAAACCTTGCCCTGGTTCCCTTCATGTTAGTAGCATATATCTTCAAACCACCCAACTAAGCAAACAACAACGGTCTAACTTGAATGAATTTCAAGACAGAGGACAACTCAAATCAAAACACGGTATTCATCAAGACTATGACAGACTGAGGACAGTCATCACAGACCTTCAGTCATGTCAATGCTCAGCAAGAACCAACCTTTAATGGGAACAGACATTAAAAAAACAAAGTCCTGTACATAAAATATACTGTTTTATTTGAAACCCTCTGCAATATTCTGTATCCTAATACTACATGTCAAGGAAAACCAGCCCCAAATACCCCCAAAACAAACTCCCCTGCTTATAAAATCGAGGAGGTACCACAACTACCACATTTTAATGAGACGCTTGGCATCTCACCATGAACTCAACGGCAGAAACTCCAATTATACTGCTTAATTGCTCTGTAACAGATGCTGTCCCGCTCTATAAAGAGAGAGCTCATCACCTGGCAAGGACAAAAAAAGCCCTCACACCTTCCTCAAAATCCAGCCTGGTCAGGCATCTGCAATTGTATACAAGGCTATGGGAAGGCTGCTTATCTTGTTTAACAGGAATACTTCTAAGATTAACCCCCTCCTCCAGTTAGGTATTATGTTTCCCATTCTTTGTGTTCTAAGTAATCATTCTCTCGAATTAACCTGAATTAGGAAGACTAGCATTTCCATGACTTAATATCCATCCTCATGTGTAAGTAGTATCTATGCACATTCAAATCAGGCAGACATCCACATCTGACCTGACATTATTGTATTTATTTGTCCAAAAGCCTAAGTTTATACAAACAGTAACATGCTGAAGTTATATTACTTACCAGCTGCATATCTACTATGTCATCATATCTTATAAGAGCAACTGGAATAGTCACATCTTCAAAATCAGTCTTGTTATCTGAAATAGGAGACTAGAAGAGAAAGTGTCAGTGGTAAGTATATTGAGTCTATTTGCAAAGCAGGTTAGATCCCTAAAAGCAAAATATCCTTTCAATTTCACTGTACTCGAAGGAAGAAAAAAAATATTAATATCTCATTCATCCCATTTTCCAAAAGGTTAATGAAAACAGATGTACTTAAACCAAACATGGAACAGATTAAAAATACAATTCAGCTGTAGATACTTTTAGATGATAGAACACAGCATTGCACAGGGCTAAGTGGGAATGACCCTCTTGCTCTCAGAACAGCGGTTCACACCGGCACAGACTGTGGGGAAGGTTAACAACTCGTGCCGGAATCCCACACGTTGCCAGGTCCTCTGCTTTTGGGGTTTCTCTCAGCTAAATCTGCACAACACCGCATCAGACCAAAAAGACAAGACACTATTTCACTACAGAAGAAAACCAGATGTTCTAACTTACCAGCCTGGGTTTACTGGCAATCAAGAGCACTGCAGCACCCAAACTTTGTGCAATTCTTGCTTTCTCCAAAAAAGTGCAGTTTCCTCTCAACACAACAACTGCTTTGTCCTTCATTAGGCCAGAAGGAGCTTCGGAAGAATTGCAGAGTACCGTAGAAGTCAGGTTTTCCAGAGCCCTGAAAGTCTGCAGAGAAGAGGGAGAAGAAGAACATGATGCAAATAGGAAATGTGACGCTGCAAACTAATCTAGAAGACATTACCATGCTACGCTCTCTAATTTGAGGTTTGCCAGAAAGAGACATAAGAGAAAGGAATCATTAATTCAGGTATATAAAATCAGAGCAGTAGTTTCTACAACTGTTTCTAAACACAACTTCAACAGTTGTTGCTGTAACTTAAAAATAAGAAACTGGTTATATAGGAAAATCACTGCCCATAGTTCTGGGGAAGCCAGTGTACGCTCTGATATTTCCAGGCTTCACAAGACAAAAGACGGATACAACATGACCAGAGCTCTAAAGTACAATACTTGTTCAAAACCAGCTGACAAGCCTGACAACGTATTACTTATTACAAAATATTTTTGTTAAATCTGTCCTTATTTCAAAGTTGAATTTCATCTTGACAATTATTTTTAAATTAGTGTCAGTTTTCTTCAGTTAGTCAAGACATCCCAGTGGCCAAAGTCGCACAGCAAAGATGTTTGGGCTGACAAATGATCTTTACTGTTTTATATGGAGCTAATCTGCTAATGACTGACAGGAGGGGGCAGAGAGAAGACTTCTTGATCACTTCCAAACACAAAGCATTTCCTAAGGAACATTTGTTTCCACCTCACAGCCTAGTTTGGCTCATAGGAACACATTCAGAAAATATGGCATGATGATAAATTCCAGATAATCTCCTATTCCATCACGTTTTCAAGACAATTAAACAGAAGATCAAACAGGAACTGATATGTGAAAACCGTTTCACACGTTTACAACATTTTGTAAACAAATGAACAGAAGTTTTACTCCCAACTCTAAAACCTGGACATACTCATAACACCTGAAGAAAAAGATGAACTATATCAGATGAATATGTAAATATATTTAAAACCAGTTCTAAGCACAGAGAGAGTATCAAAATCGTCAACTTCAGAAGTTGTTTTTTTAAAGTATAGAACTGTTGACTATAGAGATCTTGTGGGGGTGGGCAGGGACACGACCCAAAAAGGCAAATATTCAATGTTGCACCTATTTAACTCTACATTTTGAAGACCAGTTATAGCTGATCCAAATTCATATTGCATTCTGTTTTTCTTAGGGGATATGATTATGAACTACTTACAGCATTGTCCAGGCTCTTCGGAAGAGATACCCAGTTAGAATTGTAAATGATGCAGTAATCCTTGGTCGTGGGGGACACCCCATCCCCAGAAGCGTGCAGGATCCCCTCATCCGCCGCTACCTGCAATAAACCAGGGTGTTGTCCATAAATAAAGTTCAAAAGATGAGGTCTAGAATTTCCTCTACTAATAAAGGTATTGTATGGCAACTCCTAGAAGATTTTTTACCAAATAACTGTAAACATGAAGATCAACTCGTGTACTGTAAGACAAATTAGTATAGTTAAGGAAATAATGGTGTCTCCCCATATTACATGAGGGACTTGGAGTAATCTTATTTCTGCTATTTATTAATACAGATGAATTTTAAAATTTCTGATAATTTTAGGGATGTATTCTTCTCCCCAAGCACTAATATACTCATAAAAGTGGATAAATGAACAGCATAAGGATTAGATGTAGCTACAGATGCAAAGTATTGAAAACTACCTTGTATCTCAAATAAGCAACACCTTAAAAAAAATGGGAGATGATCTTATTTCAACTGCTTTTCTTGAGAGAGAAACCGACCTAAATATCAGGAAATATCAATAGATTTTTTAAAAAATTAAATCCCATAGTAAATTCCAGGCTTGTCTGAAAGAACACCAGGATATTAAGCTAGAAGTAGGCAGGGATAAGGGAGGAAAGCCCAAATATATGTCTATACGTACAATGTTAATCACTAACAGTGCCTTAGAGGCTGCTGTATCAGTATTCTGCAGCGAGAACCAGAGAGAAAAGAAAAACATGTGACAATATTGTTTCGGAGGTTTATGTCTGCCTGGCTTGAATAGCAAAAAACCTTCTTCAGAGAAATCCATTATACCGGCCACAGCGCGTGAACATCTGCCGGGAAAACTGTGTCAAAGGGCCCCAGCACATTAACTGTTTAACATGTAACGGTTCTTCACCCATCAGCTAAAATAAGTTGTTCCATGATTTATGATCAGCACCAAAATTACCAAGCTTTCCTCTTAAGTGCACTCACCTAAAAGTCTAAGCTAACGGCAAACTGAAAGCAATAAAACTTCCAACAGGTACAAACCCCAGATATTTCCATCCACTAAAACCTCTTTCTGCTTCATGAAGTAGAACAATATGTGTTTTTTGGGTTCCTGGAAATCAGGTTCTAAGGCTACACGAGCATGAGTCTTCCTAGAAGGAGGGATTACTTGCTTATTTGATACACATGTTTTGTTTGGCACGCTTCCCTTCTCTGGGATGAGTCAGGAAACACAATTCTTGCTCACCAGACTTAAAGATGATGAGAAACGCTACACGCTACACCTCACTTGGAACATTCCCACTGAAATCCTGTTGCATCCAGCTGAGCTTTCATTGTGTAATTGCTTCTGTATCCTTTCAGAACACACCAGGGCTACTAGTTTGGGTACACGGCCTTAGAGTCAGATGTGCTGCTGAACAGTCTAGAACAAATCTTACTCTCAGCATACACACAAAGTAAAAACTCACTGAGCACATTTTCAATCTTGCTGCTTAAGTAGAAGACTAAGACTATGTCCACAAAACTGCTCCTGAACAGGTTAACCTGCTACCAGAGGCTGACTTGCTCCAGCATACAAATGTTCCCACATGGCAGAGAGACGTGACAGCCGTCCTCACCTAAAGGGGCATCATCATCTCCTTTCACTTCAGGTTCAGACAATTCCCAGTGGCCTCTCACCTTCAAACAAATGTCCTCCTGGTTTTGACAGGTGGTTCTCCCATCATATTGCCTTCCTTTACCACCTTTAAGCTTTTCTTGTATAATTCCTTGTCTTTGGTAGAGAAGAAGACATCTCATACTGTCTCTTAATCCTTATTTTTCCTAAGACATCCCTGTGCTGCAGGGATATAAACTTGGGTTGACTGTTGAGCTTTGGAGCGCACTGGTGATCCCACCACACAGAATACTGGAAGTTACATGAACCAGGGGGCACAGAGACCAAACCAAGGCTGTATTTACAATATCCATCACAGCGTCTAGATAAGACGCACAGGAAACTCAAAGGTACAGTATTTTGCACACAGCAAGTAACAACAAAAACATTAAAAAGTAGGAAAAAACTAAGCGTGAACAAAACAAGCATCATTTCCATAGCTGTGCCAGCGGCCCCACAACAAACTGTCCGTCCTGGCACTGTGACCCAGGTGCCTGTGCTCAGAGCGCAGCAGCGGTCCTTCCCAAATACCAACTGCCTTCCTGAGCGTTAACTCCCCACCCTGTTAGTCTCAGACACTGTTCTTGAGGCTGAACAACCCGGTCTAACGCTCACCGCTGCCACAGCTCCATTTGCAGAGGAAAGGAGGAGGCAGGCCATGGAGTCTTACAGGAGAGCAGGTGAAGCCCCTTCCCTTGTCAGCAGCTGCAAACCATTGGGCTAAGGAGCAAAGCCACCCTTCAGAAAAGCCCAGCACAACTGACCATGCCTATGTGGGGCTCACAAACAGCGAGGGAGAACTTTGTAGGGAGACACAAGCTACTTCACCCAAAGGCGCTCTCGAGGCTCCAGCAAACTGCTGTGCAGCTCCTGCTGAGCAAGCCCAGGGGTGACTTCCTATACAGGAACGTACTCTGCACCCTGCCTTACCAAAACAAGGTAAAAATCACATCAAAAACAAGCAAACTCCAACAACAAAACAACTTGGTGCAGCAACATTGAATGTAAATATGCCCTTCATACTGTTTATGCAGGTCACAGAGGTTTCTGGCTTTCCCATGTCACTGCTCCATCAGACAGAAAGCAGCGACCTGTGAGCCCAGAGAAGCTGCAAAGCAGCCCCATACAGGAACCGCAATGGTGAACGCGCTGAGAGCCAGGACACACACACACCAGGCTCCCCTCAGCGCCCTCATTTTAACACCTCTGCAAACAACACCAGTGTTTGCCTACGCTGGCACGCAGGAAGCTCATTATCCAAACCCGCCAGAGCGAAGCCCAGGCCGGGGCAGCGGGAGGCGGGGGAACCGGGGCCTTGCCGGAGGTAGGGCCAGGAGGCCGGAAACCGCCGGACACACCTCGGAACCAAACCGCCTCCGAGGCGCTCGGAGCCGGGGGCGCACACCAGTCCCACCGGCCCGTGCCCGCGGCCGGGGGTCCGCCACGGAGCGGCTCCAGGGGACAGGGAGACAGACGGAGCCTCTCAGCCGGTAAAGAATGGGGAGCGGCCCGGCCGCCTCCCCGCGCTCGCCCGAGCGGCGCGGCCCAGGCAGCGGCGCCTCCCGCGGGGGGAGCAGCGCAGCCCTTACCGGCGCCAGCAGCAGCCCCCACAGCGCGGCCCACAGCGGCCCGGCCGCCCCCATGGTCCTCAGCCGCCGCCTGCTCGGGAAGAGCCTCGGCCGGGCTCGGGGTCCCCCCGCGCCCCACGGAGCCTTTCACCGCCGCCGGCTCCCGGAGAGGCGCCACTTCCTCTTCCGTCCGCCGCGGCCGATGGGGGCGGACACCCCGCTGCTGCCGCGCCCCCACCCGAGTGCCCCGGCCCGGCGGGGCGAAGGGAGCTGTGGCGGGCACAGCGCGGCCGGCCCACGCGTGCTCCTGCCGGCAGCCGGGCCGGGCCCAGCCCGCCTTTCTCTTGGCCTCGTTCTTTCGCTGTGGGTTGCCGGGTGGCCAACAGCCATCAGCTAGTGGGGTTTTCTACCTGACAGCTCCAAGACGCGCAAGTTTTAGGTACTTAAATACTACCCGTTACAAATAAAACATCTTTCAAGACACAGAAATCGGAGTGTTTCACCTCATTCTATATTTGCGGGTGGTCAGACACACACACAAAGCCGCGGCAGAGCGGTACAGTGAGGGCAGCAAATGTCTGAGTGAGAGGAACAGGTACATCAACAGCAAAGGAGTTGCATTGCTTGCACTTTAAAAAAGGAAGCATTTCAGAGATGTCTTCCAGGCTTCAAAAGCATTAAAAATGCCAGCAATGATTCACAGGAAAGAGAAGGACTAAAAGAGCCCCGTGATTTACCAGCTGAGGAAGTTGTGCAACATCTTCCAGCGGAGGTTTTCAAGCAGGGGTTTCACTGTCCCCTCCTGCGCCTTCCTGATCCCCGGGCCAGCACGCACAGGGATGCAGAAGAGGCAAAGATACAGATATCTTGATAATAACAAGCAATATTTCTTCCCCTGGTGACACTCTGCAATTCACTTTTATAGCAGAAACAGGTTTACACACCTTGTAGATTTCTAGGTTGCAAAAGCACATCTAACAATTTAATGTGGTTAAACAGTGCAATATAATGGCATATTGTGACACAGCTAGTGACACATATCCCCCTGCAGAACTGCTATTAAAAAAACACCCCGGCTAGTACATTGTCCACCTGCGTGTTTCTATTTTTGTGCTGTTGTCAGAGTAACCACAACGCTTTACACCAACAAGTCTCTTCTACTGAATCTAACAGTATCTGGAAGACAGATTAATACAGATAACTTCAACAAATACATCAGTTCTGTTATCTGTGAAGAGCCAAGGGTATGTGCGTGACAGTGTATTTTGGGCACGGCAGAAGTGTTTATTTCAAATTGCAAGTGTGTAGCTGCTCACGGGATCAGATTCCAACACACATCCTGCCCTAACAAGTACTAATCCCTCTCCTTGTGTTCCCCTGGGCACCACAACACTTTTTATTCTGTCTGCAGCTGAAAAAAAGTGGCCAAGGAAAAATATTAGAAAATTGTTGTCCCAAAAGGTGTATGTTTGGTTTGATCTCCCCTGTCTCGATGCATATTTAAAGATATTGAGTACACAACTCTCGCATTAAACACATTCCCTGCAGTCCAGTGGGACTGTGCAGGTTAGAAATACCCACACTGATGAGTGAAAGCCTTCCTCACAGGCCATGGTGCAGCAAGCTCATATTAGCATGAATTAATGAGGGGCTGTAAGCCTCACTTTTGATTTCTATTTTCAAGCTTGTATCACACCCCCAAAGGTATTGAGCTGGGTTTTAATATTTCCTGCTGGTAGAGACTCTGAGGGTAAACATGGAGAAGTGCATTTAAAACCAAGCTACTTTTACTACTAATATGCAGCTTCAACTCATGTTAAGACTGGACTTTTAAACTTGTATTAGATCATTTTTCTTTTTAAATTAATTACTGTCTAGAATAAGAGCCATTGTTTTGCCTGGTCTCTGAATCCTTACTTTCAGGCAGCTCACTGTGAGGAGATTAATTACTGATTATCAGTATAGTCTTAATTCAGCTTTAGACTGAAGTTATGTAAAATGTACATGTCTTTCTTACACACCAGCAAGATCAGATGCATGTAAATACATTATATTTTTAAAAAATCCTGTAACAAAACACTTTTTCTAGCTCTTTGATGAAGAATCTCAAATTATAATAGTTATCCACTTGTACAGGCCAACCCCAGCTTTAAAAGCACATCAAATTCTCTCTCATAGTCTAAATATAGATTTGAAGTCCACTTTAACTTCCAGTAAGCCAGAGCAATCATACTAATTTCAGTTTAAAAGAATGGATTCTTTCACATTACTTAAGATGATTTAAATATATACATATATATTAAAACATATATTAAAACAGTAAAAGACATAATTCTACTTTTTTTTGCCCCTGAATTAGGGTGGGCCCTTAGTAATAACTACCTTGATTTTGTTCAGTTTAGATTTATATGCAAATATAAGAAATTTAAAATTTGTTATGAAGAGAATATTAATCCCATTTACATTGCTTTAATAACAAAAAAATTAAAGAGGTTCACTGAGTAATGTAGTTTCAAGACAGCTTTGTGTCCTCCATTTCATAAGTAATGTACTGCAGAGGTCTCAAACACCTCAAAGTTGTTGTTCCTGTGCATCCGTTCCTACTCTTTTAAGTGGGATTAAAACTAAGTTAGAGCACTTGAACCATGGTTTTGGGTAACATTTTAGGATTTGGGTCACACTAAAGGGATGCACTGAAACAGGATGTATGGAACAAGTGACAGGCACAAGTTGAGGCCTGAGTGCAGCACTCAGAACATCTGGAACCTCACATTCATCAGAAAGAAAAGGCACGGTCTCATCTCCCAAACAGGTATGTGCCATCATCTGCAACTGCAGAAACCAAAGCTAGCTGTCTGGGTGGCTCCGGATTTTCTGAGAACAGCTCTGTGGGCCACTGCGAGAAGAGTATATTACCATCCATTAAAGTCACACTGGCAATCTAGATCTCAAAGTCCCCGATTAGTCATGCATTTAAGTGCCCACTTTCCTCCATATACCAATTACGCATTCATTATGAGTATTTTCCAATTGGTATCAAAGCCGTCCTGTGCATTGCAAACAGCAATGTTAACAAGTACACGTTCTGCTCCTTGCTCGTTCCTCATAAACGCACACCACACCGCTTCTCAACCTGCCTCACTTGCATATCTCATTTTTCCATGGTTCCCGATTGACGCATTAGCCTCTCTGACCACCTTCCCCAGAGTACGGAGAATTAAGCGGCAATAAGCAGACTTAATGCTTTCACACAGCAAAGTACAAAACTGGCTCAGAGCTGAACGTGGTGATTAGTTTAAGTAACCCCACAGATGATGGCTCTGTTGAGGACACAACTGTCCAGCAGGCCAGCTCTAGACAGGACTGGGAAACCTTTTGCATGTATATAAGCACATGAATATCAACAGACAAATTACCGTGTATGAACAAAGGGCAGTTTGTCTGCAGAAGACCAAGCACCAACCACTTGGAGCGCCTTCTTGGGCAGACAGGGACTTCAGCTGTAGAGCTAAGTATCTACAATCTTGAATTTTAAGCATTAACTGCTACTTTAGGTCTACACATTGTTGATCCAGTCCCTGTATTAAGGCAGAAAGGCACATAGTAAGAGTGGTATTATAATAGCAAGGAGTTAAATATACAAGTCTCCACTTAAAAAAAAATAAATACGGAAGAGATATTTCAAGCAAACTTGGTTTTAGAAGAATATTCTATTTATGGTTAGTCTTCATTTTCTGCCCTGAAGCAAATCTGCAATCTAATGAATGATAATTTTTTTTAATTTTAGGATGCCACACCTCTGATGTTAACCCTTCACATGTGATTCAACTGTCTTTTTAGAATTCAAAGTCTACCTTCAGGTCCCATAAACTATAAGCATAACCTAGTAAACCAGAGTACTGCAAGTATGCTTTTTAATCAGTTCCATTGAAAAGTTTGTTCTCCTAAGATAAAAATGCTAGGAAGGAAGATCTAGCTTCTACCTCACATTCCCTGACTGCCTCACTTACCTGAATTATTTCACAGTATAATGCCATTAAAACAACTGCCTGAGATTCTTGACTAACCAAGTTTGCAGAACCACAAAGTATCTGGAAGTCTCAGAAACCCACTCACCAGAGAAGATCTTTTTGACACCACTGTACCACACAACTGTTTCCTTCTTGTAGTTCATCTCAGCTATCTCCACAGAGATCACAGAAGGCAAACAAGATCCTTCTTATCTTCAGCTTTTGTGGTTTTATAGCAGTGTCACAGAGCTGATAACAACGTCAATCCAAGCACAATCAAGAGCAGCCATGTGATCATTCATTTCACCAACAGATCTGATTTTTTTCAGTGTTACTGTATTTAGTATTTAAATTCCATAACCATACCTCCACAGAATTTAGCGTTGTCAAATTATGTTTATTCTTGCTGGCACAGTAAGATTAAGGTATTTATTCATCTCTCAAACATTTTTTGTCTACACAGAGTGGAAGCAGAAGCATCTGATAGTCCAATATGGCACAACCATACAAAGGAACAGCACTGCATGCCTGGGGTGCAAGTTACCATCTCACAGGCTCACTTGGAACATAGCACCACACCACGTAATTGTTATAAAGCTGCTACAGGAGGTAAAAAGACTTATTAGGTTGGGGAAAAAAACCCTTATCTATATACTGATGACAGATTTATGCAACATTATGGGATAGTGAGTAAAGCCTAGCAGAGCAATCAAGGGATAAAACAGCATCTAAAATAACAGCTAATGCCTATGCCCCCCCTTTTATCTTTTTATGCTAAGACTGCCAGACTACACATGGAAGGCTTGATACTGATCTGCTTGCAAGTTATTTTACTTTCAACTACAAAAAGAAACCATAAAATGCCACCGGGTCAGAGCAGCTCATTGCCGTATCACGTTGATGTAAGGGCCTCACAGCCTGCAAGGTAGATTAAAAAGTTTGATCCTTTGCTCTCATTTGCTGTATTTTACTCCAGTCACGTTGAAAACAAAACCAAAACAAACCACCCACACATCAAACCCCCGAAACATACAAACCAACCTCATGCTGGAGTAACAGCTTGCGGAGAGCAGACACACAGAGACTTGATGTAAAATTGTGCTCTCTAGTGGACACATTGGGTTTTGCGCAATGAAGGTTCAAGCCGTGCTGATCCATCCACCTGACCAAGAGGTTTTCAGAGCACAGAAAAATACCTCAATTTTCACAATATGAGAAAAGTTCAAGTGCCTAGTTCAACAGAGAGAGGTTTATACTGAGTTACATAAAAGATTACAGCTAGATAAGGTTTCTAAATATATGGCAAAAAACCCACCCAAGTCCTAAGACATGTTTATGTTTGTTTAGATTTTAAAAGTAATGGCACATTTAATGCAATAGCAGAACATTTCGTTTCAATAATGTGACAATTTAATTAACTTTAATATTGTCCTAGGTAATACATAGGCTGATGAAAATAGATTAATTTTACATCAGATAATGCTGCTTGGTTTACATAATGAAAACTATGATTTTTCTATAAATAAGAGTTTAATAACAAAATATTTCTGTTGGTTTACATTTAGAGAGAAGAAATGATGTGATTACCAACTTTTTTATTTCTAGTTATGCATACACCACTGATCTTAAACATATTGAGTCTTCAGGAAATACAAACTCCTGCTCAATTCGTCTTCTTACAGTGCTAACAAAATTCAACCCATTTTCTTCACAGTTGCCCTAACACTATTTTTTCAGGGCAAGTGTGGACCAATGAATGCATGAACTCAGTGTAACGCTGATATTCTTTAAAACAACTTGGCCACTTTATGCTTCCTCAACAGTACACAGGATTTACCTTTTTTGTATCTTAACAACACTGTTCGAAAAAATCTGAAGTTAGAAGACAGGAATACTAACTTGTGCTAATTTTAAAATATGTTAAAATACGGCATGTATTCTACTTCAATAATAAATCTGATTTTGTTTTTTTAATGGAAAAAAGTTCTTGCTTTAGACACAAGATCAGTTATGAAGGAAAGAGTTCCACTGACTTCCAGCATAACTGGTGCTGATTTAATGGTAACTTAAACACTTGTATTTAGTTAATTCCATGACAGAAAGATGAACAAGAACCAAGTGACAAACTGTACTGGCTATGGTTAAAAACCTATTTATGAAGTGCTGGAACTCTGCAAGACAAAGTTTGCATTTAATGTTCTCCTGCAAGATTTCACAATACCCTACACTTTTGTCCTTCACGTGGCTGTATCACTTAAACCACAGTTTTCATTTAAACCATATCATTTAGAAGTATATGCAAAAAAACATCAGTTCATCTAAAAAAAGAGAGTGTTGAAACTAAGGAGCCAGAAAGACAAGTGAGAGACATCCTGAAGTCCTGTGTAGTTACTGTTACAGACAGCTAACAGAGTGTGATCTTTAGTTTAAAATTCAATAGCAGTCAAGCAAAATTAACACACAATTACAAGCAAATTGTAGCACCACTCGAAGATAGCTGGCACACATTATTAGCTCTGGTGTAGTAATATCTGTCGGTCACAACACTGTATGGAAGGAGCCAGGTAATTGAGAGAAACGTCTATTTTTCTAAGCCTCATTCAAGAGTATGTTCGCAAAACTTCCATTTTTAGCTCCAAAAGCATTATCACAGCAAAGCTGAAGTTCCACTGGGTTTTGCAGACTCGGTTAACTATATTACATTAGAGTTCATTCACCACCAAAAGACATTAAAAAATACCCAAGTACAGCTCAGTAGATTTACACTTTATGTTGTAAGCCATCAAGAAATAAGGTCCACAGCGGCATTACAGGCTACAAGATCCTACTCAGCAATTCCATTTAGCCCATGTAAGAAGCACAAATGTGTGACATCTTCCAATTAAATCAATCTCTGCATTTCTTGAAGGGAGAGAAGGATGGAGGCCAAAACCCCAGACAATTCATGCTGACTTCCAATCCCATCCCACAAGACATTTTTGTGAGGTTTTTGGGACACAGCTAGAAAGTCATCCACAGTGACAAATTACAGTGCTACTACAACACTACCACAACAGACCATTCTAAGGATAATCTACAATAACTCCCTCAGAAGCTATTGTGCAAAGAACACCAAAGCTTGCACTGACCTATTTATGATTCAAGTATTCTCTCTACTCCATGATAAAGAGGTTTTAGAGAATATGAAAGCACAGTCCAGGGAGTCCTCAAAACATTGCAGGTTTCAGCCTTCTCTCAGTTTCCTAGATCTCAGCAGTTGCAGAAGTGCTGTTTGTGTAGCCACCTTTAGACTTCATGTGGTCCTGAATTGATACAGCCTAGAAAACAAGTTTATTAGAACATGCATCTTACAAAGCCTGGTTGTCAAAGCAATTACTGAAAGCACCAATTTGATGAGGCAGATGAGCCTTGTGTTTACAGTGCTGGGTCCCTGATAGTAGAGAGAAATAACAGCATTTAACAATTCTGGGTTAAAATATGTTGAGATGAGACAGCTCTTGCTATCCAAAATCCACTTATTCTTACATCCCTCACCCTAGCCCAGCTTTGACTTCAGGGTAATGTGTTATCTGGACCTAGAATCAAGTGCATCCACAGAGTCCTTATTCAAAAGGTTCCCATCATATGTGAAGATACAGGGGAAATGAGCACTTCTTGCTGACTGTATCTTCCACAGTATCTTACACTTACAAACCAAAGGATGCTATTCTATTGATAAAAAAAAAAGTCAGATTTTTCTGTCTCTTACAATTATCTAGTATTTTATTAGCTACTTGCACTATAAGTTACTGAGAGGAGATTCCTGCTTATCCCAGAGGTGCACACTTACTGATGAACAGTCCCCATTCATCTCTCTTGCTCCGACATGCGCAGTGTGTACAAAGTTCATTGGTTCTCCTATCATATTCCGGTCCAGTCTCTGACGCCTCTTCTGTAAGAAAGGAGATATCTCAGGTCTCCATCACAAAACACAATCAGCTTTCCGTCAGAAACGAGCAGCTGAGTTAAACAGTTAGGACTGACCCCTAATGACACCTCATTGCAACCAGGCTGAAGTTTCAGGCTGTTTGCAGTAAGAGACCATCCAAGTCACTTTTATTACCACAAACTGAATTTTTGCAAAAACTTTATTAAGGTTAGAAAGTCAGGGCCTGAGAACTGCAAACAGTCATACAGCCAAAGCTTCTGGCAAAACACACATAGTTTAAACATAGTTTAACAGGTCTGGCTTTAGCTTGTGCATTAGTTAGCCCAAACTAATTGAAACAACATGACAATGGAAGTGTTTTCTGCATACCTGAAAGACAAAATTCCAAATCTGATAAAGGATGGTAGTTGTGTATCTACCTACCGGCTGGGGCTGTTCACCATTGCACCAGTTGAAACAAACCAGAAATTCAGTCATTATATTTTCAGCAGGTGAGAAGGTCTTGTTAAGTGTAATTACTTCTCTGGGAGTTAAAGCAGCTTGAGGACCAAGATGCAGTTCCTGAACTGAGTCTAGGAAGCTATTGCTTGTGCAGATTCACTGGTAAAGACCACAGAAAACATTGGCTGAGTACACCTGCAAAGAGATTATTATATGCTTATACTAAAATATATTAAAGTCTTGCAACAGTTATTGAGCAATAGACATTTCAGAAGACTAAAACAAGACTGTAAATTCTCAAATATACCTGCACACAAGAGTAGCATCAACTTAAAATCAGTATGTTCATGTCAGAAATTAGGGTTAAGAACTCTGCACATTTACTCCCAGATGGCAGTATAACTTCTGGGTTTTTTACAGAACTGTAATAAAAGCAATGTTAGGATTAAGTCAGGTCTTGTATAACAGTCTGTGATCTTGCTGTTAGCCCAACTAGCCAATACTTACGAACTATTTAGTATTTCAAAAGAAAACAGATTTGAAGCACAACAGATTGAGTGCTTAACATTTACAAACAGGTACAAAAGTTTCCTTCTTGCATCTGATATAGTTACTTTTCTTGGACACATAAAATCTCAAAGTAAAGAGTACTCTACAACTCCAAAAAGGCCTTAAAAGGGAAAAAAAAAAAGAGCCTCATATATCAGCAACAGAAATCATTCACCAGATAGAGCCTAGAGCTTCCCGGAATATGTATTAGCACAGCACTCCTGAACTGCAGACAACCACAACACTCACTGACATTAACAACCCTGAAGCTACAATAAAACACAATGTTTTAATGGTTACTGTCTGGTTTTTAAAACATCTCCCTACAAATCAAACCCAGGGATACAGAGTAGCCTTTCATAACAACTTCATATCAGCTTCACCAGTTCAGCCCTCCCGAAGCCTCACTGAAGTCTTCACAACCAAACAGCATAGGCTTTCCCCTTCACAGGCACTTCTTAAGTAGTCCCACAATTATGTAATTAGCACATCTATTCCTTTCACCTGTGTGGTTTTCTTACACTTCAGCACTCCTCACACTTCAAGGAGATTTTTTTTAATTTCTGCCATTTATCTTTCATAGAGTTTGTTATGATAGCTTCAGCTTTTGGTGGCGTATATTATTCCATTTTATCCTGGGTCATTTTAATACTCGTTATCTGGCTCAATTCTAATTTTTCACCTCGCTTCATCCTTTCACAACGGTCTTTATCCCTGCTGATGCCTTGTTTGGGTGCCCCAAAGAAAGTACAGTGGCCCACACAACTATAAGAATACACAGAAGCCAAAGCTTTTGCCTACATTTCATTACTTGTGGATCTTTTGGGTTTATTTCATGTTAAGACAACTGTCTCAAAGCTAAGATTTTCTTTAAAATCATAATGCATATCACCGTACACTAATAACCCATTTTGAAAGCAGACTCACTGAGATGAGCATCAAAATAAACATCTCCATCCCAAAATAATTGTTGAATGCCTACTCTCCTGCCGTACCTCCCAGCGTTTGGTCATCTACCTCGGTGCGTACCTGGGTGTTGCCTGCCGCTCTCAGGGAGCTGACGGGATGGCTTGTCCTCACTCAAGCCCCGGAACACAGCCAGCTTCTGTCTTGGCAACTCCAGCGCGTATACAGTTCATATTTCATATAATTAATTCCGATTGCTAAGCAAGAATACTTCACTGTGATCCCATATCCTGCGACGGTTCCTTCACTCCGTAAGGTGCTGCAGGAGCCTGTTGTGCACTTCTCGCTTACCTACAGGTGTCAGAAAAGCAGAACGGAAACCAGAAATAGCCTCCTGGTTTGGCATCAGATTTGCGCAGCCGTGCAGTTTTCTCAGCGCTCCCCATGCAGCCTGTGGCTCCCTTCCACCCCTGCGGCAGCTCTGCAGGTGTCCTCCTGGCACACAGCAGCGTTGGATGTCTTCCTGTTGTCTTTCACAACAGAACTCTTCTTTTTCCTCTGCGTCACTCACAGGATCATCCTCCAGGACAGGAATGTCTGTGCTGGGGCACGGGACATCACCTTCCTCTCAGAGACTCACGGTTTCCACACTAACTGGAAGAATTTTAAAAACATCTTAATGTGTTCAGGCTCGCCCAGGACTAATAAATCCAACAAGAACCCCAAGCTGAGGAGAAAACAACATTTTGTCACTGTTGGCACACAGACCAGAACGGGACAATATCCTGTTGTTCTTTCTCTCTATTTTTCACCATAGCAGCAGTATCATCGAGAAGAGAGAGACAAAGGGCCGGGGCAATGGCTAGCACGCACAGACACAGCTGTTGAATGCAACGGGCAGGATGCGCAGCCATCCTGGAGTCTGTAGCCTTAAACCCCCCAAGCGCTGAATGTTTAGATTACTGCACTGAGCATAACATTCAATTTGTCGTACCATTGCTGTGTATTAAAAAGTATTCAAAATATTCTTGGATTTTACTTACAAAATATCAATTCTGTGTGGAGTAGAAAATGTTCGCCTGAATCAAAACAAGAATTCTCTGTTTCCATAGACATGAGAGATGCACGGTAATCTTAATAAATAACTTATACCAAAGATATCTGTTCCTCACAATTGGCCTTTAGACTCAAGGTCTGATCATGCCAAATCCTTGACTCCCAGCTACTAGTGAAAGACGAGTGTGCAGGTAGTGCAGATGGTCACACATCAAATGCAGGCTACCACCACCCTGCCCCAGCTGAGCTGGTGAATTGTGGTACCTTCCCAGTCCAGTCGTTGCCCATTTCACTCCAGCACTGTCAGTACTGAACTGATGAGAGAAGCACATTTCAGCCTAATCGCCTTTCACAAATCCACCCTGCTTCTAATTTGCTCATTATTCTTACTTCGCTCATTTAATATTTACATCATGTGAAAAGACCGAAAGAGCTGTTCGTTAACATATTTGAACAGCAAGATATGGTCAAAAGCAGTGGAAATTGTATTTCCAGATCAAAAAGGAGTTTTGAACACAAAACTTGAAGAATGCATCTTGCTTGGTGTAAGGCGAGGAGTAAAAAGTCAATGACTCATCAAGACTTTGGAGGAACCTTGGAGCCAAACAGCATCCTGATTCTACTAGTATATGTAGAGATGGCAAATTCATTTTGAGATGTAGTCCTCAAACTACATAATACTACACTATTACGTAGCATGATTATATATTGGCCTCCTACCATCCTGAAGCTTCATAGAAAGCTGAGAATAGGGTCTTACCTGAGATCTTAATTAATTGAAGCGTGTTGGTATTGTTAATCTAATGAATTTAGGTGCAACCTCTGAGATTTGAAGCTTCGCCTTTTAAAATGGAAGTACATAAACTTATTAAAAGGAAAAAAAAACACACCAAGACAGGTCCTCTATTTCAAAGTAGAAACGAGCTCAGTAACAAAATTAAAAAATGCATTTTTAACTGCCCATCCTCCCTCAAAAAAAAAGCCAAGAGACCCCATTATGTGTTCTGTTTGGAAGCTAAAAATAATGGCAATAGAAATCAACTGAGATTTGACTGGAGTCTTGCCAAAATTAGTGAAAAAAAAATCATGAAGACGAGAAGCCGAATGGTTGACAACACGCCAAACACTAGTATCGTGAACACATTGAACCAAGTTACTAGCCTGCAAATTGTGGAATTCAATGTTATTAAGCTCAGATTTTATTTTAAAAAGGCCCTGACTGTAAGCATTACCAGAAGGAGGGACAGTCCCCCCGGCACAGCCGTTTCCAGCCCTGTGGTCTTCTGCAGTTCGCAGGATCCAAGCGCTGCCAGCCCGCAGCTGAGGGACAACCAGAACCTGCAAGGACACTGGAGGAGCAGGGAGCCCTTCATTGAGACCCGGAGTCACAGGGGACAAACCCTCCACGCCGTTTCCCTGTCAAATTGCTACGTGCCCATCAGATCTCCCTGATTTCGTGGCCTTTTGACCTTGAGCGCACAAAATGCTCCCACAGCTGCTGCCGCACGTTATTGCCCCAGGCACCGGCTGCGGGATTCCCCCCGGCCCGGGTCACGCCATAGGGGCACTGATTCCCGCCCGGCCCGGCCCGCTGCCGCTCCCCGCCCGGCCGCGGCCCCTCGGGCAGGCGGTGACGCTGGGCGGCCCGGCCCTGCCAGCGGGGTGAGGCGCCGGGTGCGAGCGCGGCCCCTCAGTACCGACAACCGGGTGTCTCGACTGGGGCGCCAGGAGCCCCCCGAGCCCTTTCGGGCGGGCGCGCTAACAGCTCGGGAAGGCCAACAACCACCTCAGCGTAACGAGGAGCGCAGCCCAGAAGGAGCCGCCCGCCATCAGCCGCTGCACCCGCCCCACGCGGTTACTGCTACCGGAGCCGCTGTAACGGCACAGCCGGAGCAGGCGGCAGCGGCACCGACACCTGCCCCACTCTCCTCAGGGCTCGCCCCGCGGCACCCCCGGGAAGGAGCGGGCGGCACCGGGACCCGGCAGCTGCCGCCCTGGCGGGCCGGAGGAGCGCGCGGGCACAGCGCCGCACACCCGCACCGCGCTGCCACCGCTAGACCCGCCCCCACGGCGCCGCGATCGCTCTGCCATTGGCGCAGCCGCCCTCCGCCGGCGCAGCGGCCAATAAAGCGCCGCCGAGCGGCCGCGCTGTAAGCGCATCGGGCGTGAGTGAATGCGTCCTACCCAATAGTCGCGAGTCTTCCGCATTGCGCACTCTCCATTGGCTGGGTGGCCGTGGCAGCCGCCCAATGGCCGCGCAGGAGCGTGAGGGAAGGCCCCTGCAGCGGGGCCCGGCCTCCCTTTGCGGAGCGCTCCGGTGCGGCGCGGACCAGCCCTGCTGCTGCTCCCTCCTCCTCCGACCATGGCGTTGACCAGCAGTTGACGTTGGGTTTCACCCCCTTCTACCTTCTCCTCTTTCTCCGGCCCCTTTCTTCCCCCTCTCCTTCCCCGGGTCCCGGCTCAGGCACGTAGGCGGCCGGTACCGAAGACACCGGGTCCCCACCCCGCCCCTCAGGAACAGGCTGCAGGAGTCGGGCCGGGCGGCAGCCAGGACGCGCCATGAACATCATCATCGGCATCGGCGGGTGAGAGCGGCGTGGCGGGCCGGGGGGAGGCAGCTTGGGGGAGGGAGCGCCCGCGGGGGTGCGGGGCCCGGCCCGGGGACGCCTTCCCTTCCCCTCCCCCCGGCCTTCCTCGTGCCGCTGCCGCAGTGGCGCGCGCGCACGTGGCCGCGTGCCGCTTCCCGACGGGCGCGCGCTCTCGCCACAGGGTCACGAACGGCGGGAAAACCACCCTGACCCGGCGGCTCCGGCGGGCGCTGCCCAACTGCAGCGTGGTGCACCAGGACGACTTCTTCAAGGTGAGGCCGGGGGACGGCGAGCGGTGACCCCGCGTGCTGCCGCCCTCTCCTGGCGCCCGGCCCGCCCTGCCCGGCTCCCCCGGGCTCCCTGTGCCTGCTGCGGCGGCTCCTCTGCAGCGCTCAGCCGGTGCGGCTGGCGGATAAGCCCGCACCGAAACACGTCCCGATGACTTTCCGTTTTCTCGGAGCTACACGGTGTGCTTGTGTTGGTGGGAAGATAGAGAAGCAGGCTGCTTTATCTTCTTCTCGTTACCACTGCGTTTTATCTGCATGCAAAGAAACTTGGTGGAGGGTTAAGATTCCCCTTTGTAGCTTCAGGGTTCAGATCCTGACTCTTGCTTTCGAACGGGCTAGTAGCTATCCTGACCAGCTCTTTTCTGTATCACTGTTTCAGCCCCAAGATGAAATAGAAGTTGAAGATGGGTTTAAACAGTATGATGGTAAGGCCTTACAACTGTATTATTGAAGTGTAACTCAAAAACGTGGAATATTTTGACCCTTTACGTGCACTGGTTTTGTACTGATTCTGTTACTAGATGGTGCGTAATGACTGCTTGATAATAGTTGTCTGTTTTGTGCTAGTGATCAGTGCGTTAGATATGGAAGCTATGATGAGTACCATCAACGCGTGGATAAAAAACCCAGTCAAGTTTGAACGTTCTCATGGGATCAACAACACACTGGATGCCCAGATCTTAGAAGACAAGGAGGGAAGAGATAAAACAATCCACATTCTTATTGTTGAAGGCTTCTTACTTTACACCTACAGGTAAGCAGATGTGCCTTCGTATATTTTGATTTTTACATGACAGGCAAACCTCCAAGGCAATAAAAAGACCTGTTCTAAACTAAGAGTTAGCAGCTGGTATTGACCACTGCTGAGCTTAGGTGTTGCAAGTTTGAAGATGGCTCTAGCTATGGAAATGGATGTAGTTCAACCTGTCGATTTCTTGCTATTAATCAAACAGCCTGGCTGTAACCAAACTTATCCTTTCAGGCCACTGATTGACGTATTCCACCATCGGTTCTTTCTTTCCATTCCATATGAAGAGTGTAAAAGGAGGAGAAGGTAAGTTTATCTTTCTAAGTTCCCTTGCTAGCCCAATAACACCTCACTCTATTCAAGACTTTGTTTCTCGGAAGATTTAGGTAAGAAAGGATAAACACTAATGTAGCTGCTGTGTTAGAACACTGTAGCTTCCTTCACCAAACCCAGAAGCTTCCTACCAAGCTGCTGTGTATGTGGAACTAAAGCTCAGTTTTGGCACAGATATTTCAAGGGTCTTTCTTCCCTTCTGGTCTTGCAGTGATATGGTTTCCAGGTCCTGAACTACCCTGGGATTTTATATTTGGCTGTATTGTTCTACACATACACTGTTCTTAATGCAAATAAAATGTGTTAGACTTGAAGTTTGGTTTCAGACGAATAAGCTGACAGCTATTTTACCCAAAGTTCTGCTAAAGCATCAAGAGAAGGGTATTCATCAATGTTATGATTAGTTTGTCTTAAGAATCCTTTTTACATCTCAAACACTTTGGACCTGCACATCAAATTCCAACTTTTGGGAGCTTTCTTTATGCTTTCAGCTTATGCTAAATATTGTCTTTTGGTAAGTTTACAAACTATATTGGAGGCAACAGGCTCAGGCTAGTGTGTAGAGAAACTGAATTAATTATTTGTCATTTCCCTGAACTGTAATTAGACTTAAATTATCAATGTTTTAATTTATAGTTCAAGGAATTACACTGTACCTGATCCACCTGGATTGTTTGATGGCCATGTTTGGCCTATGTATGTAAAGCACAGGAAGATCATGGAAGATCTGGGTGTTGATGTAGGTAAGTCTTTAATGACAAAAGCGCTTTTGCAAGATTGCTTTATGAGAGTGTTTCTCAAACCTGGGATGTACATGCTGGTTTAAGTGCATGAGAGGACTTGAAGCAGGTGGATGGAGTATATATTTCTCAGATACCAGTCAAGTGCATGCTCTTTAAATTAGGCTCTGGCAGGCTTACAGAAACATTCAATTATAGCTCTCTTATTTTACTTCCTTTAAGTGCACTTGAATGGAACAAAATCAAAGGAGGAACTGTTTAATGATGTGTATGGACAGATCCAAAATAAGATTGAAGAACTACTTAACATGCAGGTACATGTTTATGCTTACAGTTGCAACTCAAAGGCAACAATTTTAAAGGCTATGTTGAAAAAGCATGAAGCTATAACTGGAAATATGTTTGTGTATATCTTTCTGTTTAGAAATAAGCTGCTGCTGATGATTCTTGCGAATGAAGATGACTCCTGTTTGCCCTGCGCTGTCTACCTGACTGCCACTAAAGTTCCAGCTTCTGTGAAGACTCAATTCTTAAATTCGACTTTGTTCAATCTTCCCTTGAAACTGAGTTACATATGGTCATAATTAAAAAGCACTTCCCCCTTGTCTGTCATCTTAATTTCTGTGTCAGCCTGGTACGTAGCCTCAGATGAGCTTGGTCTTTTCCCAGTCTCGTGGGAATTCTTTTCACTATGTTCTTTACCTGCGAGAGTAAAACATTATAGCAGAACAGATGTGAAGTGGCAGAACTGTCCTAGGGGAATGTGTGTGTATATACAACCTATACACATGTACTGCATTGAGTTCTTCACTTTTGGTAACCTCTATGAATTTCTATAATCCACCTAATTAGGCAGCAGGGATGCTTCTTGATGAAGAAATTAGGATTGATTTCACTCTCCAAAAATCAGAGAATAGGAGGTTTTCAAGCAGTTTTACTAGCATTGAAATATTCTGTTAAATCCAGCGCACACATTGATCTCAGATGCAGACAACTCAGTTTAGAGTAATGAGAAAAAAATACATATGCAACAGCTTTAAAATTTATTAGAAGATTTTGATAGTGTTCTGCAAGTTCACATTTAGGTTCAAACTCCAGTGTATGAACAGAAATAGCTTAAGGCCTTGGTTTACATAGAGCAGGGAAAGCGCATCTTCAGGCTTAATTACTAGTGGGGGGAAAATGAATTTGGGATCAAAGCTGTATTTAACAAAAAACAAACCAAACAAGCCTAGGAGGTGATTGTCCAAGAGCGAAGGTGTTCATCCACAGTCTGACCAGTCAGTTTCCTTCAGCGGGGCCTGACCAAGACAGCACAAGCAGTTACTTGAAGCCCAGATGCATTAGCTTCCTGATGGGAGCTGGTCCTCCCCAGTACCCCCTAGAAAACAACAAAGTTGTTTCATGACATTTTATGCATGTGCTATCAAAGTAGGGTTTGTGGGGAGTGGTTTTGGTTTAGTCCCAGAAGATACCCCCAACAGACATCTCTTAGCAAGTTATGGTTTGTTTTGGAGAATTATCTTTAGTTCATTGAGGTTTTCCCTTCTATGCAGTTTAACCCTGTCCTGCTTGAACAACTGGTTAATAGCAAAGCACCCAGGATCTTCAGAAAATTGAGGTTTCAGTCATAACAAAGGACGCACTTCATTTGCTTCTGTTCTAGCAAGGAACTAAGCCAGAACAGGTATCTTCCTGGCTTTTTTTCTGAATGATCACAGCAGCTCTGCCTG
This sequence comes from Patagioenas fasciata, assembly GCF_037038585.1. NCBI lineage: Eukaryota > Metazoa > Chordata > Aves > Columbiformes > Columbidae > Patagioenas > Patagioenas fasciata. The sequence continues at coordinate 23,686,500 of NC_092531.1, forward strand.
CTCAGAACTGAAATACTTACTTCAGTAGGGCATTCCAGTAGAGAAAAGGCATCATGTCAGCTTTCATATGGTACATGGTTATTCTCTCCTTACTCTGGTCAATGGGAAAGGTCTCCAAAGGCTGAGCACTGTAGTCAAATTCCGCTAGGATCACTTTGTTATAGGCTGTTACTAGTGGGCAGGACGTATATCCATCATACTGCAATGAAGAATAACCCCTTTTCATCAATCTGAGTAAAGTTTAACTATATGGCTTGTATTACCTCACCATTTAATGTTCATATTTCAAAAGAAGTTGCTAGGAGGTTTCTGCATTTACAGCGTTAATGCCAGTGAGTTTGGAAGGCTGCTAAGCCAATTTAATAACCATAATACTAAGGCATTTTATTTCAACTGTAGCTTGTAGATTTGCTTAACAGCATTGCTTAAATTAAAACTAAGCTATAACAATAGGGCTTTGCATCATTAATTGCTAGTCATTGTAACCAGTCAAATAGGTGACCAGTATATCAGGATGAGAGCCAGTGCCAGCTTTAACAGATATATATATATAAACAGGATCTTGAATATAGCTGTAAGAATTCCCAGAGGATTGGAGGAGTATGGCTGATGATATTCAGGTTAGTACCCCCCAAGGAATATTCATTCAGAAGCCATATGTAAAATGAAAGTCAAATCTCAAAGATAAATTTGAACATAGTTACAGGCTTAACATTTTCTGTAGTACAAACCCTTTGGTTTAACTCTTTAAAAGATCGTTTTCTGCACAGGGGAGGCAATTTTAACATAGTACAGATGTGTAAAGTTTACAAGGGAGCAGGGATTATACCAGCCAACAGTTTTATTCTAAGTAAGTCACCTGCATTGGTGAAGAACCCAGACTAATCAGCCTTTCAACTTCTTTCAACTCAAAAGTCAAGGAATTCAATATATAATATTTTTAATAGCAGTATCAAGAATATGAACTGTGGAACTGAATTCCTGTTACGACACAGTACTTAGCACCCCAAGTGCTGATGCAAAGCCCTTCCTGTCTCCTGGTTCACACAATTTAGCTGCTTGCAAGACTTCCTGTGTAAGAATAGAGAAGGCATTCGAGGTACCTTGTCCCCAAAATAAAATCTGCAGGTACCTTTTTAGTTGGCAACTGGTTCTTCATGACCAGGGAAATAGTTTTATCAAGCACTCCAGACTGGGCAGCTACATAAGAAGATGAGGAAAAAACAAAACAAAACAAAAACAACCAAAAAACAAATTAAAGACACACACAAAACAATATATATATATTAAGGCTTTATTTCAGGTGGCAGTTATTGCCATTATGAGAGCACATGCTGCTAGCTGGGCGTTTTGTTGGACAATTCAGCTGTAACTGAACTTGTGTGTCGAATCAGTTTGGGAAGTTTACAGATAACAAAAGAAAACAGTTTTGAATAATGCTTTGGCCTGTTTCCAACATGATAAAGCTTCATGGAACTTGAGCTGTGTGTTTTTAACCTATGCCACATTATACGTGTTGAGCCTCCCAAACACTAACGCACTGAAGTTTTGTTTCGAGTGCTGTAAGGAAAGTATTTTAGATCCATATGCTGGAATAGTTGATTGCACCATCCTTCGTCTTACACCAACAACATACTATTTTGCCTTTTCACACACCAGTACAGACTTTGGGTTTTTTCCACCCTATTCACATCTTTTTTCCAGTTGTGAGACCATTTGCCTGAAGTGTGTTTAGATTTGACCCTGTGGCTACAAGTACAGACCACGTGATGGCTCAGCGGTGACTTATCAGTTGGCTGACACGTACACATGAGCCGCTAAGATAGGGCAGAAAGTTTTGTCCCTGAATGACGATGGAGTGCAAGAGCCATACACGCATTCTATGAGCACAGAAAATAGAATTAGTTCACCCCTGAGGCATTTGGAACAAAGAAAACTGAGTTAATGGCAACAACAAACACACGTGCAACTTTACCTACAGCTGCAGCAGTTCTCGATGTTGGAAGGTTGGTGCAGTCTCCAATACCAAATACATTAGGATACCTTTTATGTTGTAGGGTTTCCTTATCTACATCCACCCAGCCAATTGCATCCGAGACAGGACTGTTGATGAGGACGTCAGGTGGCCCCATTGGGGGGGTGACGTGAAGCATTTCATACTAGACAGGAAGAAAAAAGGCAACCAACAGCTAGTTTATCAGAGCAAGTCACACCTGCGTTGATATAAGGCAATAAGGGCAGTATAAGGGGTTTACTTCTTGACTAAAAAAATAATATACATATATATATATATATATATATATATATATATATATAAAAAGAAAATTTGCTCTCAAATGTGAAGCGCATCCTTTACTAACATGAACCTTCTCAGGCAACTCCCTCTAGGCTGGCATAACAGCTGTTTGCCTTATTCCATATATATCTGAGACATTCCCAAGTTATACTAACAAGGCATACAGGACTCCATGGAAACATTCTCTTCTCTCCAGCATAGTTACAAACTTCAGAATCTCCTGCTGAAGTTAGAGATGGTACTTTCAGGAGGAAGCAGTAGTATACAATGAAGCAGACACTATATTATCATAGCCTTGTGGTATACACAGGAAATAAATAGAACCAGACCAGAGGTTTGAACGCTCCTGACCTGATGAACTTCGGTCACTCCGGGTTTGTCCAGGTTTTCAAACACAGCTTCCTGCTTGTCTGCTCGAACTTCTACAAGGTTGCATTTATAATTAACAGCGATATTCCTCTCCTTTATTATTTCAAGCAATGCATCGGCGTACTTCTTAACGCCAAAAATGACGCCAAGTGAAGTGTTGAACATTATGTTTGCTTTGGAACGTTTTCCTGTCTGCACAGAGAGATCGAATTAGGCTTTCCTATTAAGAAACTGCGACAAACTAGCAGAAACAAAAGAACTACGTTGTACTACTGGAGAGCCAATAGAACTATTAATGCGATTCAAAGTATTAACATTATAACTCTCAAGATACAGCTGTTTCACAGCACGTTAGAAGCTAGACAAGATCATTCTATTATTCTATTCTTTGCCGTTTCTGAGTGAGGTACTGAAGACACCCCCCACAAACTGCTGGTGAGGAGTCTACAGTTCACTGAGGAGCTGCTGCACGCAGGTTGAGCACTTGCAGCCTAATACCGTATGGCTTTCCGAAACCTTCCCTTCTATGCATTATTCAGATACTCGCCCGGTAGATGGCTCATGAAACTTAAACACACACGAAGCCCAACACTTGGGCCTGAGGTCGCCTCTCGTTTCCACTGAGTTTGCTTTAACAGCCTGGCTCTGACTCCTCCTGATGCTGAGACTGCACCGCGAGGAGCAAGCACAGCCACTTTTCAGAGTGGCACAAAGACAAGCAGCAACAGGCTTAAATGCTTAAAGTATCAAAATTACTTAGTTCCAGACAGCATTATTTTAGCGCACCACCTGAGGTTACAAATTAAGCTGAGAACAGCTGTACCTGTGGCTCACCAGAAGCAGGTAAGCGGTTCTTTCCTTAAGGATTCTGAATTCTACAAGTATCTCCAGTATTAAACATATAATAAGTATCTATGTACAATTCAGTTAGCTTCATTTGTTATACATTAATAACAGAAAAAGCAACTCGGTCACTTTAATTGGGCTGCATTCCTTTCACGTGTGTTTTATTTGTTTTAGAGATGATATGAAGCCTTTAGCACTGGTACGGGGAGCACAATACTCACTTTCCTCCAGTAGGCCTCTGATAAATACATGATCTTCTGAGGAGCCCCTGCACACTTCACCGGAGTGTTTGGAAAAGTGAAGATAGCATTTCCCTCCTTGAAATCTTGTAAAGCTTTCCATGTTTTCTCTACCGTATGAACAGAATAATTGGAACCTATTTTGGGGTGGTGAAAACCCTCAGGCAAACCTTTGATCTAAGAAAATGAAATTAAGGTTTAAAGCACAGATGGCAAAAATGTTGGCATCATCATGAGGTATTAAATGCAGACTTAAGAAACAGCTATATAAGAAGCCTCTAGCAAAAAGAAAGCCCATACGCACTTGCTAGTTGGCATTTTTGAAGATAAGCCTAGCAATCAAAGAGGTATTTGCATCAGATCATTTAGCAGATGTAACAATTAATGACATTATTCTGATCTGTATCATAAGTGTTCAGCACAGACCCAGCCCCATGTTTTTGGAGACTAGCACACGAAATTCAGAGTAAGAATATATAAAGTCACTGCCACATCGTCATAAGCAAATATAATGTTAAAAAATGCGTTATGAAATGTAAAAGGTGAATGAAACTTCTCAGTAGCCAGCTGCAGAGAGATGCCCGTGTTTCTAGAGTTATTTTAACTCGGCTGTCTCCAATAATTATTTCACAACTATGCCTGAGCGTTTGTTTGTGAGGAAGGAAGTTTGCAGAAATTCTGTGAGAAAATGGAGCCACGTTTGATGGCCTGCGATGCGTTTGGGACGTTACAGTCTACGCCAGGAAGGGTTCTGATGGCGAAGACAAATAATAGAAGCCACCCCTCTTTTTAAACTGGCCACTTTTGAATAAAATTCATATAAATCTCTTACTACAAACATTGTTCACTACAGAGCAATAGCAATTGACTGCATTACACGGCTTCTATTACCGAATACTGAACGTAGTTCTATCAGTACTAAAGAGACGTATACCCAGGCTGAGAGGGTCACTGAACACAATGCAATTCCCCATTCCACTGACCTCATCACCAGAATTTCTCTGGTGTGGCTCTAGTTAGCTAAGTTAACACTAGTTAACTAAGCTCTTGCTTTACTTATGACTTAAATATACTATCAGGTACTACATCATCAGGTACTATATCATATTCAGGTTATTACATAGAGAACTGTGGAAGGAGTAAAGTAATCAGGCTGTCTTCTGGCTCTTTAATTCCTATTAGCATTCAATATCTTGCAGTAAAAAAGTGTACTGAAAAGCTATTTACTGTAGTCAATCATAAAGGTATGTGGTGCTGTTAAAATTAGTAAAAACTTGATTACTGTAAAAACAAATACCTTTTCATAGTGCAGACTAATCCCGAGGGCAATTATCAGATATTTGTAAAACACCTGTTGTATAAAGGTAGAAAAAAATAAGTATTTTAGACAAACCCCAAAACATTACCTCAAAGAAAATTGAGGTTCTCTGACAGCAGAGTCATAGGGGAAGGAGATACAGGGAACACTAGTAAAGTAAACGCTACGCTCTAAGAATAATTCGTAGTTAAGACGCTAACTGCATTATGAGTTACACACACAGCCTTTGCCCTGCACAAAAACAAGTGTTTGGAGCAAAATATTTTATCTTTTGTGTTCAGTTCGCTATAAAGAACTGAAGACTTATGATAATGGTATTTTAGGTTGATGTGATTCTAAGCCAGTTACCTACAACAATTTTTATCAGAAATAGGTTTTATATCAAGCACTTCTTATCAGACTAAGTGGGGTTTCCTGGCCTCCTGGGTGCTCACCAGGCAATTCCCAGGGGATGTGCTGGGGTGGGCAGACAACTCATGACATGCAATAAGAGACTAACATGTTTTTTTAAGAAAACCTGATTACCTTGGTATCATTCTCCAGCCAGACGCAGTTCTTATCCGGATCCAACGCTGTAACTCGAGACTGGATCCACTCGACACCCCTGGGCATTACGCTTCCCGTCGGACGCGCCGAAGCCGCCAGCTGCTTTGCGCCACCGCCAACCAGGGTCCACAGGGGCTGGTAGTAATGGGTCTGAACAAAATGTTCAAATGGACACTTGAGAACTGTTTGAAGGGACTTTAAGATCACTCAAATTCAAGACAATTAAATTAAACAGTATTGCCTGAAAATAAAACAAACAGTTTCAGAACAAACATGAGGCCTTGGTACTTATTTTAAAAATGTTCTTGAAGCTCCAATGATTGTTTGCTGCTACCCTTATCTACAGTCGTGCTGAATAAAACTAAATGGAAATTACATGTATTCACAAGGTGTTAATGTCTATATCTTATTATTTGCAGTCTCTCAGAGAAAGGAAAAGTAAATACAAATAGCGCTATACCAGAAACTTGTTTCTTGACCAACGATGTTGCTTCAGCATGCAATGAACTGGTTTACTCTAAAATGATCACAGTTGTTGATGACAAGAGGCTTTGTATTTGAATATGGCACATCTTTCGGTCCATGTGAAAACGTGTTTGAATGTTAAATATTTTTGGACACTTTGGACTTACTGTTGCTTTTAACGTTGCATTATTCTTAACAAAAGCAGCTGTGTAAACAAGCAAGAGTTTTGCATGCTAAAGCTGGAGAGGTGCATGCATCTCTATGATGGAGCAACAAATTTCATGCAAAGCCTTCAAACAGATGGCTGGTTGGCCATTAAAACATGTGGGGCTGGAGCGGGATAAGAATCAGACCGATATAGTCTCATATGTAAAACGTTAGTTCTTCTTGATGCTTCACCTCCGAGGAAGACTCACCTTACTTGGCTCAACAACAGCCACATTTTCTGCCCCCACTTTCCTCTTCATCCGAGCACTCATGGTGATTCCACCAGCACCTCCACCCAGCACAAGCACTTCATAGTAATCCTTGGCGGCGCACCTGGCTGCCGTGTGCAAGCCAAGCCAGCCCGTCTTCTGCATCCCTGGTTTCAGCAGCCGCGCACCAGGACGGAGACAGGGACAGGAGGACACTACTCCAATTGCTGACATCTTTCAGTAAGCTGGAAGCTACAAGACAAGGGAGGGCACCACTAACAATCACAGAAGGTAGAATTGATATTTATTTATCTGCCTGGATGAGTCTTCAAGACAAGAATTATAATACTAAACCTTTGTTGCACCAATTTGCAAATCTATTTGGGGAAAAAAAAAATAAAAGAAAGTCAACCCTGGCCTCTGCCAGGAAATTGAAATTTCATCATTTCATACATGCAAATGAATTCTAACCAAGCATAAGAACATTTTCTGGTTCTTGTGGCACAAAGTGTATCTGAGCCTTTAGCACAGGCGACTCACAGGCTCCAGCTGGGATATTACAATCCTGAAGAGACAAGTGCCACAAAAAGAACAAGGGCGTTGTAGATCACTAAATATTGAATGATACAGTTGTCTTAACGCACTGAGCGCCATTCCATTAACTGTAATGGGTCAGCCAAACACATCCTTACATTTGTATTTGAACACTGGGACGTAGCAGCAGATGCACACAGACACAACCCTTTGGGTGCTTTGAGCAAGGGTGAGTGTGTGAGTCTGTGCTTGCAGGAGAAGCAACGGGCCCTAAGCTTGATAAGAAAACAAAGCTCAATAAAACAAGAGTTTACATCGTCCTCAATCTGGGATCTTTGAGTATACCCAAAATACTTAGTTCTCTATCCATGGTGACCTCTTAGCTTTTATATCAGCGTAGCGGCTGGAAGGAAAGGTCAGAAACCCACACTTACTCTTGCTACAGCTGCACCCTGGCACCTGAGAGGTGGGAGCCAGAGCCCTAAGGCCTGACAGATCTCGACAGTTGTAGTGCTGTAGTACAATTGCGCAATCTAGAAGTCAGCCAAAGTTAAACCACGCGTTCTCCTCCCCCTGCTAGAGCGAGCAAGAACCTTTCTTCTTCTAAATCCATTGTTTGCACAAGCTGAACACCAGCTTTTAGCTTTTCAGTGATAAAACAGGTATAAACTCATTTCAATTCCATTCCTTATTGTTTCATTGCCAACAAAGAACGAGCAAGCATGATAACCTTAAAGAGTCAGCATGATAACCTGAAAAGGAGGTTATGACAAGACTTTGCTGTGTTCTATACTTGCTCCCCTTTAACTCCTTGAGTCACCAGGCAAGAATTCCAGCGTTTTCACTTTAAAAGGGTAGAACTTGTTCATGGTACTTAAAGGTAGGAGTTTGAAAACTGATCTAGAAACCCCAAATATTTTAAAGGTCAGCTTCAAAAATTCTCCCCCGTGTTAGATGTAGTTTCACAATTCATTCTGCACCTTCATGTGCTCTCTTGATGTTCCTCACCCCCATAAAGCACCTGGGGTGCACGAAGCCCCGTTATTAACCCCTACAGTACAATTCATTTGGGACAGAGGGAGAAAAATCTCGGAAGGGTCTACTATAAAAATAATGTTAATAATTTTGTTTGACAGGAAGTTTCCAAAATGCAGACATGTCCTCCCCACCCCCCATTCACAATAAACCCCCAGCCCTATAAAGAAGTTAGTTCCACTTTCAAGGCTGCTTGTCCTCTGTCCAGTGCAGGCAGTTATTTAAAGATGTGGGCAGACAGCTCAAGCAGAGGAGGAAGCTGTTGTAGCCCCAGAAATAAGAGTTACCTGATGGAGACGTGTCCTGCTTTCTCCGAGTCAGAGAGAGATGAGCTGTGAAGAGTAAGTTTTGCAACTTCCCGTTTGCGAGATGGTTTTCAGAGGGACGTCCTGTTTCCGGAAGCTCAAGAACACAGGCAGGAGTTGGCTTTGGGTTTCATTAATCACACAGAACGAACAGAGTGTTCTGCTCGTTAACAACGCGCAGCACGTCTGGATCGAGAGCACAAGACTGCATTTCTGTAACGCTAAATAAGGAATTATTATCCTTTCCGACCAGATTTTGAAGGAAGTGTGCTTATCAACCCACTAACAGCAATCTTACTGGGGAGAATGCAGTATTGTGTTGCTTTTGAGTTGTTTCAGAGTATGCAGAAACAACCAATCTCCAGGGTCATTGCAGACAGCTGTTTTTAAAACAAATGGTAAATCCTCCATATGAAACTCCCAAGTGGGAGAGCAGCTGTATGACCGAGCCAGCCAACGGCACGTCAGCCCTCCGCTTTGGACACTGCAGGCAGAGGAACACGGGAAGTACAGAAAACAAAGGCAAAGTGGAAAATTCACCATTAGCCTGCTGAACTAAATTGAAATTTTCAACTTTTACAAGACCATTTTAACACACAGCACACTTATCCATCATCCTTTAAACGATGACAGCTGATGTTAGCCTTAGATAGCATTAACTGAGAGACACAACCAGTGCCTAGAACAAATATTTAACTGAAGCATGAGCTTCATGGAGGGACACTCAGTTTTTTCCTCTCTAGCACATGCTTAGCTCCCAAGCTTCACTGCTTCATTGAGACACTTTATGAACCATCTATTGCAAATAGTTAGAAAATATAAAGTTAGAAAAGTCTCACTAGAAAGAGGAAAGATCATTGTAACACCAACAAGAGGAAAGATCATTGCAAGCATCTTCCCAACAGTCTGCCACAGGTCAACAGTTTAAATACTCCGCCCATGCACAAATCCTCAGCTGCTCCTGCATGCTGGCACCGCACACACCAGATTTGCACCCCGTTGCAGAACCTGCACACCCTAAATATCCAGCTCCCCATGAGGAAACAGCCACCCGCCCCCAGGCCAGGCGGGTCAAGGCACACAGGTCTACTCGCTGCTGCGGTTCTTGCCCAGCTCGGACATCCCGAGGGAAGCAACCCCGGTCCTGGCAGGCGGGCAGCGCAGCTCCAAGGCGAGGTTCTGCCCAACACAGCGCCTGCTGCTGCCGGGCACTCGACACTTGGGCTGTGGGTGCCGTGAGGTGCGTGCGGAGCCCCAGCTGCACCCGCTGCTCCTCTCCCAACCCCGAGAGAGGTGCCTGGTTCTGCTGAAGCCCCAGCACAGGGATACTCCCCGGCCGGCGCAGACCCCAAGGCCCGCAGGCTGCCCCGCCGGGACCGGCCGGACCGCGCACTCCCGCCCCGGGGCCGAGAGCCGCCTCGGCCCCCGGGCTCCGCTCCCTCAGGCGGGGCGGGTCGCATCCTCCCCCAGGCAGGGCGGGCCGCCCGGCCCCGCGGTGCCCACACTTGCCTGCCGCTTGCACCGCCAGCCCCGCGGGTGAGGGAAGGACCCGCCGCCGCCGCCCCGGGAGCGATAACAGCGGGGCCCGTCAGCGGGAGCGGCGGGGCGGAGCGCGGCGGGCGGGCAAAGGCCGGGGGGGCTGGCGGGCCCGGGAGCGCATCAGCCGCCGGTGGCCGCTCCGAGCTGCCGCGGACTTCGGGTCAGACCCCGTTACCGCAGCTGCTGGCGCTCAACGGAACGCGAAGCGCATTTCAGCCTCACGGCAGCTGTGCCTGCGGGGTTGCGCTCGTCTGTTTTCCTAAAGGTCCTCCCATCTTTCATACAGTGGCTCTTCCAGCTTGCCATCGCAAAAATCAGACCAAAGCCTGGAATCCCACCACGTTAAAAAAAAATAAAAATAAATTAAGAAACAAACATAATTTGAACTCCTAGAGTCCTAACCTGAAATCGGGTGTAGCTCACCGGGACACATGGAGAAAGGACCTTCCGGTTGAAGTACAGAGAGAGCAGGGCTGCCAGTCTGGTTTCTGTTCAGCTGACCGCAGCCCACAGCTGAGCCAAGCCCTGTAGTGTTTTCCTCTAAAACTTTACAGAGCTTTTGATTCATGGCATAGTAATAGCATGAAGTAAGAACAGCTGTTAATCCACTAAAAAAAACAGTCACGTGAAGATTAGTGCTGAGAGTAACATAGGAAAAGAAAATGACTTATGCCAACTCAGACGTATCAAGCGACCAACAGATCCAAACCAAGCGTCAGGCCATTTCCTCCTCAGGCTCAACCTTCCCCTCTCAGCACACAGTTTCTGCAGAGGTAAAACTGCTCGGCTGATGCACAGCCAGCTGTGGAAAGCTGTAAAGTCTGGGGAAAGGCGTTGAGGAGTTACATGGAAAGACACCACAGGGCTGTTCCACTGTCTGCGTGCAGCCAGCAGCAGGGGGAAGGAGGCGTTCTGCAGGGCGCTCATTTGGAAAGCAGGAGCGTCAGTCCCCTGGCTCACCAGGCACGCTGCAATCACAGAATCACACAGCGGTTAGGGCTGGAAGGGACCTCTGGAGATCAGCTAGTCCAACCCAAAATTACATCCTGCCCTTCCCAACCAGAGCAGTTTCTCTGTCCCAGCTGCACAGCTCTCACTCCTTCAGCACAAGGGCATTGCCGCCCCTCAGGGCCAGCCACTGGCAAACTGGGAACACCCCAGCTTGTTGTGCCACTCGTCTTTGCGTTACTTTGAGCTGCTGTGCGAAGGAAAGAAGCTTCAGTTGCTTTTCTCAGCTTACGACTGAAAGTGAACAATCATAAAACAAACCCTGAGAAGTGACCTCTGTTCTCACAGGCATTCCCTGCCAGGTACAGAGGTTGTTGGAGATGAGGCCGCAGCCCTTCACAGCTGAATTAGAACGACTCATTTTGCCTGTTGGTAAAAACCCACACGCTGTCATTCCAAGTCTGTGGCTGTTTCACAAAAGTACACAAAGTCCAAGAAGCAGGTTTAGCCAAAAGGGATCATTAATTTTGAAAGGCTACGAGTTAAACTTTCAGAGGAACTTCTCAGTATTTAGCAGTTCCACACACATACACAAGGTTTCTTAATGCTTTCCACAGCTACATAGAACCGGCTACATCAGACTAAAATGCGTAAACATAATAAAACAAAGCCCAAAATTAAAAGGCCTCTGAAACAAACAATTTATTTCCTGTTGCTTATCTTTTGTCTTACATCTCAGCATGAATGACAGCGCAAAACTTCCTTCTGTAAATACTGTTTTAGAGATCCTTGCCTTTGCACGTGCACAAATTTTGAAATATCAGGCTTTAGATTATTTGCTTCATTAAGCTGCAAGTTTGTAAAACAGATTTATTGCAAATTTTCTGTTTGCCATGCAGGGTGTTTTATTTTCCCTCTTAAACCCCATGGATTGACACCATGGAGATAAACAGGTAGGAGCAAACCCAAGAAAAAATATACTGAATTATCAGGTATGGCCAACATTGTGCTCTCATAACACTTTATGAAAAACACATTATGGACTTGAGCTGCCCAGAATCTCCCAGATCTGTGGTTGCCTTACTAAGAAACTTAGTGCTTACTGTTTTGCCTGGCATGGATAGCCATATTAATATTTATGCTGCCATAATTCGTATTCTTACAGATCTACACCACTAAGTCCAAGTCCTGCAAAGCTTTTAGCAGTAGCTTGGTTATATTCACATAAGTAATCCAACAAAGAACCAATTACATTTAATGAGTTTTTTAATAAAAATGACCCCTGCGAGGTGAGGCATTAAAGTGTCAAGCTCAGTATTAATATCAAGAACAACCACCTGTGTTGCAAAGCGAGCAGCAGGTGGCAGAAAGGGTCTAATGAAGCATAATTTGGAATAAATCAGCCAGAGAACTCTTGGCTGCTAAAATCCCAACACAACAGCTGCAGAAACAACCTTTACATCATTATTTACACTGTTATCGCTTAGCGCCCAGCACAGGGAATAAAACCACATAAAATATTCTGTAGCCATTTTCTAAGAAGAAACAAATATTTGTCTTATGAACAACCACTTACCCATCTCAGTGAATAAGCTGGATGTCACCGAATTAAAAACCGGCTCACATCGAGCTGTACAGCTACAGGTGGGGGAAACCAAATCGAGCATCCAGGTCAGCACGGGCAGAGATAAAAGCATGGGAAACCAAGATAAGTCAATTTTATAAAACCAAGTAAAACTCAATGTGTACAGTAACAGAATCACTCCAGCTGTGCGTATTAATGCAAGCATGTAAGTTTAGATTAATTTAATGATACTTGCATCTAAGGTGGCATTTACATTTTATGCATTAAGACACCAGAGGTACATTCAGAAGAACAATATCCTATGGAGATAATGAGCTCTAGTTTTGACTGAAATAATTTGAGAGCCCATTAATTAAAAAAAAAAGTTATGTAAACTAACCAAACTTCCCCTATATATATTAATTTTTCCCCTTTATTACAGAAAGGCTATTTATGAAAATTAGTTCATTCATACAAAACTTGTCTCATAAAGTTGTTGTACAACGTAGCTTAATTACATTTTTATATATGTGTATGATTCCTCAGCAACACCGCAACCTTTTCTTCCTTTGATCACAAATTACTCCAAACGCTGAAATATGCGATTGCAAAAGCACTGATTTCTATGCTTAGAATTCTGTATTTTCAATAAAAGTAACCATGGGTTTTGAAACAAAACAAAAGTAGCTATGATTGCTGAAACAAAACAAAAAGCCTTCACAGTTCTTTGGAAAAACCCAAACCAAACCCCACAATTCCTCACAGAAACAGCCCACGACTTGAAACTCTAAACTGGATTCTAGATGAGAGAGCACAAATCAAGAAATACCATAGGAATTTAATCCTGATTTAGATACTGAGGCATCTAGTTCCACATTATACTTTAATAAGAACTGTTTATATTCCCAGAATCTAATTTGAAACTACATTACAAAATAAAATATTTAAACAATATTTAGCTATGTACACTCTGCTCCAAAAACGGGCTGTGAATATTCTTTACATTTCTCTTAGAAATACATACAAACCACAGCACAGGTCCACAAGCCACTGGCAGTTAATAGACACAAGTAATTTAAAGAAAAAATACCTGTTGAAAGTTTTAATCTATTACTGCTTCAATAACAGCATTTCAGTGCCTCTTCAGACTACTTTGGGTAGAGTTTGTACTCCTGGCCCTAAAACATTTTCCCGGTTTACCTTGCATGTTGGATGATTACTCATTAGAGTAAGTCTTTCATAGAAAAAGATGACAAATACTAAGAATGGGAAATCAGGAGTTCAGAGAATATAATACAGGAGAGTCCTGGCAGGTGTATCTAAAGTGGAAGAAAAAGTAAAGCTGACTGTGCCCCTCTGATACCTTACCATACATATTTTATGGACGACTTCACACAGCTTACCCTTCATCTTACTTCAAAACATGCCACTTACATCACTGCTCAAAAAATAACACAGACAGAAAATAAGCAGTTTGTTAGACTGTAGGAAAAAATAGTTTAAAAGTTCTTTATCAGTCTAGACTGCATGTACATTCACCTGAATGGAAGCGCACACCAAGTGCTGCAAGAAAGCAATTACATTCACAGCAACGGATATCAGCCTCCGTTCCACATTTATCACCAGTGCACACCAATCATCACCAGTTTGGCTGAGGACAGCATAATAAGAACTCCCTTACATAGCCCCACAGTGCAAATGAACTATTTGTTAAGGAAAAGAAGTTAAACACAGCACTTTTTCCAACAGGTAACTGAATTACACATGGAGTGAAAATCGTTTTGTTTTGGTTGTGTTTCATTTTGTCACACAAAATGAAGAAACTACAACTTCTAAGCCCACAGAAATCTGCTTAGACCACAGTCTTCCTCCTGAACCACTACAGAAGCAACATGGAAGCAGAGATTCATTCATCTTTGCGTTGTGCACACGTTAATTTTGAGTATCTTTAGTGTTCTGCTTCCTCCTCCCCACTCACCAATTCAGCTGGGAAATTATTCAGAAGTTACTTTAAAGCTGTTCTTAAGTTACTTAATAACAACAACAACAAAAAAACCAAATAAACACAACTAAACCAGAACAAGACTGCTGCAATGAAGTGAGCTTTCAGGCAAATACACTGAAGTTTCTTCAGTTCAGAGACAGAGCAAACCAAGGCTGCACAAAAAGTCAGTATTAATGAACCAGGGCATCAAAAGGAGACCCCAACGGCCTGAACCAAAGCAGTTTCAGTGAAACAAGCAGCCACTGAAGTCTGGGGATAAGAACTGACTTTTAAATAGTATTCTTTATTTTATCTGAAAAACATGTATGCCAGACACCAAATATCTCAGAATTCTGAACACCAGAAGAATAGATGAAAAAACATGGTTAGGCATTTAAAACTGTGATGCGTAAGTTCTCCTATATACATATATTTTAAAAATTGGCTTACATTATAATAATATCAAATTGCATAGCATTACAAAAGAAGGCAACTTGAAAAAAAAGTTGTTACCAACTCTACTATTACTGTTCTGGAATTTCTAACATCATAGACTGTTGCCAGTAACAGCTATAGCCCAGTGCAAGCAAAGTCTGTCTTAATCCCAGAGAATGCAGAAGTGATTAATTTGGACAAGGTGCTGCACGCTCTGCGTTCACATCCTCCTGGCAGGTTTTGCTGTTAACTGCTTCTCTCTTTCAAGTTCCTTCTCACGTTGCTGTTCTCGTTCTAGTTCTTCCTTCTGCCTCTTTTGTTGCAGCTTAAGTGCTCTTTTCTAAACAGAAAAGACAAGAAAATAATTGTAAGTTCTATAGCTGTATTTAAGCTGGAGCTAAAACAAAACCCCCCCTATTCTCTTAACATTATCTTCTCCAGCCCACCCTGCTCATGATTGAATGCTGCATAAACTGTTCGTTTTTCCTTCCTCCCACTTCCCTCTCGCTGTTCAGAAACAGCAGGACCGTGACCTGCACAGGGAAAACACAAACTGGATTCTCTTTGGTCTCACTGAAACTCATCCTTCATGTACACCAGACAAGGCGTGTACTGCGCAATTTATTGCGTCCGAGACAAAGTCGTCTTGTGGAACATACAGAAAGACTAATCTTGCCTATATAGCATGAAGTCAGTGAATCTATGCCCCTGTTAATATTACATTAAACAGGAGAAATTATTATGTTTATTACAGTCTAGTTTTCATCAAAAAAGGCACAGAAACTGAAAACAACCAAGAGAACTAGTTGGAATGGAGCTGATTAAGTAATAGAAAAAAGCATGATTGTTATACCACCTAAACATGACATTGAGATATATGAGTAGTTCATATGCATAAGTTGCTGGAGGACAGGTAGTGCAAGTTTAGAGATGTACATGGTTTGGTGCTACTGAAAACATTCATTTAAGAAAAGGACTGAAGACTATTTTAATCAGAACTTTCAGCACACATCCAAAATAAGTTACATATTTAGTTATGTATTATTGACTTTTATGTTGGAAAGTAAAAATATTTATCCCACTCACTTTTAACTTTGATGTCTTCTCATGGAGCATCATCATTTCATTTCTAATGTTCACTAACTTGTTGTGATAGTGTTTAGCTTCTGAAAACTTGAAAAACATAATAGTTAAGGCAGCGACTGTCAAGTTGGAACAGTTGTTTTATAAAGCTACACAGCAAAATAACAATCAAAACCACAGTGGTTACCAAAACAGTTTGATAATGGATTAAACATGTCCAAGTTTATATATAAAGCTTACATATTACATGTATTAATATAAAACTACCATTTCCCAACATGTACACTCGGTAATCTACTGAATTAAGATTCATTAAGCAGCATAAAAATACCACCATTTTATGCACCACGTATCAGTGTTTCATGCCCCCTTCCTGCTGGTCTGGAGAGGTGCACAGAGCTCATGTTGGAGCCTCAGTCCTACCAAAAAATGGCACACATTTGCTTCAGCTACTGGTTTTGAATGACTAGACTTACTACCAGTGGCTGACCCAGGCTGCTCTTTCTTCCCAGTGCCCTCCCAATATGCTGGTTCTGCACCCTCTCCAGCAACAGTTGTCCCAAATATCTGAATGAGTTGGTTCTCTTCCTGCAGGTCATTAAGAACAAGGAAAATCCGCAAGTTGCTACTAACGCTTCAGCAAGAAAATCTACTCTTGTAGATATTTAAGAGAGCGTTAATAGTACTTACCAAAGCGTTGATATCAAGAATCCAGTTACATTCTTTGAATTTTGAAATTTCTTGTTCTAATGTTTCTAATAATACTACTTGGTTCTGTCTGAAACGAAAAAAGATGCAGAAAACCAAAGTAAAGCAGTGCATATGCTTTTCAACCACTCCATTAAACAAATACTACTTTTAATCTTAACAATATAAATGCATGCTTCCCAATACTGGATTCCTCTTATGCATTGTTAGGGGATTTCAATAAAGACATGAGTAAATGGTTTGAGAAAAACCCCAGCTGAGTACACACAAATCCAGCTGGCATCATCCAGCATAGCGAGATATCCAGGACGAATATCTGAAAAGCCTGACTGAGCACTCTGCAGGTTGCAGTGAGTAAACACTTCAAGTCGAATGAAGGGAAAAACAATTAGCTCTTGATTTTCCACTCAGTTGCCTCTGCGCTATGCTGCAGGACTGCTCCGGCACGGGGACTGGACTACAAGATCTTCTGAGGTCCCTTCCAATCCCTAACATTCTGTGATTCTGTGACTAAGATATTTCTGTAGAGACGTAGCATGGATCCTTAGTGCTCATTAAGGATCTTCCATGCCACACAGATCAGCTGAAGTCTTCCCAAACACAGGCTGTCCTTGGCAGCAGCATAACCACATCACACACCGTGGAACCCAAACCAGCACACCCTGCAAAACCCCAGCTGGCTTTGTGTAAAGCCCTTTTGGGCATCTTTGCATCCATAGCAGATCCAGTCTGCACTTATAAACTATTCTCAGTTATTGGCAAGATGCCAATATATAAAGAACTTCTATCTGTTTAGCTTCTTAATTGTATTTTCCAAGTGTATCTTTTGCAACACAGTTTAGAGACTGGACAACAACAACATAGCACACTACAAGATGCCCCAAGTATAAACTGCATGTCTGCAAACAAAATAAACCTAGCTTTCAGCAGACTTTCCACTACAAAAGTGAAAAAAGTATTTAAGAAATCTGCATGCTTTCTACTATATCTGGATTAGGGTATTTCAGTGTTCCTGCATTATATATTCTTCAGTCAAAGTTCTGACAGACTACACTGCAGCTCTCCCCAGTACTCCTGCCAGTCACTCAGCCATTCAGGATGCTATAGACGTAACACAGAAAAGCTACAATAAACTATATTCCAGTTAAGGGTTACCAGAACGTTAAAAAACAGCAAACAAAGTATGCACGTATAAGATATTGGTTTTAAAAATTCATTTACGTAAGTTCCTGTAGTGCTGATTTTGATTGCTGAAGGTCAGGCAGGTAATAAGAAATGAGTCCTTCAGTTAGCTGCTCCACTGCTTTCTCATCTATTAAAGGCAGATCTTCTACTACTCCTTCGTCTGGAGATGCATCACTGGGACCTGCACCAAAGAATAGCAAGGTTGAACGTGACAGGTCAGCACGCACTTCAAGCTTCACCTAAACCAACAATATATACTCCTATTTAAAATTTTAAAGCATTTAGACAGTCAAGTTATAATTCTTTGCACTTAAACAACTACACTGTGGTTCCTTTTTCCTCTCCCTCTCTATGCCTCCCTCGTGAGCTCTCTGGTGAACAGTTTTATCTGAACACAAGCAGAACAGAAAGGGGGGAACAGAGCATTCCAAAAACATCTTATAAAAGGTAAAACCCAAGTATTTCAGCCTACCGAGGAAAAAAGAGGCAACACCAGTAGTTGTGACTGTGAATCAAGAATACCTAAACATTTGCACATTGTTTCAAAGTTAAAGAATAAACTCACATCTGCCAAATGAAGGTCTTAGCCTTAGCTCAGAACACGTTAAGACCTCACTAAAACGCCACACGCTGAACTCTTGAAGTTTGCAAGAGTCAGTGAACAAGTGAAGCTATAAGGACCTATGGCGTGCAGAGCTCTTGGACAGTGACGAACTGCACCGGCCACCCCGCACGGGCGAACAGCGGCAGCCGTGCCCCCCAGCGCACCGGCCCTGCCACCGGGGCGCCCAAGCCGGGGCTCACGGCGTCGCGCTCCGCGGGGCCTCAGCTCTGACCGGGGCCGGCCGCCTGCAGCCCCGCTGCCCCGGCCCTTCCACCCACCCGCCCGCCGCCCGACCCGGCCCGGCCGCCCCTCACGTACCCAGCGAGGCCGCCGCCTCCTCTTCAGGCCGCTCCGCCACGCTCATCGCTGCCGCCCCCCGTGAGCCCCTCTCGCAGGGCGGGAGGCCGCCCGGGATGAGGCCGAGCCTGCGGCGGGAGGAGGCCGGGGCGCGGGGCCCGGCGGCGGGAGGCTGGGCCCGGGAGGAGGACCCGGCAGCGGGGCTCCCGCTGCCCTCACCCAGCGGGGCGGTGCCGCACCATAGAGTCGCCCTGCGCGCCCCCGGGTAGAAGGGCCGCCGCGCCGGATGCGGAAATGACGGACGATGACGCTCGGAACTCGCTCGCCACCAAACCCCCGAATTTGAGGATTAAAGGGAACTCGGGCGGTCCCACTAGTGCTCTTCAAACGCGCTCTGAGGTGATCTGTCAGCCTTAAACCTGACAGTTTTAACAAGACTGTTGCGCATTAATGTATGTTATCTTCATATATATTCTAATTAACTATTGATCACGATTATGTCACTGTCATCACATTAAAAATTCACCTGCTTTTCTTTGGTTTTCTGCATCAAAGCACCAAAGGCCCGGTCTGCAGCCAGATTGCAACAACAGGAACTTGTCCTCAAACAGACTCGAATCAAGATTCTCATTACAACTCGTTAGCAATTTTACTTGAAATTTCTTTCAGTGGGAGAAAAATGAACTTTTTTTGACAGTTTCACTGGGACTGACGTCTCGGCTTCCAGATGGAGTCTCTAGTAAGAACAAATGAGGTAATCGCTCTGGAACAGTCTCACTCGAGGTGTGGGAGTTGCAGATTCGTGCTCCTGCTTTGCCTGCTCCAGGCCCTCCCACATCCTGCAGAAATAGACTAAGGACTGGAATATAAACCTGGCATCTTCTTTTCTAGACAAATTACGATTTAACTGTTTTTCAACCCAAACGCTCCAAAAAAAGAGATTGAAGCAAAGCCTCTTTTGTTCCCTTTCCTTTACAAAGCGTTCTGTGTGTCACAGTAACTGCTTCCCAAGTGCATCACCAAGTTCATTATCTTCTGAAGGACTGGTTAAAGTTTTACTCTTGGAGAAAAAGATGTTTGAAAAGGAAGTTAAGGGAACCTTATAAGGAGGAACAAACACATTTGATTAAACTAACAAAAAGCACGGTATTGCTGGTATAAATATTTAATTCCAAGGAGCTGTGCAAAATCAGTATTCTCATTGCTAGCTAAAAAATTGGATATCACTCAACAACAAACTCTGTAACCCGTGGAGCCATACAATGAACCAGCTTTAACTAATCAGAAGAAAAATCTTGCTGAGGACGTCTCTGCATAATTACCTGAATTTGATTTGTAACGCCCACACAGCTACAGAACTACAAGGGAGGCTGTGAAGAACCTGGACTCTCTAGCTGATGGTTCACTGCACATCCAGGGGCAGCAACGTTTGTGAGTCCGTGTTTAATATCCCCGTACGCCTCCTTCCTTTCTCTCCTGTTCTCCTACAGCCCCCTGTTGTATTCCTGCACTTACTTGCTACTCCTAGTCCTACAGCAACTCAACACTTACTATCTCCAGATGCTTGCCCAAAGTTTGCACACAACTTTCTTGCTGAGATCTCACCCTCCCAGCAAGATCGCGGCTCAAATGCTGGAATGTTGTTACATTGCAAGCTACCGGCAAGACAAATGCCATGTGACACTGTAGCAATACATGTGTGACACTGTAACAGCAAATCATCACCTCCTTTTCATTTTACATTGTGGCAATTGTGGTCAGAAACTTTCAATACAACATTATCACCCACACATAGTGGGTTTTATTGTAACTGACTTAAACAGGAATCTAAGTAAAGACAGAGTAGCAAATAGTATGCTTTAAACCACCAGTTTTTAAAGTGCTGTATGACTTGCGGGATGACAGTGTGAAAAGGAAATATTTCACATTAACAGTTAACTTCTTAAAAGCTCTCTGTCCTAATTAAGTAAACAAGACTGCAGAGGGAGTACAGCCTTGGCTGTCATAATGGAGTGTAACAGGCTGTTAGAAAAAGCTGCATCCAACAGAGCTTCATCTTGACAGTGCGTTACTTGGTTTTTGACTTGAGAAAACTTCAGAAAATCTGGTCTTAGTTATTCAGTAAAAAACAAACCAGCAAGACTTGGTGTGCTGGTTCAGGGTGTTACGTCTCCCAAACTTACTCCTCCTCTTCAGTGCTAGAAGTTTCTGTCCCTGAAGGAGGGGCAGCAGAATGGAGCGTGAGCCTGTTCCTTAACCTCCAATGCAAAGCTCAATGTTTTGAGACAGAGTTTTCCAAGGAGTTTTGGCAGCTCCCGTCTGGCCAGTCGTTCATGCCTGTGTGCCTTGGCCCAGTTGTGCTGGGACGAGTGGTGAGACTGCTGAAACACAAAGTGAGTTAAATCAACCTGAGCAGAACAAAAGCGTTAAGAACGGCTAAACTGGAACACAGCTGGGAGCGTTTCCCTGTGCACCAAGGCTGGCTTAACAGGTTCCCAGCCTTGACTGCTCATTCTGACTCCCACACTGTTTGCTGCCCATTCAGCTGTCATACGGATGCCTATGCAAGTTGTGATCACAGAAGCAGTCTCAGTTATACATACGAATCTATCCTCCAATATGTATTTTAAAATTCTGGCCCATTTAATCATCTGGCCCCAAAACAATTGTGTTGATAACCCTGTTGGGGGAATTACAAGGTGGGTGGAAGGGTTGGGATAGCACCTTTTTAGCCACCTGACAAAGACTAATTTGAGATTACATGCTCAGGACAACGGCCACATTGTGAAGTGGAGCTCAGACAAAGCATAATACTGTTTATTGTTGGACATCATTACGGAGAATAACAATAAGCAAACTCCACCCAAGGCCAGTTTACCACACACAACTTCCTTCTGCAGGGCGTGTTCCAAGAAGGGGCTCACTCCACGTCCTGAAGTGATAACCTGGTGTGTGCCAGAATCTGCTATCAGCCCTTGACCAGAAAGGGAGTGTCTTTCTCCAAAATCCAGCTGCTCTACACAGCTCTCTGATCTTTACTTGGAAACTTCCATCAGCCAGGTTAAAAAACAGGATATGGACTTGCCCTCAGGTAGGCGTGTTTTTCCAGAAGTGTTTATGATTTACGGAACTGACTGATGCAGTAACAAAATTTGGCTATGGGTACTAATTGCTCCTGAATACGTATAGGCTGGAAATTAGAAGAAAATTTCTAGTAATCAGACCAGCGAGGAGGGGGGATAATCTCTCAACAGAATGAAGGCAAAAATCTAATTACTTTTAAGTCAGAGCAGTTATAATAGGAATTATCTGACAGCAGGGCCTCTGAGGTTTGTTTCTCTCTACATCATCTAATGAAAGGCGCGTGTAACCTCCTTACAACACAACACTGCCCTGACAGGAGTTAATGGAAAAGGTGCGAAGACCTGTGCCCTGACAGTGCAGGAAAGAAAAATAAGCTGCACAATACTAACTTGTGACTGTTAAAAATTTAAAGCCAAAGCATGGAACTGTGCACTCCAGGCTTTCAGTGTACATGAAAGCAACTGCTTGTCTATCAGCAGATCATATTTGGATTTTACAGCTTTTACAGTTAGAAGTTTCTACCTCAACCACATTTATCCACCAGACACAAGTGCATGCAGGGACGGGAATGGCCTGTCGGGCTACCACGAGGCAGGCAGGGTGCCGCAAGGCCGGGCGCTGCTGAGCGACCCCCGCACCCTCCAAGCTCGGCGGCCGTGCCCGGCCGTCCCACCTCCGCGGTCAGCGCGGGGAGAGAGCGGGACTCGAACCCGTTGCCAGCCCGCGCGGAGAGCGCAGGCGCAGTGCCGGCAGGGGCCGCGGCGGTCTGCGGACGCGCAGGGGTTGCCGGCTGCGCAGCGCCGGCCCGGCCCCTTCGCGCCCGCTCGGCCCCTTCGCGCCCGCTGCTGCCGCCCTCCGCGGGGCTGGCCCGGGAGCGCGCAAGGATTTCGGCTGAGGCGCCGTCCCCGCCCGCGGCCATGCCCGGAGCGCGGCGCTGATGGATGTGACGCGCACGGCGGCGGCGGCGCTCCCCCTGCGCCGGCAGGGAGGCGGCCCCGGCTGAGTGCGGTGGCCCGGGGCTCTGGGGAGTGACAGCGTCCGCGGCGCTTCGCAGCTCGGTGCCGGGCGGGGAGGCGGGGGCCTGCGAGCGGCGGGAGGCGGCGGTGTGGCTCGGTAGGGCCGGCGCGCTCCGCGGCCGAGCCCCGCGTTGCGTTCCGGTCGGCCTGCGCAGGGCCCGGCGGGGCGATGTAGGGGACATGCCCTGACGGGACGGCGAGCGGACGGGCGCCGCCTGCAAGGAGGAGCTGCGCCAGGAGAGCCGCCCGCGGCGGATCGGCCGCACCCGGCGGGGTCTCCGGGCGCCGCCGCTATGGCTGGGCTCGGCCTCTGGACCAGCATCAAGTCGCTGCTGCGGAAGAACGAGGACCCGTTGTTCCTGAACGACTCCAGTGCCTTTGACTTCTCGGACGAGGTGGGGGACGAGGACTTCCCCCGGTTTAACAAGCTGCGAGTCGTGGTGTCGGACGACGCCTCGGAGTCGGCCCCGGAGACGCCGGTGAACGGGGCGCCCCCGGGCCTGCTCTCCGACGACGACTCCCTGCTGGATCGGGACATCGCGCTGCGCAGCGCCCGGGCCGGCCGGCCGGACGCCTGCAGCGGCTGCAGCAGCCGGCGGGAGCGCTCCAAGCAGAGGAAGGTGAAGCAGCGGCTGACACTCGCTGCCCTCCTCTACCTCCTCTTCATGACCGGAGAGCTCATAGGTGAGTCGGGGGCTTTTATTGCTGTCTCTCTGGCCCGTGCGCTTCAGGGCCTGTTACGCTGCTCGAGCCTTGGTTTTAAATATTTACTAAGAGAAAGCATCTGTCATTTAGAGAGAGCAAAGTGATTAGCGGCAAGTTCAAGAGAGTGGGAAGGAGCAAAGTCCACCTGTGTCTGCCATGCAAGAAAAGAGGAATTTGCAACTTCACTTACCCAAATCTCATCAATCCCCCCAAACAGCATAAAATACACATTCGTTATATATCTAATGTTGTGGGGTTTTTTTATTTCTCGTGTTTTATAAGGTGTTTTTAGCTAGGGAGAAGCAACATTTTATCACAGACGTAAATAAAAGATGAATAACTTAATCCTCAGTGTTTTTTAATTACTGTCATAAAATCTTGCTGTGTTTGCATCGAGGGAAATAGTGTTTCAAAGTGTGACATTTACCACAATAACAAAACTAATATTAAGGGGTATTTGTCCTCATTCACCAGATAGAGCAATACACTCTTATTTACAACTGAAATGACAAATCCTGAGCTATAAATAACAACCCAGTGAAGCAGCCACTCTCTTGACAACTTCCTGATGTCCTGCTGTGCTCTGGAGCCGCAAATGCTCCATCCAGACATAAATCTTATGATCAAAGTCAACTAAAATAAGTATTTTAACACTTCCCATTACAATATGGAAGAATAATACCAAGTAGCCTGAGTTCTTTGTTAGTACTTGGCAGAAGTATGGTGGGATTTTACCTGGAAATTTTTTCCTGTATAAGCATCTGATTGTTGTTGGCTGGAAGGAATCAGGTGCTCGAGTTTAACTTTTGTCGCTCCCTCATAAAGACGTGCTATTGTTTGCTGTTCAGGTTGAACAGAACCTGTGCATTATACAGCATTCTGCACAAAACACCTGTGCTTTAGTTACTACGCTATAGCAGCACAGGCTTGAAATAAACTTATATTTGAAGGTCCCTTGGGTGCATAGATGTGCTATTAAATGTTATGGCTTCATCATTATCCAATCATTTTTACAAAGGATAGTATTTATCTGTTAATCTCTGTCCACTTATCAGTTTAATATCAGTGTGCTGTTACCGTTGTTTGGGTACATCCATGCCATTCAGTGTGAGTGTTTGGCGCTGCTCAGCCTCCTGAAGAACACTTGTTCAACTCATCCCCTGTCCCCTGACTGGAAGTAGTGGGGACTGTTAATCAGTGCCAGTGCATGGACGGGTATGCTGAGCCAGGTCTCTCAGGCAACTATAACAATTAATTGCTTTTAAATTGCTTTCATTTTAACACACAAGTTTAAATCCGAGCTGATCAGATGAATTATTTACCACAATTCAACAGGGGAAAAAAAACCCCACAAGTCAAAAACTTCCTGGAAACAAATAACAGAGATGCCTCAAGTAGAGTAGCATGGGACCTACATCCTCCTCCTCAGCCATGCAGATTTGGTCCATAATGACTAAAGATCTGGTCTTTGCTTGTGTGAAGTGAGCTCTTGCTCTTGGATCGCTTGTTCTAGGACAGTTGTGAACGGTGGCATCAAGGCAGGAACTCTACAAGATAGGGAGCAAAATCATTGCTTAAGTATAAATTATACAGTTTGTCTCACATACATAGAAAAAAATCGCCAGGAGAAATGAAATGGTCCATTTTTCAGATAGACATCAGAACACACTATATCTGCACCAGCTTGATGTGGGGCCTTAACGTGAGTCAATGGAAAAAAGTGGTTTTGTCCTTCAACATCCCTCAGTGTGTGGTTGGTCATTAATAATGCTGCCACAATACATCAGCTCATCACAGATAGGGCACTGCACACCAGACCTGTGCCAAGGATCTGGTTGAGTGTCTCCAGTTGCCCCTAGCTGCTTTTTTTCTCTGGTTGAGATTTTGGTTCAGCATGAACTCAGGTAAATTCGCTAAGCAACATAGTGTTGTATCTCAGATGTAGATATGCTTTAAGATGACAGTGATTATATTTTATTGTATTCATATCAGAGTTCTGATATATGCTGAATTTAGTTCATTTGAAGGGCCCTTTACTGAGTAATATTTCGGAGCTGTTGGCAGCTTGATGCTGAAGTCACTAATTGTGTATTTGTTGGGGCTTCGGAGCTGATTCACACTATTGCAGACCTCTCTGTAGCTAGTGCAGGGACAACTCTAGAAATGACAAGTGGGGAGAGTAAAAATACTCTCTCATCACTGTCACATCATCTGTTGTTTCTCCCTTACAGTGAGGACTTCTGCAAGCTCAGCTCAGCGCAGGGTGGTGGATTTGTCTGTACAAAGCGTTTACTACTGTAGCGCAGGCTCATCCTCCACAGGTTTTTGTACGCTATTACCAGCCTAATTTCATTATTTGGGCACTGAGGCAGTGCTAAGGGCCAGACCCATAAAACATTCAGGCATCCAGCTTACACAGAGAAGAATTAGAGGACTTGGCTATCGCTGTCCTCTTGTGGATCTTGACCTTGACTTGTCATAGGACAAGTAATCAGCAGGAGAACAAGTCATTAAAAATGGAGCCCTCAAGTCTTGGGTCAGCGCCCAAGTCACCAACCCTGTGTTGTGTTCTGTCTGGTTGGTTTCAGATTTTGGAACTTTAAAACTGATCTGTAGCTCAGATATTTGGGAAACTTTAATCACATAGGACATTTTAACTGACTTCTTTCTATGATCTTTCACAGATTTTGAGTTCCTAAGAAAAAGGCAAAAGACCCTATGACACAATTAACTTGTTCAGTAAAAATCCTTCTGCTGTCTGCTACACGAAGGAAGTCTTGTTTCAGCAGCTTCTTTGTGAAATCTTGATAGGCATATTTTTCCCAAAGTACAGCCAAGCTCATTACCCCATCCTACCTCAGTGTTTGTTGTTTAGTTTGATGAACAGTCGTTGTAAAAGTCAGCTAACAACTTACACTTTGTGGGAACTATTTTGCATCAAGAAATGAAAAACGTACTGCAAGTCCTAGTTTGCTTTTCTGACAGGGTGTTGATGTTTTCAGTTATGTTTAGAGATTGCTAATTGATCACTCTTGATGAGGACTGCTGTCCTTCACCTCTCACTGAAAACAGGGGTGAGCCATCAAGCTGTTTATTTGTAAAGGTTACAGATATCTTTGTTTGTCTCCAAGTTGCCAATCATGTTTAAATAGCCTTTAGGGAGCACCTTTAACTAAGCAATGAAGCGATACTTTTGAAAATGGAGAACCTTTCATTTCAGTATTTCATAAATCTTAATTATATTTTCTTAATCCACATGCTGCATTATGATTAGCTTCAGTACCTGAATTCCTTCTTTATAATTTTATTTTTAAAGTCTTTAAAAGTGAGCGGCTAGCTGAAATAGCATTGACTCATCTTAGACTGAAGTTATTCTCAAAAGTAATACATGTGAATTAACATACATACCTTAAATGATCATACACATAAACTACTGAGTTGAATGTCCTTAGATAAAAATTGTTGTTTCTTCTCTGTTGACTATAAGAGGCCAAGTTGCACATTTCCAAGGCATATTTTTTTCAATTATGTGAGAACAAAAATTAATTCAGAAGTGAGAGGCATAACTGATTTTACTCAAAAATCTGCTGAATTGCTAAATCTTAAAAACTCGTTATTTTTGAGCCGTGATGGCCTTTGGAAAACTTCAGCCTCAGAAGAATTTGACTTAGAAACTTATGAACAACTGAAGAATGGAGGATGGAGGAAGGGAACTGGGTGAAATGCGGTGTATTTGGTAGTTGCCCCCAGTGCCAGCAACACTACAGCATCAGCCACGCCGTGGGGTTTGGCTGGGGAGGAGACTGTAGTTCTGCCT
This sequence comes from Patagioenas fasciata, assembly GCF_037038585.1. Classification (NCBI taxonomy): domain Eukaryota; kingdom Metazoa; phylum Chordata; class Aves; order Columbiformes; family Columbidae; genus Patagioenas; species Patagioenas fasciata. The sequence continues at coordinate 23,713,838 of NC_092531.1, forward strand.
GCAGGTGTGTGTGTGTGTACGAACACACATTTTAGGGCTGGTCTGGAACTCAATCAGCCCCTTGTGAATTTCCCTTTGCTGTCCCCTCAAGGGCAGCCTCTTCATTAAGGCAGTTTTAATTGTAGATGAAAATACCTTCGCTTGAAATGTTAGTTGGAGGTGCTAGCCTGTCAAATGGCATGCCAGCCGCGTGCTTTGCTCAGTAGAATTTACAGGCTGAATGACAATCTCAAGGTAAAAACAGAAGCTAAATCATAGCTGAACTGACACTAAAAATGGGATCTTTTGGGAGAAAATGGGTTTAGCTTCATGCATATGGAAGACAACGCAGCCTGTCCTTGATTCCCCTTTGGAGAAGCAAGAGAGAGGTGCATTGTTTAAATCTCCTAGCCATCTGATAGCAGCATTAGCAATTGAATTGTAACAAAGATATTCACCTTTGATCTGAGGTTGTCTCCTAATTACACGAAAAAATTACAGTAATAAATAACAAAGAAAAATGCTGTGCAAGTCAAAATTATTGTCTGCAATATATATTAGCAGAACTTATACACCCTTGCCAAGACTGAGTAACGAAGGTTAAAAGACAGTGTAACAAAAAGGAGGCAGGGTAAATTTCTGTGCCATGGAGTCACTGGATTTCTGTCTCTATTCCTTAATGTCAAAATATTTAACAAATGTAGTTTAATAAAAGGAGCAGCTGATTAAACACATGCAATAGTATATGAGAAAAAATACAAAACCATTTGGGGCATGAACTTGCAAACATTATGTTGCAAGTAGTCTCCATGAGAGTAACAGGAGTGAATCCTTTCTATGTTACTCTTAATAGAAAGCACACTTCACTGCACTTGTAACTACGGTGGCTTTAAATTATAGCACAGCATTTTGATTGCAATGGAAAGAAACCCCAACTGTAGTAATTATAGCAAGTGCTCTTACACACTTAATGCACTGTTCTGAAAATAAATAACTGTAGGCTATGCCAAGAGGATATTATCCAGAATCATTAATGCCATACGTCCTAACTTTTCCAACTTCATTTCCAGGTGGATATGTTGCTAACAGTCTAGCAATTATGACAGATGCACTTCATATGTTAACTGACCTCAGCGGTATTATTTTGACCCTGCTTGCTCTCTGGCTGTCTGCAAAATCTCCCACAAAGAGGTTCACTTTTGGATTTCATCGCTTAGGTATGTAGAGACCAGCTTTTGTTATTAACAGAGTATTTTATGCAACCAACTGTAAAGACCACCTAATTCCAGAAGAATAGGTAATTAGAAGGAAAGTAGCAACAAACCTAAAAGTTGCTTTATGTTTAACACCCTGACTTTAATGTCATTTCACTGGGCATTGTTGATCTCCTAAATAGGTTGTATTACCACAAGAGAATAAACAGTAAAAAAGTAAATAAATTTTAAACCTCAGCCAAAAGTCAAAGTTGGTGTCAGAGGTTCACTCACTGGGAGCAGGACGAGTGTCTACGTCTCTATGGAACTGGGACTTAATCAGATGCAGAGTTAATTCGGAATGCTTGATTCATCTTCCACCTTAAAGAGAAAGGCCGGGGAACTGTATACACAATGACATTGTAAATATGACATCCTACAAATAAGCTTAAAGAGGTTTCAGAGGAGAGCAGCTCCCCCCAGCAAGAACAAGGGCGGATATTCAGCTGTGTTTCACAGCCCATCCATAGTCTGTAGCATTAGGTCAGGCCTCTGCACACCTTTGCACTTTGGAGTTGAGGCTGTTGAACAAAAGGGGGAGCGTTCTTTGGTCACTCACTGCGGTACCACTGTCACTGCTGTGTGACACACTTGCTGGTGCAGGAGCTGTATTGTTTACCACAGGTTATTGCCAGTGCCCAGGAGTCATGGAATCTCACTGACTTCAGAGGAATGATGACACTGGCAAAAGGTCCTAGTCAATGTGAAAAATGACATCTTAATCCAGAACTAAAAAGTGTAGAGCATATTATCAGAGAGCTCTGCCCTGCCAGAAACCGCATCAATCAGTGTTCCCCTTGTGCTCCCCAAACCACACAAAGCAGAGGTCAAAGGCTCCCATGGTTTGCAATATAGTAAGTTACTTCACCTCTGCCCATTTTAGGTGTTTCTAAAAATAAATATAGACAGAATTATGAACTAAACTTTGGAAGGGTATTTTCAGGATTCATTACTTCACATTTGAAAGTGTAATGATAAAGGGTGTTTTCATGTTGTTGGTAACTGGATATAATAATTCATAATATACAGCTGCAGGTCTTGGAGACATTTTACCAAAATCTTTGATCTTTTTCTTTAAATAAACCATTTTTAGTGTCACAGTTTGCCACCCCTGCTCTGTACATTCTCTAGTGTGTGTTTTTCAAGGAATTTCAAAGCCTTGTGTAGTCATTATTTGCAGTTCTTATTTTGGCTGATAGAACAGCAGCAGAATTCAACAACTCCATCACTCCTAGTCATTTGTCATCAGTTAGTCACTAATGCATGAATGCAGAACTCTGTGCACTAGCAAAGATCTTTGGGGCTTTAGCAAGAAAGCATTAACGATGCTAACGTTTCCCATTACAAGCTTTTCTTTCAATAACTTTTAATTCTGCAATAGGAGCTCTCCTAATACTGAAACCTGACCTGCCAGCTATGCCCCTGGCATTTGCTTATACTATCCAGAGGGATGTCAGCTAGCATTTATACACATTTTAATTTATATTTAAAAAATACTTTGAGTAGTTGATGTCTTTGTAACTCTTCTAAAGCCAAACAGTATATATATTGAACATGCCATACCCTAGCTTAAAACAGGACTTAAAAATAAAAGTAACTTACTTAACTGTTAAAATCTTACTCAGTTCTGTACATTTTTGACTGACTTTTTGATTAATTTGAGGGCTCCATAGCATTTTGCAAACAGAAATCCCTGAGGATTCCTGCCACCTCACTTTCTGTATCTTTTTTTTTAATTCCTCATTTTACTGCCAAGAAAAGCCCTGGCCATACTGACCCAATGGTGGCCCATAGGATTAGTCCATATAACCCACCATCTTCTCCCCGGGAAAAGTTCCGGGGAGCCCTGGAAGGGACCTCCAAACCTTGACCTGGACTCTGCAAGCATAGAAGAGAGGATGGTTCGAGATTACCATACACAGGGCCTTTTTTAAAGTCACATTTGTGAAACTTATTTGCCTGATTTTAGGCACCCAGCCTGAATGCTGTGGCCTGAGGGCCCAGTTTCACACACCAGTGATTGCTGGCAATGGAACAAAGCTGCTTCTGGGGCACATCCTCGCTGTAATACATTTTTCCAAATAACCTATATGTAAGAAGCTTGTCAGCAAATAATATGAGCTCAACAATGGCTTAAATTTCATGGGAGAGATCTTTAAACATGAGAGAATGTTAAAAATAGCCTACAGATTGAGCATCTGTTACAGCAAAAATGTGGAGCATTTGTTTAAATCTTGGAATATGTGCAAGAAGTCTCTCATCACTGACCTGCTTTGCATTACATTTTACGATAATCTATATAAGTAAGCATGAAAACATTGTAATGAACAATGTTTCTGGTGCTCATTATCACTTTTGTTTGCAGAATGATGAATTTTAAACTCATTCCCATAAACATGGCACTGTAAAGACAACAGACATATTAGTTTTCTAGACAGATTCCAGAAGGAAATTAGCACTAGTTTTCATTTGTTTTAATCCCCCTTGAATACATAATGTGTATGCTCCATCTCCACTTTTATTCCATGTTCAGTGGTGAAAAGGAAGCTGACAGATTCAGGAATGGGTTAGAAAAGTGAAGACAAAATAATAGAAATTGCAGCCATGTCAAAAAAGGATTATAAAGCCAAAAATAGTTCTGTTTCACCACCAAGTGGAGGTACCTCCTTCTCAGCAAGACACAGGTTCCATATCTATGCTTAGATCTGGCCTGGCATTTTTCCCTTGCTGCAGAGACAACGTTGGTAATGACAGAACCAGTCAGTGCACTGAGACAGCGCATAGTTCATTTCACAAAAAGGGAAAGATCGCAGCACGAATCTGCAATGCTGACATGACAAGGACTCTCGGAAAGAAACTGCAAGGAAAACACTGGTTTCTGTTGCAGGAAACACAGTTATAGACTAAAAGCACCATAAATTATTTCTCTGGTAGATGCTTATGTGCTAGGGCTTCACAAACTTCTTTTAAAAAGCATTCTGGAAAACCTTCTAAGCGATGGTGGTGGGGTTTTTGTTGTTGGTTGGTTGGGTTTTTAGGCAGCTGCCCTGGATAATCTGCCTGCTTTGTAAAGAACACTATGCCTTGCATGGATATTGCCAGGATTTTCAAGTTGCTCTGCAATCGTCTGAGATTGTGACAGTCACCTTTCAGAGCCTTATTTGTGCCTGGAAATGCTGGTACTCATTGACACGCCACCCAACAGCTCAATGCGTTGGTGTGAGACTCTTCTCCCATAACATTAAACATTCAGTGTATAGATCAAGTGGTTTTTGTGATATTAAGATGCTTATATAGCTGCATGTTTTTTATTGTGATATTCAATAAATAAAATTAAGGCAGTTGTGTGTTAAAAGTGACACCTTTTGCAGTAACCCCAGTTGTACGACAGATTCAGAGCGGAGGGAGAAGGGAGGTGATTCTCAGGTCGGGATCTTAGCGCTGTGGTACAGCCAAGAGCAAAATTTTGCCCTTAGCGGGGAATAAATCAGGGCAATGTGTGGAACAAGTGGGAAGAACAACCACTATAGTTCCAAGTAAATTAATTCCACCTCAGATCTTTGAATTCACACAGGAAGGATAAAATCCCAGTGATCCATCTGGCAATGACAGTAATGAGCATAATGACTACAGATTACTCAGGCATGGCTGCAGATTTACATGCAATACAATGGAGCGAGCATTAAAGTCCTCCCAGGGCTTTTCGTAAAGCCCTGTATTAACTTGCTTATAACTGAGACACTCTTTTAAGTGTTTTCTCTGGAAGGTATCTTGCCTTGTTTTTCTTTTTTCAGTTTCAGCTGCAACAGGGAAATAGTTTTCAGAATATGAAGCTTGAATAAAGTATGTTTATGTTAAAAGGAATCTAGTGACCCATTTGGAAATACCTATATTATTCATAGTAGGACCTTAAAACCGTAACATGGGCTCCACCCTCCCCAGGCTTCTGAACGCTATCACCAGCCCAATTTCATGACTTGGGTACTGAGGCAGACAGCACCATAAAATATTCAGAGCTCTTTACCTCCCATCAGAACAGCAGGAACCTTGTAGAGAGCTGTAACCACTTTCCACAGATTTAAATGGCAGCAGAAGGTGCACGACAATGAAACACTAGGAGTTTTTCTGAACTTTAGAATGTTCTCTTTGTATAGATGTATGTGCCCTTTTGAAAAGTCCATGCTGATGAAATAAGTCCTACACCAAAGTGTTGGTCGTGACACTCTTACTTTTGTGAAATGAATATTTGGTAAACATTAGATAATGTTAAAACAGCAATACAGAAACTTACATCAAGCAATTCTTTGTTGCTGAAATCTGCAATAAATAACATGTATGTACACATGTATCAAGAAGCTTAGGAGTAATATATCCGACAAGTTTGTACTGTTCAATTCCTTGATCTTTTTATAATTTTTTCTCCATCCTAAATACAGAAGGAAATATAAAAGTGATTTCTATATCTAGGTTAATACTGCAGACACTTGAAATCAAGCTCTCTTCTTTTTAGGTGGGCCGGTGATGTTTGAGATCACCTATTTTCCCCTCCTCTGGACAAGGCCTATGTCTGCAGCTTCTTCAGACAACCCAGAACTTTGGCCTGAGAAGTCACAGTCGTCGATTGTGCAGAAGTTTGAGGGATATACAGATAGGGAAGTGTGAAGGAGTTGATTAGAACAAACTCCATTTGTTAATCCTATTTTAACAACTTGTTAGTTGTGCATTAGGGTTATAATATGCATAAAATAGTGACAATAATTAAGGCTCTGTCCACATTCTGATTTGGAAATAGAAATAGGTCTGAGACTCACTTTTGTAATGTTGTTTCCTTTCTGTTTGCAGAAGTATTGTCAGCCATCATTAGTGTTTTGCTGGTCTATATCCTTATGGCATTCCTCTTGTATGAAGCTGTTCAGAGAACTATCCATATGGACTATGAAATAAATGGCGATATCATGCTGATTACAGCAGCCGTTGGTGTTGCAGTTAACTTAATGTAAGATCTCCCTTTCTCTCCATTAAAACTCATAAATGTATTTCTGAATAAGCTGCTAATTCATTCATGGCCTGTAACTTTCTCATGCAATGTAATTTTGCTGGCCCTCTTCATTTTCATAATTAAGACATGAAATGATGCTGAGTGTTACTTTTTCAGTTCTTTGGTTTAAAATGAAAGAAAGAGAAGCAACAACAACAAAAAAACCCCACTCACTGAACCCTAAAGCCTGTTTCTTGGAGTGTTTTTCTTCTTTCACTTTCAGAATGGGTTTTTTGCTGAATCAATCTGGCCACCTTCACTCCCACTCCCATTCCCACCCTCACTCCCACGTTCCGCAGTCGAACCCTCCTAACGCAGCGCAGAGCGGGGGCCACGGGCACAGCAGCCTTGCCGTGAGAGCCGCGTTCGTCCATGCCCTCGGGGACCTGGTACAGAGTATCGGGGTGCTCGTAGCTGCATACATCATCCGCTTTAAGGTAAGGAAATGGGTGGTCTTTGAGGCAGACTGGAATTTTTTTTCAATTTCAACTCCAGTGATGAAATTAAAAACAGACTGGGTTTTGTAAGTTATTAAAAAAACCCGCTTTGTGACATTCTATTATAAGCTTTATACATTCATGCAAAATAAGCAAATACTATCTCTATTATGTGTTTTGTAAGTATTCCAACAAAAATAAATATTTGTGAAAGCTGGAGCTGGAAATAACTGCATTTTCTGACTCACATTTTTATAAGTGAGCTCGTTTTTATATATCCTTTAACACTTTGGAACTTCCCTTGCAGCCAGAGTACAAGATTGCTGATCCTATATGTACATATGTATTTTCCATACTGGTGGTTTTGACGACAGTTCGAATTCTGTGTGACACAGGAGTTATTATTATGGAAGGTAAGATCCGTGCACAGTCTGCAGTACTTTACATGCCAAATACCAGTGAGTGTTGGCACTTTTTTGACATAATCACCATCTCTAATGAAGTGGATTGTGTCTGGAGACCTGTTTGTCCTGCTGCTGCTTTAGTCTGTTGGTTCTTGATGGCTTGGCTAAGTTGCAGTGGTCTTTAGATGTCTTTGACCTCTGCATTGAAATATACAGCGCTTTCTTCTGTGTCTGCAGCGGCCACCGCCAAACTCAGTGAGGTTTGCCCAGACTCAATTCTACGTTTTCACTTTAAGTACTTGTAAGGTGAAGTGAATGTGAACGCATGTAAAAGGAGGATGCAAGCCAAGGCCTAATGGCTGGACAGGTGGTTCACAACTCTCCTGTCTTCCCCTTTTCCACAAGCGCTGTGATATTACTTGCATGCTTCTGTTGTTACCATAGGCAAAGCTACAAGTAATGAGCGGTGTAAAAAGGAAGTAAAAAAAGGAAGAAAAAGCTGAAGAATGTTATCTCATATTGTGACTTGGAGGGAAAGATGCCAGCAACATTATTTGCCTTATAATAACTCACATGCCAAGTTTTACTGCTTGATCTAGTACTTCTACCTTATGAAAGTGAAAACATTAGGGATGGGAGAAAAATCCTATGTTTTAGCTGCACGTTCCTAGCTGTCTCATCTGAGCTATTTTTGACTTCACTTTTATTATGTTACAAGGTTAAATCAAGGACCTAGAAATCTTCAATGTCAAACGCTTTTGCTGTTGTTTAAGAGGAAAAAAAAATATCCAACAAAATGGAAGTTCATCAAAAAGGCAAAAATGGTGACATTTGCTTAAGAAACCTCAATTAGCTCCAAACCAATAGCTAAGATTTAGCTGAAGAAAACAGATAAGACAAGCTAATGATGTATCAGATTCCAGATGTCTGAGTTGTTTGCATAGGTATCCCAGTTGTCATAATCCCTGCATTAATGGCGTCGTTAAAAGTGATGATAGGTGGGCTGTATGTATGCTAGGCAATATTTCCAACTCAAATTCAGGACATCCAGAGAATGGACTCCCATTTATGTTGGAGACTACTGCTACAACATCGGAGTCCTTGGAGCCGTATCAGCTTTCAATATTAATTTTAACTTCAGTTTCATCATTATACTAGGAATGCTAAATTAAAAAACTTAAATGGTTGTCTAATACAAGCAATGAGATTCTAGCTTTTAATATAGATTTATAAGGCAGCATGGAAGTCTGTCAATAGCATGATGCAAGAAATAAAAATTAAATCCATGTTTCCTATAGAAATAGTACCAGGCAGTTAGCTAATTACTGAACAGCTAAGTCATTTTTTGGTAGTCTTCACGAGAAGGAAAATCTTGTTTAATGACAGACAATTCTAGACACTGAGCTTTCAAGAGAGATGGTACCAGGACTAACACAATTTAAAAGACAATAAGGCATCAGGTTCAGAGAGGAGTCATCCAAAAATGCTGAAGAAATGTGAGGAGCAAGTGGCTGAACTCCTCATAGTATATATAATCAAACCCCATAAAACTGGAAGTTAAGCAGTAAAGAGCTATGATGGAAACAAGACTATTCAGAAACAGTTTACTCAGTGTTTTTGTGCTAGTGCCCATGTTGATCATCCAAAATTTTGATTCTGCCCTTTGTACAGCTAAAGGATGGAGTAGGGAAGGTACAGAAGTGCTGTAGCTGCTGAAAATACTGCGTCCAAAAGGGCTCGGTCAGTGCAATCACTGATTTGCAAGGATGCCACGCTGTAAGACAGAAGTAATGTATATTTAACCACTACAGAGGGATTACTGTGAGCATTTGAAAATTATACTAGATAACCTGAAGAGCGAAGTTTCAGGAGACAGGCCCTAGCTGTGGTTTGTGTTGTTTCAGATTCTGACTTAGAGTCTGTTCTAAGCAGTTATAAGGGGTCAGGAGCTGCAGTAAAGCTGTCTGCACAAGGACATTGCTCCAAAGGATCTAATACAGGGTGTTGCCAGAAAGCAGATTCTGGACAGGATAAATTACATTTGAGACAACACTGCAATTTCTGTACAATGTCTGTGTCATACTGGACTTAACATGTGAATCTACATATTCTTTATTGATAATTTGAAAGTTACTAATAATTTCCAACAGCACAAATGATAAACTCTGACTTTGAGATCTGTCGTGGCATTTTAAAGGCCACAGAGTTTGCAAAAGGCGGAATTAATTTTACCTCTTGTTTGGTATCACAGGAGTTCCAAAGCATTTAAATGTGGATCGCATTAAGGAAGACTTGATGAAAATTGAAGATGTTTATTCTATAGAAGATTTAAATGTTTGGTCTCTCACTGCAGGAAAAACAACTGCCATAGTCCACTTGCAACTAGGTAAGCTGCTATATAGCATAATTCTAAATCAAATCTAAGTGTAGAAAAAAACCCAGCACTTCCTCTTAGTATTGTTATTTAGGTTGAACTAGGAAATATCATTCTGTGAAAAAACAATATCTACTAAGTGTGGTTTTATACAGCGAGGTACAGAACTCATTGGCCCAGAAAGACACGGTGTAAATGAAAATTTTGTGAAGAAATATATTCATACTAAAACATCTAATACAGATTCTTTGGGTATTAAAAAAATCTCGTAATAATTTCCCTTATTTTGTTCAGGGAAAGACAGGGTGAAGTTCTAATGTGGAACAATCTGACATTTGAAAAATAAGTATGTTTTTCCAAAATACATGCTGATTTAGACATCTAAACCGTACCATGAATATTAATTCTTAGTAAGAAAGGTCAGTTTTTTGGGGGAAAGGGGGCGGTAGTGTCTAACACAGTTTATCAAGATGTGATTCTAGTTAGAGGATATAGACCTAAAGATGTAAAACTAATATATAAGAAGTACATAGTGAGCACAGAACAATATTAAATTAATAAATGAGTGTGAACAAAGATTATTCTAGTTGGGAACACCGTGATAAATTTAAGAACAGCTGGATCGCCCAGGTTTCTTGAGGAATTAATTCTATTAATTCTTTTCCCAATTTTCCAGTTCCTGGGAGTTCATCTAAATGGGAGGAAGTTCAGTGCAAGGCCCGCCACCTGCTGCTGAACACCTTCGGAATGTACAAGTGCTCTGTGCAGCTTCAGACCTACAAACAGGAAAGGAGCAAAACCTGCGCAAGTTGTCAGAGTTCCAGTGCCTAATTTCATATGTTTTGGGAACTGCTGCCTTATTCTTTATCTTGTAGTCAAAGACTGAGAGCAATAAATGCAAAATGAAAATGATCAAGTCGAAACCATTCATATGTGGATTTGTACCATGTAACATGCAGCAGGGAGAACTGGTGCTGCAAGAAGTGCAGTGGTTGCCCTACAGAACATATGTTTCACTCTCTCCCTTGTACTGGTTTATTCAATTTATTATGATTTTGAGACAAAACTGTTTTCAGATTGTTTACAAACTGCAACATGGCTCTGCAGATACCTCACAAATTACAGCCCAATATTGTCCTTTAATAACTACGTACCACAAACTACCTGCACTGCAAATGGAGCATCAAGAATTCAGTATTCCAATTGAAGTCTCTAATACTGATCATACCAGGGTTCCATAATACGTCATGATCCCTGAACTCAGTATACAGTATTTTTGCAATAGTAATTTTCATACAGTATCAAACTATAACGCATACAGTGGTCATTGAATTATTTTGAAAACTGTCTCTTTGGAGGCACTGCAGAATACACAATTTATTGTACCTAAACCAGAAAGTTAGCTTTAATCTGGGCATTCAGAGATCCAGACAGGACGATGCTTGCCCAGACTTCTGGTATTTAACTGGAGACCCAACGCTGGACCGACCTGAAGTGTTTTAAGTGATCGGTTATCTTTAATGTATTTTAGAATAGGGTTTATACATTAGAAACAGCTTATTTATTTTACAAAGTTTTGACTTGTAAGATGAATTTTTAATAATAATCTTGAATGTCTATACCAACATTTGATTCACATTAAAAGGCCAGTTGATTAGCATGCATTCTAATTAATAAGTGTCCTGTAATTGATCATTTTCCATGATTGTTTTGTTTTAAAAGAAAAATCAAGTGACAGGAACTATGCTTGATGTGGAGATACTCTCAAACAATCTACAGCCATGCAAAATACATGCATCTTCTTACAGGAAAGCACGGAGCAGAAGTTTTAGACACGTTCTATTCCTTCGGCCACAGGTCTCTCACCTTTTGGTTTCTGCTTTGAGCACAGTTTGGCACAGGAATGCCACTGCAATAGCAGCCCCTCAATACTTTATGAATAGAATAATAGAATCTTATGCAGAGAGGGATGAGGCAATTTAAAAAGCATTTATTCATTCTCAAAGTCCACAAAACTGACTTGCTTAACCTCATGGTGGAACCACTGTACCTTGAATGTACACAGGATAATAAAACCTGGCACTAAGCTATCCTACACCTCCAAGCTCAGCTTTACACCTGATTCTGAAGTCATTTCCATCGAAGAAGCTGAGGGCAACGAGAATATGAGGTGAAAAGTTTATAAGATGGTAAGAATGTGGCTTTGAATATTTTTCTTATTCTGTACTTTGACCTTTATGGAGAAGATTCAGCTGGACAGGGTGCTGGCCCATCTTGTCTAGACCGGGCTTTTGCCAATAAAGGTTGGACCAAGTGATCCTTGAGGTCCCTTCCAACCTGGTTTCCTCTGATTCTACAATAGGAACTTTTACTGACATCAAAAGCAGTTCAGTATGTGGATCAGAAAGGAAAAATTTTGCAAAGTAATGGATATTGTGATGTTCAGCTGTGAATAGTTAAGCTATTGTCTGTTTGAAACTGCTAGGGTTTGACATATTCACCAGGCTGATTTATACCTGCAATTGGTGGTAACAATTTTGGCTGCTTTTCTCCCCTTTTTTTTGACGTAGGGGTCACTACAATGAATTTTTAGAGGTGAGAACTGGCAGCTCAGTATTAATTTGGACAAAGTGCACATAACACCTGGTTATGGTTGTATCTGCTCTGGCAAGAGATGGGAACGCTTGGGAGCACAAACAGCTCAGAGGCGCAGTAGCACTGTACTTGCAAAGTTAAGGAATGCCTCAATGCAAACACTATCATTAAGCCATATCTCAGTTCATGAAAAACATGCATCCCATCCATACAAACTTACTGGAAAAAAAAAAATACCACAAACAACAGGTATTTTGCACATACTAATATTCAAAGAGGTTTTAATTAAATTTGGGTTTACAGTTTCTGTAATTAGAAGTTAAAGTACAGTAGACATGTATTGTATTTGGAGTTTTTTTATTGTAATAATTTACTACACATTTGTTTAATTGAAGAAAAAAGAAATGTGTTGCTTTATTGTGGGTTTTATTAAATCAATTAAACTTCTCATTGTTGTCTTATAAAATATTTGTGTTGCTGTCTCTTATCTTTGATATCTTACAGCAGCTGTTTTTTGAAGTGTCTGAACACTCAAGCTTAACTCACTTTGGTGATGTTATGTATTGAATGAGTTATGTCTTTGTCTTTAGTCAGAACAATTGAAGTCTTCTTATCTCCCATGCAATAATCACACTTTGGCAAATACAAGCTGACAAAGTATGCTAAAGAACAGCCATAAAATGACCACAAAACATTCTTGAAACCCCACATCCACCCTTGAGGGACCTTTCTTATCAAAGCCTGTGGACTGGAAGGAGTTCAGAGAAAAAACACCAACAGAAGGTGAAATGAGAATCAAGAATAAAAGAATGGATGCATCTCAAGTGACCCTGAAGTGTACGTGCCCTGTTTTAAGGTCTAACTAAACTCACATGGAAACTTATATCCCTGTGACCTACCTGTAATCCTTCTATTCTTCTTTATAAACTACTCAGGGTACAGGTTGTCTGGCACTACTGTGTTTAATGTAAGAATCCAGTATTCTGCTGAATCTACTATTAACCAATATCAAAAGAAATGCACAGATTATCATTTTATAATACTACTAGGGATGGAATAAATGAGCACAACAGAACTAGATTATCTTTCCACCTTAGGAAAAACAAAAACACAAACAAAACCCACAACACAACACCAAAATAAAGGTCCTCCACCTTCCACCCTTGATCGCCTTTCCAGCTTCACACCATCCTCCTCCTCCGTATCAAATCATGCTGGGCACTAACCAGGACTCTCTGTGCTCTGGAGCTGGCAGATCCCTTTGCTTTCCTCATTCCATTTTTTCCAGGCTGGCTGCTCTGGGAAGGACTGTACATGTTATTCTGTTCTGTGAAACACCTGACAACTTCAGAAGCTACTAAAACAAATACTGATCCTTTCCATTTACTGCTATCCAGCTGCCACAGCAATCTGCTCTCAGAATGCGTGTGTACCTGGCTCCTATGTTTACAGCTGTAAAATAATGATAACCAAATCAATATTTTTTTCTCCTTTATCTCTGTTTTCCTTTCCTCCATTGTGCTTTGCTTTTCTTCCCTCGGTATCGCACAGCTGGAAAACTGCCAGCGCTAAATGTACAACACAAAACTTAATTGCTTTTATTAGAGTTATGAAGCATTTACACCTTTTATGCCATCGATTTCTCTAGAAGAAAAAAGCCATTTCAGAACACAAGCATAGTTTTATCCTTATGACGACTGGTTTATGACTTCTTCTATATTATACCTGGCCAAAGGGTAAGTTGTTTTTCCACAACTGTGACCGGCCAGTACACAAGGGTACATTAAACCGGTTAATGCACTCTGTCCAGAGTGCGTTTCACATTAAACTCAGTACTGATATATACAGGGATTTTTGATTCAGCTGATGAACAGATAAAAGCAGCCAGATGGTAAGCAGACAAAAAAGGTGCATTACGAACACCCAAGTCCCTGCACTCTCCCTGTTCCTTTTTCCCAAAACGCACACTGAAATTATCTAATACATCCCTAAAGAAACTGATGAGATGTTAACATACAAAAGTATCTCTTTAGTAACTGGCCTTTTACATTCAAACAGAATTTTTGAGAAAGACATAAACAAACATTTTTTCATAGTTAAGATGATGCTATATATTTGAACCTAGCATACAATTCTCTTCATTTTTGTTATATTTCATTTGTTCCTTTTTCCAAGCCCACTGTAAGCACAAGTCTGACCCAGAACTGCTCAGACAAATCCTCTCTCCCCCGAATTGCTGAACCTTCAAGGCCTTTCGTGCATTCACCAGAAGAGGGTGCACTAGTCCCAGCTTTAACACAAACACCTGCGTACTGAATAGAACTCTTGACACATCTATATGTCATAGATACACCTTTGGTCGCAAATATTTGAAGTGTTTTATTAGTAAGTGCGTGTGTGTATATATATATACACATACATATATAAAAGGTCTTAATTTTTCCTAGGGATAGCACTGGGCATTTCACTCTATCACGGATACAAGAGGAAAAAGATGAACCTAGCACAGATTTATTTATCAATTACCGGGAAGTACTTCAGATGATTCTTAAAGGCATATGCATGTAAATATAATGAAATAGAATGCTCAAATATCTCCTAGCATATAATAAAAAAAGTGAATAGAAATTAGTTGCGGGCCTGGGTATCTGAAATGCAATTAGAACAAGTTATATTCATTAACATAAACAATATCAGTTATCATGTAAGCGCGTCGTTCTTATGAAAATAAGTACTCTTTCTTTCAGGCACTGAATTCATGTTTCCAGGATAACATATACTTGCATTTGAAACATCCTTGACTGTCTGCTTTTTAAGTAAATGATCAAATGACACTTTCAATCAAAAATATACACTGAGGGAAGCAACTTGGTTTCAAAATAGGCAGATACAATTACAAATGTAGAATATAATCGTGTTTGCACTGCTGCAATTGCTAATAAACTGCTGTATTTTGATCCAGCTGAACAGGCTTCACAGAGAGAAAATAGAGATGACAGAGACTGAAGAACTCAGAACCACAACTTCCTTCCAGTAAAGTCTTCTTTCATTTCTTCAAGCTATTAAGCAATTCTGTGTTTTCTAAGCTTCTGCAAAGACACACACCTTCAATTGGGAACGGAAATTGCCCAACTGGTTACACGCGCTGGTTTCTTTCTGCTTAGATATTTGCTTTAAATATAACCTAGATGGAACAAATTCTGATGGTTTTCAGACAACCTGTCTGGTTGGACTTGCCACAGAACAAAGGTCAAGTCGTATCACAGAAATATAAAAGAAAGGAACTCTTTGCTTATCAAAAGTTAAAGAGCCATGCGCAGTAAATTCAAAATGAAGATGTTTTAGGTATGCTCACTTGTGGATAGCTATGCAGGATATCACATTCTATTAGATCTATTAACTTTGTAAAGCAGAATATTACTCTCCCACACTGACTACATTTGAAGCTGCCCTGGAGGAAGGGTTAAGGGAAGAGGCAGTCCCTAATTTCAGCTGTCAGAGCTGCAAAGACACAGCCCACAGAGCAGGAGCAATAGCAAAATTAAATCCTACTAACAGCCCTACCGGCTGCTATGGCTAACTAAGGGTATTCAATTCTGCAGTATTATTAGTTTTTCATACTTTGTTCATGGTACAAGGTGTGTTTGTGTACAAAAGAGGAAGGAGGAAACAAAACGATAATGCCAGATCAGGTGGGTACTGCAGATACCAACTGAAAAACATCAGACTCCATTGCATTACCATGCAGTCAACTATGGAGCACACTAATGATTTCTGGACCAAACTGTGGTGATCACAAATGAAGTCAATACAGACTGCAGCATTAGTTCATCTGTTATGCAGTTCAACTAGGATCTCTAATCATTGATTTTACAGTCATTTTTCTCTTAAGCAAGGTAAGTTTTACCCACCTAGCTCACACCACATGCATTCATTACTGATGCTACGGAAAAAAAATGAACTTGGAGTGTTTCCCCCATCTCCCTTCTTCATTGGGTCACCGTATTTTCTTTTATCTGTTTAGTAAAGAAGAAAAAAGTCCAACGGGTAAAGAAGTTCCCGTAGCTTTTGATATTTGTAACTCTATGTTCTTTCAACAAACGCTCATCTCTAGCTACATTAATACCTTTGTGCATTACTGTCCCTTAATGAGGGATGTGCTACACGTTACACCCACGGTCCAGCCAAACTGACAACCGGATTTCTGAAAACAGACAGGAAGGTTGAACACAAGTTAATCCATCTATGACTTTGGAGGCAATTTTCTTTCTTTCAAGCACTGGCCCACGGAGGGCGTACACCTTTGTTCTTTACACCTAGCAAGAAGTGATACACTCAACACACCTCAAACAGAAACGGCCATTTATCACACTGTTTTGCATACTACAAAAGCTTCCTCTTTGAACTAACCCACATACAGGAACTTGAGCCAAGACATGCTCGATTCTTACATGGTTTTATTTCTCTTAAGAAGAGAGATAACTTTAAAAAACCACATACTAGTACACACACACAACCCCTACACATTTTGTTACATTAATTCCATGTCTCCCTGAAATCAGTATTAAAACATTCCCATAACTTCAAACTCACTTTCTTTTACATCTACTTTGCACAACATAGTTCTGTAACACTAAAATTATGGCTAAGAGTTTGGCAATGGGGCAGTGAACAGAACTGCAAGTCATTCTCACTAGGATTTTGCTGTGTGTTTCCGGTTTTGGGAGTAAGGTGGATACTGCAGTTTTTAAGCCAAATTCTGTTTTCTGACCACAGCATGATTCATTCAAAGCACTTCCAAGAAGAAAAACATAGTAAAGGCAGCATAATGCTAACATATAATTTAATAATGCTAACAGTATCGGTAGCATAACACTAGCAGTTACTAAATTAAAAAAGAAGTCATAGCAGGAGGGCGAGATGCATCATTAAATAAACTCTTTAGAGCTTTAACAAAAACACAGCTTCCCCTTTGGTTTGATGTCGTCAATCAGTGATTTATTAAAAGCAGATGACTACTTTTCTTTGGCAAACTGATAACACTTTCCTGTTACTACCAGGGATTACAACTAGTCTGGATTTTCTACATTTACTTCCTTGTTCATGCAGCAGCAGCAAATGTGGTAAAGGATGGTGTTTATTATTTACCTACCTACTGCAAATACATTTATTTCAATTAAAGAAATGTCACACAACAGGAAATTAGGAATGCATAAAGTTTTGCTGAAGTTGAAAGCTTAAACATTTATTTATGCTAAATAAGTTTTTCAATCTTGTGTGGCTTTCTGACCTCTCAGCTAATCTATTTGCATCCACAGCTACCACTGTTTGCCCTCTATACATCACACAACATAACATCGTGTTGAAATAAACTGCATCGGTTAATGCAACATGTTGACCCTACATGAATTTTGTATTTAAAAATCCACATATTCGACCAGACTGAAACAGGAAGGCAAAGAACTCCACCTTTTCACAAACACTGTACTGTTAACAATCTAGTGGGGTGATAAGGTGGGTGTTCTTTCCTTACACCTCACAATATGCACTGGTCCTTTCCAAAGACAAAACACAGCCCTGTGCAAAAGGCTGATGAAGCAGCGAGCCCATGGTCACCAGCAGCCCACCCCAGTTCACCAGAACAGGTTGGTCTCGTGCCATACAAAAGAGTAAAATGATAGAAAGTGGCTTGAAAACCCAAGAGTTCTTGAAGAGATGTAACCATCAGTGGGATGGCAGGCAGCTCTGCCTTGTGACTGCATTAGCTAATGTATGTTCCTTTAGGCAATGTTGACTGGATTGCTACAGAGCTCTGGTCCCCACAGGCTGGTTTTGGTGCTGTTATCATCCTCTTCGCTTTTCTTCCTGAGTCTGCAGACCCCCAGTTTGGCAACATTTGGTAACGATAGTGTCTGTGCAGAATTCCCAAATGCTTCAGCCATTCTGCTT
This sequence comes from Patagioenas fasciata, assembly GCF_037038585.1. Classification (NCBI taxonomy): domain Eukaryota; kingdom Metazoa; phylum Chordata; class Aves; order Columbiformes; family Columbidae; genus Patagioenas; species Patagioenas fasciata. The sequence continues at coordinate 23,731,867 of NC_092531.1, forward strand.
TACCAGTCAATTGCTGCGATAAAGTCCCAAATTTAAGAGCTCTTGTCTCCTGACCCTGCTTCAGCAATGGGGGGGTCACTGAAGTCTGGCTGAGGAGCTATGTGAGTTTGAAGCTAAAGAAGTTACACTTCCCAATTTACTCCAAAAGAACAACAAAAGGCACAAATGAACAAGGTATTTCACAACTGCTGCCTGGTTTGCCACCATCACATCTGCAAGGCTACAGGAACCCCCATGATTCATACTGCTTAGGACTAAAAACTGCCAGACCACGTCAAGGTTGGAGTTACAGAACATGAACAAGCTATTTTATCATTTTCTTGTAAGGAACCAACCAGATGAATCAAATGATAGTAAGAGAACAGCCCTTACTCAAAGCAAGATATGTTTTGACAGAAGTGAGTAAGGAACAGAGTCGCCCATAACGTTATTAACAGATATGGCCTTTACTTTTCTGCAGTAGCATAATAAAGAAAAACTGCAAGCGTTTTTATGTTAGTCTATTGAAAGACAACGTATGCTTATGTATGACCCTAATTTCCATTTCATCTTTTCCAAAATTGAAAGACAATTCTTCAGTATTTACTGTTATTTATGCACATACAGAAAACCTACAGACTTTTGCTTGAAGAACTTACAGACTATGCATCTTACTGTTATTAGCAAGGTTCCTTGTTTTTTCCCCCATCATCCGTATGGTGAATTTACTACAATACCATGAGCATAACTAAAACAAAGCAGAACAGGAGGGAGGGAGAACGAAGACAAACACTACAAGCAGTGCCTTTTTTTGCTTCCTCTCCAAGTTTAAACCACCAGGCAAATTATATTCTGATCTAACAATTTTACATGCGTAAATTTATAGAACAAAGTGCAGGTATACTAACACAGAGTATTAACTGTAGAGACAAATCAGAGCGAGAAATTTTAAAGTTTTCCTGATGTGTTTGTTTTGGTGGGGGAGACAGAAACAGAAGAGATTGGGAAAGAAGAAAAAAATGTGTCAGCAACTCAAAGGGAGGAGTCTCAATAGAAAATAGGGAGGAGGGTGCGGGAGACAGAAAACAAGTTATACCAGAGTCTAGCATAGTCCAGATCAAGTGTTTGACACCGAAGAAACTGGTTTTCTACTGCTTGACAACTCGCAACATTGGAAACACATTTATCTGAATCTTAACAGATGTGCACAAGCACTTTTTAAACCTTATAGAAGCAATGTCACAAAGATGATCGGCTTTATCTTAAAAACATCGCATCATGAAGCCTGAATTATTTATACAGAATACCTTTTAGGAAGCATTACACGTGGTGAAATCTTGGCCCAGAGCAGCAGAACGGGTATCGTCACTCAGGACAGCACACACCTGAAGCCCAGCACCGAGGTGCAGCTGCAGCAGGGGGCCCAGCACCACACATGGCCCGACTCCAGCCTTTGCTGTCACCGGCTGGGACACAATTCGGCCAGTTCCTCTGGAGCCACACACACAGCCAGGCCAGGACACCGACTGCTGTGTCCCGGAGCCTGCGGACAAGCAGCAGCCCGAGGAGCAGAGCGCGGCTGCGAGCAAGGGACGGCTCAGCACCACCTGAACCAGGGGGCCACAGCACCTGCCTGATGCACTGGGCCAGACCTTACAAGTCTTAACAGAAAACCAACACCAAACCAAAATGTGCATGCTCCTATTGCTAATAGATGAGGGGTTGTTAAAATTTATTTCCTAGGCCGGCAGCAGCAATCAGTACCTGACCTATAACCCAAAATCCAAACCAATTATTTCCAGGACTCTCACTTGCTAACACAGCTCCACAGAGGTTTAAACTCTGTCATCCCCTAACGCCTGAGTTGGTTTTGTTACAACTCTCTCAGTTGCTACACAAATCTTTTACCTCACACACTGTTGAATCACAGAATGTTAAGGATTAGAAGGGACCTCAAAAGATCACCCAGCCCAATCCCCTTGTGGGAGCAGGAACACCCAGATGAGCAGCAGCACATCACCACAGGAGGGGAGCTCAGCTCTAACCACACGCCTGGAAACCAGACGACGTCACAAAACCCAGAGATGAAGTTTTGCTTTGTACCTTATTTTTTAGCAGGAGAGGCCTTGTCCCCGCTCCAGTCACCAGCCGGGCCGGTGACCTGACAGCAATGCCTGGGAGGACTCACCCCCTCAGCTCCCGGGCCGTGAGGGAGCATCCTCTGTCAGGTTTCTCAGTGGCAGCCAGGGAGAAATGGAGCTGAGGCCTAAGAAAAGCATCCCCCGCCCACAGAAGGAAACAGCATGGGCGGGACCCCACAGGCACGGAGGGAGGTGTTAATGGTGATGGGGCAGCTTTTTACTCATAATAGCTTAATTTCTCACAGGTGTGGGGCTCTCCCTGTTGGATGAGGAACCGCACGTCCCTCATGGGCCCTGTGGAAGCACACTACGTCGCCATTAAGAGCTCTGGCCAGAACGTACACGTAACAAGGTTATCAAAAGTAAAAGGTAATTAAAATCCTTTGGTCACCAGGTCAAGGTACAGCACGAATGGGGCTGGTGCAGCTCCCTGCAGGGTGCTGTTAAGGTGTGTGATCTCTGAACGGGGTGAGGCGCTGCAGGAGAATGGCTCTTGGAGCAGGTGTTGGCCTGGCTGGGACCTCCCTGTTGGGTGCAATTAGCGCTCATGGCGGCTTCACCACGGAGATCGCTGTGGGCAAACAGCCCCCGCTCTCTGCGCACGGCAGCACCTGAGGGTCAATAGTTATTTCAGTTACACTTTTAGGGAATCTCGTTACCAGATGTGCTCCCCGTACAGCAGGGATGTGCCACACAGCGAGGATTTCAGCCAGAGAATTAGAACTGTGCTGAGCAGTACGGTCGTGTTTGTTTAATCTGAAAGCTTTCTTGGGAAACATCCAACACCAAATATTGGCCAGATCCAGTGAATTACTCCTGTTTGTCTTCTAGAGCTAGTCCTAGGGACAGCCGCCCTCTGCGTGGAGACAGATGACAGCTGCAGGATAAACAATTTCCTCTAATGATTGCACCAGGGTCCTCTGCTAAGTTATTATATTCTACAGAAACCACACGCACCAATGAAGTGACTGGATAGTACAGTATTATACTAATAGCATCTTGCAGTAGAAAAATGCAGAGGGTAGGGGACATCAGACAGAGAAATGCTGACACCAGGGCTGTCATATGCAAAGAAAGCCAAGTGAAAAACCCAACAGAGCTCTTGGATAAATGCAGATCTTGTTATCATCATGATTAAGGCCTTGAAGTACTAGCGTAATAACAAAAATCAGTAATTAAATAATAACTGCATGTATACTGCAGAAAGCAATCTTTTATTCTTCTGTTCTTCCAGACAAATAGACTGTCACCTGTAGTTAGAAAAGCATGACCCTAGATTCTAAAGATGCATTTCTAATGATGATTAGAACAATTTAAAAACATTTCTAGTGGGTTTTAATCTATATTTGAAACTCTTAACAAGTAGTGAGCATTTTAAGTAAATTTTATAATTAACATGGTAAGTTGGGAGTGATACAGTTCCATGGAAAAGTACAAGACAGAGTGAGTAAAGGCAGTGATGGTTAAAAAAAATAAATCAAAACCAACAACAGAACAGAGTAGGAAACAAAATATAAATAACAGAATGAAGAGATGGAAGAACATTGTTACATTTATTTCAACAGCCCCTAAATTGTCCATGGAATAGAAAGTCATGGGTTTGCGTAACACAGGACATGGAAGTCTTATTCTCATAAAAGTCAGCTTGTAAAATTCAGCCAATTAAATCTTTACTGTCTTAACTCTGATGTCTGTAGAACAAGGAAACAAATTGCATATTACTTGATTGATTTGTGTCGAGTAGTTGCGGGGAGGTACAATAATCGCTTTTGGTGTGCTCTGCTTACAAGCAAAAAAACAACCAAACCCTCCTCTGTGCAGGAGACAGAAAATTTTTCGGGACAGTTTGACAACACACAAAATAGTTCCAAGAACTTTAACAATATTCATAATCTTTTTGAAGTGCAGAAAAATATTTTGATTTCTCCCATGTGAATACCCTCACCACTGATCAATATTTTAAAAAGATATAACCTAACCAAGCAGAACACTCTATTACCTTTGCTATTATGCTTCCACCCAGGATGAAAGAAGCAACAACGCGTGACTGATGGCAGTTACACTGCTTAATGTGCTACTGGAAGACACCACTAAAAAGTAGTTAAGTACAAAAATTACATTAAAATTACTTACACTTATTTCCCTAACATTGATAGATACTTAGGCATAGTATTTACAGACCATACAAGTGATTCACTCAAGAACTCATTTAATTCATTAATCAACTCAGAACACAGCACTTTGTTTTGTTTGATGTAGTCCAGTAAAAATATGCAAATATAGAATATATTTTAAAATATTTTTATTAAAATACTTAAAACTTATATTCCTCAGAGCACTGTATTTTGGTGGTTATATGCTATCAAATCATCTTGTAATGTCATTCCATAAAATGAATGCTAAGAATGGATTCGGAAGTCTTGTAGTTCCTCTCACTCTTAAACAGAAATGGTGCTGAGTCATCCTTACTTGATAAATATTTACGCATTTGCACACAAGGATGGGATCGTGGTGGTTTTTTTTCTTAGCATCTATAGATGTGAACTAAACATAAAGCTTCTGAAGCCAAGCTACCTTAAAATTCAGGAGACAGCTCTACGCAAGTTTTGTCTTTGCTGCAGCAGGGTAACATAAACCACTTCACTATTGCTCACGGGGACTTTTTCCCATCAGCAGTTGTTTCACTTTTGCTTTCTTCCTCACAGAAAGTCACATGCATTCTGAGCATCAGTTGTAAAAGAAACTGTATCATATATTGTGAAACTGCTTGGAAGGGGACATGTACAGAAAATATCCACAAAAAACTGTTATACCATTGGATGCATATATATATTGCCTCATTAATTTGCTGGGGGTCCGCACATTACATTATTTTCCCAGCCAACCCATAAGAAAACATGCAGATGCTTAAAAAGGAACTGTCTTTTCATAGAGTCATTCCTAATTTTAATCTTTCTCCTTGGTAAAGCAGATGTCCCTAATACCACATATCTAGAAATGCTTAAAAAATATCATTAACTGTGCAGTAAATTTGAGCTTGCACATTAACTTCCTTGCACAAGAAGAAGAAATTAAGGTTACGTAATTAGCTTTGGGTAATTTAAGTTTCCTAACTCTAGTAACTTCTCCTAAATTTAAATACAAACTCTTTGAATACAACAGAAATCTCATTTCCAATTCTCTTTTAGCCATGTTTATGCTTATGCTCTAATCTTGTAGTCTCAAATGTATCCTTAAATAATCTATTGGACTCCTCGGTGAGGTGGGCACACGTTTTAGTATTAGCAGTAGAACGTCAGCTTTAACTTAAATTGTCATTCAATCTAACATAGAAAACGAATGCAAGTATATTTTATGACCACATATGTTGCCATACAAAGACATCCTCTGGGTGTGATGACTTTTTGGTCTGTATACAGCATTGAAATACAGTATAGAGAGGGAGAAGATCAGTAATCGTAATTCAGAAAGCCTCTTAGGTAATCTCCATTTATGGAATTTACATGGGAAGTTGAAAAAATGGTAAATATATTTAATTTAAAATATATAAAATTACAAAATTTATGTTTTTTGAGAAAAATAAAACTCTACGAATAGTGTGGACGCCTTTTCCATCTATAGTTACTGTCTGAATATTCAGCATCTAACATCACATGCCTACTGAAAATGAATATTTGAGGCAGACTTTTGGACTGTGTGGATGTGTATGCCAACTTCTAAGGCAACATGAAACTCCTCATACAGAGTCCAAAAAATGCAGGGAGACCCTAAAAATGTAGCAGAAGCATTTCCGCACACTGATTTCAGTAGTCAAGTTTGTGCAGAAGTGATTCCACTAGATTCATAGGGTACCTTTTTGGGCAACAGAAACTTGTCACTTTGTAAGCTTTCTGACATTTTCCAGCTCTTCTATAGGTTTCCATTTCTGATGGACTGTTAGTAGCTGGAAGAAATTCAAAGGAAAATACGAAAGAAATCAGCAAAATCCCACTGAGCATTTATTCCACTCCCACCCCTGCCCGTATCTTATATCAACTTATGGGTGAAGAAGGCTTTCTAGTAGCTTTACATTTTCCTTTCAGAAGTAACCAAAAAAAGCACCTGATGACATTTAACAATTTGTTGAAAAAAAATCACTTGGATATTAAATGAGCAATAATGCCAAATAATTTTATTTCTCCTTATCCTAGATGCTCTGCTAAACTAATGTTTTTTTTCCTTCAGGCTGCAGTACTCTAGTCAATTTTGTAATTCGGGAACAAGGCAAGGGTAAATGGCACTTCTATACTCCAGATTTCCACTGTTATCTATGGAATTGAGTAAACGCATGCTGGGGAGGGGAATCACCAACCACAAGTATGTCATAAATTCAGGATCAGACCTAGAAAGTAATAGCTGAATCTCTACCATTAAGTAATACAGGGAAGATACTTTACATAAAACAATGAATTAAGCAGTTAGTTCCACTTTTAAATAGATGTATGTCAGCTTAACATTTTTTCCTCATTAATATTTTCCTAGTTCTTCTACATTTAAATAAAGTTATTAATTGTGCTGGAAATATATGCTATTTGTACTGACTATATTATTTGTACAAATTACCTTCTGAGGCTTGGTAGGATCGACATTTTCCCATGGTTCTGGATTGCCACTCTTGTTAATGCTTTAAGAGAAGAGAAATCAAAACAGATATTATGTTAGGGTGTGATCTTGCATACATTTTTCTTGTATGATCAGTCTGTCAATCAGTAGAACTATTCATGTAAGTACTTCCCTGTAACACAAGTTTAAGGGTTTGTGCATTTCTGATTTAAATTCTGGGGAGGAATCAATGAGGGATTGCTTTATTTGCAGCTTTCAAAGCACCAAAAAAGCCAACATTCTTCAAGTATAACATCTTATCTTAAGGAAAGCAAGCTGAAAAATCAAAACTGAATAAAGACACAAAGAAAAGTGAGTGGATTCTTACTCTGGCATCTAAATTGTCTATTCCAATTACTTAAATACAAAAATTCCCAAAAGCTTGAGGAGTATGGGATTTAGCACCAATTACTAGTCAAGCTATTAAAATATTAACTTATTGTAAGTTCCTATTATCAAATGCTGTTCTTTATATACAAGTCAATAGCCTGGTTGCAACATATCTACATGTTGTCTACCTATCAGGTTATTTGAAAAGTCTTCATAGAACATTTAAAACCTATTAGACCTGAAGCAAAGAAAAAAATATAATCTATTAAATCGAAAGCTAGGAATTTTTCAGTATTTACAATCTGCAGATATCTTAGTTGTTAACAGCAGTCTGGAACAACCACATGGATTCTTTTTCGTTGGTGCAAAACATGACGGTCAAAGACCTCTGTTGAAAAAAGAAGCTTAGGGTAAACTCCAAGCAATAAGTATTTTGCTTACATCACATCAGATTTGTTGAATAGGGAATAGGCACAAAAAGCAAATGCCCCAACTGCTGCAGAGGACACTATTCCAACCAGGGGAATGAGCTGAAAGACATAAAACAGAGAGAAGCGTTTAAGAACTAGTGCCCTGGCTACAGAGCTGTGAATAGGAGGAGAAAGAGTTACAAGGAATGAAGGTACAATTACTTGCTAAGGTGTATTACCTCTATATTACTGTTTATACCAGCTCGCTTTTAACGCATGAATTTCAGATTACGTGCATCCCTTACTTTCCTCTATCAGGTGCTCATCATTAAACGGGTACCTGCTACAGGCAGCAGGCGCAGAACCAACACCTCTGGCAAACTTACTTCTTTTTTTGTTTTTAGTATGTGGAAGAAGTTCGAGTTCATCCTCGCTGCGGCTGCGGACCTGCAACAAAGAGCTCCCTGTTACCGGGACCCCCCGGCTGCGGGACCCGGGGGAGAAGGCGCGACGCCTCCGGTACCTGGCAGAGCGGAGACGCACCGGCGCGGGGGTACGTGCTCTCCCCGTTATATACGCCCAGCAACGCCCGAGCGCTTTGGCTGCGCGCCAGACCGCCTGGGCGGAACGATCGCGCAACGCCCCGCGGAACGCGCCCCCCAGCGGCCCGCGCTGGGAGCCGCCCGCGGGCAGCAGCGCCGCCCTCCGGCCCTCGGGGGAGCGGAGCGAGGAGCTGCCGGCGGTGCGGGGTGTGCTCGTCCCGCCTTCCTTCCGCAGCTCTTCGCGTTCGTGCATCACTCAAACCTTCCTGCCCCACGCCTCCTTTGTCTTCTTGTTTGTCCCCTTCTGCAGCCAGTTGCCTGAAGAACAGCGTATCCAGGCAAATGCACGGGTAACACCCTGGGCGGCCCTTGGCAGGGCTTGGCAAGGTGCATGTAGTGATTGAACCAAGAGCCCCATTTCAGTCTGTCCCCTTCTCTTTCAAGAAAAGCTTAACCCTGACCCAGGTTCCCACCACCCCTTGTCTGAGAAAAACTCCTACCAGGGCCAGGCTGGAGTTACACGGTGCCAGCAGGCTCCTCCTGTAAATCTGTTTCTCCCTCTGGCCCACTGGAAAGAAACAGGAGGAAGGAGAAGTTGCTTTTGCTGCATGCTCTGCTGACCCCCTGTAGCAAGGAGAGGATATGACAGGGCAGAATTAGCTCTGTTGGTCCTTTTAGGGAGCGAGTACAGAAGTTAAGCAGCATCACCTTTGAAACAAAGGAGCTCACAGCATTTCACTGTCCTAACACCTTCCAGGTCTAAGAATTCTAAAGCAGAACTCCCAAATAGTGGAAAGCAAAACAAAGAGTTACCTGGAAGGTTTTCATACTTTATCTCACAGCGCTGCTGCTGAGAAACCTTTGGGTATTTGGGAGATGCAGTGGTATTATTGTACCTGTTGCCAGCAATAACGCAGCACAATGGCCCTTCCTTAGGAAGTGGTGATCAAAGCCACCAAGCTGTAGGACAGTCATATCTGAACCCCTTCCCTGGTTACACTGGCTTCTACTACTGCCCTTTGCCCTCCACAATTGCCAACTGGCTTGGAACTTCCTTTACCTCACTGTAAATTGTACTGTAGTGCAGTCCCTAGTGTTCCTGTTATGAGGAGAAAAAAATATTTTAATGTGTTTATAACTTAAAAACCTCAGCTGAAATAAGAAACTATCTTTGACAGTGGAGTATTTAGTTCACAAGCAATTTCCTTTGACCTATCTGTGTATTTTAGATGATACATGCAAATATATTAACAAAGAATGGTTGAGTGGGAAGAATAATTCTGCAGAAACTCTTATAAAGCAAACTCCCTTCTCTAAAGAAGAAATCATTATACTATTTGATTACAGACTTAGTATCTGCTTACTCAATTCAAATGTTTGTACAGTAAGCAGTAACGGATCTAAAATTATTCAAAAAACCCCCAGACTCCCAAACTTAGGACAAACTATTAAGCACTGGCCAGCTTTTCACTGCTGCTATATACTGGAATCTGCTTGTAAGAAAGGCTGTAGATTCACACATATAGAACACCTTACATTTTACATAGCATGGGATTTACTTCCTCGTATTCAAAAAATAGAAAAGCCTTCAGAATGTTAAGATATTCACTGTTCTTCAGAGACTTCACATTTTAAATTAAAAATCCTTAATATGCCAGTGTTTGTACTGAAAACTATGAAAATCTACAGTAGCACTAAGCCATTCCACAGTGCTTTATCCCAGTATCCCAATTACTCATTTCATCAGGTAGAAACCTAGCTAAAGGAAACAATATTTTTCTTTATTCCCTATTAGTGAAATCACAGATTTTTCACAAGTGAAATTTTACTGTATTACATACACACTGAAAACTACAGTAAGTACAGTAGCAAAAAGCAGGCAAGATGTAAGCCAGTGCAAAGTCTTCGTAATATATTTAAAAATACCTAATGCCACATCACTCCTTTTGATTCAAGAAGCTAATACTTGATTATAGAACTTTTCATAAAATTCCAAGTCTTTTATGTTTAAGGATGGTTTTACAGTCCTCAATGATTTTACAAAGTGCTCGTGTTTTACGGCCGTTGCTTCAAGTCCATTCTCTTGCAATGCCAACAAAGCAGCCTGAAAGGAAGAAAAAGACATAACCTTGAAATGCTTGTCATGTTTTCATTTGCAAATAAGTTACTGTAAGTATTCTAAAATATTTTACATTAAATCAAATTTTAGGCAAAGCATCTGAAGACAGCATTGTATAATTTATGGTCAGTTAACAAGAGATAAATATCATATAGGATTACTGTAACTTTTTCATTCACTTTTTTGTCTGGATTAGACCACATATCCTTGCTCACTTATATATTTGGATTTTCCTCCCAGTCTTCTCTCTTTTATATAACTCATCTCAAATACTTGCAGACTTCTCAAGTTTCTTCTCTCTAGCCTTGACGGCACATGCTAATTGTAGCTAAAAATGCTGCAGCTGCTTGCAGGACACTGAACATAATTCATCTAGATGGCTGCTTGGTTTAGAAAGGGCCATGTGAAACAAAGGGCACTACAGTTCCTTAACTTGTAGCAAATTATCATAGTAGGCCTTTACTCTTAGGTAGCTCTTCTATTTAAAGAAGTAACCCTTCTTCATTCTCTTTATATTTGCATTACAAACTGTGGAAGAATCCGTACTACAGATGGCTTGGAAACACCTAGGAGTTAGCGCTCTTTTTTCACTGAAAGGTTTCATTTACAGGTTATTTCACAGAATAACCATGAACACTTCGTACCTCCTTGCATAGATTTTCAATATCAGCTCCAGAGAAGAGGTCTGTCAGGACTGCCACACTGTCTAATGACACATCAGTATCTAATGGAATTTTTTCTGTGCAGATTTTCAAAATGGAAAGCCTTCCCTGTAAGTCAGTACATATTATATAAGTAAACAAAAGCAAACAAACCAATAATTAATTTCTCTCCAAAGCAGTACAAAATCTGAAATTAGAACTAAGGAAAGTCCAGAAGAATACCCAAACCAAAACCACATGTTTTGGTGGAAAAGTAAATAAAACGCTATTAATTGAGATAATCATAAAAGTATTAGCTCATATATTGAAGTCTGTTATTCACAGTTACTCATTACTTCATGAAAACACAGTATTTTAGATCAAAAAGTCCACATGTGGCCTGCTTTGGGGCAATGCTTTTTTGGGTGGAGGGCAGAGGGGTGGGGAGCTCAAGAGAAGGAGCTACACTGCGCTTAAGAACAGGGCACAATAATTATTTGAAGGAAGGACAGACAACTTGTTATGGTCCTTCCTACACTACAGCTTGATTTTGTAAATACAGAATTATTCCAGATTTTGTCTGTTTTCTATATGCAATAATGTAACTACGTACACCAATTAAAGTGTTACTGGTGTTTGAGTTACAAATATAATTATTCCTTTTTAAACGTCATTGTACCTTGAGTTTGGTGACTGATCTTCAATGAATCATTCATCAATTATTATATATTATAGGAATATGCCCCCTTTGCTCTTAAAGTATGCTGGCAATTAATATCTCCCCATTTAAAGCCACGTGTGGATTTGTAATACATCACCTTCAGATCTGGAGGTGGAATGTAGATCATCTTGTCCAGCCTTCCAGGACGCAATAAGGCCTCATCCAACATATCTGGTCTATTTGTTGCAGCAACTACCATGAAATCTTTGTCCAAACTTTCCTGAAACTCTAGCTGAGTATGAGATGATAGAAACAAATTAGTGCAGCACGGTTAAGAGAGATATTTTTGAAACAACTAGACAGCATTTATCATTCTTCCTATATGGAAGAGGGAACATAAATACCTTTCTTTCCTCATCACTTTGTCCTTGACATTGACCCTCAAGCTGTAGTTTGCTTCCTCTTCTTTCTGTGACTTTCAGCCCAATACCATCCAACTCATTGAGAAGAACAGAAAGAACCCGCTCTGAGACACCATGGGCAGTTTTGCAGTGTGACCGCGATCCCAAGATAGAATCAATCTCATCTAGGAATATAATTGCTGGAGTATTTGCTCTTGCTTGGCGAAAAACCTTTTTTTTTAATTAACAAAGTAAAATGTTAATATGCACATTCTATGAACTACGGTGAAAACACCTATTTACATATACTCTGTATTTTACTTACTTAACTTTAAAGATACATTCATAAAGATTAACAAGAGCCATTCTGGCTTACGTTTACTATAGGCAAATACTCCTTATTTAAACTCTTAAGCGAACTGAAAACAAAATGGTAGAAATACTTTCAAAGTTTAAAACAGGTAAAATTTTAGGGCTAGATTATCAGTTTATGAGAATGTGAATCTGTAACCCACTTCTACTTAATAATCAGATGAGAGCTTTAACTATCATATTCTCAATAATAAAATTTAGGTTTACTTCACAAAAATCGAGCAAAAATAAACCATACCTGAGACAAAATCTTCTCTGAATCTCCAACATAAGGTGAGAAAAGGTCAGCGCCACTTACAGAGAGAAAGGAGCAGTGACAACTTGTGGCCACAGCCCTCACCAGTGTGGTTTTGGCACACCCTGATGGCCCATAGAGAAGAATACCCTTTGGATGAGACAGGCCCATCCTGGCAAATGCCTGAGGAAATCTCATAGGCCACTCAATACTCTGTCAACACACACAAAAAAGGAATGAAACTCTTAGTAACGAAACTAGAGGTCATAGGCAATCAATAAAATTGCTGAGCCTGTTATTTCTTCTTGTGGTACAAACATTAATTTGAAATCAGAGAATACTCATTTCACGTAATGCCCCCTTGTTAAAGTTTCCTCTCAAACAGAAAGGCAACCCCTGAGAGATGATACACAAGGGCTGCTGACAGATTCAGGAATTAACAAACTTTCTGGCTTATTTAACTGTTTTCAGCTACTGGGAAACATGCTAATTTTCCCATGACATTACACTTCATTTCATTACATTCATTTCTATAACGTGGCATACAGAATACCTCAGAGGACACAGTTATTAAAAACTACCTGTTTATCTAAATGTATTTCATACATTACCTGTTTTAACTTTAATTTCACATCTTCAAGACCGCCGATTTGCTCCCAAGTGACAGGTTTACACTCTGTTAGTCCAATTGCGTTTCGAAAAGAGGACGGTTGAATTTTTTTAAAAGCTTCTTGGAAATCTGCGATATTAATCATCATTTCAGTTGAATCCTGGAGAAACCCAGATAAAGCATATTAACAATATTTTTACGTAATAACTGGTCATACATAATATGACCTCTTCAATGGCATGTTTTTATACAGGAAAATGATAGTTCCACTACACACTGATCTGCTAAATCAAATGGTTTCTAGTTTCAGAGTTACTACATACCAATTCCTAGATGCTTCTGAATACCAATAAAAATGTTCTAACATCCATTTTTACCACATACTGGAGAAAGTAAGGTACTTTATATCAAACAGGCTAGAAAATACAATTATTAAACTAAAGATGCAATGACAGAACTACGATGTATTTTGCAAAGGAGCTTGCAGTTCTTAAGGCAGATAGGCCATCCACTTATTCATTATCTTCATTTGTTCATCTATTTCTTGCCAGGATACCAGGCTCAAATGATTTTGTTTATTACTTCCAGTATTTGTAAGGTATCTGGAGGAGATGGAAGTTGTAGAAATATGATGTCCTCTTCTCTCTATTCCTGAGCAAAGACAGAGGGTTCTACTGTTTTCCATAGATGCTGTGACTCAGGAAATGTTGCAGATCTGGCTTTAAACTTCTGCTCAGCCATTCCAGATGAAAAGCAACAGTAAACATATACTTCACAATTCTTACAAAAGTCAGAATAGAAAGCTATTAAGAAATACCAATTCGCTAATTCCACAGATATAATATCTAAGAAGCTAAATTTCTGCACACTGGGCAGTTTTATACCTTTTGTCTATTACAATGTTATATCCAGTCATACAACCCAAATGATAATAGTTGTTATCACTAGCATTTATATACTTACATGTCAATCTAAACTTTAATTTGCAGTTATTAAGAAGTAGAATTCTAAACAACTGATAGCTTCAAAAGAGAGCTTTGATGGACATTATAGTTTAGTTTGACAAAAAAGACCAACATCTCTGCTCTGCACAATCCTAAAAAGATGAGAATGAGTATAACAACTTTCTGTAAAGCTTTTCATTCAGAAAGGAGAAAAGTCCTTTCAGGTGAGAACTGAAAGGACCAGCAAAATAGCATATTTATATCTATAACACGCTTGGTGTTTTTCAGTATTTTAATTTGTGAGTTCTTCCACTTGTTCAGCTTTGCAAGTAAAGCCAAGTATTAATGAGGAAAGGGCAGCACATATCATTCATTACATTCTTGTCGACTGATCTGCAACCATACCAAGTTGCTGCGGAACACAGCCTGCATGGCAGCTTCTCTGCAGAGTGCTGTAAGGTCAGCTCCAACGTACCCAGTTGTCATTTCTGCCAGTTTAACCAAACCAACATCTGTAGAAATCGGCATAGTAGATGTAAGCAACTGCAGGATAGATCTTCTTTGCGTAAGTGTTGGTGTCCCAATAATCACCTAAACCAAATATAATAAACAAAAATTTTAAGTAGATATTTTACTATGTTTCTCTGATTTTATAGGCCTAGGCAAGCAAGTTTGGCTCTGCTTTATACTGCTTACTGAAGATTTATTCGTACTTGCACTGTAACTAAAAAATTTTGCAAGAAACTTATTAGCAGTGCTATACAAATGATAAATATTGAAAATACCTTTTACTTGGACTTACTTTCAAAGTGAACAGTGCTTGTATAAACAGTTGTTCATAAGACTCTTATCAGCTAGTGCCCAATAAGTCCTATTTTAAGGTACTTTCAACATAACACAAATAATAATTGTCTTGCATGACAAGGGCTGACTTAGATTAATCCAAAAGAAAAAAAAATAGTCAATTATATAAACATTCATACATTATTAAAAACCTGGTAAAACAGTGTCATAAAACATAATTCAATAATCTAGAAAACCTGGAAAATAATAATTGTGAGCATCAGAAAACTTGACCAAACTGGATGACCCAGGAGTGTGTTTAGCCAGCAAAATAAACAATACAAGCACAAGCATTGTACATTGCTTTGCTTAACCGCATGTGTTCTTTCTTCATTTGACCATTAGGCCAGCACAAGTTTCCCAGAGTAAACCCAGTCTCTGCTACTGAAGGCTGAACAGAATTTTTGACACAGCAGGTGTCACAATCCAGGATTTAAATGAGAGAAATCTAAGTCTGTAATGCTAAGCATCTGTAAGCAAAATAAAACCTTCAGGAACAGGTCCATGCCTTTATGATAAAGAAGCATAAAGACTCCTCTTTTCCACTTTCAAGTATTTGGAGCTCTGTGTTTCCTGAGTAAAACATGCTCCCTACCTTACCCAAGCTGCAGCAATCTGAAGAAAGAAACAGGACGCACACTTCAAGCCTGCGGAATCCCACTATTAAACATGATCAGCAGACACTAAAAAAAAATTTACTAACGGTGCTCTGCTCCATGTCAAAAAGGAAAGGAAAAAAGAGACTGTGAAAACCAGGGTTTGCTTACCTCTCTGTCAAATCTGCCAGGTCTTCTCAGCGCAGGGTCTAAGGCATCAGGCCTGTTTGTTGCTGCTATAATGACCATCTTCGCCTCGCTACCTACACCATCCAGTAGCGTTAGCAGCTGCGCAACGATACGGTCTTCGGGAGCGCTGTTTGAACTTCCTCGCTTTGGGCATAAGGAGTCAATTTCATCAATAAAGAGAATGGTTGGGCCTTCATGTGACATTTCTCTGCCCTTTTCAAAGACTCTTCGCAAATTCTCTTCGCTTTCTCCTGGTCTCGAACCATACAGGGCTGGGCCACTGATGCAGAGCAGATATGCACCCACTTCTCTTGCTACCGTCTTTACCATCAGAGTTTTGCCTACACCCGGGGGGCCTATTAGTAGCACCCCATTAGGGACAGAAAGCCCCAGCTTCCTAAAAGTCTTTGGAAAGCGGAAAGGCAGATCAATCATTTCTTTCAAAGACTTTTCCACATTATCTAGTCCTGCAATGGAAGTTTTTGCCGAGTCTTCTGATAAGCGTCTGTACCATTCAAAAGTGACCACCTCCTTAATTCTTATGCTTGTTTGGTGGGTTATCAGTCCGGCTTCATCTGTCAAAGGGTCTACAGACAGTATTTCAATATGCACCACGGGGTTTTCGAGATTTGGGGCAACAGTAACAACATAATGAAGCGAAACATAAACATTTCTTAGCAGTTCTCTGATCGTCTCCTGCAACACCGCTTTGGGAGTCGACTTTTTCAGTGCAGAGCTCTTAAGCACCACTTTCACAGTCACCTTTTGTAAGGGGCGATAGCCCAGAAGCTCCAGCTGGCCGACCCCCAGCGTGAGGCCCCTCATGTCCCGGGCAGTGACCCCCGCGGTGCTGCAGGTCAGGTCAGCCTGCACGAACCCGTCCGCCAAGTCGTGCCGGGGCCACGCCGTGCACAGACAGCAGCCGCTAGGCAGGGAGACCCGCAGCGGAGCGCCGAGCCGGGCGCCCAGCAAGGAGAGGGTGGCAGGTCCGACCCTGCACCTCTGGGTGCCTTCATCTCCCGGGTCCACCGGGAGAAGCTTTAAAGCTGCCGCCTCCATCGCGGGCTTGGGCGGAGTTCCCTCCGCTGGAGAGGGCGACGACCCCCTGCTCTGCGCGGCCCTGTCCAGCTTCTTACTCACCCCGCCTCGCTCTCCCGCTCCGCCAGGCCCCCGTGGTCCCCCGGGGGTCCCCGCCCGCTCCGGAGCCACTCCGGAGCCGCTCCCGCGCACCCGCCGCGCGTCCCGGCGGCCACTGCGCCCCGCGCACATGCGCCATAGCGGAGCACGCGCAGTGTGACAGAGCGCGCTCAGCGGAGCGGCGGCCGCCGCCTCCCCTCACGTTCCCGCCTGAGCCGCCCCTAAGGGCGTTCCTTTCAGAACTGGCGAACCGCTGTCTGTGAGGTGAACGCGGTCTCCTAGTGACGGGCTGAGCAGCTGCAAGCCGTCTCTGGGCTCCTTGTACTCTCTTCCCACAGACGAAATGGGTTGATCTCCCTCGTTCTCCGCAGAGCTGGTGCTGGCGGGCTCGGCCGCCTCCCTCCTTTCCTCTCCCTCAGCCCGTCTCCTCAGCGCCTCCCGCTTGTCGAGTTGGTGCTTCCCAAACATGTTGCTGAAAGTTGTGCTTCTTCTTTCCCTTGTCTGCTTCCCTTGGCTCAAGGTGGCACCTTGTTCACCAGCGGCTGGGGTTGATTCAACTGTAGATACTGGTTAAGAAAAGACAAGTGAGGAGCCACACAGTTGACTTGAGAAACTGCTGATACAAGTGATTAGGACAGATATTTATTCAACAGTTGGTAAAACTGTAGTAGTGTGTTGCTCTGACAAATGCTCAGTCAGCTTTTAAGAAAAATTAATTGTGTAACTTTCTGGTCCGCCCACTTCTTGGATTATGCCATAAACTGTGGAGTACCTTCATAAAAACCTTCCAGGAGATCTGCCAGCATTGTGGGATACAAAACAAAACCATGATCTATAAAATTTAATATGTGCACAGTTTTATTCTTGCAAGTGGCTTCATAGTAAGCGAAGTTACACACATACTGCATACATACAGGCTTAATTTGAGACCACATATCGACGAGAATTGGGATCTCGAATACATGCAGGCAGATAGAGCTGTGCTCACAGAAAACACAGAGGGTGGTTTACAGCACGATGATGAACGACTCAGCAGGTACTTTAAATTCGGATGGGAAGCATAAAGAAATCTTTTTGATGGTGTCCCACTTAATCGCGTTCCTTTGCTGAACCAAGGGCTGCACACCAAATATTTTAGTAAGCCACGTGAACAAAAGCAGGCAGTGTTAACAGAGCCAGTTCAGGTAGTTTTAAATGCTGAGTAGGAAACCAGAAGAAAGGTGTAGGGCTGAGCAGCGTGAAAACCAGCAAGCCTTCTCCATATGCCTAATTATGTGCCAAAGGGCTTATGTTCTATTTCCTTTCAATTCATGACAAAATTTTCTCCTTTCAGTGCTTCTTTTCTGTTCATTTTCTCCTGGATATCTACTTAATGTTTCTTTTCATAGCACATTTTTGTACCGCACATGTATGCAAATGCTTATATGGAATATACTTATATGGAATAGGCAGACTTTTTAGGTATTTAGTGTGGGACACACTAATGTCTGTCCAGGTAATGTACAGACAAAAGATTATAAGGAGCTTGCATTCCAGGAAGGATAACGTATTTTCAAGCCAATGTCTTATAAACACATTCTCTTGTTTTATTTCTTTCCTTCAAAGGTTCTCGTAAACATGTGTGCCCTTGAGTATGGACTTGATTAAACAGAAAACATACTCTGTTTAAAATGGCAGACTTGCATTTCAGAGCTCCAAACTATAAGTGTTAGACCCTCTGTTTGGTTTTAAAAGGTTGTATTTAGGAAAGAAAAGTATGGAAAAGTGCATATTTGAAATGCACTGTGTGGTTTATGTTCATATATAAACTTCTTTGTGTAACAGACTTATTGTAGCATCTCGAAAATCTGATTTCTTCTGAGAAGGAAAATGCCTGCTGATACATACTGATTTTTTGAAAGTGTGCAGGATTGGATTTTTTTGAGCAAACTGTGGGATCAAGACCTTATTTACGTATTTTAATAGAAAACATCAATGAGTGACATTGCTCTGGTTTGGAACACATACTTGTTAACAGCCATGCTCCTCAATAATGTATAGACCCCCAAATTAACAGTGACAAAATGTCAAAGAGGTATTCCACCAAGAATACAGTTTAAACTGTCAAAAAACTAAAATAATGTTTTAAACAGTTTTCTTACCATTCGCTAGATGGCAGCTGATCTTCAAGAATGGCTTTATTTCTCCTTTCAGATCTGGTAATTTGAAGGGAGCAGTCATCAGTTCTTGTAGAACTCAAACATTGTCCAGTGTTGTCTTCACTCTGTTTCTAATACAAAACTGAAAAACCAGCACAGTGAGTGTTCAAATAATTTTCAGCTTCATTACTGTTTCAGCTTTTTCATGTTGGCTTTGTTGCTGTTTATTTCTGGGGAAGAATGTTACTTTATTCTTTGCTTTCATATTTAGTGGGCCACATTAATGTATTTTTAAGGTGTATAGACAATATAATAGTCTAAAAAGAAAAAATATGTATTTCTTTTGTATATACATATTGGATTTTAGTATAATAAAATAATTCTCAAAATTTCCAATTATTATAGCCCACAAAATAAAAATAACTGTGTCTTGTTACAATAATTGCCCACATACCAAGTAAAGAAGATAGTAAGCTAATCACATTTTTGGTAAGTTTAACTATGTCTAGTATCAGAACTGAAATTTTTATTGAAAACTGTCAAATTAACAGTGTCTAACATAGTCTTTTTTAATGGTAAATGGATTTGAAAATGTTCTGTTAGTGTCTATTAATCAAATAGGTATAGCTCAAAGTGAGTAGTTAGCATGTATATATTTTAGGGCAGGATTTTAGTATTTGTGGAGGTTCTGTGAATAAGTATAAATGCTGTATTGTACTTAGGCTAGATATTGCACGTTTCAAACACCAGGCTCTGTTATAACAAAACTTCATAGATAAATTGTAAAGATGTGATTAGAAAAGGAGTGGAAAGAGCTTTTGTATGTCTGCATGTCTTTATGGGAAGGCCACCCTCAATGTGTTTACTTCATTTTCTAGTGAACATTCAGCCTTCTGTCTTTATACAGAAAAAGTTCCCATTGCAGTTTGTAGGAATTTTGAACGTGCAAGACATGTGAGGTTAGGCCCCGTGTTTCTCAAAGAAGAGTGCGGATAATCTCTTCCTGCTGCCAGAAAGCTATGGTGAAGTTCTGCACCTTAGAGAACATTTGTGCTGCCTCTCTGCTGGAACTTATTGCCATCACTGCGGATGCATCAGAAAAAGATGTGTGCTTGCACCTGAAGTCTTCCAATGAAAACTCAGCGTAGCTTAAGTTGCCAAGGAAATGATTTTATGCTAAAAGACTAGATTTTCTTGGGAGTGACTTGAGGCCTAACGGCACACTGCATTCTCTTGTCGCTTCTTTGGGGTGATAGCCTTTCCAGGAGGGGAAAAATGGACAGCAGAAGATCTTTTAATCAGACACATTTATCAGTTCGACAATATTTGCCTTTAGCAACTTTTGATTACTGCTTAGAGATACTTACTTATCCGTTTCAGCATAATATATAATCCAGTTGTTCACTAGATCTCATTTTGGATATGGAATAGTGAGATTCTTGTGTGGTATTCAATATAGGAATGAGAGCAGACTGTGGAGAATTACAGAAGGACCATACAAGACTGATGGACTTAGAAGCAAAATGGCAGATGAAATTCAGTATACATAACTGAATTGATGCAGAAAAGGAAGAGCAACCAAAGGGCAGGGTCACTTTTATAGCATCGGGATAGATGATTCCATGAAAATGTCAGCTCAGTACTTAATGTGCAAAAAAGCAAATAAAATCTTAGCATTAACTAAAAAAGGAACAGAAGACAGAACAAAGCCCATCTCAATCCCACTGTTTGTGGTTCACCTGTATGTTAGATATTGTGTGTACTTCTGATCTCCTCTCCCCAGTAATCTGTATCAGAACTGGGAAAGGTTCAGAGAAGGTAACAAGAATGATCAAATGTATGGAACCACTTCAGGGCAAGGAATGACTAAGAGTAGACTGGGTCTCCTCAACACAGAAAGAAAACTTCAAGGTGGCTATGGAAGAGATTTGCAGAATTGTAATTTGGGTAGGAAATGCCTGTTTTAAGGGTCTCTTCCAATGCCAGAACAATTGATGCTACTCAGACCTGTGTTTAAAACAAAGAGGTAATCCATCACATGGAGAGTAGCAGATCTGTAGAACCTCACTGAAGAGTGCTGTGGATGCACAATTGTATGCAGGTGCAAGGGGAGACTGGACAAGTACTTAGAAAAGGATGTTGTTCGTGAGAGTTCTCAGGATTGAGGATGTCTGTGTGAGAAGAGAGCTCATAGGCAATTGCTGATGACCCACGCTCTCACTGGTGTCAGAAACTTCTGCAAGCTGAAATAATGGAAACTGGGTGTGTATGAGAGAAGAGGTGTCACACGTACTTATTTTATTTCTGACCACTGTCATCAGTTTTTTTCTTTTTAAAGGCACATTCTTAAAACATCACGTACTTGTTTCTTAACT
The DNA here is from genome assembly GCF_037038585.1 of Patagioenas fasciata. Taxonomy (NCBI): domain Eukaryota; kingdom Metazoa; phylum Chordata; class Aves; order Columbiformes; family Columbidae; genus Patagioenas; species Patagioenas fasciata. Next base: position 23,753,171 of record NC_092531.1, read on the forward strand.
TATGCAAATAATTCTATGAAAATAATTGGTTTCAGGCATACAAAATATTAGGTACATGTTTTGTATTCACATTTTTCCTTTTAGAAAATCACACATAGCAGAAATACAGATGAGTGTACAGCTTATATAGAATTGTCTAGTAGCTTTCTAGGAATTTTCTCAAATGCTTTCACGGAATTCCCCCTGTGGTTTCTATGAATTTCTCTTGTACTTTTAAAGAATTTTCAAGAATTCTCCTTAGCCTTGATAGGAATTTCCCTGGTGTTTTCTGAAAGTTTTCCTTCCTTGCTTTGTAGGGAATTCTGCCAATGCTTTCTAGGAATGTTCCATTTTCTACTTTCTAGGGATTTCTTGAGTGTATTCTAGGAATTTGCCTGGTGATCCAGCATATTCCCCATGCTTTCTAGGGATCCCCTCTGTGCTTTCTAGAAAGTCTTTCTAGAAGGAATTCTCTCTGGGCTTTGTAGGAACATTCCTACATCCCAGGAATTACTCAGGACTATCTAAGGATTCTCCACAAGCTGCCTAGGAATCCTTGCCATGCCTGCTTTGAAGACCTGGTTGAGCAGAAGCAAAACCTAAAGGACTTGGGTATTAGGATAGTTGTTCAGTAGATCTGTTTTCCCACCCAGATCTTAGCTTGGAAAATGTTTAACACTTTTTTTTCCCCCAGACTTCCCTTCCTCCATGCCACAGCTATGTGTTGTACTATTTTTTCTCACTCTTCATTCCTCTGGTTCAGGCAGATACTATTTTTGTTTCCTTTTCCAGGTTTATGATAGGTCATGTTGCTTCAGAACGACTCTATCACTTCTTGACACACTCACAGTGATCAAGTCAGACCCTCATTTAGACAGATTTTTAGAGGAGGACTGTATGTATCAAGTCTTAACTTGAAAACTTCAGCTAAGATAATGTAATTCACAATTTTTATTGATAAGAGATCAACAAAAGATATTGATCTGCAAACAAATATTTGTAATATAGGGATAGCACAACATACTGAACCAGAAGATAATGAAAGTAATCAAGAATAAGTTGTATGTAGAACACCTGTATTATCCTAGCTGGCATCACCTGCACTCAACGTCATTTTTTCAGGTACTTGCTTTGCTTAATCCACTAGTCAGTATACCTTTGGCTTCTGGTAATCAATTTTTATATTTCGATTCAATGCTGTGAGGAGAAGAATCTTTTGTCCTTATTTGAAATATTTTTATGAAATTTGAAATCCATTTTCTCTGGAGACAGTAGAATTAGATAAATGCATTACCAATTAATCCAGTTGTGTTAGCTTAGGAAATAATCTGCTTTTAGGAAGGGAAGCTCAGTGGTTAATTATGTTAGAAAGACTTTGTTGGGTTTGTTTTTGTTTCCTTTTGTTTCCTTGTCCCCGCCCTCCAAAACCCATCAAAACTCAGAGTCCCCCAGCAGACCTTAATTATCCTGATCAGTCTCACCTGGGGCCACTACCCACACTTCTGCTCCTGAGCTCTATTTAAGTCCAGGTCTGGGCTTTTACTCTGTGATGGCCTGAGCTGTGTTATAGGTGTGTTTGTCATCTGAGCTAGCTATGGTCCTTGTTGACCTTCTGGCTTGCCTGTGGACCTGTCTTGTTGCTACAGGTTTGTCTGCTGGCCTGGACTCCGGGCTATTGTTCCTGGGTGTATATGATTTCGGTACTGTGGGTTTGGGCTGAGGCTTGCCAGGCTGTGCCTTGCCAGCCTTGTTATCAGGTTTGGCTACTGTTTTTCTGACTCTTACAGAGCTGCTGCTTGTTGCTGTTGTCTGGTAAGACCTTTTTCGTAGCGTTGCTAACATATCAATGGTATGTAATAAGGAGTACTTTGGAATTATTCTTTAAGAATATGAATTTTCTTGTTTGGGAACTGTCTCAGTTACCTGTAAGGTTTAATATTTTATTGTCTGAAATTCTGAAACAGTAGAATGGTACTATGTTCCATTACTTAGTACATTTTCTAAGAGCTTTGTTTCTTGCTTACACAGGTTGCCAGGATCTGTTTCTGTGAAAACTAACTTGATGCAATATTGCCTTGCAGACAAAAAAATTTAGGAAATTTAGGTAAGTTCTTTCGCATGAGTGATTTTTGTGTAGGGTGAACAAATACTGCGTCGCCAATTTCAATTACTGGATACTAAGCAGTCAATCTCTTTCTGAGATATATATATATTTGCATTAAAATGGATAAACTGATTTATTAAACAACATGCTGGCTGAAAATGCTAATGAAGGTTCTGTTTGGTTTCACAGAAATGTCCTGCTGGAAAAAATATTATGTAATTGCCTGGAAACTAAGTTATAAATTTCCCTCAGTCTTAGTTTGTTGGTTCATATAGGAGCATGTTAAAACACCTGCTTAAACACTTCTAAGCTCAATAAGATTAAACAAAACTTTCTTCATATTTGTGTTAAGGTCACACTTAGTCACAAGTATAGTTGTTTAAAGGTAGTTATGTTACTTCACAGCAGTCTATTAGTAAGAGTTGAAAATGAGAATCTATTAAGCTGGCATTTCTGGTGTGTATGCTTACCATGGAAATGTGGCCACAGTTGCTCACTGCAGGAAGAAAATCAAGCATGCTGTTTAGAAAGAAATAGAAACCAAAAACCCCAAGCAGCCTAATTGTGGGAGCTATATGAGCACCTTCATCTTCCTGAGACAACTGGGGTCTTGGCATTACCTAAGAAATGCTGATTATGCTAGAAAATTGGACTTCAACTTAGTACCAGTAATTTGGTACAGATATACCACATGCAGTGGTAATTCTTGAATTCTGTTAGTTAAACTATTGTGTTCTGAACTGAGTACAATGTATTTGTCTTTTCTGCTATACCAATTGTCTTTCAGGCATCAAATACATTACAGTATTAATAGAAGTCATCTGTGTTCCTTAAGAAGAACAAATGACAGTCTCAGTAGAAAGGGACCAAGACAGCAAAGAAAGGTCAGGCATCTTGGAATAAGTTCCACAAGGGTATTATAAAGAAGGAAAGGCAGTATAAAGGGAAAAGCAGGAGTTATTTGAACAAAAACCTGCAATTTTTCTGTCCTTACAGTGATGCATGTATTAATGGGAGTGTGAGTGATTCTACAGATACTATCAGGTTGTCATACATCAGAATAACTGTGTGTTTTATTCACACTTACACACATCTCTTGTGCTTTAGCTGAAGAGAAATTTTTGAAACTCTTTCAAGAGACAGTCAATCCAACTGCTGGTAGGAGCAATTGTCTTTGATTAGTATAATAGTTTTACCCTCTTCATTTGGGAGGAGTCTTATGCCTTCAGCATTCTTCTTGCCTAAAACAAAGATCTTGGAATATAATGATGCCCAAATATTAACATTTTTTCCCTTGTCATCATCCCTTAAAATTAGATTAATTATTTTAGGCTTGTATGAATTTTCACTTGTGTCTACATTTTTGCTTTTCTGTTACAATCTATGTTTTCATCTATTGCTGGTTTTAAAATTTTAATGCTTCTGGAATAAGTCACCTTTTCTCTATCCCGCTGCAGCCTTTGAGTACTTTTCTTACTGATGTCAGTCTGTTACAACCTACAGAGGAAGTGGGAGTGGTTTCAACAGTGTTGGAAGAGTTCCATAGCCCAGAAAATAATACAATGCAAAGTTTTTCAGAGAAATAAGTATTATTTTAAAACATACTGTTGATTCAATAATGTCATCCAGGTGCTGCAATGGAAGAAGACCATAGTGAGAATTTTCAGTGGCTGACATCTTTAGCTTCTGCAAGGCCTCACTATGGAAGTTGGGAGACCTGTTGTTTGTTTTTTTTAACAAGATGAGGTCGAGGATTCATACAGAAATAACGTGTACTACATTTGTTATGAATGTGCTTCTGTTTTGATGAAAGTAGTGGTTGCTTGCTGTAATCTGTGTTTTGTCCCTTATCTTTGTGTATGTGACAACAGAATTTTTCCAAACATAGTTACATCTAGCAAAAGTCAACTAGTTTATTAGAGCTTGGTGTCTTAGAAGCAGCCTGGTGTCAGCATTGGTTTGGAAAATGGGTGGAACTGTATTTAAAGGGTGAACTGGCCATACCAGGAGAAATAAAATTCCAAAATCTAAAGCAATTTTCTCATTGCATCTCATTGAAGTGGAAGGTCAGAAGCATAAGAATATGTTTTCCAGATTCGTGTTTTGTGGATGCACACTGCAGCAGTCATTGGCAGTGAAAATAACATGTACTTCCTGTGCTTTGGTTAGCACCCCAAAGATGACAAAATTAGAGAAGGGGGACTTATTTTTGTGTTTCAACCTATCAAGCTAACAATGTGAGCTTAAGAGTAGTTTATTACATCACCCAAAATTGCTATTGCAATTTGAAAAGCATCATGAATGTCAGTAGCCTGAAGGAAATGTTGTATTTCCAGAATATTTCCCAAAGGACGTTCCTGTCAAATATAGTTTCAACTGTAATTGAAAATTATTATTAAAGTTTGTGAAAGATAAAAGTGCATAATTAAAAAGTAATAAACCCACTTGTCAAATAGAATTGTGCTAATGGTAAACAGCTGTTTGTTATTGTGATGAACTATGGTCTCTGAAGCAACATCAGTGAAATAATTAACCTATTGAGGTTGGTGGGGCTGCATCCAGTCACAGCAGATTTGCTGGTGACTTCAAAGTCGGTGTTGTATTTGATGGTCAGCAGACCATAAATGTATTCCTTTCTAGAATAAAGTTGGTTAAAACTTGTTCTTTGTTTCATAAAGGTGTAGTATTAAAAGTAGATTTATTAGAATTGTCAATGCATTAATAAAGCCTCATTCTTGCTATCCATCTCTGTTCTCTAGAACAAGACAGGTTCTTTAGTTGGAGATTCTTGGCAGTCTCTGCCTTTCAAAGTAACCAACAACATCTCAATTAATATCAAAGGAAACTTCAACTTTGTTCTCTCAGAGAATTCTAAAAAATCAGAACTTCTAATTTGTAAGCTGTTTATCTCAGATATAGCTTTCACAAGAAACAGTTTAGAATCTGGAGTGCTAATCTAGTGAAACAAGTTGATATAATCACACATGGCTGAGTACACTGTTAGTAAAGAAATTTTTAGGGAAAATGTCCAGAAAGAGTCCTTAAATCATGTTAGTTTATGTAAATAATGACTAGGGAGTCACCCTAAGGAGATATAAGTGGTGGTTCTCTTCCATAGATCAAAATGACTGAATCTGAAGATTGGTTAGTTCTGAAGATTATTTTAGTCTGAATGTTCTAAGTAGGCCTGGTTCTTGCACAAATGCTTTCATCAAACTGAAGATTGTTCTTATTTTTCTAGTCTTATGAAATGAAAGACCTCAAATACTTTTCCTTAAGACATAGTGTATGCTTTACCTGCTTAATGCTTTGTCTCTTCACTTTTTTTGGCTCCTTTTTGTCAGCCTCTTTCAAAGCTGTTAGAGATGGTGCTATTCTTGCAGTGATCTTCATTTTCAGTTAAGAAAACCAGTGATTACGCTCTGCCATACCCCTTCCAAGTTCTAAATTCACTTCAATTAACTCCAAAGCTGGATAAGCCATAGTTGCTTCCTACATATTGAACTAAGAGATGAGACTGATAATAGCTTGCATGTAGACCCAAACCAGCTATTGGCTATATTACCTTTATCACATCCAGTAAGAGACTGAGAGTTGAGGTCCAAAATTACAGAACTCTTTTTGTTCCATTGCTTACAGAAAACTTTTTTTTAGGCAGAAGTAGCTGCTCAGTAGGGTATCGGTTATGTCCCAGAGAACTGATTTGAAGAATCCTAACAACTTCAGTGGGAGTTGGACAGACCTCTGGCAGCCAAGCTAGGAAAAGTGACTGCTGGGCACAGAACAGAATATGGCTGTTTGAAGCATATTTGCATGAAGCTTGTGAAGTCCTACCATGGAAGTGCCTGTGGAAAATTACTATATGCATTTATTTCTTGAATTAATATCTGTTGATCAAGTTATTTTTCACTTTAAGAATGCTTTTTTAACTATGCCCAGTTAAAGGCTCTGTTGTAGACTTTGAGGTTGGAAAGGTCTAACTAGAATACTTCCAGCTTGTAAAGTTGCTACCAGTCACAATTTTACTTCTTAATTCCTATAAAAGTGGTATTCTCCATTTGTTAGTTTAATTTTTTTCATCTGAAATATTTCCTTTGTATTTACAACAGGAAAAGTATCACAGTATGTTTGGGATTGGAAGGGACGTGGAAAGCTCATCCAGTGCAATCCCCCTGCCGCAGCAGGAACACCCAGCTGAGGTTACACAGGAAGGTGTCCAGGTGGGTTTGAATGTCTCCAGGGAAGGAGACTCTACAACCTCCTTGGGCAGCCTGGGCCAGGCTCTGTCACGCTTGCTGAGAAGTTTCTTCTCAAATTTAAGTGGAACCTTTTGTGTTCCAGTTTGAACCCATTACCCCTTGTCGTATCATTGTTTGGCACTGAGAAGAGCCTGGCTCCATCCTCCTGACACTCACCCTTTCTATATCTGTAAACATGAATGAGCCCCCCCTCAGTCTCCTCTTCTCCAGCTCCAGAGCCCCAGCTCCCTCAGCCTTTCCTCACACGGGAGATGCTCCACTCCCTTCAGCATCTTTGTTGCCCTGTGCTGGACTCTCTCCAGCAGTTCCCTGTCCTTCTGGAACTGAGGGGCCCACAACTGGGCACAATATTCCAGGTGTGGTCTCACCAGGGCGGAGTAGAGGGGCAGGAGGACCTCTCTTGATCTGCTGACCACCCCCTTCTAATACACCCCAGGTACCATTGGCCTTCCTGGCCACAAGGGCACAGTGCTGGCTCATGGTCATAAGGAAATAATCTTGAAAAGATTCATGTGAAAATATTTTCATCGCTTGTTTGTTTTTAAAGAGGAGCTGAGGAGCTCCATTTGGCATGTGGTATCTATCTATTAGGATGACATTAAATAGAGGAGATAGGGAGTAAATAGCTAACTGGTACGAATGTATTACAAGGGTGCCTACCCAGAGTATATGCCTGTGTTTTTACTATACCCTAGCTTTGGTACAGAGTGGGCAGATACATAGTCTCCCAGCTGCAGATGCCTCTGGATCTCTTAATGATTGATTGAAAAACACACCTCTACTAAATAAAATTAAATGGATGCTTTTTTGCTGCTGCTTTGGATTATGCACTGCGTTATTTGAGACTAGTTTAAAACAGATCCTTACTAGTGTTATTTTCTATAAAAATGAACATAATAGTGATTAGAAAGCAGTGTTTAAAAATGCCAACTAGAGTTGACTTCTGGAAATAAATATGTCCAAAACAGGAGTACCCTGAAGCTTTAGGAGCTATGGTATACTTCAGCTGCATTCTGACTGCAAGGAACTCTTTGGATAAATTGCACTCCCATCAGATATTTTCTTTAACTCTGTAAAGAAGTTAGGATATTTGTGTACCTTTACTGTTTATTTTGGCTTTAATGGTCAGATGGAATAATGTTGCAGACAAATAATCTATATTTTCAGTAATTATGTACTAATATACATGGATGAAGCTTAGCGACCAGGCAACACGTAAATGCTTCAGCCTGTGCTAATAGTGTAACAAACAAGACCATCTAGCTGGGAGATCAAGTGGGTTGTGATGAGCCTATAGTAGCAGGGAAAGGTGTGGTGGAAAGTGTCATTGTGACAGTGACTGTCTCCAGCTGCCCTGGAGAAGGTGACAGATGGGAGGATGCTTGTTTGAGAACTCCTATAGCTTCTCTTGCCTGCCTGCCCCAGGGGAGACTGCTGCTTTTATGGCCAATGCCTGGTGTCAGTTTAATTGCTTATGGAGTCTGACAAAGGAAAGTCATCCAGGAGAAAACAAAATATAATGATTTAGCAGCTCAGAAACAGATGAGTTCCAGTGTTCTGAACAAAGAATACATCAGGTGCAGAGTGTTATCCTTAGAGATGTGTGCTGGTGTTTCACCAGGAAAGGGTAACAATTTGTTCAGGGCTTCTGTGTCTCACTTCATTTTTAGTGACAGCTTAGATTATGCTTTTGTATGTTGTAACGATGCACTTTTGCAAGTATTGGAAAAGAACAAATTTGAGAACAACTTTTAATTGTTTATTTTGTCTCTAATATGCACTGTAAAAGTATTTATGAATAACTTGAGACCTTTAAAACTTTTATAGCTTAGACTTGAAAAGACATTATTTAAAAAAATAATAAAATTGTAGTAGTGAGGATAACGTGTGGTAGAATAATAAGATAAATCAATTGTATGTTCTAAAAAGAAACAGAAATAAGTGTGAGGTTTTTTTAGGTATCTCATCCTTTCTTTCAAATTAGACTGTATAGCTGTTGTAGCAGTTAAGCCAAAGCTATCTTGTAAAACGTATGGAATTTAAATGATCCACAAAGTCCCTTTATGTGTGGGCCAGCAAACCTGTGTGGCTTGTGCTGCACAGAACAATTCTTTCAACATATGTGTCTTCTGTGCACCTGCCTTGCAGTGACATCTGCTGGGAAAAGCAGGGAGCCTTTATTGTTGCAACAGTTTGGAATGCGAAGGGAATTATCCCTGGGCTTAAATCTGCTGCTAACATAGAGGTAATAGAGTATTTCAGTACTATTTTTTAAAAACGAAACACAAGTTAGATTTGCAGTGGTTTCATTCTTTGCTACAGCCATATATACTGTTGACATGTTAAGGAATAATTACAAAATACCCATAATGCTAAACTTGCGATTTAAAATATTTTAAGTACTGTACTGATGTATATTCCAGATAAATGCTTTTCTTTTTTTCTTCCAATTTTACAGGTGGTATATAAGTCCATTTTTTTTTCCTAAAATGTATTTTGATTACATTTGTTTTTCTAACCAAATTGATATGTTTTGTATCTCTGTCACTTAATGCTATAGCTAAACAAATAAAGACAAATATTTCTGTGTTCAGGATAAATAGGCATTCAAAGGTAGCTTACAGATGGCAATATACAGTGAGTCTCTCTCGTACGTGGTGTACTTGTGCCAAGTTAACACTGAAAAGAGTTGAAAAGTATGGAAAAATCTAAGTGATGTAGAGGAGAAACTGCATCTTATTTTAGAAGAATTTTGGATGTGAAAGGTGCAATGTTTAGTAGTCAGTTTGTGGAGACAGAGAAGGACGAGAAGTCAAGAATGGTCTCTTTCCTCAAGTAACCTGATGACATGAAGGTACTGTTAGAAATGTTGAAAAAGAATACTTTAAAGGGTGAAATATTACAGAAGAAGAGAATAAATATTTTCAGTCATGTCATGCAGTAACATTATGAAAATACTTTGAACGTGTTTACCTTTATTCAAGGTAAAATTTATTCAAGAGCTTTTCAGATATTTTTTTCTATCACCTGATGAGATAAATGGAGAGTATATTTATTTTATGGATATTAACTTGCTAGCTCAGGGCAGCTCTGTGCTGTTCACATGGTTTAATATCATTAGAGTTTCACCTGAACAGCTTGAAGGTTGCATGTGGCTCAGAAGCACAAATCGGTCCTGCCTGCATTATGTGACCATTATGGATCTTTCTGGGCTTTTTTTTATAAACAGATAACTCTAATTTGCTCTGATTTAAAAAAAAAAAATTGCTTGAAATATTTTTAACTGAGCTTGCTTTTTCCCTTGTTTCCTCTTGGATGCTTCTGATAACCAGTCAAATCTGTAACAAAACACAGCAGGATGTAGAAAAGTGGAATACATAAAATATTGGGGGGAAGAAAAAAGTGTCCATTCTCCCATGTTTTTGGAGAATTTATGCTTTTTCCTCAGAGCAGGCACATCTGTTGTGGAGCCCGTGGTGAGAGACAAAGTACGTACTGTCGGCAGCAATACAAGTAGTTAGGAACTGGGGTCTCAAAGGTGTAGTGTAAACAAATTCAAGCTAGTTTTAATCTCGGACAAAAATATGTAAAAGTACCAGGTTGTTTGTGGCAGCATAGAGCTCTGTAAAGTGCATGAAATTAAACCCAGAAACAGTTCTCTGCTGTGCTTATGTGCATACAGGCAGTATAGATGCACATGGAAAACAAAATCTTGTCTCCAAAGGGACAGCTTTAAAGTTTATTGTTCATGATGGAAACTCAGCTACCATAGCTACCAAGAGAGCTCTACTCTACCAGTGCCTACTACATAAGCACTGGGTTGGCTCAGAGAACACAGTAATGCAACTTGACAGGAAAATAAACCAAGCTCCCTCTCACAACTGCAATTGCTGTGGTGTCAGAATACCACGTAGTCATTAATGTATTTATCTCACATTATGTAACTTGCTGTCATAGAGCTTAATGTGCCTGACATGATTATTTCGGTGCAAAATTAAATACTGAAGTAAATCTGTAATGTAGGCGTCCCTTAGGACCTTTCAATGTACACAGCGGGGTGCCATGGGAAGTGGAAGTAGCGTTGTTTTTCATGCAGAAGGCAGGAAAAATATGCACATTGAAATATTAGTTGGCTATGTCTCTAGTATCTATGGAGATGCTGTGTAAATGTTGCTAAACAACCACAATGACAAACATAATGACAAGAGTGTTCTGAGCTGGCAGGCGCAAGGCTGGATTGTGGAAGAAATGGTGCAGCAGTATTGCTGATCTCCGTGCTGCTGTTGTCAAGCTTCCAGTTCAAGGCTTTGCTTCAACTCACTAGTAAAATACTGTCATTCTATTAACTGTAAAGAAACATTATTTTTAGAGTTATATCAAAGACAAGTTTTCTGACATATCTCATACGGAGTGTTTGTGGGGAATTTGAGCCATTGATTTTGAAGGGAGACATTTAAATGAAAAAGCAATACATTAAAGGAAGCCGTTTCCTTTCTATGGTTTATTTAAAGGAAAACATCTGATTTGAAAAGCTGGGTTGCTTCCCAACCCATTACTGTTACAACAGTAATGTAGGAAGATTGACAGTGATAGATCACTTTGGATGGGAGAACTTGTTTTAGCAAATAGTTTCTTTAAAATGCTATTTTACAGGTACCAACTTCAAAGAAAGTAATAAAAATGTAACGATTATTGGATGTTGGGCTGAGAATTTTTTTAAGTGAAGTATTGACCATATGTGTGTTAGAAATGGAAAGAGCTTACTATAGCGAAAGTTCAAATTAAAGAACCACTGGCATTTTCAGAGCCAGCACTGGGCCCTTGTGGCCAGGAAGGCCAATGGTACCTGGGGTGGGTTAGAAGGGGGTGGTCAGTAGGTCAGAGAGGTTCTCCTCCCTCTCTACTCTGCCCTGGTGAGACCACACCTGGAATATTGTGTCCAGTTGTGGCCCCTCAGTTCCAGAAGGACAGGGAACTGCTGGAGAGAGTCCAGCGCAGGGCAACAAAGATGCTGAAGGGAGTGGAGCATCTCCCGTGTGAGGAAAGGCTGAGGGAGCTGGGGCTCTGGAGCTGGAGAATGGGAGACTGAGGGGTGACCTCATTCATGTTTACAGATATATCAAGGATGAGTGTCAGGAGGATGGAGCCAGGCTCTTCTCAGTGACAACCAGTGATAGGTCAAAGGGTATTGGGTTCAAACAGGAACACAAGAGGCTACACTTAAATGTGAGAAGAAACAACTTCTCAGTGAGGGTGGCAGAGCCTGGCCCAGGCTGCCCAGGGAGGTTGTGGAGTCTCCTTCCCTGGAGACATTCAAACCCGCCTGGACACCTTCCTGTGGAACCTCAGCTGGGTGTTCCTGCTCCATGGGGGGATTGCACTGGATGAGCTTTCCAGGTCCCTTCCAACCCCTGACATTCTGTGATTCTGTGATGTTAAGTGATATTTAAGAAACCTGCTCTTAAACATAAACTGGAATGCCTGCTTTTGTCTTGCTGTGTTTTAAGTGAAGTCTTAGATGTGTCATAGTGAGTAGATTTTGAAATGTTTTTTAGATGACCCAGTTGCTTAAGCAGACTAAAATTTGGCATCTTAGTTACTTGATAGTATCTGTAGTATGGCCAAAGCAGATGAACTGCTTGATGCTCAGTGTTTTTATTCCTCATCCTCTCTCATGTCTTGCCCTTAATCTTTGGCCACTTGTGCACCACATGCAACAGACAAAGCAGCCATCAATGCAGTTAGTCATAACTGGATAAGTGAAATCAAAATTCCCAGTTTCTGCTATCTTCAACTCTATTAGCAAAATTTTTGTTTATAAACAGATGCTAGCAGTGCAATTTAAATCGTCTCTTAAAATGTCTTTGCATAGCACATGATATTAAACTCATGCTGCTGTTATTAGTGACACATGTAATTCACACACAGAGCAGTAATGAAAAGCAATCCACATTGGAGTTTTGTATGCTGTCATAATTACAATTATATCCTTTGCGTCATAAAGTGACATTTGAATAAATAGGATCCTCACTGAGAAGAATATTATAGGCAATCTCTATTCTTGAACTGTTCTTTCTTTTTGAATGTTCCTCAAACATCTCAAACATATCTTCTAATAAATTTGACAAAACTGGCAACATGTTCACTTTTTCATTAGCAACAGATTCTGTTATTAAATAGTTTGAAAGCTGAATAATATGGAGCTTAGATCCACTGTCCTATTACAGTAAATGATGCAGGCAGTTCTTAATTTTCAGAAGCAGTTCTATATTTGAATGTCTGTCCATATGGACCTATGCTGTGTGTCTGCCCAGATATTCAGGATAGAATTTCTTTATAACTCTGTTCCTTCTCATTCAATGCTTGAAGACAGTGGCGCTATCTTGTTTTATTTCTACTGTCCAGCACAGACACATTATTCCATAGTCCAAAGCCTTTTTCAGAAATATAGCTGCTTTTCCTTTCATATTTTAGGCATGCAGACTCACTAAGATTATACAATTTGAGTTAAAAGCTTTTCTCTAAAAGATAAGCATTATCAACAGTTTTGAGTATATTTCTGTAAAAATCTCCCACCGCTCTTCAGATATTTTATAAGTAGATTTATTTTAGAGTTATTTTGTCTTAAAACACAAATATGCAAAATATGTAGCTCTTGCTTTTCTGGCTATAAGAGTCTGGTCAGAAAAGGAAAGCTGAAGTAACGTCCTGTTGATGATCTCAAAGCCAGAAACCTTGTAGAGTGCCTGTTAAGGGGCATCTGGCATTGAAGAGGAAAGTGAGAGGATTCAGTCTGGAGTTGATTACTGAACTAGCAAAACTTAAATTGTATTTTGAAGTATTTTATTCCAGTGCTATTTTGTAATTCCTCTGGAGTGTTTCAGCTCTCAAAAATGACCATTTGCAGACCTTTTGAGTGTCGCACGCTTTGGCACTTAATGTATATGCAACAGGTTCTCTTGCACTAGTATCAGATGCCAATATTTTCCGGACTTGTCTTGTTTCAAACTAAAAAGTTCAAGTTGTTCAGCTGCCCCTTTAAGTATTCCTGGTCTGTGAAAAAAATTCCTTGCTCTCGTGTTACTAGGACCTGGATGCCTGGTGACTCCAGGCCTGTTTTGGCTGGCATTTATATAGTAAGGCATTTGATTTGGCATAAGTGTTTTTGCACAGGTTAGATTTTATTGACTTTTTTCTCTGTATGACTGTAGGGAAGATAGTGGTTTGGGGAAAAACAGCATCATTGTACAAATCCGCCTGGCACACAGGATGAAGTGTAGGGGGCAGATCTCCAGCTGAGGATCTGCTCATAGGAATCTTGATGATACACAGACAACTTTGCTGATACTTTTGGATTCTCTTTGATCCGAATTCTTAGCTTGTGAGACATCAACACTTATTTTTCATTTTCACATCAACTGTTATGTTTTCACTCTAACTCCCTGACAGCTTTAGACTGTCTGCTCATGCCATAGGAGGAATGAAACAACAGCTTTATCATGGACAGAATATTGCTGGTACTGTCTCCTACTGCTTTTCCTGTTTCTTTTGGAATGGGAGACCTATTTTAATGGTTTGTAGGAGGTTGATGGGCCCCAGATATCTTTGGGAATTAATAAAACACAGAAAATATGGCTTGTCTTGGAAATTTAAGTGAAAACTGTTTTGTCTTATGAAAGTGACGCTTTCTCTTGTAAATTTGGATTCTGCTGTCTTACTGTGTTAGAACAGATTTGTTCAAAGCAATAGGAGGAGTTGTGTTCATAATATGAATGAAAATAGATCCATATAAAGTGCCTGAAGTATTTTTATTTTTTACCAGAAAAGGAATAAAAGATCATTCTGCTTACTTTTAATTTTCTGACTGTTTATATACTGGAACATCATAATTTTATAAGCATTCGTAAAGTAGTATTTTGCTTATTGCTGCTTTTTAGTAGGATCTTGGCTGGAATAAATAGTAATGTCATTTGGGCTATAAACTGGTGCAAGATGTAAGAACTGACCTGCTGTGTATATTTAACAATATGCAGCTAGTTAAAAGCTATAAAACTATCAGAATGCATCAGGTGTTTGTTATAGAACTTTCAAGTGTAATTTATTTAAATGCACTTCATAATCCCTGTAGACAAGGAAGGGCTTATAGTCAGATGTGATTCCACTGTATTTAGGAATGGAGCAGAATAACAATTAAGAATATTTTCTGTGTAGTTACTGCTCCAGGAGTAATACCAAAAATCAATAAGTTTGTCAAATTAACCAAGGAAATATTAGTTTTTCTATGAACAAAAACATTGGTACCTCTGATTATTAGATACTTAGGTAGCTTTCTGAAGGCTTATTTAGAATTCCTCTGTCTGTGTATGTTCAGCACATACATTTATTACACAGAATCCCAGAGTGTCAGGGATTGGAAGGGACCTCGAAAGCTCATCCAATGCAATGCCCCTGGAGCAGGAACACCCAGCTGAGGTTCCACAGGAAGGTGTCCCTGTCCTTCTGGAACTGAGGGGCCCAGAACTGGACACAATATTCCAGGTGTGGTCTCCCCAGGGCAGAGTAGAGGGGCAGGAGAACCTCTCTGACCTACTCACCACCCCAGGTACCATTGGCCTTCCTGACCACAAGGGCCCAGTGCTGGCTCATGGTCACCCTGCTGTCCCCGGGACCCCCAGGTCCCTTTCCCCTACACTGCTCTCCAACAGGTCATTCCCCAACTTATACTGGAACCTGGGGTTGTTCCTACCCAGGTGCAAGCCTCTCCACTTTCCCTTGTTAGATTCCCTTAAATTTTTCCCTGCCTTAATGTTTTAAAGGAACATGGCTTAAAACACTGAAAAACAGCTAACTTAGAAAGGATTTTCAATGGTAGGAGGTGTAAAGAAGCTGTTGAGACTTTAAAAGTCATACCAGAAAATAGAAATAAAACTTCAGATGTTGCGATGAGGGGTATCTGTATACTGCACAGTGTGGAGAGGTGAACCAGCCTGTGCAGGTCATTCTGCGAATATAACTTTGCTGCTTCTAAATAAGGGTCAACACGTCAACAGTTAAGATAGCTCTACTGGCACTGTATTGTGCTCTCCCTTACCAAAAGTAATGGATGGTTTGTGTTGAGCTATTAATGGCTTATTCAAGAGCCCATTAATTTCCTGTGTGGAAAACCTCAAGTATTTGGTATTTCACACATATGAATAATGATTTTCTGTTTACTTAAGCTGCTGTGTCTGACTTTATTCTCGGTGTAGATGCTTTAGTGATGCTGTGCTTTCCAGGCAGAATCTTCTGTGGAATTTTACATTTTCAAGGGAAAACAAGATGTTATGAAATAGGTTTCGTAATAAACTTCAGACTAGGGCTTTATATTGAGGCCACGTATTTGCAAACAGTTTCCTTACTAACAGAAATTTAAGGTATGAATACCTGCCTGGTGTCTACCTTGCAATTCTCTCCTTGTCCCTGCCAAACTTGCTGAAAATACTGGTTAAGTGACTTTTGGAAAAAGTGTCTGTAGATGGGAAAGAGCACAAAAGCAGTGGTCCAGGAAACTATGCCGAATGTGTCCAGGTCCAGGCTTGTTCATTTCCTAATGAATATTTACAGCTTGAAACAGAAAAAACTTCCAATGATGCTACATGCTTAATTTTGTCAGCTAGAGAGACTGACATATGGCAAGTCTTACGGAATACAGTATAGAAGCATACTGTTAGAAATTAATGTTGGGTTTAGCTATATTTTGATATGTAAATGTTTTTCAATTGCACAAATTAAATGAATATTTTATGAAGTTAAACATGTAGTTAACATTTCTTAATTTTATATGACAAAAATAAATACGAGTACCCAAACAGCTGTACAGGAACACGTACCTTTTAACGTGAACTTGAGATATTTGGCATCGCCACACAAAATACTTGCATGTATAAACACGTTTGTTTTATGGAAGTCAGTTTTACACTTTGAAATCTGTGGATTCAATGGGCGTCATTTCCAGATCATGAGAGGAATTTACTTGCTGCTTGTGTAAGCACCTTCATGATTTGCATCTTCTAATTGTAACACCAAATTTGTGCATGTCAGAGTTTCATGTTGATTCCTTCTACTGCTACAAGTTTAAAAGGCCTTTAATGAGAGAGCTATTTTTCTTAGATGGAAAAAGTTTACTGGTTTACTAATACATTGACATTTTTTAAGATATTCCTTGAGCTAGGTTATTTAGAAATCAAAAGCAAGGCTTGGTACATCACAGTGCGTTCCTATTTGCAAGTCATAATCATGTGAAGCCAGACAGTTTCTTTGCTTAAAAGCTCTCTTCTTCCATAAGAAAATGATTCCAGGACCAAATATAGATCCATGACTTTGACTTATCCGATTCCGTTTCACAGAATGTCATGTACAACTGTTGTTAGTAGGTAGTTGGGGTTTTTAATAGTGCTTATGGGTTCCTTTTGAATGGTCCCTGTTGGGTTTCATGGTGACTTTTTACATCCAAGGCAGACAGTCCACAATTCAGTGTCTTCATGCTGATTAACTGGAACAGGATTGCTCAATTTTTGTATTGAGTACAACTTGGTAGCCAAGCTCTTTTTGGGATTAGTAATCTCTAATTGTTGATTTTATACTTAACCGATGAACAGTAGATTGTCTAGGCAGTGTCATTTAGATATGAGTGAACTACAATATATAGCATTCATTTGGGATATAAAACTGAAGACTGTGAAACTAAGATTCCATTTAGATTGCTAGTAAAGATTAAAACCTCCATCTCGATCAACTTCTATCTTGACCTAAGCTTTGTTCTACAATTATCTGGAGAAATAATACTAAAGATAATTACGTTTCCTACAACTGTTTTCTTTAAAGATTATCCAAATGCATTAGCACACCTGTAAAACTAAATAAAATTAAGTTAAATATGCTGCAACTAATATACATTTCCCCACTTAAGATAAAGTACAGAAGACAATAGAAATGGAAAAGAGTGCATTCTGGCTCTAGATGAAAATGCTGCTATTGAACTCTTTCCAGAACAACATGTACTTGGATCACTATTAAAGGGAACTATTGTGCATGTCTAAGCCAAATGACCTAGTACATTGATAGTGCAGAGCATGTTTCACAGTTATACAAATACCTAAACTGTTTTTTCAGTCCGTAAAACAAGTAAACTAGGGTTTAAGCTAAAAGCAAAGCAAACCTGTCTGCCTTAAGTGTTTTTGCTCTGAAATGGACTCCAGTAGCTCAGTACAGTTATATTACTGTTATAGAGAAGCACTCTTAACAATTTCAGGAATCAAGATATGGGATGTGCTTCTCTATTTGACATTCAAGAGCCCCTCAGAGCTGCCTTGTTAAATCTACTGTGCTTTTAGGTAAAAGTGTAAATAGGTTTCCACTTGATTTCATTTCTTCGAGTTAAAGCAGTATTTATCAATGAACAGGGCTTTTTTTCCCCCTCCATTATAGTAAATGCCAATAGAGAAGATCATTGCAAATGCTGGCAACAGGAAGTATTTCTCAAGGAAATTGAGAAGAGCCTATTGTCTCATTTCTGCTTTCATTTTGTTTATCTGCATCTCTCACATTGCTTTGCTTGTGTTCATTTCCTTTCTCTGTCAACCACTATTATTGCTTTCCACTTATGCATGCAGTGGTTTGTCAAAGACTGTCTCAGTCTATATGAATCACTGAGAAATCTTGTGGCTAAAGTTACAGGCTTATGTCACCAATAGAAAACCAGAAATTTCATACCTTCTCTTAAAGAAGGCTTGTTAATAAATGAGCACACTGCCAACTTCAGCAGATGATCTTAAGCATCTCTTTTCTATTTTAATGCTACAGTTTTTATTCCACTGTGTTTAATTATCTGTAACTCAAAACATTGTTAATTGTGAACATTTTATTTTACATGGCTTACAGAATGAAAAATGGATTATTTTAAGAGTTAGTCACATCATTAAACGTCAACCTATATGTACTTTGTAATGCTTGTGGCAGAAAAAGATTCTGATTAAACACCAGTATGATCTGGATAAAATTTAAGGTCCTATAGTCTAAGGTGCTACATGGATGTATAGGAAACTTGCCAATTTGTGCAGGTCTACCTTAAACAGGTTTTTAGACTGCAAGTCTGCTCAGAAATATAGCTCCATGTTGAAGTTATATTTATTAATAAAACATTTCTATTATGCACATCACAAAATCAGGGTATCTTAGTAAACTGGTATCACTGATGCTTATTTTTGGTCAAGTCTTTACACTAGGGCAAGTATTTGCTTAATGTTGGGATTTTTCACCTTACTTTCCTTTCTGTCCTTTTTATTTTCCTCCTAGTTTTTCATTTAAGTCAGACTGAAGGGATGAATGAGTCTAAATAGTAAAAGCCGCTTTTCTTTTTCCTTACTGTGAAGTGTAAGAATTATTGCTTGAGAAGACTGTTTAAGAACTAATATTCTTAGTGGTAGGGTATTGTATTTGGTTTTGCTGTTTTGCGGTGGTCTCATTATGTTAAACTCCCAAACTGTGTTTTAAATAGAAGCACAGAATCATCCATCCATCTTGTCATGTCCTCATAATTGTCAATGAGGTTGGTCAAGCACGACTTACCCTTGGTGAAGCCATGTTGACTGCCTCTAATGACCCTCTTATCCCTGATATGCCTTGAGATGGCACCAAGGATAAGTTGTTTCATCAGTTTCCCAGGGCTGGAGGTGAGGCTGACTGGTCTAGAGTTACCCAGGTCCTCCTCCTTGCCCTTTTGGAAGACTGGAGTGACATTTGCTTTCCACCAGTCCTCAGGCACCTCTCCCATTTCCCAAGACTTGGCAAAGATGACGGAGAGCGGTCCAGCAATGACCTCAGCTAGCTCCCTCAGCACCCGCGGGTGCATCCCATCCAGACCCATGGATTTATGGATGTCCAGATTGCCTAAGTGCTCCCTAACCCAGTCCTCATCAACCCAGGCAAACTCCTCCATTGTCCCAACTTCCTCTGGGGCCTCAGCAGTGCGGGGCTCCTCAGGACAGCCCCCGGCAGAGTAGACAGAGACAAAGAAGGTGTTCAGTAACTCTACCTTCTCTGTATCTTCTGTCACCAGGGCACCCACCTTGTTCATCAGTGGGCCCACATTGCCTCTGCTGTTAGTTTTATCTGCCATGTATTGGAAAAAGCTCTTCCTGTTGTCCTTGACCCCGCTCGCCAGGTTTAATTCTAAGGAGGCCGTAGCTTTCCTAGTTGCCTCCCTACACCCTCTGACAACAGCCTTATCTTCTCCCCAAGTGGCCAGCCCCTCCTTCCATGATCTATAAACTTTCCTCTTCCACTTGAGCTTACCCAGCAGTTCCCTGTTTAACTACGCAGGTCTGGCTCCCTTCCTTGACTTCCTACGTGTTGGGATGCTCTGATCTTCTGCCCGGTAGAAACAGTCCCTGAACACCAACCAACTATCTTGGGCCCCTTTACCTTCAAGCAGCCTTGCCCATGGGATTTCCCCCAGCAATTGCCTGAAAAGGCCAAAGTTTGCCCTGCTGAAATCCAGGGAAATACCTTATAAGCTTTTGGAAATTACAATACTGTAGCCTATAGGCCACATCAGTCAACTAGGCTGACCAGATGAAGGGATTATTTTTTTTCCTCTTCAACACTGGAGAATAATAAATTGGAGAATTGTCACACATTCTATTCCTTCCCAGTGTCTTCAGCCTTAATCCTTCCATTTGTTTCCATTAATAATCTGAAGCACCCCTCCCTTGACTCAAGCACAGCCCTGAGGGAGCTATAGCTGTGTGGCCCTGAGAAGACACAGGACACAAACCCTTCAGCTTTCACTGTTCTGAAGAGGCCCTTAGCATTGTAAGTTTATTCTGAATTATGCCCTATTGATGCTATAGGATCAAATTGTTGGTCAGGAGGTTATATTTTATTTGAAAGAGCTATTTGGTTCTCATGTCAGTCTGTTACACAAAGTCATGGTGCCATGCATTTATACATTATGCACACATATATGCCATGCCATATACCTCAGTTAATCCGTAACATATTAAAACCAGCCAGGCTGTGATGGTACAGCGCTTCATCTCATCTGTTGTAATGAAAAGCAAGGCTGTATTACTTGAGTGGAGAATGGCTGTTTTAATATTCAGACTTTTCTACAGAGTTGTATAATGTAATGCTGTGTGGGCTGTTGATGTCTTCTACATTTCTTGAACAGCTCGCAATTTCATTCTCTGAGGCCAGGAAAGGACGTGATGTAACTCCTATTGTTCAATTCTGACTTAAAGAGCTCCTAGTTCCTTTTATAGCTTTTGCACCACTACTCTGACCATGGAAAGTATTTGCTGGGCCCTCCTACAATCATTTTCCAAAACACTTCCACTTTTAACTGTGAAATGCAAAAGGTGTAGGCCTAAATTACAGTTTTTATTGGCTGGTAGTTTCCTTAGAGTCCTTTCTAGTACTCCTTTTATGTTTCCTGTTTATTTGCACTTAGGCTACACTGAAAGTTCTTTAACTTAGATGAAATACGCTTCAGACAAATATATTAAACTAAAGAAACTGATTCAGGCTAACTAAAACCCTGATTATTTCTTGAATATCAGAACATAAAAATGATTCCATCACTTTTCTGAACTGATTTTTTGACTGATTTTGATTGGGGTCATATTACAATGCTTTATTTTAAGATCCAGTCATAAACCTTATTTTTTGAAGGTCTGGCACCCTCTTAAGTACTGTTGCTTATTAGTTGATGACAAAGTTGTTCTGGATATTGCTAAGGAAAAGGTCAGGAAGTGGCAAGAGTGTTTGGCTGGATAGGTGTGGATGCCAGTGGAACCAGCCTGACCATTGGAGTGACTCAGAGCAGCTGTTAACCTCTGAGACCTCTCCAGAGGGCAGAGTCCCAGCTTCCTCACATCATGTGGTGCTCAGACTCCTTTCTCCTGCGTTTCTGAGCATCCTGGATTCTTCCAGTTCTTTGAGGAATCACCTTTAAAGAGGAGTTTACAATAACTCCCACAGAACTGTAAAATTGATGACATGCTATAATCTTTATCGGTGTCTTTTACTGAGGCAGAGATGTCCTTTTTGTCAACTTATATTCACAAGAGAGTAGAGTTTGTGTCGTCTGGCCCGAGGGCAAACCACATTAGAGAGTGAAAGAGGGAAAGCAAGGTGAGATTAAAGGAATTGCTTGTAATTTTATGTGGTTCAGCTCAGGTTTCTGTTCCACTCATGGTAGAAAGATAATTTTGAACATCTATTCTGGATGGGCAGATTAAGGTAGTTGATGTGTAGGGGTTTGAGTATCAGTACCTTACTACCAGACATAGAGGTCTTGTCTGGAACACCAGGGTTCCTGCTCTGAAGGAGTGTGGGAAGTCCGGCTGTCGATTTCCTTCCAGATAATTTCTACAGAGTGCTTGGAAATAGGAACTTGGTATGTTGTTGTTTTTACATATTGCAGAGTTCTGCTGAACTCTTTAAGGGTCTTACTCCCTTCTCCCTGTTGCTTGTCAGATAATGATTTTGGTATTTTTGACTATTACTAATTGCTTATTGAGAAACGATCAGAAGATTTTCCTCCATGGTTTAAACTGGGACTTTCATTTTGTTTGGTTTTCTTTCTCATTTCATATGAACAGAAGGGCTTTGCTACTAGTATAAGCAACTTAATGCCTAATGCAGGTGAAAATGGTATGTGATATTTTTAGAAGTGAAGCCGAGTTAAGTCTGTCTTTAACAGAAGTTGTACCAATGGGAGAAGATATTGGAAGTCTTCACAAATGTGTTTGGTACCCTTCTTTCTTTTAGAAGACAAGGAAGATTTATATGTATTCCATTCTAGTTGGAGTTATGGCATGTGTTTTAGAAGCTAGTTACACTTCAATGTAATGGAGTTGTGGCATGCTGCTTAATCCATGTTTATTTTCATTCACTGGTGTATTTTGATAAACAGATTGTCAGTTGTTTAATAAGCGGTTGAGGAGGTAGCAAGAGAGTAGCGTGGCAAAGGTGAGTTTTAAACTTCATTTGAAGGATTATGGTAATTCATTACGTGTTTATTGTAACATGAGGGCTTCATTTGAATCATCTGAGTTTTAAAAAAAGCTTTTCTATTACCATGAATACATGGTAGCAAATATGGCCTTCCTAATTGCTTTTGTTTCATTGTATTGGGATGCTTGTAGCTTGAATAAAGCATTGTTTTCCTGTGTTTTAGTCAAAGTTGTTTGATGTTAACCAGGATGAATTTCAAAGAATATTATATTCTTTCTTGTAATAAAGAAAACTGTTTCTTAAGGCTCTGTTTATATGTTACATAGCACTTATTTCTGAACTCATGCATGACTTCACAAACCAGTTGTGTGGGAATAATATTAAATTATTATTAGTCCCCCAAACTTTAAGCTTATTTTTCGGGATTTACTATGCACAGAGGCTATGCTGGACAGTACAAAGGGTCTTCTTGTGATGGTATATTTAAAGGCTTTTAACAACAGTGTAAATATGATCTTGATGTCTTGAATAAATCTCATTTTTTGGTCTACAAAACAAGAAGGGGTAGTTTTGCCTAAATATTATAACTTAAGTAATTGTTAAACTCATGCAGATACTTTAACACGGGAACAAATATTTATACTGAACTGGGGTTAATTTCTTTGGTTTCTTACTAAATTTTATAGGCACTACAATTTTTCCAAGTAAGGGTAACCTACAAATATCAGAAGCTGCACATACTTTGGTCTCATTTCTGGATGAAAGTACAGTATATGACACTTAGCATTTAATACACTCTTGCCTAGCAGTCTGATTTCTGACTGCTGGTGTGATCTGGTTTATGTAACTTACAGCAAGTTTACATATTTTTGTGAATGTTAATACTAAATTCTATACTAGCAAAAGGTTTAGGAGTCCTTTACAAGGAAACATACAAAACCATGTGGCCGTTTTGACAACTTATAATGAAGTGAAAAAGGAGAAAAATAAAATACCTATGTTTAGCAAAATATCCGTGGTTTAGTACTTAATTACTCTGATAATGTACACGATTGGAAGTGTATTTATGTTTATCTTAATTTAAAGCACCTCTTAAAATAAGAGCTGAAATGGAAGACTTCAGACACAAATCCTTATTTTTAAAAATGAAACCATAGGGTAGCCGAACTCCAGTGTGGATTTAGCAAGGAATTAGTTGTAAATCCCACTACCCTATCATTGTCCCTGCCATATTATTAGTCATGTGGTATTTTGTGCTCTCTTAAATGATGTGGGTGAGACTGGACAAACTATACCTTGCGCTGATGTCTCATTACTGAACCTGCAACAGTTTGTTGTTAATCCTTTACTTTCCTACGGTAAAGAGACTTATATGCATTGTCTTTTGGGCTACAAATCAGTAAAGCCATTTTGAAATTAAATAATATAGAGGGAGAAAAAAGGGTAAGCAGTCATATAATACTTAAGAGGAATGAAGATGAAATTCTAGCTTGCAATCAACCTGAGGTAACTGTGAGCAGACCCCATTACACTCATTCTATTCTAGTGCTGAGATGTTTTAAAATTTTGTTTTCACATAGTGCTGGTGGAAAAGGAACCAGTGAATAACTGGGACTTATTTCTGTAACAAATGGCAAAAGCTGGAACAAAACAGCCTCTCAAAAGGAGTGTTGCTGGGGGGACAACTGCTCAGTCCGGTCCAGCAACAGCTCCGTGAATCTTTAAAGACTTTTGGTTTTCTTTTGCCTGTAATTAGCCAGTGTAAATTGAAATATGTGAGGGAAATACAGGGCTGTGTCAAGTTGACTAGTACAGGTAAATGATAGTCAAAGCAAGTAGATCAAAGCAGTATGTTCATTTTACTCAACTGCAGTTTGTCTCCATAGATTACTTTTATGTCAAAAATCAAGAGAGATTATTCTGACGGGCTACTCAGTGCCCACAGTTTTAGCACCGTCTCTGAATGTAATTCTCCAGAGGAATTCATTTGATTGTGAGGAGATGGAGGTTTTAAAGATGGGGGGGATGTTTCAGCCCAGTTCAGCCTGCAAATGCAGTTGTCTAAAACTGGAGAGTATGGCATAGAGCCTAAAACTAAAGCTCTAAAGTTTGTTTTATATTCAGATTTGACTGTGATAAGTGTGGGATACATTGACTCTATCAATCAAATAGACTAATGAGTTAAACTTAAAAAATCAATCTTGTCATCCTACTAAGAGTTCTTACTCTTTCTTCTGAAATATTTAGTTATTAAAGAGTTACTTCGTGTGAATGATGTATATATTAATCTATCAACCTAGAGGAAATTTTTGTTAAAAACATTGAAAATATTAATGAAGAAAACAAGTAACCTCTGGCTCATAACACAAAACATGTAGCTCCCTATAGAGGATTTTTGTCTAAGTGACAACAATCTGTCAGGAAAACAAATATTTGTCTGATCTATTGCAGTTTGATGGGAGACCTTAGATGCCATGCCTAGTGTCAGTGTTGACATGAAAGAACTTATTTCTATCAAAAACAAAACACATACTTTTTGGGGTGGTGAAACCCAATGTGCTTTAGGTTGCATAACAGGCATTATTGCGCATTGCATCAAGCTACTAAGTTTAGCAATCATACATTAACCAGCGCAGTTCAGTTGTGACATTTTATACTGCATTTCACTCTTAACCTTCTGGGTATGTGAATTAAGGACAAATGCTTTGTTAATTTGGATCCAGTGACCAAACCTGGGGTACTTTATTTACATCACCTCTGTACATGTGGGTGGCCTGTGATTTCACTCTCAGCTCTGTCCCTGCAAGCTGTAGGTTGCCATCTCTGTTGTCACTGTAGAAGAATTGATTCCAGTTGGCTGCCACACGTGTTTGCTTTTATCTTACATCACATGATGTCCAAGATGCTGTTAATGGAGTCTCTTTAGAATATCTCGCCATCTGCTGCACGGTACTCTGTTGTTTGCTGGTTTTTCCAAATTTGAGCATTGCATAATTAGGATGATGGAAAAAATTAAACAAAAGTTGAGGGGGGAAAAAGTAATGGGACAGCTGAAAAGAATCACTGGCATTCCAATTCACTCTTTAAATAAACACAAGCTGTGTTCCATGGTTAAACATGCACTGTGCTTGTCTTGAGCCTCAGTTTTCTGTCTGCGGTATACAGCATTTAGCCAGAGGATCATTGCTATTTTTGCCAAAACATTTAGGGAAATAAAAGGAGTGTTCTCTCATGATGCCACTGAAAATGCAGCCTGACTTTATGGCACAACAGAATTAGGAGCTCAATCACAAACAAAATACTAGAAATGTGATTTCCCATCCCCCCCACTACTCTTCTCCTGCTTTCTTGAAATATGAAGGTTTCACTGTGAACAAATTTTAAGGAAATGCTTGATATGTGGATGTTTCAAGGGACAGGTAACATCATTTCAAGCTCAATGCTATCCATTTGATCCCAACAGCAGGCTTGTTACGTTGTGATGTCTTGAGTCATATTTTTCCCGTAGGTGAAAATGAATTATCAGGTGAATCTGGAACCTGAGCTCTAAAGAGTAATGAGACGTGTTCTTCGCTATTTGTAATCTTTGCTTAAAGGCAAAGAGATGGATCTTATTGGCCAGTTTTCTATTTATTAGGGTTTTTTTTTATCTGTGGATTGAGTTATTTACTTGTAGAGCATAAGGCTCTTTCGGAGCCAACTGATGTGAGGAGCCCAGGAGGTATTAACGAGCCAATTCACATGGTCTTAGCCTCTTTATTTGATTTGAAAGTGAAATATGCTTAAGCTAAAGTTACCTTCTTGGACTTGAGATTTAGAGAGGCCCAGGGTCATGCAAAGATGAGCTATGATTTGCAACTTGTGAAATTATAACCCAAAATAGTAATAACTTTGCAAGACAATATACTTTTTATGGAACTTAGAACAAATAAACTGGATCTGTAAGAGGAGCTAGCCTGGAAGTTTCATTCCCTGTTACACATCCTTTCTCACACCGAAATAATGTTGTTTTTCATAATGATGTCTTTTGTTCCTTTTAAAAACATACTTGGACTATTTCTGTGTAGTGGCTTTTTTATCGGTATGTACAATAAAATTGTAATTAGACTGGGGAGATCAAACAACCCTTTAAAAAAACCCCAACAAAAATGATAACACTTTTTGTTTTAAATTCTTCTATTTTCTTTTTCAGTTGGAAATTCAGATGATCAGATAAATCTTTATTGTAGAGGGATTGGTACCATTGTATTTAGACAGCTTCATCCATCTAGTGGAGTAGTAATGTCTTTGGCATCCAACTGTCTTGGATCTGGAGAGATTAATTCAGAAATCCCCTTAAACAGTTAACATATTCAACTTAAATTTGAGTTTGAAATTATATTATTTGAATATTCTTCTCAGTGTAAGCATATACTGAAATGCAGGAGGACTTCCTGAATCAGGACTAGAATGTTATCTTGCTGTGAAGTTAGCCAAAAGTTCTAAGTATTTCATGTTCCCAGAGCTGATCGGAGAACTAAATCAAATAATACAGGTTTTGAGGTTTTATGCTAACATTTAAAACACTTAGAATATTTACATTGTGCAAACAATCCATATCTTAAAATTCCTAGCTTGACATGGGTGTAAGTCTCTGAATGTGAATCCAAATGATCCAGTTTAATGTTATTTTAAAAAGTAGGCTCCTCTTGCTTGTTTTCAGTGGTGTCCTCTAATGTGAACTTAAAGGAAATCTGGATAACATTCTCCTTTCTTTAGGAATTCATGTTCTTTGTAAGTGTCCGTGCTTAATACAAACCACTCCATGATTTTTAAAATATGTCTGTAACGTTACTGAAGTATCATAACATATATTTGCTATGGGTTACAAACATAACTATTGTTTTCCTCTCTGTAATAGAGCTTTCTTGGCTTTCTTTTAATCTTTTCCAGAGGGCCAACATGTTTTGTATGAAAGCAAAGCTGGAATCATAAGCAGCTGATATTTTTTACAGTTCCTAAAGCCATGCGTTTCTATACTTATTCTGTAAGGTTAAGAGGAGGCTTGTGCGTCTGCGTGTGTGGCCAGGGTACGGCTGCCACCCGGGGAAGGGAACAACGCGGCGGTGCGGCTGAAACCGCAGCGCATTGTGCACAGCCACACACCAAATTACACGATGGTGGCTGACGAGGTTCGTTCCTTTAACCTCTTTCTGTCAGCTTTCATCCGTGGCTTCATAGTCAGTCTTTCTCCTTTCCCTTTCTGTCTCTTCCCCTCTCCCTTCCTTCTACTCGCCTCTATAATCCTGCAATATTTTTTTCCCAAACAAGTACAGTTTCCCTTTAGTATTTCAATTATTTAGTTACAAAACTTTCTGATGAACTCTTGCCTTTTAATGATGAAACTGCTGATGATCTTTTCACTCCAAACACATTTACTCACTGAAATTTTAAGTTATAAATAATGCTGTATATTTTGTTTTATAAAAATCCCATGTGTGAAGAAGAGTACAGTAAGCTGTAAGCCTGGAATCTCATCGCATGCATAGTAATAAGTTAATTGTGGATTTTTGAGTCCAATGGTCTGTTTTAGGAGCTTCACTCGTATAGCTGTTAAATGGACATGGGTCTTTGGAATATTGATGTGAAGGATGAAAATCATCATTACATCTGCTTCTGAATATATTTAGAAGTCTGGCAATTTGACAGTGAAGTATATGCATCCGTGTGTACTGACCAATATTTACCCAATTATATCCTCATTTTCCTAGGTGTTAATGAAAGATCAAAATTATCTTGGGGCTTATGGCAAGGAGATCATAACTCAGCAGTGAGACAGAGATTTGGAAGTGTTTTAATTGCAGACTATTCTGTCACTTCTAGAGACTTAATTTATTGCATTTCTTCTAATATTTATGCATTTGGGCATCAGCGTTTATTTGATGGCTTGATGATGGTATCTAGATCGAAGTTCTTATCTTTCCTTGTATTCTAGTACCAATTTCCCAATTTTCAGAGTTGATATTCTTCCTTTGTAACAGTTGTGATGCACACCGAGAGAATAGAAGTTATATTAATAGTTCCCTGAATGTTTTAATCATTATTGTAACTGCTATTATTGTAGCGTGGTCTGATTAAGGCGTAACATAAAGGTGAGAGTGTAACTGGTTCTACTGGTGGACCTATATAGTACATGCAAAGGCTACTCATTTATGCTGTGTGAGGTTATTTGTGTGATTGTAATATATCTTTAGAGTATGTATGATATTATAAGGGGAGACTTAATGGGACAGTACATTTACTTAGTCATTTTGAAATTACTACTAATCTTATGTTTTATGTTCTCTGGATATTATGTTGACAGTGGTTTATGATGAAAGTTCTTGGAAGTGATATTATAAATTGATTATCTATCCTTAGTAACAGGCTCTAAATCTCCAGACACAGAGTTATGCAATTTATTGTAAGACTGATCCCACAGAAGTGTCCTGAAGCCCATATG
This sequence comes from Patagioenas fasciata, assembly GCF_037038585.1. NCBI lineage: Eukaryota > Metazoa > Chordata > Aves > Columbiformes > Columbidae > Patagioenas > Patagioenas fasciata. Next base: position 23,781,990 of record NC_092531.1, read on the forward strand.
GTTCCAGGGTTTGGTTGTTTGCCAGTTGTCTTACAAGTACACACAAAAACTATGTGAAGAGGAGGATATTAGTGATGCAAAGACAGCTTCAAGAGCTGTTTGAGTTCTACCTCTTTCTGAATGCAATCTTTAATTATTAATACTTGGCTACAACTTCTACATAGTGCACACTTGCAGTTGGCCGCTCAGGCCACTTCTTGACTCTTTTAAAGTGACAGTGTGTTGATTTGTTCCTTGGAGATGGTGTGTGAGCATTCTCATCAGTGTGGCCCATGACATCCGAAAAGTGACAAGTGCCACGAATAACAAGAATTCCTAGACACTGAAGTATTCAGCTTTGCCATGCCTGACAGTTGAGTGGCCTCTTCACAGCCCACCCGTGCATGTGGAGAAGCTTTGTGTGTCTAAAGATGTTCAATTGATAATGGATTCCTGAAGAGTACTCAATGGCTCTTCAAAAGACTGTACTGGGAGCTGTGAGGCTCAGGCAACCTCTTCAGATCTTAAAACACCCAGAGCATTAATCAATCTCTTATCAGCATTTGATTTTTGCATGTTCTAACTGAACTAAGTATTGCAGGCATTTCAGTCTTATTTTTACAGTTGCTATACTAGAAATACAAAACCAGAAAATAGATACTTGCAAGAGCTGCTATTTCATTTCTGCTTCTAACATACATGTGGTATTGACATATGTTACATCGAAATGCATAGTTTAGACTGTAAAAAACGTTTTGCTAAATTGCTTTTATTTTTTGTTTCATAACTTATTTGAAATTGTTGGAAATCAGATGCAAAATACAGGAGGAAAATCCAGCATGAATACTAATCCTGGAGGATTAGGATTTGAGAAGACAAATGGACAGAATGAGACAGGAACAGTATAAGTATAATGGTTCTTTTTCTCTTGGAATTGTCAGTGTAAGAAATTCATGGGGGTACAATATGTATTATTACAGTGGTTTTTCTCTATGTGTTATGGAGACCTAAATGCTAGTGATGTATATATTATTTTACCAAGCAACATGATGCAGTTTAACAAATTACACATAAGAAAATTTAAAATTATTAGTGGGCAGTGCTACCACCAGGTATTTTAATCCACTTGAATTCCACCAGTTCTCTGAAGTCATCTGTAAACATAGGAGTGAACCTGTTTTGCGCTTCTCTTTAGAATGAACAGCTTTCAAAGAAAAATGAGCAGGGGGAAGAAAAGAAAGGTAAGGAGGATTCCTCTGCACTGGATTTATAACAGCTTAAGTGAGGAACCCAAAATCCATACTAGTTATTTCTCAGAAATCATGTAGACAATTTTGGTATTACTGAAACTTAAAGTAAATGTTTAACATCACTGAGGATAGGGAGAGACTCTTGGAATGAGTGAACAGATGACTTCTGATCCCTTTCCCTACTGCATTCGTTGTGAAGCTTTTAATAATGTCATTGGAATCCTGTAGTAATTTCCACTGTGCTGGAGTTGCTGTAAAGACTGTTTTCATGCACTGAAAGATCCGTATCGAAGTTGTTAGTGAATGTACGTCTTCCTTGGATGTCAGATTACTTAAGTAACTTTTTCTACAGTATTCTCTCTCATTCGGATCTGTGGAAATATGTGTGAACAGTAAAAGTACTTTCCTGTACTTTGGTGGATAACTTTGGTGCCGCTCTCCCGCCCGAGCCGTGCCCGTCGTCCCCGTCCCCAGGGGCCGCTCGTTCCCTGCCCGCCCGTCCCGCTCCCGCGGGGCCGGTTCCGCCGCGGCCCCGTGGCCACCAGGTGGCGGCCCCGTGGCCACCAGGTGGCGACCCCGGAGCGGTCCGGCCGCCGCTGTCCTGCGGTCCGGCCGCCGCTGTCCTGCGGTCCGGCCGCCGCTGTCCTGCGGTCCGGCCGCCGCTGTCCTGCGGTCCGGCCGCCGCTGTCCTGCGGTCCGGCCGCCGCTGTCCTGCGGTCCGGCCGCCGCTGTCCTGCGGTCCGGCCGCCGCTGTCCTGCGGTCCGGCCGCCGCTGTCCTGCGGTCCGGCCGCCGCTGTCCTGCGGTCCGGCCGCCGCTGTCCTGCGGTCCGGCCGCCGCTGTCCTGCGGTCCGGCCGCCGCTGTCCTGCGGTCCGGCCGCCGCTGTCCTGCGGTCCGGCCGCCGCTGTCCTGCGGTCCGGCCGCCGCTGTCCTGCGGTCCGGCCGCCGCTGTCCTGCCCGGCGAGTACCCGCCAAATGCTGCTTCCCAATGAAGAGCTGAAAAGCTCCCTAAGGTTTGCTAAAGAAGATCTTATAGTCAAAGTTTCACACAATTGTGTCCATTTTTAATTAAAATATACCCTAGCTGCTGCTAAGTGCTTGTGTGGGAGTAGCAGCACAGGACCAATGCCAATGAACTGAAATGCAAGTAGGCAGTGTAGTACAACTGTTTTTTCCTCATTTTGCTTAAAAGCACAACTTGACCTTAGAATCATTACTTCATCAAATTAAGGTCATTAAGTTACCTCCAGTGGGTTTTCTAAATATCAGCATTTTATGGGAATGTCAAAACAATTTGCTTTGATTAGAAAATCTGGTTCCTGTCATAAGAACAAGCTTGTCTTCCTTTCATGTGCTTGGGGTTTTAAGTGTTCAACAGAAATAAAAGTTTTTATTTACTAATTTAATAGAGGTTCTGGCTTCATTTGTGAGAATTTAGTTGCATTAAAAGACAGATTAGTTCTATTCTCCACCTGTTGTCTCCTCTTGAATCTGCAATGCATGCTTTCCTTATGTCTGTGCATTTTCCCTCATATTTGACTGCCACATCCCATGATTTACAGCACTCCAAAACTTGTGAGATTCCTACTTTTTCATTTCAGAAATATTTTCTCTTTAGGTTATATTTTAATGCAACAATTTTCACAATAAATGAAATCCTATGGTATATATGCATGTACTGCAGAATTTGTGTTCCTGGCCACATTCCAAATGTGGTTAGCTGTGGTATTAAATACAAATCCGAAAGAGAACTGTCTGAGAGTATGGCTGAACGTTATGTAATGATAATTGCAAAAGTTAACAACGGGACGTTCTTCCAAGTACTGAATCAGAGAAACACATTCCTGTACTAAATGCCTATTGAGTTGATAGTGCAATTTACTGAGTCTTTGTGTTTACTCTTTAATCCTCAGTGTCAGCTGGAAAGCTGAATGTTTTTCTCAAGTAGCCAATTTTAGGGAGTTGTTTTCTTTTTAGCATTTATTAGGTAAAAGTGAAACCAAATATTTTTGCAAGAAAATGTGCTTTATAATCTTATTGTGTGTGTTGATTATATGTGCTATATATGTGTTTATATACATGTAAGAGGATGATTTATGATGCTGAATAGGAATGAGGTTTTCTGCTAAATGCTTCAGTTGCTTAAAATTCCTATGACTTTACTACAGAAGAAGATACCCTGTTCATTAAATGCAAGGAATTACCAACATTATGTTGTCTTACAATGGTTATGAAACCAACCGACTTAGCGGAAGTTTTCGGGCTCTTGCTTATTGAGGCCGATTTGGAGAAGATTCTTGGAGCTTGACTGTATGTGTAGAAGTGACTTGCTGTCGAGCTGCTGCTTTGCAAAAAGCACGAGTTCCAGAGCTGATTAGGAAACACAGGAAGGCAGTTGCATTGGCAGGAGGAGATGGAGCTAATGACATCAGCACGATCAAAATGGAAAATCTAGAATTTAAAATGTCATGGTTTGTTTATGCATTTGTATTTCTAGTAGGCCCATTACTTAGACCCTTTTTCTTTGAAGAATTGCTTTTCCTTTCATGGAAAAAATAAAAACAATTCAGACCAACTTTTATACCGTTATTTGGCACTTGAAAGCAACTATGATAGAGACCAAAAAATCTGTCTGATCCAGGGTCCTTTCTTTATCAGTGACCAAGAGCAAGTGCTGGGGGAAGAGCAAAGGAGCAGGGGAACCCTTCCAGGTGGCTCATGCAGCAACCTCCACTCGTGTCTCAAAGATGTGTGTTTATTTGTGTTTACTAGTTGACATTTTTTGGTCCTATAACTTTGGTCACCTTTTGAATATGTGGGAAATCATAAATTCCAGAGTACCCTCCAAACGGTGGTTGTTTTCCTAAGATGCAAGGTTACTGTAAGTTAAATGTTTACATGAAACATAAGCAGTGGAATATGACTGAAAGACTTGTTTGAGTTTGCCATATTTCTTAAATGGGCAGGCTGATAGCCATTATTCTTTTTTTTGCACAAAAAGTGGCACCACGAGCCTGAGAATGCAGGAGAGAACATCCTTATTTGGGTCTGATTTAATTGCATGCAGGCATCTCAGTCAGAATTACTGTTTCAAGAAAGCAGAATACTATTTTAAGTGCTTTGATAACCTGTAAAACTTCCTAACTGACTCTTCCTGCTAAGAATGCAATGTGGTGGGATCAAAACATCAGACACTATTAAACACAGAAAATGCTTTATACCTAAATTAATATTAGTAACTGCTTCACCTATTTTACTGTCAGATACTTGGAAGTTCCTTTCTACAGTACAATAGCTATGTGGGACTGTACAGGAAATATATATCTTTTTAATTAATTGATGGGAAGTCTTAAAGGTATATAAGATGACTTTGTGAGGAAGAATGGCCTGAGTTGCTTGCTTGCATTGATTCATCTTCCTTCTACTATCCTTGCTCTGTAAATTTGTCAGAACATCAGTTTCCAGGGGTATATTGTTGAAGCACAAAAACCAGCAGAATAGGATTCCACAAAGTATTCCTGAAATAGATTGTTTTGTAACAGTTAAGTTCTGGTGTTGTCATCTAAACCCAGAAAAAGGTTATAGTTAGTATAAAATTAAGTTGCATTTGTTCATCTATTTTGGTGTGGAGGATTTGGAAATGGTCTTTCAGAGGCAACAATGGGAAGGGGAAGAACTAAAGAAGATGTGGAAAGAGAAAGATGAGAAACTGTGGATTAGTGAAAAAACAATAATAATTAAAAAGTAATTGGCACAGGGAGCTTCTTAAGCTCCTGTGACAGAAGGAACTGTATAAGTGAGTCATGAAAGCAAACATTGATGTGAGTCCATTTCTTCTTTGATAAACACTTTTGACTCTTATCCTAGACTACAGGAAACTTGAAATAATGTTTTCCATTGACAGTAATTATATCTATTGTCTGGAACTGTCTATGTGGTAGCTCAATAAGCTGACATCTGTTTTTCAGCTATTCAGTGGAAGTAAGCTGCCTCTCCCTTGGCTTGCAGGTGCACACACAGGAGTTGGTGTCTGTGGCCAGGAAGGAGGGGAAGCAGCCTCAGCCAGGGACTATTTGCCCAGTTCAGAGAGATTCAGAGGCTCTTGCAGATTCATGGCAGGCATTCTTGTGAGAGAATGTGCCAAGTTCTTGTGTTATTTCTTCTACTTGCTTCCACACTGCTGCATTTCTGGTTTGTCTTCCATGAATTCTCTGCTCAGCTTGGTTTCCTTTTCTTAGGTTTATAAATGAACAAAACAGTGACTTGTACTTTTTGGATACCTAGAAGCAGAAGTATGGGGAGTCAGAAGAATGAGACAATCAAAATGTTTCAATACAATTGCTTTGGAAGTTCAAAAAAAACCCAAATTATCAGCCTTTTCAGTATTGTCTGTACTTTGCCTGCACTAGATATGGGGTTATTTGACCAGGAAGCAGTAATTTGATAATAACAACATTGTGACAAGCGCTGAAGTGGTCCCAGCATCAGGTGACAAGCCTTTGAAGAGGCTAAGGAAAGGTTCCGTTTTTTTGATTGCTTTGACTGTACTAGCTGTGTAGCTTAAGCAATGAATTATCTAGGAGCTCGGGATTTCTGGGTTATGTTTTTGCTGACAATGTAACTTACTTGCCCTGATTCCTCCTGTCCTCAGGATGTGATGAGTGGATGTAGTACAGAAATTACTGGAGATATTTTTTGGCAGAACAATGTGTATGAGATGTGGAGTGTGAAAGCCCATCTCACCTGCTAGTGCTAAACATAATCAAGTGCAAAGAAGGTGTAGTAGATAAAGACAGTTTACTCTTTGCTCATATTTAAAGATGTAGATTAATATCAAGCTTGATTAGATCTGCTTATGATTTTTCTTATCAAAAGGGCTATGAGAAACATAACATCTGGAAGGAATATGTACATCAGCAACTCATATTTGTTGTCAGGGTAATTGAGGACCATGTATAAGAGCGCCAGTGGATTGATAACTTACTTAAGGGGACAACAGAGACAATGAGTAGTTCTTGTAGTGACAGAAATCTGAAACTGAGTTTAACAGGAAGAATTAATATTCTGACACATTGTCAGGCTTCATGCTGTACAGCTTCTGTTATCCACATCTCATGAGAAATGAAGTCTGATAGACAATTTGGTCCTTTTTGCAGTTTAAAATTTACATCAAACTTAATGTAACTATACTGGGAAAGAATTCAAGCATTTGGTTAAGTTTTTGTTAAATTATACTTTTGCTTATTAATTGGTTACTTGAACTTCTACATTAGCTCTCCATAACCAATTTCTTTTGTTGTGTAAAGCAGCTGCTCAGGATTAATGTCATGTCAATGTTTCAGGCTCCAGGAAAACGATAGATGAGTAAAGCTCAACCTCAAATATCAGTGAGCTCTTTGGTTTTGCAATAGAAATCTTCTGCAAGTGATCAAAACAGCTTTGTCAGGTTAGGTGAAGAAAGGTGACACTAACTTTACTATTTGCTATGAGAGACATATACTTAACTTGTATATGAAATACATAGAATACTTTTGAAAGGCTAAATTATTTGTGGAATAAAGAAAAAAGCAACTTTTTACACTCACTTTCTGTGAAATACATCAATGACAACTTAGGCAAGTTACATTTTACAATAATATACAGGATGTGGTGATGTTGTAATAAGGTATTATTCATTTGTCTTGGGAAAGTCTGAGGACAAGTCTTACCCAATGTAATAATTAAAAAAACAAAACAACCAAACTTGAACAACCAAAAGAACCCAAACCACAACCTGGTCTTACACTTCATAGGTTGATTGTTCCAGACAGATTTCAGTAGATTTCACTTGGAAGTGGCTGAGTAATCTCCTATAAAGATGAATGCCTAACAATTTCCCTTTGGAATCACTCTGTTCGTGTGGGTTTGCTAGACCTCATGTAGTGATACTGTTCACTAAAGAAATTAGTTTCACAATACTGTTGTTGTGCTCATAGATGATTTTTGGGAAGCGAGGGTGCATTTCGGGTTCTAAGTTAACATTTCAAACAGTTATAACGTGACATCTTTAATGTCTGGACATCTGTATTATAAGTCTTGTATTTGTATAATACTTGTTCTTTTAAATCACAGAATCCCAGAGTGTCAGGGATTGGAAGGGACCTCGAAAGATCCAATCCCCCCGCCAGAGCAGGAACACCCAGCTGAGGTTCCACAGGAAGGTGTCCAGGCGGGTTTGAATGTCTGCAGAGAAGGAGACTCCACAGCCTCCCTGGGCAGCCTGGGCCAGGCTCTGGCACCCTCACTGGGAAGAAATTTCTTCTCAAATTTGAGTGGAACCTCCTGTGTTCCAATTCAAACCCGTTACTCCTTGTCCTATCGCTGGTTGTCACCAAGAAGAGCCTGGCTCCATCCTTCTGACACTCACCCTTTATATATCTGTAAACATTAATAAGGTCACCCCTCAGTCTCCTCTTCTCCAGCTCCAGAGCCCCAGCTCCCTCAGCCTTTCCTCACACGGGAGATGCTCCACTCCCTTCAGCATCTTGGTGGCTGCGCTGGACTCTCTCCAGCAGTTCCCTGTCCTTCTGGAGCTGAGGGGCCACAACTGGACACAATATTCCAGGTGTGGTCTCCCCAGGGCAGAGCAGAGGGGCAGGAGAACCTCTCTGACCTACTGACCACCCCCTTCTAACCCACCCCAGGTACCATTGGCCTTCCTGGCCACAAGGGCCCAGTGCTGGCTCATGGTCACCCTGCTGTCCCCAGGACTCCCAGGTCCCTTTCCCCTATGCTGCTCTCTAATTCCCCAACTTACACTGGAACCTGGGGTTGTTCCTGCCCAGATTCAAGACTCTACACTTTCACTTGTTCTGTTTCATTAAATTTTTCCCTGCCCAACTCTCCAGCCTGTCCAGGTCTCTGGATGGCAGCACAGCTTCCACTGTCAGCCACTCCTCTCAGCTTGGTGTCATCAGCAAACTTGCTGACAGTCACGCTGTTTCCTCATCCAAATCATTGATGAATATATTGAATAATACAGGCCCCAGCACTGACCCCTGAGGCACTGCACTGGATCCAGGCCTCAACTGCACCCTGCCCCATTGACGACGACTCTCTGGCTTCTTCCCTTCAGCCAGTTCACAGTCCACCTCACTACCCGGTCATCCAGACCGCACTCCATCAATTCAGCTGTAAGGATGCTGTTGGAGACTGTGTCAAATGCCTTACTCAAGTCAAGGTAGACCACGTCCACTGCTCTGCCGTCATCCATCCATCTTGTTATTTCCTCATAAAAGTCAGTGAGGTTGGTCAAATTGAGATTTATGTGTCTGTATCCAATTCTATGAACATGAAGTCTGAATTGTCAAGTGACTAGGGCCTACTTTAGGCGCTGACAGTAACGTGGTCTGCCTTTGAGTTGTGTCTGTGCTTCTAGATCATCATCTTGAGGTATGCTGGGTTGATATGACATTTCTGACACCATTTCATTGCTGTGGTGCCAATAAGGAGAGGACAAGAGCATGTCTGTGTTTCCCCAATGTCACACTACCTCCTCAGAAATAATGTATCCAGTATAAGTTAAAACAGCTATTTGGCCACTCTAAATGTGATATGAGACACAATCTTGCAGTGATATTACACTACTCTTTTTACATCTTTTCTTCAACCGCATTATTTACTTCTTGGGTAAGCTTTTTTGTGTCTTACTCGGTTGTCACTGTGACATTACAGCAATCTTCCCTGCACTGTGAACTGAATTATTGGGTATTTCTCAACTGCAAATGAATCGCTACAAAGTTCCAACCAATGATTTTTTGTAATTAATCTCTGTTTCCAGTTTACTTTACTTTGCTTACATTATTTGATTAGGCAATCATTGTCTGGAACATAATAAAATAATCTAAACTACTGTTCTTGTAAGAATAAACCAAAGAATAATTAATATGCTATTGCTTCCTTTGGGACATTCTTTGAACATTTCAATGAAAAAGTTAAGAAAACATGAAGAGAAATCAATATAATATGGAAATAATGTTGCAATAAGGGAATACTTAAACAGTGTATTTCATCCAAAATGTGTAGAAAATCTTAAAGAATTAAAATGTAAAAACGAGAAGATTTCCTGTGGCAGGAAGCCTTTAAGGCAAATGTAATGACTCATGTGAGCGATATTGCTCAAGTGCACAAATGTGAAATGGATCACCCGCTTGGCAAGTGAAATGAAGAGGTGTATGAGAGAAAGGAGTAATACTCAAAGACCAGATGCTGGTTTGTAGTGCTGTCGTAACATCAAAAAATGGCAGTTGATGTAGATGACTTGTAGAATTGTCTGTAGAATTGTCTGCAGATTGAAGGCTCGTGCTGAAACTCAACTCTTCTTATATTGTGCAACCAGTTTGCAAAGTATTAGAATGTTCTTATGGATTAAAAAAACCAGTATTTTTTGTTTGACCTTAGAAGAATTTAGGATATGAAGATTGCTGTGCGTTAAGTCGTCTTATATTTGTGTAATTCCATTAACTCTATGGGCTAGAATAGAATAGAGGTTAAGCATTTCCAGACTCCTTTTCTGCTTTTGCTTTGGATTACTTAGCTCTTGCACCAGAGAGATTCTGTGCTTATTTCCTCCCTCCCTAGAGTGAATGGGCAGCGATCAGAGTGAAATTTTGCTTTAATTTACCTGCTACTCATTAACCAAGCAGCCGAGATACTGCAATAGCATTGCGTATAGTAATTGCTCATGGTCATGAACTACTGTGTCCCCCAAAGGACAGGGAAGAGCTATTAATTTGGAGTGTATCTGAAGCATATTGTCTTTCATTAACAGCGCTGGTTGTGTATCTTCCCAGGATTGTTACACAGAGCTTCTATTTTCAGTGTCACTATACATATAAAGGTTTTCCTTTTTAATAAAAGTATTTTCTTTCAGTTTTTGTTATCTTAGTGGCTTGAAAATATCATGCACATATGTAGAGGGTGGAACTGAGATTTTTCCAGCGAACGTGTTATGACACTTTTTCTTTGTAGAATTATAAATACTGGCAGTTATTTCCTTAGTGTCAATTAAAGTCCTTATAGTTGTTCCTAGCTTTGCTCCATTGCCATGTATATATATTAAGCAAAACGTGCTCTGTACTAAATGGCTTTGTTTAGAGTGTTTCTAATAGAAATGGTCTTGCCACATGTATCTGTCTAATCTCTTCTGGAATGTTTTCTGGCATTAAACTGACAGCGTATGTTTAAGCAAGCATGCTTTAGTTTTTGCATCTCTGCTAGTAATTAATGTATAGCTTGGGGTATCCCCAGTTGTGGGCACAAGCAAGTTTTAATGACATATATGCAGTCAGACATTTGTATACAATATTTAAGAAAAATGTTATTTGCAGAAAAAAAGGTGCTGTGGAATGATACGGGTGCGGTGAAACATTTGATTCTATTTATTGGTCTATTTTGGGGCTAAATACCAGGTCTACCCAATGTTCGTGAGAGTGATCCTGTTGAATCAGATAAGAACAGCACTTGGATGAAACAGATTCATCTTTCAAGGCATTTCCCTGGTTCTATGTGCATACTACTTTAATGGGCAGCGCTGGGTTTTGACAGTGGATCAGCCACTAGGGTAAGTCTGAAGAGTTCAGGGAAGCAGTATGTAGCCCCTGATCACTTAAACTCCATTCTGAAAGCACAGGCAGGATTTGGGTGATAATACAGTTGTTGAACCAGTGCTCAGCACAGAGTGTAATGCTTAGAAATCCACTTTTCTCTGAACTTCCCGCCTGTGAGGAATAGCAAGCAAGGAGAATAATAATCAAGAATTCATCCTGCTGTGGATTATCATATTTTGTGTGTATGTGTGTACGATCAGGCATATATATTTTTATATGTTTCTTTTTTATATATATGTATAAATGTTTACATGCATATATGTGCTAAGGGAGAATGATTTTTCTTAGTCTGCTTCACAAAGTGACTTCATTTCTTAATTCACACACAAGCCAGGAAAAACAAAGTGTCCTTTCCTAATCCTGCTGGTTTGTTATTGGTTTTCCCACCTCATATGTGAGTGGAATTGAGGTTGTCACCTCATTGTGGTCAGTTCCACACCTTTTTCAGGGTAAACAGCGTGCGAACTTTTATAAGCAGCATCTGAGCCAGGGCCCTTTTATAAACCAAACTTCAATTTGTTATTGTTTTGGCATCTATGAATGTGTGTGTGAAACCATGTGGGCTGGCTGTGGAAGACACACTATAAAAACTAACAGTGGAATGTTCATCTGGAGATGTTCTGTGTTATTTATGAAAACTTGGGGCCCAATCCTGCCACTTTCTCTCACGCTAACCATCCCACGAAGGTCAGTCAGTGATTATCCTTCTTTAAGGATGACTTGTGCACATGAATCTGTGCTGGATTTGAGATACAGATAGAATTTTCAAACTTCACAAGGGAATTTGGTAACTCATGTCTGCTGACATCAGTTAGATGTTGAAATGCAATCTGGGATTAAATACAACTAAGTTGATATGAGTTGGGGGGGGCAAGTCTTTGTATTTAGTTGTATCTTTTATTTTATAGGTGTTCACTATATGGACCTGGTTGTGGGAGTTACCAAAGAAATGTAAAGGTGACAAGAGGATTGCAGCCTCTCCTACTGGTGCCCAGTCCTTGGTAAAACAAGGATTAAAAGTGCAAGTCGAACATAAAGCTGACAAAGCAGCAAAGTTCTCTGCTGAGCAATACAAACAAGCTGGAGCAGTAACTAATGCTGTGAAAATTGCTTGGTTCAGGTATTGTTTTGAAGGTAAGTTTGTCATTTGATGTGCATAATGTAACCATATATATTCTGAAGACCCAAAGTTTTTTTTCATATTTTTACCAAATTAGTTGAATTAACTATAGTATGAAATAATTCAGCAAGCAGATGTAGCTTTACATATTTACAATAAAGGAATGGATATTCGTATGCCAGTGCTATAGACTTGTATTACATTTCTCTCACATTAGAGTTCTTGTATTATGCATGTTTCAGACCATTCTAGTTAGTGACCTCTAGCCAGGTAGGTCACCTGCCCAACTGGTGGAAATCTGGTCACTTAATGAGAACTGATTTTAGTTAATCCATTAAGATGTATGGTAAGAAATTCCATTGATAGCATGATAAATATCTTATCTTTGGCATGACTTGAATGTACTACTTTTAATTATTTTGCCATGATAATCTCTCATGTAAGTAAGAGTGTAATATAAGATTGTTTGCAAAGGGAAGTGTGAACTGATCACAATATGCAAACAGGATTGTCTTCAGCTCAGAGTGGAACCTATAACTTTGTCTTTGAAGTTGCTGTGTTTATTTTAAGGCCTGGCCCTGGAGACAGTATGAACTGCATAAAAGAATCTGTTACTCTTCCTAAACTAGCAGCCTCTGACAATTAAAGGTGCAAAATCCTCCTTGCTAGTTTTGAACTCCGTCTCCCCCTGTATTATCACATTGCATTAGTGGCCAAACACTCAAGACCAGTTGTCATTCAGTATTAGACACATTTTGAAACAATCAGATTTGGAATGGATTTCAAAGTCATTTAGATTTCTGTAAGGAATTCATTAAAAAACCCCACAAACAACTAGTTTAAATACTGAACCAATCATTTATGTACATAGGCTACATATTGAAATGGTTTACAATTTGAACCAGTTCATCTTGAGCAGAATCAATTTGGTAAAGATATCAAATGTAGAAGTGCTTCATCGAGCAAGGCATTTTCCCTGCTGCTTGCTGCCTTGCCACCGATGTTTTATTCAGAAATCTGAAAACAGTTTTTCATATTGCTAGTTATGATATCATAGTATTCCAGCATGGAGGTACAGAGTGAATGTAGCCCTCTGTTTGCCACATCATGCACAACATGCTGTAGCAAAGTAATTTTATGCATTTATTTTCTCCTCTCTGTATATCAAAAAAAGTGGATGTTTGTGCCTATCCATGGGTCACTCCTGCTTAGCTGTTAACATCTTATATGCAAAAGACAAATAGCGCTTTCACGAGATTATTTCTGCAAAACCTGTCCAGGACTGAAATATCGAAGTGTCTTGAGAATCAGCAAGTTCAAGTTTTAGTATTAAATTGTCTAAAAAAAAAATCTGTATTTTAATGCAAGACTTTCTTTACATCTTGACTAACTTTAAGAATAAGAGACATCTGGCCTGGTGTACACAGAGGCTGTCTTTATTACGGTATGTCTAGCAGAAGATGAATGGGACATGAAGGGAGCTAAGCTGAATCAAACCATAAGTAGTTTGCTTTCTTTGAACAACAATTCAAACCAAGATTTTGTGTTGCTTTATAGGAGACTTGTTTAGCAAAAAGACTTAGCACTTACTGTGCTCTGCAGAGCAATTTTCCTCCCTTTTCCTGACTCATGGTGAGCACTGGGCTGCTATTGAGGGGAGAGAACTGCTTCACTCTGATTCCTGTATTCTCATGCTGTTACTACTTGGAGTGCCCTGAAAGTGCTTGAGATCACATCAACTTTCACTCAAACCTGGTCTCAATACCATTATAATGCTGTCATCATGTGTGTTTTTGTGCTCTGTGCCATGGATATTCAGGCTTAGATTTGCCAAGGAGAAAGGAGGTAAGACAAATGCAGTCCTCTCCACCATATTCTCCTATTTCTCACTTTACTGTCACAGTGCTGTCACCCCTGATTTCCAGTGAAGTTCAGTTGCCAGCATTTCTCTCGGTGCTCAGCCTCACATCCTACACAGAGGGAGCTGGAACTATATTAGGGTGGTGTCTTCAGACTGTGGCAGCTGGGAAGAGACAGGGTTAATGTCCTGTAGTTTAGGTTTTCTGATGTCAAGGTTTCTTACACCATCCCAATGAGAAACCTCACTCTACTTCTGATGGAACAGTTCTCTAGAGAACTAATAGAAGTCTGTATCTCTATGCAAACAACCTAAATGACAAGCTTTCAAAAAAAAACCCAACATATATATATATAACACCTCCCAATGTCTCTATGGACACAAAATAAAACATTGTCCTGTATCTGTGGAAAAAAAGTCTGCTTTTCTTTCCAACTTGATGCAGTTCTTCATCTGACTTCAGTAAAGTTTGAATTGGATCAAATATGAAGAAAGGACTCCATCCACAGCAGAAGTTTGGCTCAGTAGATTTGCTGCTTCGTTTGTATCTTTGTAAGGAAATTTTGACTATGACCTCACATTTCAAATTGCCTTTAATAGGAAACATTTCCTTCTTTTCCAAAGCCAAATTATGTTTATGATGGGGATTATGTGTGGTGTTTGCAATTGGAGGAAACTGGGCCTCATGACTTAGATTGGGCCTTTCAGTTGAATCTTCGTATCTTATTAAAAGGGGCATCATTTTGTTGCAGGAGGAGATGAAGCTGAACAAATCACTTTTCATGTGGTCAGCCACAGTGAAGTTAAGGGGGGGAAATTACAAGCCATGATAATGTCAGCAGTCAATATTGTTTCCCTTTACAGAACCATAAACAAAATCATGAAACTAGTCTCTAAAAGGTCTTGATGACAGCTCTGGTAAATTTAAGCAATCTGGCTACAAAGATGAATGGTATTTTCCTGTTGCACATTCTCTCTCCCTCTCTCTTTCTCCCTGAAGCTGTTTAAATCTAATTAACCTAGTGTCAAACTCTCTGATTTCCCTCCAGTGTTCTAACACGAGGCCTTAAACAATGTTAATTTTTTTTAAATACCAACGTCTCTGAAAATATTTGTTTTTTACATTTATCCTTTTACTTGCCTATACACCAAAATAAATTATTTCCTCAGGAAGCTATGGTTATGACAATGAAGCAGATGGAACCCTCAGAAGAAAAAGTTTTTGACTAATACAGAAAGCATGTGTATACAATGACTGTCTTGCCCTGCCTCATCTTGGGTATTGGCAGTGCTCATTTTTGCCAGTCTTTCATTTCCTTCCACTGGGTAAAATTTCACTTCAGTGAAGCCAGTAGAAATTTTGCCATTAACTTCAGTAGGGAAAAATTATCACTCACTGTTAGCTACAAAATATTAATTCTGTAGGTTTGTAGCAGAATCTGCAGAATGACTGCCTACCTTACCCTGCAGTGCTGGCAATGGCCCAGCTCCCTGCCATCTGCATCCAGGGGATCAGGAGAGCTGCGCTGGATGCACCCCGCTTCATCACTGAGATCACTGATGTTATATTGGTTTTCTATCTGTCACTCTTTTAAGATAAAAAATATTTTACTCCCATGCCTGGCTTCATTTTATTTTAAGCTTTGAAAGAAGTAGAAAAAGGTTTAAGAAAACTATAGAGATGGAAAAAGCTTTCCAGTTGTTCAATTTTGCTAAGCAAAATCTTGAAGCTGCTTGCCCTCTTGGCCAAATGCTGTAGAACACTGAGAAGCTCATAGTTAACTGGTCTGAAAAATCTTTCTTTAACAAAAGAAGGCCAAAATGACAGCAACATCCCTTCAAATTACAGCATTACCTGCAGCACTTTGAAAGAAATCAGTAATTATTTCTTTAACTCCCCAACAAGTTAAAGTGAACCAAACCAACCAACTGAAAACAAAACCCAAAGCAAACTAACAACAAAACCCTCATCTCACCCACAAGCCCACGAGTATTAGATGTTGCTAACAAAAAAGCCTGCTGTAACAAAGATACATTCTAGTGTGGTCCATATAGCTACAAAGTGTTGACACAAGACAGTGTTCTAGTGAATATTTTCTGGGCCACCTCCTGTGCTCTGAACAAAGAACAATAAACTGAAAAGATTTTTGAGCAATAGTGTATTGGGAGGGATAAGTTGTACAGGAATTCTTCAGTAGCAGTAGCTCTCTATGAAGCTTATTTGTTTCAAATATACTTCCTTTTGAAGGTAGCTGAAAGGTTTGCCCTATTTTCCAGTTCATGTAAAGTTTATATAACCATCAGCTCGTTATTTTACTAAAGGAATCTGTGCTGTGAGTTTCTGGAATAGCTCTATGCGCTGTCTACATTCTGTGCAAGTGGGATGACAGTCAAGTATAAGCATGTCAGCTGATCCGCAGAATTAAGAATAAATAATTCAAATATTGCAGTCGCGAGTACTTCATGTGCTCTGAGTTGCTACCTTTAATATGCCTTCTTTTCCCAGCATTTGTCCTCCATCAAACATAAATTTTCAAGCTACTGGTATAAGTCGGAGTGATATTTGAATGTATTGTTTCAAAACGTATTGCTTTAAGATGTCCATTATGTGATTGTTGTTATGAGGCTTCTCTTGATCATCAAATTGATTTGGTTTATGTATTGGTCTCAAGAGGTTTTGGCTCTGCTTCTGCATACTTATCAGAATTCATATCTGAAAAGAGTTGTAGTAAGGGAAAACATTTGCATAGCTGGACAAATAATGTTAGCATCCTTTGTTTCCAGAGTTTGATTTAAAGTCTGTGTCCTGTAGAACAGAAAAAGTGGTTCTAGTCATGTTTTAACTTTTTTTGCCTAACTTCTTTCTATCTGATTTCCAACATATGGCACACTTTGTACAGATGACCACCTGCTCTTATAGCTTAAACCAGCTGTTTAACTATGTTGCATTGTTGAGATAAGGTTTTTAAAATTTTTATACTTTCCTGAATTACTTAGTTTTAAGTCTCTGATGCTCTTTAAAGTTCAAGTGCTTTTGAAGATAAGGCATATTGCAGATACAGCATGTGATGGAATAAGTGAACACAGAATGCACTTTGCTATCTGTTTGATCTCTCTAGATGATGATAATTGGTGGTGGCGTTGCTGGGCTGGCTGCGGCAGGAGCTGCCAAAGCAATGGGAGTTACTGTCGAGATTTGATACCAGGTAGAGTAAGAAAATATGGCTTAGAGTCTAGAATTCTGCTTAACACTTTATAAAATATTCTGGTCGGAGTTCTGCTCTGCTTTGCACTGAAGGTTGTCCTTCAAAACCAGTCTGCCAGGTTGCTCTGTGTCACAGGAAGAAGTCTTAACTTGTGGAATTTTTACTTAAGGTATTACTAATTAACAGAGACTTCAAATTACTGATTCAAGTATTCAGAAAAAGAGTATCATTTTTACAGATACATAAATATACTTCTTCCCTAACTCCCAGGCCTAACTTATGCCAAACATCATCATCATCCTTCCCCCTTCTTAGTCTCAGCTTTCATTTCCCTGCATGTTATACTCAGTCTATCCCAATTCCTTAGAGCGTTGGGTGTGTGCAAGTGTTGCTGCCCCCACCTCAGCGTGGGTCACCCCTGGGCCGCTGTCCCTCAGACGGGATTCTCTTTGGATGGAGCGTCTGCTTCCAGGAGAGTCTCCCCAGGTGCCTCGGTGGTCCATGTGTCTGTTTTATATCTCTTCATGTCTCGTGTAGCAGCTGCGGCCCACAGGTGTGAGCAGGGGTGCTGTGTGCTGCTCTGCCAGCAGCTGGTGTGTGGCAGAGTGTTTACGTGGGTTTCAGAGCCAGCTGGATGTCCCTGGGCAGTTGAGGTGCTCCCTGTGCAGGTCACCCCTGCAGCTGAACCTTGCGACTCATGCCCACTACAGCACTCACACCTGAGCTGATTGGGCACCTGTGTGTGTACTAATTGGGTGTTCATGAGTAAATTAATTGTGTTCTCATGTATTAACACTGCAATTTGTCCAGGATACTGGTGGACGTCTTTGCTACAAGGTTCATGGTCAATGTGGTGTGTATTAAGGCCTTGGGTCGTCTTCTACAAAGCTGCTTTCCAGTCATTGGTCCCAAGCCTGTGCTGGTACATGGTATTATTCCTCCTCGGTTGCAGGCAAGGAGATACTGGTAAGCAGATTTTTAGCTGGCATTCTGCTATGGATCCTGTGCTTCTGCCAGACTGCTTCTTATTCAAACCTAAAAAACATAATAACTTTGAATAGAAAACTCTTATGTCATTCAGTCCGTTTCTCTGCCAATGTAATCCATTACAGTCCCTTTTTATTTGACTAATTGAGTTTGTGTCCCAAGCAACTGAAATTCTGTGGTTCTTGTCACATCCTTTTGGAATCTGAAAATGCCTTTTCTTTAAAAAAAATTTTCCATTTTATTCAGACAGTTCTGTAGATGTGATTCTGCTTCAGTTCTATATTGAGGTCAGGGACTGTTCTCCTGGCCCCCATCAAGATAAAACAGATATGTACACAACAACACCTATTCCACTGCATGTACAAGACTGAGTTGAGACCTTGGTATTGTAGCAGTGATGAGTAGTACTGCATTTCTAAATGTGTCATTAATGAATATAATAGAATTATGGACTAACTTCTGCAGTAACTACGGCAAAAAAGTGAAAGCACTACAAAATCTCTTCGGTAACCCATATAGATTATAATATACTTTAATGCACAGCAGAGGAAGTGTGTCATTTAATTGCTGATGAGCTTATGATAAGTGGTTTATCCAAGGCAACAGTAACTCTCGTTACTTAAGAAAGCAGCTATGTTTTTCCAATGAAATTATTAAATTGTACGCTCAGACATGTGCTAGGGACACACTCTTTGAGTGGCGAGTACTTGGCAAAACCAGCCTTTTTTTAGTTTGGAAAAACTTCAGTTTTTCTTTGGGAAAATAAACACCCAGGCAAGTAGTTTCACATGTATGAAACTAATTTTACTTTGAAATTAAAAGTGTAGAAGCTGCTGAGGTAAAGCTCATAAATAAGTTAGTGTAACCTGATTTGCTTATGAAAAACTAACTGTTGTCTTTTTATTTTAGCAGATCTAGTTACGATGATTCTTAACTGCTGTTGTCTTGCTTCTGTTTACAGTGCAATGATGGTTTTTATAAAGACAGAAAAAAATGAAATGCCATATCTGTCATCTCCATTACTTGTGCTTGGGTCTCCAGCACCAGAACAGTTCACAGTTCTTGGAGCAGAACCTGTGAAAGGAAAACTGCTGGAACAGGAAAAGGTGACGGAGGCTACACAAAAGAAACATCCCAAGAATATATTGAAGCAAACGCCGTATTATTTGCCAAGAATTGTAAAGTGGACATTGCTATTAGTACAGCTCTTATTCCAAGTAACATACTGCTTGTAACTATTGGAGAGCATAAACCTATGTCCCTGTGAGTAGAAAATGCTCAGTGAAATATGCGTGTATCTAGATATGTACTGAAAATTATTACTGAGTGAAGACTTTAGGATTAGGTTTTATTTAATTTCTATTCAATGATTTAGAATGTTTTCTTCTCTTTGATAATGGTTCCATAGTAATTTTCAATTCAGACTTGAAGCGATCAATCTCTCTTGTTTACTTCTGAAAGCACCTATAAATATTGCATGTCTCCTAGTTTACTTTTTTCTAGAAAGAATTATTAAACTTGTTTTGCTTTCTTAAACATGAAAATGGAGAAGCTCCAATCATTTCGAAATAACTGATGAGCAGAAAAAATACAAATCATGTCAGTGTTGCTCTAACAAATGAAAAGGGATGTTATGGTAATGAAGACTCTCTCCTTGAAGCCACTGCAAGTTTGTCATGGAATTCTTACCAATGTGGGGTAATAAAGCAGAGTCTTTCGTAAGTAATGAGACCACAAATTGGAATATTATCCAGATACCGTTCCATCTTTGAATGTTTTTTTGCGTTGTGACTTTTATAAGCATGGTAACATAATTTTTAACAATGATATCCATTTTGCATTCTGACTTTTATAAGCATGGTAAAATAATTTTTAACAATGATATCCATAAATGCACTGAGACTTATCCCTAGAGCTCTAATAACAAGAACCGAGTATCCAATTCCAAATATAGAAAAAGAGAAAAATGGGTTTAGAAATTTAATTTCCATATTAAAGTGTCCCATGTCACTGTTTTAAAATGAATGGTAGATTTTACCAGATTATTTTAAGAGGATTACAATTTTTAGATGGAGACCAAGTTCAGGTGTGATCTGAAGAAGAAAAGTCATGCATTGTATAGCGGTAAGATGATATAAAAGTGTAGTGATCTGTCTGTCACCAGAGCAAGTTGTGAGAGTCCTGTAGTGTGAAAACACTTCAAATATGATTGTGCATGAGAAAAATCCTCTATACACCTGCTATTCTCTGCCTTACTCTCCTCAGTTTTAGCTATAATGCTGCATTTTCCTCCCTCTTTCATGTACTGTGCTACATGTTTTCCTTTGTGAAAACGCAGTATTTGAAGCAAATAAAAATACTATCACTTCAGTGTGAATTTACATGTGGAGGAAAAGTCTCATCAGGAACCAACTTGGGAAGTGGGCTGTAAAGAAACAGCAAAATACTTGCAACCTTCAGTGTCCTACAGGTAGCAGATAAATGCATTGGCCTTTTCTGGAAAGCTAGGGGAAAAGAACAGTCCGGCTAAAAGTATTACAGCTTTACCTTGTATTAACTACTTGTGTGGCTGCCATACTTGACGACCATGTCATGAGTTACTCCAGGATGTGTATTGAAACCAACATGTGTGGCTGCATATGGGATGAACTGGCAACTGCAATGTCCAGATGGTATCCTGGAATGATACAATGACAGAAAGAAACATTAATTTAGGGTACAGTGTTCAAGAGCAAAATGCAACAGAAGTTGTTTTCAGAGCATAGCATTAGAATTCTTTTGTGGTTTTTTGATGTTCTGCATTCATAATAATGTGAAGGGATATTAAAGAAACATGATCTTAATGCAGATGTACTTGCAAAGAATTTATGTTTTGAAGGTATCTCTATCTTCTTCCTTGGGACTGACTGGAGTGCAATTCATCTGTGAAACACATTGTGCAATGTGATTCTTATCAGACAATCATGAGGTGTTTTCGAATTTGAAGAAGTAGTTGATTTCTTATTCTCAAAAATAAACACCATATGGTTTTGTAACCAGTTCCCTGACTGGCCTCCCAGCTCATTTAGTCTCTGGCTTCCTGACAAAATTGCTGACTTTGGTCATGCATCAGAGTAAGCTATTAGTTTTAAACAGAATTATTAACTTGTAAAAGAAAGCATTAGTAACTCATGGCTGCAGTAATATGCAAATTTGATTTAGTAGCATGTATAAAACGGGCATCAGATCTGTGGAGAACATATGAAAAGTTTCCAATATACAAAAGCTTTGACAACTATTTATTTTCCTTTCTCATCAGGGTGTGGTAAACACTGGTTACAAGGACTTGCCAAGTGGAATGGCTACTCAAGCCAGTAGCCTTTATTCCAATAACATCTTGAAATTATTAAAGCTGTTTCTCCTGAGAGAGAATATTTTCACTTTGAACAAAAGGATGATCTAGATTATGGAGCTATCGATCATGTCGTTAGAGGAATTTTAGTAATGAAGGTGAGTTTCAACACCACTTATGCTTTTATCAAAAATGTTTAAAATGTGTTGTATGAAAGCAGTGATTTAGTGAGTTTAGTTGTTCCAAGGAAATATTATCATTCAATGTCTACATGATAAGGTACTGACAGGAATTTTGTGTATATTTCAAGCACTAAAATATGGGGCAAAAATAGACTTATAAAAATGTTAATGTAAAATTACTGTTATACTTCAAACTCGTGTTTTTAAAGAACATGTTTACTGAGAATCAGCCCATCTCCTGAGCTACTGAACTGTGCCTCAAGCAATGTGCCTCCAAGTGCTAGATAGCTTATGGACTCAGATCAGTATGGAGTGAACAAGTGCTGATAAGGAGGAATAGGTGAGCTGTGTGGGATACCCAAAGGGACTTCAAGTAGTGCAAGTACTTCAAAGGCCAAATAGTTTGATAACACTACATCTTTGTGCCAAGGTCAGGAGTGGTAGAGCATTGTTGCTTTATAAAATACAGTGGTTTTCTATTAAAACAAGCAGGGGTTTCACCTCAGAGTATGAAATGTATTTCAACCCTTGTATGGCATCATTGGGCTATATCCTGTGTAGATTCTGTAATGGCGGTAACCCTCATACTTTTCTGCATCCTTTGGCCCCTTATCCTGGGTAAAGAAAAGGAGCTAGATACACAGTTAAATCAGGAGGCACCCTGAAGATCTGTGAGAA
Source organism: Patagioenas fasciata (assembly GCF_037038585.1). NCBI lineage: Eukaryota > Metazoa > Chordata > Aves > Columbiformes > Columbidae > Patagioenas > Patagioenas fasciata. Next base: position 23,804,228 of record NC_092531.1, read on the forward strand.
CTGATACTACTTGTATGTTGGGGGCAGTTTTTCCGTAGGCAAGATGTTTCTGGAGACAGAGTGATTCTTTTTTATTGAAGTTTGTTTTGGATGTAGTAAAGAGGAAGGCTGAATTTCTGTAGTCATGGTGAGTTAGAGATTGACAGGAATCCATATTTGCCTGCAGATAGCATTAAACCGAAGTACAGTCATGCTAAACATTTAAATATTGGCAGGCTGGAATTACTGTTTGGCTAAGAAAGTGTTTGTAAAGAGAAGCATATTTGTGTTCAGCTTTTAAGGAATGTGATCTAGTATTTAGGTATGTTTTCTTGTCTAATATTTGTTTTCTAGCCTTTTTTGTATGTGTGTTCTTGATTTTATTTTTTCCCCTCCAGTGTCAAGTGTGTTACATCTGAAACATATCAGGCCGAATTTGGTGCCGTAAGAACACACAGATGGTTTTTACAACTGACTGAGTTCAATGGTCAGTGCTATTTTATAGACCAAGGGTTATTGTAATCAGTCTAAGGTAAAGGCCAAATCACATCCTATTTACTCATGTGAGTAATCCCACTAATTTCAGAAGGCCAAATGAGTAACCATGACAGAACTTTGCCTGAAAGGTCGGGCCATAATATAATGAAAGGCAAAATACAATAGGAATCCATCCTAATGATTGTTTTGTTATGCAACAGGAAGGTGCAGTGTTATTTCATTAACCCTTCCCAAGGACAGCATCCCTTTCTGTTCAAAAGAGAGGCAAGCACAGGAAAAGCCATACTCTTACAGTATAGGAAAATGGTGACCGTAGCTGGAATCTATATACTAGGTACAAGGGAATTACCTGTATTTCTTGTTGCCAGTTGGGCATTTAAATGAGCCATGCTAAGGATGATTATGTAAAAAATAAAATGAGCTCCTGCAAAGCAGTGTGGATTAACATTGAAAAGCAGCAGGCAGTGGTAAGTCAGGGTTGCTAATACATCATCCTGCTTTCCAGTTGAATGAAAGGCTAAAAATTCAATTTTTCAGGACCCTCGGTGAATCCTCGTATGCCTTTTGCTACCAAGAAACTACTTCTGATATTAATTCTCTATGAAATAAAGAGCCAATATGCTATAGGGGCCAATAGAAATTCATACAGACTGTTCTCAAAAGCTTTTGGGTCAGTGCCTGTATACGCTGTAGAACTCCAGATGTCATTATCTGTGTTGAAATATATGTTTGAAATGGAAAACGAATTGTATAGTAAGGCTTTGATTATGTTGAATAATATTTTCCTTATAAACAGGATTATTAGGTTCTTTGCATTAGCTGCTTTTAAAATAATGATAGAATGTAGAAAGAATAATGCAAAAACTAAAAGGATACATACAGCACTTCTCAAGGGTTCACTAACTTCAGAGATTATGCTCAAGATATATGTGATGGTACAGAAAGTTGATTTTAAAGGAAGAAAAAAGAGAAGGAGGGAAGCCTGTTTCACTTAGGGAACTGCCTCATAACCAAGCTTTGTGCAGGTTCTGAAAGACCATCCTTGCTGCCTCCTTCCAGGTTCACTGACTTAAAATGTTTTGTTCAAAGCATCGTCCTTGTTTGAAGATCTATTTTCTCTGATTGATATTGGGCAATTTGTATACAAGTTAAAATTTTTATTAAAAACTTCCTAATATGATAACACAACTGAAAGTTAAACTCCTGTGACATCCGAGAACAAGATTCCAATATCTATGTTGGGCTTTGTCTTGATTGGAGAAATTCATACTGTACATTGATTTGTTTAGCGCTTACTTGGGTATATTTAACAAAATGTTATGCAAGTGATGACAAAATAGATCTCCAAGTAAAATATCGTATTATCTTGGATTAATGAAATGATCTAGTCTTTTCCTAAAGAGGGAAAAACATTTCCTTAAACCACCAACACATATGGCCAAAGAGACGAGCACTGGGAGCAATAATATTTTCTCACAAGGAAGTATTGTTGAACTCGTTGTGTGGTCTGCATCTTTTAACAATGTTCAGATGCTACACTGTGGTCTGTATTCCTGCTAAAGCAGTAAAGGTTGTGAGAAGTTACTGGGGAATTTATGACACATTTAACTTCATTTTAAATGAACTATTTCTCCATATTTGCCCAAGTGGAATATTTTGGTAGTCCCATAGGCATATACCGGATCCTGGGGTCCCCACTATCCTCAGGTTGACAAAGATTCTATTATTCCAAATTTAATTTTCTGGCAAAACCAATATATAGTTATGCATGTGAAAGCATGTGCAGGAAATGCCTTCTGCTGCCTTGGGTGTCAGTGACACAATGTCAGTGGATGTAGCGCTTGGGATCTAGGCCTGGTTTTATTTTATGATTAATAAAGAAAAGAAGTGCCTTTTTTCCTGAGTGTGTACTTTTTTTCTTATAGGTTTTATATTTGTTTCTCCTAATCCTTCTTTTATTCAAATGGTGACCAGATTTGTTCTTCCTTGGAATGGTGGTTATCATGCTACCCAGGGAGTTACACCTGGCTTCTATTTGCCTCTCATACCAGAAATTGTAGTTATTATTGCTAAGTATACTGTCTGCTGCTTTGTCCTCTTGTATGCTTCATTGTGACAGATTTGAGTTCAATTTCGTTAGGAGGGACTTAGAGGAAGTCAAAACAAGGTTAATGACTTACCTGAAGTGAATTACAAATGAGATTAGAATTTGAGGTCCTGCCTCAAAACCTTTACTCCAGGCACTGAACAATGCTGGTTTCATCTTTACTTAGATCCATGATGCATATTAATGCACAGAAATTTTACTGGCAACCAATGGATTGTATAAGGATTGCTGCTTGTAAATATAACAATGCTAATATAAGCCTCTGCTTTGTTTATATCTATTGTCTCTACAGTAAATATATATATTTCCATGAGTGATAAAATGACCAGAGAAGAAAATGTTTAACAGAATTAGTGGGAATAGTGAGAAGATGTGATAAGAAAACTTCAGTGTCACCTCAGGTATGTGTCTATATCCTTTGCTTTTTCATCTGCGTCGGACTGATTTCTTTCTGTGTGGTCTTGTCCAAAAAGGAAGGTATATCCAAAAAAAGGAGAATGTTCCTTCAGTTGATTAAACTACTAGGTTAAATTTTCGGAAGATCATTGCTACTCAAGTAGCTATGTTACTTTGTCTAATTGACATACTATATGTATTTGCTATGATCTAGAAGTACTAAGCTGCATGTGGGAATTTACAATCTGAGCAGCATCCTTGCTGAGCCAACTGTCAATTTCTTGGAGCAGAGAGTTCTGCGGAATAGACTCTTTCTGATTTTGTTTTAATTTTTTTTAGCTTTAAATTTCCATTTAGGGTGGAAAAATCTATTTTAAAATGGGATTCTGTTCTAAGTAAAGCTTGAATGCAAGTGGACTTCAATTTGGCCTTAGAATCATTTTAATTCTGATTTAATTTTTAGAACTTTAAATAGAAGAACCTGCTTTTCTAATACAAGTGCTTACGATCAGTTTTGTGTGAGGAGTCTAACTGTTTTGCTAGTAAAAATCAGTTGTTCAAGACCTTTGCTCTGAAAAAGCATTTTCTAGGATAAGTGACTAATTTTTTTTTCCATAGAGTATACCTGTTTCTTCCCTATATCTACTCCAAATCTCCCCTCTTTTGGTTTAAAACCATTCCCCCTTTTTCTGTCGCTACAGGCCCTAATAAAAAGTCTGCCCCTGTCTTTCTTATAAGCCCCTTTAAGTACTGAAAGGCTGCTCTAAGGTCTCCCCAGAGCCTTGTCTTCTCCAGGCTGAAGAGCCCAGCTCTCTCAGCTCGTCCTCACAGGAGAGCTGCTCCAAACCTCCAGAATATGCTTCTCTGCCTTCTCCCTAAAGCAGCGTTTACAGGAGGATGCGGTACCTCTCTGTCGTCGGACATAACGTTGGACAGGTTATTCAATGTTAAGTTTTCTTCTGTTCAATAGTCAAGTAATCCAAAGCTAGGAGGGTGGTCTTGGCTAACAAAGCCAGGCATACAAGCAGCAAAGAGCCCGATTCTGCCTAAAAATACTGATGCTACAAGCAGCAAGGAATGAGGGGTATGTGCAGAATCAGACCCTCCAAGAAAACTGTTCACTTATATGGGCAAATATTTGCCATGCCTCTTCAGTAGATCATGGAATCTGTTATCCCTAGGGCCAGGGAAACAATTTTATAGGCCTTTTGTTTTCTGTTGTCCTTATTTGAGCATATCCCTTGGACTGTGTTTCACTCAAGAGGAAGCAGCTTTGCATTTCCAGTTCTGTAATATTCAGTCAGTGACAAAGCAGCAACACATTCATCAAAGCACTGAATTCATTTGCAGAAGTACCAATCTGTAGCTAATTTGAGTGTGTAGCAGGGAAGAGACCGCATTTACTTTTATTTGCTATCTTATAATCCACCTCCAGATGCATGTGGTGTTCAAAATTTATTACAACTTAGCTATTTCTTATTAGAGGTGGAATATAATTGGCAATATAATTAGTAAAGACAGAGAAAGGAAATATTTTTGGGAAGAAAACAATCTGATAGTAATCAGACCTGAACTGGTTTTCTTACCTGCCCTTAAGGCTTCCTACACCCTAGAAAATTGTTCAGCACTGTATCTGGAAGAAATGAAGTGTTGGATATCATTAATTCTTTAAAGGTTTTTTAAAACAATACCATAACTGGAAAGAAATCTGATGGATGCCCTGGAATTTATCAGGAGGTCACATGGCAGTCAATATACATTTTGATAAAGCTTATTTTCAAAATGATTGTTTCACAGTTAGTTTTACACTGGAGCCTCATTCTTTGAGACAGTATTGTATCATCATATGAGAATAGCTCATATGTATTAAAAGAATAAAGTAAAACACTTCCCTCTGTGCTATAATACATGTAAGGAATGGATTGATTAAATCTGAAAAGTAATATGTGCCTCAAAGCCTGAGCAAGCTGGGACTGAGCAGGAAGCAGTACCAGATATTTTTAGTTTTATTCTGCATACAAATGAAGGAGACTCGAATTCTTACACTTTGATTTTGACCTGATTTATTGTGAGGACCAGGTTAATAATTAGAAAAACACTGGATCAAACTTACATGCTGCATTGTTCCTTCTTAAAGATAAGGTGTAAAATCCAGTTGTCTTACAAGCGAGTACTTGATGTGTTCTGGAAAGCTTATGTTGCCTCTTGTGATATCACATCTTTTCCACGGCCCATAGTACAAGCCATATCAACACAGCTATACGGCTATTCTGTGTAAACCCAAACTCCCAAAAGGAAGACTACATGTTTGCTAAATGTAGGAATTTCAGGGCATTGTTTATATCAAAATATTAAAAAAACAGAGAATCAGAGCTTCATACTTGATAAAATACGCTGGTTTTACCCATAAAGAATATAATGGTTAAAACAGTTTTAAATGTGTCCAGTGCAGAGCAAATCTAGCAAAGGTGCAATATCTTTCAACTTGAACTAATACAATCAGTATTTTTCTCTTGAGACAGAGTATTAAGAAATAAGCCTGGAAACAATAAAGAATAAGGCAATAAGTGAGGCATTGTAGACTAATATTAGAAAACAATACGTCAGTGTTGATGCTAATTGAAAACATGTACTCCAATATATGTCAATGGATCCTGAAACTGAGTTTTGGGGACGCTAATTATTTTCATGGTTGCTTGGTGGATTGGTGTCGTGAATAAATATGGAAACCGAAAAACGTGAAGGGAGGAATGTGCGGAAGTTGTCTAATCAGAAATGGATATTCACTTGCATTAATAAAGAATAAATCTTTCTCAACTTTAAACTATTGGTTCTCAGTCCTCCTGGAGCTTTTAAAAGACTTTCAATATGAAGAATAAGGCTTTGAAGTGCAGCAATACTATGTGTTCCTATTTTAATTTGTTTTTCAGCTGATGCGTTTGGGCTCAGTTGTGTGCTGGGCAGGAGTGCTGGAAGGGTTGTCTGGTCAGAACACTTCTGCATTTGGGAATGCTCTTGGTATAACTGGGATGTCAGAGACTTAAGAGCAAGTATCAGTAAGAGCATCAAAATCCTCAGCTTACACAGATGTCTGTAGCCATGGCTCTGCATGGCATAGTATGTGCACTCAAATCTCAGCACCCTTGGGAAGTGTTATTACTTAGTTTACTACTCTTGAAGAGGACAGGAAAATACATGATGAAAGTACGTGAATTCCCAAAAAGCATCACTCTTAGCTAAGGGGGAGTATAAACTGGGGTGAAAGATCTGAATTGCTTATAAAAAGCTTAAGTTTTGTCAAAGTCAAATGTTGCTCTGAAATGAAAAAAAAAAAAGCACTGAAATATTTTGATTTTTTTGAACTTCTCATTTATTTTCTCAATTGAATTATGAAGAATCAATACAGCACTCTGCAGAATGCTTAGCTAGCCCTATAGAAATTCTGTAACAAGTCTGCAAGACACACTGCAGAATCCCACAAACCACACTGCAGAGATCCCGAACTTTTCAGCCAGCAGCAGTGGTGCGAAAGATGTGGATGTTTATCTGGGCAGGTGTATATGCAATCCTAGCCATTGCTGTAACCGTGGACTACTTTTGGAAAGGAATAAGACACTAAGAGTCTTGTCCTGCAAAATATCAAATTATTTCAGCTCAAATTATTGCTGTGTAATCTTTCAGCAAAAATTCTAGAGGTGTATCTACTCTTGTGACCAAACCCAATAATGATTGATAGTTGGTGATGATCATCTGCTGAGTGCTTGAACTTTTATTTGTTTTCATATAATTCCTAAATATGAGATAAATGAAACAATTTATTGAAATATGAACTTAATATTCTTATGTAGCATTTACTAAATTGCAGGGACTGACAGTGGCAGCTGTATGTGGAGCAGATATGCCTGTTACTGAAATACCGCACAGTTACTCTGGCTGAGTCTTGCGTGCAGAAGGATTTCTTCTTGACAACAGTCCTGTAGATTGAGGGTGCCTGGGCTGGTTCCTCTGGATGGAGGTGTCCTGTCATGTGTTGTCTGTGTGGTAAGGAAATACCACTGCTTTGTCCACTTTTCTGTGTGAAATAAGTCTGGGGTATCTACTTTGGAAACTTGTAGAAATAAGATGTTGCAGGAGACTGGATGACTGGACTGGCTCCGTGGCAGAATTTTCCTCATATTGCTGGTAAGTAATGAAAAGTTATGACAACTGGATAGAAGTCTGGGTTTTTCTAGAACTAGGATTTCGCAAATGAAGTCCTTAAATGCCAAGATCAGGGAAGAAATTGGAATATGTCTGGGCTGCATGATGCGGAGCTGTAGAGGGGTATCCAGCCAACTCAGAGATTGCAAGTAGGATATATGTGCTAGGAGAGCCCTTCCCCGTTTGTACTCTGCTTTTCAGTAGCTCCTTTACCCATCGCTCAAGCACTTCCACAAGGCGCTTTGAGCAGCGCAGATATGCTAACAATTCAATTCCTGCTGGCCGTGGGGACTGGGCATTGATGGCACTCACATGTCAGCATGGAGACCAAACGGCTGGTCTGAGAGTGCATTCTTTCAGATAAGAGTGGTGGTCTTGTAAGAGAACTTGCACAGCTTTGCCTGAGTTGTTGCCTTTCTGTATGTAAACAGTTCCTAGTATGCTAAATCTGGCAAGTGAACTTCAGAAACAGCCAGGCAAAGTGCTAACTGCAGTGCGATTTACTCATAAAACCAACAATCTGAGTTAATATTTTAGAAAATGCTGAATGGCCTTCACGGAAGGATCTCACCCAGCAACTGACTTTGAGGAAATGGGAAATGTGCTGTTTCATAACAAGCAAGAGGGGAGATGTTATTTAAACAAAGAACAAATCTGTTTTGCTTGGGCAAAATGTTAAGGTAGTTTAGGGAGAAGAAAAATTGTATAAAAATGGCAGAAAACCAAGGTTTTCTCAAAGGTGTATCTGAAAATCTGCTTGAAATATGTGGGTTTTATGCCAAGTGGGATTCTGAGGCTTTCAATTAAAAAAAGGCAATGCAATACTGAACTGTTGAACTATGGCTGTGTCAGCTTCACAGCCTGTTCAAGTAAACCTCAATGAGCTGAAGAATAATGCAGTTTGCTTCCCAAAAAATCTACATGGGAATTTACAGCAAATGAACTATTTATTTTGGAATTCTTCTAACAGACTCAGAACTGTTGCTTTGGTTAGTGTGCTCATTTAACATGTTCACATTTACGGCATGATCAGGTCTTTGCCAAATGCCATTTTTGGGTGAATATAACACAGCATCTACAGCAGGAAGGAAACCTATGGAAATTGCTGGAACTTGCACTGAAACTGGACTAGACCAAGCTATTGAAAAGATAAAGGATTCTAATTCTATCACTACTCCAGATGAGAGTTCATGTGTTATTCAGTTATTCAATAGTAGGCTTTTCAAGCTACCTTGGTTCTTGCATAACACACTGTGTATTTCGCTGTCACTTTAATCATGTTAAACTCTTGTTTCCATTTCCTTTGATCTATCCATTTCTTGTTATACAAATATTAAAACTGTTAAACATCTCTTTTCTCTTTATATGCCACCTGTGTCTCGTCTGATGGTAACAGTCATTCCTGCCTGGGCTTTGCTCAGAAATACAGAGCTCTACAGTCATTAGTCAACTTCATGCCTAATAATTTTTGTTCCTGTGTATATGCTGTGCTACCTCAGAAGCTGGAGTGTCCTGAACTTTCCAAGAGTACCGTTTTTCCTTACCTTGAAATCTGTTTTGAAAGCCTGAGCCTGCAGAGTCATTTACACACGGACTACCTTGAGTGCACATTATAAAAGCATTGCCCAGCTTCACCTTGACAAGTTTACTCTTGCTGTCTTTGACGCCAACTTTTATCCTTGATTTGAAGTGTCTCAGGGCACAGATTTTGCTTTCCTGTCTGTTGCAGACTAATGCCAAGTATTAACTGGTATTTTAGTGATGTACAAATATGCGAGAGACTTGAAAATTTGCATTATAGAGACTAAAAATACATTGTAAACTAAGAAGGGGTTATAACAAAGGTTTGATCACAAAATACAAGGTTTTATTTCTTCTTTCCTACATTTGCAGTGAAACCTTTTGTTCAAATGTACTCAAAAAGTACAATATTTTTGTGACTTGGTGCCCCCTTGTCACTAGTAAAGCCACTTGATACGGTGTCCTGGATGTATATGGTGTTAGTGAAAGCTGAATGCTTCCTGATGTAGTGAATTACAACTATATTGATGTTATAGTTCTAATGAAAAACCTTGGTTAACTGAAGTATCACACTTGATAATACAGCACGTCTTGGCAGTACTCCCGTGCTGACCCTTTTGTAATGATACAGCATAGGGCAAGAGGGTTCATCAAGGCCCTAGACCTAAGACTACACTAATCTTAGTTTCATCAGGTTTACACCGTTTGTCACATGCTGGAATTTTGAGGATTTACTATTGGTGCATATTCCAGCTACTGTGTAAGTCTGACCTGCTCTTTATGTTTAGACCTTAATGAACAATGCCTTACTTTACATCTCTGAACTGTGATGGGAGTTTTTCTCATCTTAAAAAGCAGTGAAGGACTCTGGCATAACCTGAGGATAGTGGGAATACAAAGAATGTGGGCATAAATCTTAAATTGAATTTTTTTCTAACCTTTTGAATGGCACTGTTTTATAGCAAAGAAATATGAGATGAAGTTACTTCACTGGGCCTCCCTCTCTGTGCTAATTCTCATAAAATAAAAAATCTCTTGCTTTTCCTAAAAATGGGTGACCCGGCACTGCCAAGATTCATGCGGGGTAATCAGCTATTGAGGCTGAGATTTCTCTAAGAATGGCAAGCTTTGGCCAACATTCATTTTCAATTTGCAACAAAACCAAAAAGGCTTGTGTCATGGTATTTTAAGAGAGTTTAATTTCTGTAGGGCAGCTAGGCATGGAAAATATTAACAGAGATCAGGAAACATTCAGGTTTCACACACCTCATCCACTGGACAGCATAGCTCCTGAGTTGAAACGTGGCAGCTAATCATTCTTTCATTATAACAAATTGCAAAAAAGTTGGAGTATTTAATGAATACATGTGAACAAAAGACTATGTTTAAATATATAGGAGAAAATACTTAAGCTGGTTCTTCTGCACTGAAGCTATCGAGCACTCGCTGTGTAGCTGGCTGCTCTGGTTTGTACCTCTGCAGAACCCCGAGGGGAGCCGGGGGTCTTCTCTCCCCAAGTGACAGGCGCTGGCAGTGCTGTGTGTACCTACAGCTGGAATCAAGCAGCCTTCTCCAGCTGACCCAAGATTACAGTTGGCTTCTTTTAGATGCAGCTGCGTGCAGCCCTTAGCCAAATGGATGGGTCATCATGATGAGGGGCCTCTGAAAGGAGAAGGATACGGAAAAAATGGAAGAAAACTGCCAAAGTGCCTCCTCTAGCAAAGCAAGCTGCTGTAGAGAGTAACGTGAAGTGCTCTTGTTTTTGTATAGTCACATTTAAAAAAATCTAACAGAAAACACTCAAAGTCCTAGAAATTTGTTATTAGTCAAGATGTTTATATGCTCTTCCCCTGAAGATTAAAGAAATTATTTTTAAAAGGGTCAGAGGCTTTATTTGCAATAAAATAGTGAATTTGAAATGAATGCTGGAGTGTTAAAAACACACACAGAAAAAACAGTGTTCAGGGTGTTAATGATTTGTGGTTCTAATTTTCACTCAATTCTCTCTCGGATTTTGTTGTTCTGTGTAAGTCCTAAGTTTGTGAGGATGGCACATCTTTCTTAATATATTTCCACACTGCATAAGTAGGGAAGGCTGTAACAGCTGTGATCATTTCTCTGGAGATGCACATGATCTGTAGCAGCAGGAAGAAAAGTAAATATAGCTCTATACTGCCTCTGGGCCTATGCCCTTCTTCTGAGGCTGCCAACTGGTAAAGCAGAGACTACATAGGCCACTGATGACAGGCAGGGATCTGGGAATTTCAACAGCACTTTCTCAGATCTTTGCATCACCTTGCACTGGCCATATTTCCTTCACATAAGAATTCTTTACTGCTTTATCTGTTTTAGAGCTGCTTTGCATTGCTGGACCCAGCTTAAAGGATGGGAGTCAAACCATACAGTTTGGTTCCGAGCAAATATGCAGGTGATAGCTCGGGTTAACAAGCTGATTTTAGTACCATGGGATCTTGAATTCACTGTCTCCATATCAAACCTTTTCAACTGACAACCTTAAGATGTTTGACTCTCTGTCCCTCCTGTAAACTCAGTCTGGAAATGCAAGATGATTCTGAAATAGGTATAGCTTCATTGCTGTGAATGAAGCTAATCTGCTTGCGCTGTTATGTCTCACAATGTAAGGTTGTTGACATTATATTTGTGTGCATTTTATGAACTTAAAAACTGCCAGGAAAACAGACATTTCTGTGTTTGACTGGTTTTATTCCTCTCTTTGCTCGAAGTAGCCCTATGGTTGGTTTACACCTGGAAGCTGTTCTCCATGTAACGGTACACTGAATTCCTTTGCCTCGTGCATCTCAGTCGCTTGGAGGGCTGCTGCAGCAGTTATACAAATGGTATGGGCAGAACACCCTTGCAGTCTGTGGCTGCCAGGCTTTGGGGATGCACAGCCAGCCCTGTGGTTAAATGGGTGAGAGACATGGATGCTGGAATGTGATGCTGACTTGAATAAGGGCTCTAGGAGACTGAACAGCTGTACAGACCATTAAGCTTGACTTTACTGGGCAAACTGTGAACAACTTAAAAAAAATTGGTAGGCGCATGGGGAATCACTGTGGCTTTTGGAGATGTCACATTTCACAAACCTGTTAAGAGTTCCTTGAAGGATTGAATGAATATGAGGATAAGGGTGATCTAGTTGATACTGCTGGTGCTACAGCTCTAAACTAAGGCCCATTTCTTGATCAATAGTCTACAAATAGGCCATTCATGAGCACTGTGGCTGGAGGTTTGAGGAATTATTAGCAATTTTGAGAGCTGTGCTCTACCATCTTCACCCAAGCTGCGGAATCTCTTGGACTGCTAAACCATTAATTCTTGGACCGACAGTGGATTGTGGGTACATGGAGCACTTCTTACATGCAGAGCCATGGAGATGAGGAACTGAACAGAATAGACTGTAGATTTGAACCATAAGTGCAAAGTGTTGAAATAAACTACATTATAACATAATGGACGTCATCCTCAGATTGCACATATGTGATCTATTTAGCAACCTCACAAGAGCCTTGTGTAAGATTGCCTCTTAAATCTTAAGAGTATTTATTTTCGTGATATCTTACGCAGAGAATGCACAGAATTTTTAAAATAGTTTTCATTAGCACATGTATCTGCCAAGATTCAATTCGAGGTTTGAACACCAACAGATGGATCTAATATTTTCATTCGGATGAAACAACAAACTGTCATTGTTTATTGTATGCTTGATTAATGCGCTTTGGTGTTGTCTTGATAACTTGAAGCAGTGGCTTTTCCTTTCATAATAACACATTTTGTAATATATTTCCTCTTTGTCTCAGATACAGACTTGGCTCTGGTCACTGGTGCAAATGACAGCAGCACAGGAAGATCCCAGTTCTGTTATCACTGGCATGGCAGTGCTGGAACTCTGGGAAACAAGGAAAGGTACTAAAAACCAGCGACAGAGTTCAGTCCAGTGTTAGTTATGATATATTAATTTCTCACAAGAAAAGTGCCAGCATGTGTAGAAACAACAAATGTCTCTTCTAAATTGATGTCTCACAAGATGAATATACACAAGTTTAACTGAAAATGGCCTATACAGGGAGAGCAGAACTTTGCAGGGGTGTAGAAAAAGAAATCCTGGTCATTTCCATAGGACCATCCATATGCTGGAACAGCTACAGTTTTACACGTTACTTTGCTTGATTCAAGATTTTTTTTTTCTTATCCCATTATATCTTTTTAATGGGTTTTCATTTTAAAATGAGCAAAATCAGTTAGGCTATGCCTATGTTATAGATTATTCTGCACTCAAGAATTTGGCAGTATAGTTTTGTCAGCAAATTCCCTGGCAGCTGCTTCAGGCATCAGTTTTAAACCAGTTACCCAGAATAAAGTAAGCCATATTCAAGGAAAAGAGGCAGGTTTTGGTAATATAAAGGTTTCTGTTATATTTTTGGCCAACTGTCATGATGGCAAAGAATGCAAGCGTTTTTGTGCTCTGAACTGACACAGGTATGCGGATTGAAGCCAATACTGTAAACGCTTTGGGTGAGGTTAAAAGAGGAAGCAGCGCGATCCAACTGCTTCAAGTAGACTGAGCTGATTTACATGATGGTTCTGGGAACTGAAGCTGTATCAAGTTGCTTCCTTGTCTGCTGTAAATACGAAAAAATTGGCTGTGCAGCATTATTTGGCCCAAAGGAAGCCTGTGAACAGAGACAGCTTAGCTAGAATGTTTCAGCTGCATAGGCCAATCACTAGAAAATGCAGGTTCGGGTCAGCTGAAATTCATGCTACTTTTGGCAAACACTTTAGTAATGAAATTGAATCCCCAAAAATTACTTTTGAAAGAAATAAAACATTTATGATGTTCCTGAAATACAGAATTTTTATCTAGCATTAGCAGCAACGTTTGAAATTAAGTCTGTAGTTTCAGCTTGAGAAAACTCTTTATTTTCTGGAACCTAAAGTATTGTTCTTCTGTAGAAAAAACACTAAGGATACTTTTTATTTTCCGACTTAAAAAGTCTGATTCTGCTCAATTTTTTAGCATCTGTCTCTAAAGCAATTAGCTCCAGAAACTACTAAAACAGACATTCAGGCTGGGAGGCTGGCATTCAAATATGGCTTTTAAAAGACTTGCTGATTATATGGGACACTTCAAAATGGAGCACGTCCTAGGAATGTGTTTTATAATTTAAATCTTAATTGAATCACAGAATCACAGAATGTCAGGGATTGGAAGGGACCTGGAAAGCTCATCCAGTGCAATCCCCCCATGGAGCAGGAACACCCAGCTGAGGTTCCACAGGAAGGTGTCCAGGCGGGTTTGAATGTCTGCAGAGAAGGAGACTCCACAACCTCCCTGGGCAGCCTGGGCCAGGCTCTGCCACCCTCACCAGGAAGAAGTTTCTTCTGAAATTTAAGTGGAACCTCCTGTGTTCCTGTTTGAACCCATTACCCCTTGTCCTACCATTGGTTGTCACTGAGAAGAGCCTGGCTCCATCCTCCTGACACTCCCCCTTTAGATATCTGTAAACATGAATGAGGTCACCCCTCAGTCTCCTCTTCTCCAGCTCCAGAGCCCCAGCTCCCTCAGCCTTTCCTCACACGGGAGATGCTCCACTCCCTTCAGCATCTTTGTTGCCCTGCACTGGACTCTCTCCAGCAGTTCCCTGTCCTTCTGGAGCTGAGGGGCCACAACTGGACACAATATTCCAGGTGTGGTCTCCCCAGGGCAGAGCAGAGGGGCAGGAGAACCTCTCTGACCTACTGACCACCCCCTTCTAACCCACCCCAGGTACCATTGGCCTTCCTGGCCACAAGGGCCCAGTGCTGGCTCATGGTCACCCTGCTGTCCCCAGGACCCCCTATGCTGCTCTCTAATAGGTCATTCCCCAACTTATACTGGAACCTGGGGTTGTTCCTACCCAGATGCAAGACTCTATACTTGCCCTTGTTATATTTCATTGAGTAGAAGTAAGGTTTTCTATGATGAAAGCCTCAAGTCATAAAGTTATGTTTAAAACCAGGACTTGTAGACATTAATAGATGTAGATGTTAATAGGACTGGAGATTAGATCTAATCATTTTTGATAGCATGTCTGTTGAAGATGGTACTGAGACATCAAATGTCAGAAAAAATGAAGGGTCTGTGTTATTTAACTCCCAGACAACTTGGTTTATTAAAGTTACATGTTATTCCAGATCATATGCACAAAAATGTATTCTCACGGAGGAAAATCTAGGTCTTACCTCAGTTTGGTAAGACAGAAGGTATATTATAAAATTTACAGTTATATTAATAGATTTACATACTGTTGTTTGTAATAAAATCACATTGAAATTGAGTAAATAGTAGCCTAAACCAAGGAATTGATAAACTAATTGCATATTACTACGTAAAAAAATAATAATCTGAGAAACATTGATTCTGGTTTAATTATTTTGTAGCACGTAATCACAAGATAGCAAAGAGAACGTGATGTTGCATTATATATAATATGAATTTTCCATCAAGGGTCACGTGTGTGTGTGTTCACTGTAGGTGTTCGTGCACATGGTTACTGGAGACCAACGGCTCTTCCTCAGCAGCAGGGTGGGTGCATTCTTGCTCCTCTTCTCTGCTGAACGAATGGCAGAGCAAGATCCACGGCATTTCTGCCATGCAGGTGAGTCAGAATTTCTGTGGCATTCAAAACCCTCTACATTTATTTTGCAGTTTTATTCTTTTAATTGTTTTGAAATAACCTGTTTGCCCCTTTGGCCTCTTTTAGCATGCCCTATTTTCTTTTTTCTTTTACAAATCAAATACTTCATTGCTTCTTGGAGACACAAAGAAAACATGATATTTTACAAAATAAGAGTAGGAATTACACTGGACTTATTAGCAGTAATATTCACAATGGTGAAAACGTATGAAATATTATTTGTTTTTCCAGTGTATTGTTTGGAGTGATAATTCAGTGCTTGTGCTGGATATTGTGTCCAAACTTAACAAATGAATTCCTAGTCAAATTCCACATCCACGTTACATTGACATTGCTCTGTATATCTAATGGTTTATTATTTAATTTGGTAAATACTGATAACACACTTTGATTTTCTTTGTCTTTACGTTCCCTAAGATAGAAACAGCACAGAAGAAAATCTTTGGCTTGTGTCCTAATGCATTTATCGCTGGGAGAGAAGTATATATTCATATTTACACTGGTACACATACTTATGTATACCTCTTCTGTCTCTCTTGTCAGAAAACCAGATATTTTACCATCAGAACCTTTGAAGCAATAATATTCAGCCTTTAGATTCCATGCTGAGTTCAAGTGGCTTATGGGCCCAGCTTCATATGTAGAGACATGTTATTCAGAGACAGAAATGAACTACAGGTAAGTGAAGCGCACAGGATCCCACGTTGATTAGGGCTCAATCCTGGGTATACTGGTGTGGAGGATTCTCTTCTTCTCATTCTTCTGTGGTATCTTCTAACATCCTATTGCAACACCAGTGGTCTGAAACGTCAGCAGAAAAATCACAGTTGATTTGAATGTGATAACAGTTCCAGTATTACTGAAGTTAAGACAAAAATGTCCATTTTCAGTGAGGTGAAAATACAAAGTCTGTTTTGCATTAGAGAAGTAGTTTCTACCTCTTGCTGTGAGACTCAACACCACCACTATGAGTGTTTTTAGAGTTTGATGTGATGCACAACTTTCAAAATCCTACAGCATCTGATTTCTCTTCAGAACCCATGAAGTGGCAGCGATGTGTTGTCTTTCCCAGCGAGTGAACGGGAAGCATGTAGTAAATTTTTCATATAAACACTTTGAATCGTTGGGATTAGTGTCACCAGTAAAAATCAACATTCATACTAATGGCAGGATTGGAGTTTTACTAAAATAATGTCTCAAGACAAGGGATAACGGATCAGGAATTATGTTGAGTAGTTCAATACCTTAATCTGTGACCTCATATTTTGGTATCAGCAGATCAGCATCTTAGTGCCACACAATCTTTTCATCTTAGTGGGAAAGCTTTCCTGTTTTAATGCTGCTGCAGTCACGGTTTTGCTGCAAAATGGCTTTGTTGCAAAACAAGTTTGATGAAATCAGCTGATGCGCAGCTTCTTGGAATGCTTTGAGACACAGATTAATGGTAGCTGGGAGTATAATAAATGCATTATAGTAAATGATGGGAAACTAATAGGAAAATTTCCCCCCTTCTTATTTTGGTATTTTCAAAGATAGGGATAGGTGGAATGGATTTTCACATCACACTTTATATAAGTGTGCTATGAAGACATTTATGAAGACAGACTGATTTTTAAAGTATTCAGGCGAAATATTGAAGCTCAGTGCAAGAGAAAAGCAAGAACAGGTTGCTGCGTTACTCTGCAACTGGGCCTGAAGACGCCTACGTGGAAACCAGGTGGGCTCAACTGGAAAAAACAAAAACGTCGAGCAGTAGCAAAGGATTTAAATCCGGTGAGATTACAAGTGCTTTGGAAGGTTCTGCTGTAGATTACAAGTTGCCATCTCTTTTCAGTCTCCATGTATCTTTACCCCATGCACTGACATGACCTTTTATTCAACCTCGGCTTGGATGACATTCATGCTGCCTTCCAGGAAAGGAATTGTTTTATGCAGCTCCCTCTTATTAATTTTAAAGAAAGGATTAAATACTCCCTCTGACCAAGCATACAGGCACGCTAAAGTGACGCCACTTCACGCTCCTGGCCAAACAAAGAACAAAAATACCCACAATAAGCAAAAGCAGATGGCTTCGGTGGCAGGAAATGAATGAGCCAGACTGCAGGTGAAATGGTTCTCTGAACACATCGCGCAGGTTTGTAATGACAGGTTCTTTGTTATCTGGGGCCTCCCCACAGGGGGCCAGATGTCTTCTGTTGTGAAAGGAGATAGATAGAGATGCCCTTCCTTTTCCTCCCCCTTTAACTTATGGCTGTTTAAGTTACTGCTAATGGAAGTAGAAGCCTGTTTTCCTCCTTGCTCTCTGATGTTTTTGGAAACAGAAGAGATAGTTAGTGAAGGGTTATTCTGATATGAAAGAAAAGGCCCAGAACTGGCCTTTACCTCCCCATGACCCTCATTTTAAAGAACAGGGAGGTCAGTGCTGCTAATTGCACTTGAAAGGATTAACCACTTGTTTGCTTTCGTTTGGTGGAACAAAATCAGTCTTCAGCCTCAAAGCTGCAAAAATGTATTGGTGGTATTGAGACATTTTCAGGGTGAGATAGATGACCTGGTTGGTTTGGCTTTTTATACCAGTATTGAAATTAGAGGATTTAAATATTTTAACAGAGGGGAGAGCAGGAGATGGGAGAGAAGGAGCAACTACATCTGCTGCTCAGAAGAGATTTGCAGCAGAAGTGACAATAACCTCCTTCCTGCTCTCACACAAGGTTATCACAGGAATATCAACATTGTTACAGATATTAGATGTGCCTCTGTCACTTGGTATAAGAATGACTCTTGCATTACACTGAGGTTGCACTGGAAGAAGGAGAATCTGAACCCAATTCCTGGACACAGTGTTCCAGATGTAAAGTCTTTTCTGTACGTTGATTCCACCTGAGAATTAACTTACTTTTTAGAATAAACTATTAATTCCTGTTGTTCAAATAAAGTGAGGTCCACAAAACTTAAATTTTGAAACCATTTTTAACCTTGTGAAACTATTTTCCAAAAGTAACAAAGAACAGCTTATATAAGCTTTTATCTGACTTCTGCTTCTTAAATAAAAAAACATGTTTTCAGGGAAATGTGTCTTGGAAGTAACTCCTCCTCTCCCCCCAGATTCTTCTCTCTGGTTCTTGTAAAACATTAGGTCAGCAGGTTCATTTTATTCTGGTTTGTTTAAAGTGGGTGAAAGTTTCCTTTTCAAGCTATTATACTTCTGTCATTTTTTTTAAGAAACATTACAACAATCTTTGTTTAAGAAATACAAGAACAGATGGAAATGTCAAAAGACTATCAAAATTCATACCAAAGGAAATAGCATTAATCATCGTAAAAAGCCAAAATAACCTCTCAATAGCAATAAGAACCAAATGAATATGAAATGTGTTGTTTCAACAGCACTGAGACATGGCTTATTTTATCTCATTGCCTGGCACATAAACTCGATATGTACGTATGTATATTTTTAAATGTTCTTTTTCACTCTAACTTCAAGCCTGTGTTGCTCATGGTGCTGTTTGTGTGCACTGATGTAACTAACAAGCATTTCTTTTTGCAAACGGAGATGTTTTCATTGTCCACCAAAATGCATTTTTATATTCATCTGCACACAAACCTGAAGGTAAGGATGACCTGCAGAGACTGTATCTTGTGTTTTAAGTGATTACTATTTTCACCGCAGTGGTTGTCTATGACCTCTGCCAGCTTTAGCTGGACTGGCACAGCGTGGCAAAGACACCAGTGTAATTACATTCACATGTGACGACTGCTACCCACCCCAGCGAAAATGTCATCAGCACAGATCACGTCTTATTTGTGCTGCTCAAAGTTGCACTATTACTGCAAAAGAAAAAATACAGCAGATTCATAGTCTGCTTAATTTAGGGAAGTCTTGTGAGAAATTTTGTGGTCAGAACCACCATCTTCCCTGTTTCTTGTCTCTGCAAATGACTTTGTTTGGGGTCCTACAAAAAGATCTACATGTTTCAGACAACTCCTGCAGTGCAATGAGCCCTTTCAGCTGCTTAGAATACAAGTATGTGGCATCTACAAAATTTTACTATGATACGCCATCGTGACATTTGTTAAGTTAGTGTTCCCCAAAATAATAATAATATTATATAATAATAAACTTAACTCATCTGTTTGAAAAAGTCTAAAATTATCCAAGAAGCTGGGAATTCTCTTAATTGTAACAGTATGTGAATGGTACTATATAAATCATGCACTGTAGAACGATGTTTAAAGAGATGGCTCTTTTCTGTTACTAGGACAATTTTCCAGAATTAATCTTGAAAATATATAATTTATATTCTATTCACTTAATTAATGTGGTCTTTCATTTTGTATTTGTGCTGCGCTCTTGCCCCCCCACCCCAATTAAATATCCTAATCGGTATTACTGGGTGAAACACAAAGTATTAATAACAATAAAAAGCTACCATACTAATTCCTTTTCAGAGTTGGAGAACTTTCCTTATGGCAAAAGGGGCCGAGTCCTCCTCTCCTCACCTCAGGCGATAGTCGCACTGTGATGAGCAGATCAGGTCCGTAGGTCAAACACAGCGATGTTTAGCAAAGCGTAACTGTGTTCAAATAAGTAATTCTGATCAGACTGCTCATCTGAGCAGTTCTACAGCCTCAAGCGTGCAAGACATGAGGTCTGCAGCTTACTTTTGGACAAACACAGTAGCCATTATTAAGAGTACAATCTATTTCCAGATTTCTGTTAGATAAAAACAGTTATGTTTGTGTAGTTTATCATTATAAAAGAAACAAAATAACATGCAGTGTTACTTACCTTCGGACAGACAGCTTACTCTTTTCCTGCACAACATTTGGCATTTTTAATCAATGTGTACATAAATGAAAAGAAAAAAAGCAGATTATCATATTGTCCTTTGTAGTTCTCTTTCAAAATCTCCTGATGATAGTCCACAAGGAAATAATAAATGGCTTCTATTGTGGAAAGGTACGTATCTGGCTTTCCTTTCTGATGACGCCAAAAGCAAGTCTTCCTTGTCTTTAACTCAATTTGCAGCAAGCCTGTCAAGAAAAAAGGCTGACATAAATTAGACACTGTGGATTGGTGGGTGGGATGCCAAGCAAGTGTTTAGTTTTGTTTTCTGACTAGATGGCTGCATGCAAACAATTTCCCTTCCTGTACCTTCATTATGCGTCCGTAAACCAGAGACAATGGTTTTATCCTCCTTTGTGGACCACTCTGAAATTTGATGAACAAGTGCTGTAAATCGCAGGCTACAATCCCCACGTTTGCATATTTCGGTTATCCTTTCATTCATACAGCCTCACCACCCTCGGTGAACTGCGGAGTCTGTTCAGATGGGAACAATGACACCCTAACCTACACAGACTCAACAATGTTCATAAAATGATTAATAAACCTCATCTTTTGCAAAGCTATTACCTTTCACATGTAAAATAGAATCCCTCAGACCGTTTGGCTAAACTGAGGAACATTTGCTAACAGCCAGACACGTTTCATTTATGTTTGTTAAGTAACTGAACTCTCACTGGGACTCCTCAGGACTACGACGGAACCTGGTCATTAATTTTATTAGAAACTAAAACCATTCCCACTTGAGATGAAAGAAAGAAATTTGGTCTCTGTAGGGCATATTAAAATCTTGTATCTACTATAGTCTGTTTTATTATTCAGATTAATTTTAAATGTGTATCTTGATATTTATGTTCCTTGAGATGCACAAACTACTCAAAATTAAAACCACCTTAACGTGTAATCACTTTGTAAGCAGGATGGACAGTTGGATTATGAAGAACAGTGTATACACCTGTCAATAATACCAGGATCAGGTTGTACATTTTTTTCTGAATGTTAAAGTCAGATTTACGTCGTGGGATGGTTTAGTACAAGTAATAGTAAAAATAACACTATGGTTTAATAATTGCTTATGGACAGAAGTTCAAGGTGCAAATTGGCCTCTAGCCCAGCACTTGTAATTAATTCTACACTTTTTACTTACAAACTGTTTAATTCTTTCTAGTGTAACTGCAAGATGGCTTTAGTTGTTTGCTTTGCAGTTAGTTATATATGATCCCCCAGCTAAAGCACATGCATGATTCAGCCTTTTACAAGAGAATGTATAAGCTAATAAAATAAGACATTTGGCTAATACAAGTGGATCAAACTTACAGGATAAAATACCAAAGCAATCTGTTCATTTAAGAACTGTGTTGATGTTGCCAATAAGCTTCATCACCCATATGAGAAAGTAATCATTAACATTAGACACAACGGATTCCTTTCTCATCTAGTGATCACTTGTAATGAAATAATCAATTGTTCACGTTAACAGCTTTCAAATATTTCCTGTCTTTAACTGCTTTCTAAAGATACATTACACCACTTTTCCAAGAAGATATAAAGTATTTTTTGTCCTAGTTTTCTAGGCCTTTTTTTTAAAGATTGATGTACTCATTTGCTTTCTCTTGCAGTACAATTAGCTAGATTTATTCTCCATATAAAAGCAGGCTTACAAAACACAAGGCCTTTCTTTACGTTTTCTTGGCTCCGTTAATGTTTCCATCCAGTATTCACTGTAACTTAATCTTTCTGAATAAGTACATCAATTACTTTTTATTTGGAATGATAAACACTCCTTTTTGAAATGTAATATATGAGGAATATTTTGTTGGATGACGACATTATTTGCAGTTGAACTGAAAAACGACAATAGTTGTCTATTTTTCAAGTGTGTATGAGATAAAAATTTAATCAGTTTATGCCTAAGGAACTTCTGCCCCATTCATCTTGGAAGTCAAAAGTGCAATCTCTAAAATGAGTATTAATATGAATTACGTCCTTTATGACAGGCACTAAGGAAAGCAAGGAACGCAGGCGTTGTGCACGCTGTTCAACTGCTGTATGGAGGGTAAAATTCTCCCCGGGTGTGGATGTGAGAGACTGACTTGCATGACACCAGTAATACTTCACAGCAATCCTGACGAGTGCTCAGGGGAACAGGACTGGAATAGAGGTGGAGTAGAAATGGAGTTCTAGAAAGGAGGAAAGAGTCCACCAGATCAGCTTTCACATGGGGTAGCTGGAAACCAGAGCTCCACAGTAACACCAATCACGATTTTTGCCTGATATACTGCATAAGCTTCCATGGAAATCTTCAGTTCCCCTGGCTGCCTGTTACTTTTCTTAGATTAATCCTTTTAAAGTAAGTTACAACTGCTTTACAGTAACTCGCAACATGCAATTACTCTAATCTTTACAGTAATACTTCAATTTATTTGAGAGGGTATGTTTTGTGTTAAACTAAATACCTAGTAACAGGATTTTAATTAGCAAATACATTATACTAATGTGTGGGATTCTTTAATGAACTGACTAGACAGCAAGACAACATTCATCTTGTAAGAAGCCTGTGATGTTCCTTGGAGAGTCCAGTGCAAAGCAGGCACTAGTAAGCAGTTGTATATATTCTATATAAACTTGATCGCCTGCCTCCCAGCTAAATGCACCTTTTTCACTAATGAAAGTATTTTCAAAGGAAATGGAATGCTATTGATAAATTGCTTTATCTTTTGTGGTTTTTATTTTGAATACTTAAATGTAAACTTGTTATGAACGTAAGACAAAAAAACCTTTGCAGAATTACAAGTTTTTGTTCTCAGAGGGTGTAGAGGACCAGCAGGCCTTCATTCCTCTTTTGTCTGGAAAGGAGTGAGGTTGTTAAAATGACCATAAAACAAAGAACTTTACCACAACAGAAAGAGAAACCAAGCTGTGACATGCTTGTGCTGTATCTCCTAGATCCCTCATTCACTTTCTTGTGCCCTGTCTGCCACTAGAGTGTTCAAAAATGCTGCCCTGGGTCTCCTGAAAGAGCAGAGAGCCACCTGCAAGGGAAACCTTACTGGCTTCCTTCAGAGGCCACACAAGCTACTGTTCTGTCGTCTTACCATGACGGCTGCCATTCTGGGAGACTGAGGAAATTTGTTCCAGCAGAGAAGCAGGAGAAATAAATATAAATGTTTTCTTAGTACCAGTCTTATCGTTCTGCAAAACAATTTATATGAACTGAAAAGTAATGGAGTCTTTGGCTCAGGATGTCTCCAGCACTGAAACAGGCTGTTAAATCTTTCCTGTATACTCAGATATAGGGCTCAGTATACACATATCATGCTCTGGTCTGTTACATAAACATAAATTTCCCTTACTCATTTCTGTAGCAATAACATCTCAGTATTATATATATTTTTTTTACCTTGAAGTCGTTCATCAGTTATTATTTTGTTAGTTTGATTCCAGGTACTGTCAATAAATATTATTTTCTTCAGTCTAGTGCCTTCACTCTTGTTGCTTGAGATGCATTCATTTTGATTTTTTTCTTCTTCTTTAGGTTCTATTTTTGCTTGCTTAAGAAATGGCTCTCTGGAACAGCCATCGTCATCACCACAACCACTTTTCTTAGTGTGCTTTTGGAGATGGAAGGCAATATCTTTTACTGAAATGGAATTGGGTCCAGGAAATATTAGTGCTATCTAAATGGAGAAAAGATAAAAAAATTGGAGTGTCAAAATCTAATGAATGAGAATTGTTTCATTAAAGAACAGAAATTTTCTATCCCCGCCCACAAATATTTAAGTAAGGACAAAATAAAAAAGTATCTCTTAAAAAATATTCTATTGCCTAAAAGGATAAAAGACTATATTAAAATAATGAATAAAGATACTTATCAGAGATCTTAAATGTCACCTCCACGCCTCTACCACCAACTCTAATACTTCTACAAAAAAGAAGTTTTTCCAGCCAAGACTTGTGTCAGAAGTGGAAAAGTTCAAACTTCACTCGTCGTGGCAGTACATGGAGCAGGAAAGCCACAAAGAATAGCTTCTCATTCCCAAATTTTAGATCAGAAGAAATAATCTCCTCTGTATTGCAGGTCCCACAACTATCTTACATGAAACAGGCCAGTGCTGGCCTTACTTAGTGTTTTTTCAGCAGCTGTTGCAGCATTCTGAGGCTGTGAGGTGGACAGCAGGGACAACATGGTCACTGCAGCCCCTCCCCTTTCAGCCTTTTTGCCACCTATGCTTCCCTTTATGGCTCCTTCCCGAAGGAAAATAACATCTCTATAAGCTGTTATCTTATTTTTCATGTAGTCCAACAATAATGAAAGTGCTAATTATGACATCAAATATGTAAATATTAGATTTCAGGTTAATAACACCTGATTAATCACACCTAATGAGTGAATAATCATATCTAATGAGCACATAAATTCAAGTTCATAGCTTATTTTTTTCAGGGTCTGTGCTGACTGTGAGAGACCATAGTGACATTTCAGTAGGTTTTCTCTGTAATAGCAAATGTTACAAATTTCAGGGAAATTTAAATACCACAGCTCCAGAATATGATAAGCACACCACCTAACTGCTGCTTAACTTGCCGTGAGCTGAACACTTCCACGTGTTTGGGCAAAATATTTCTTATGGTACACAGTGAATCTAACTATCCATTATCTAAGGTGGTGAACACAGGAAATTCAAGGTGGTGGGACAGTGCTACAGTTTTTCTAAGCTTTGGAACAGTCCACAACCACTATATATTTGCAGGCCCAAGCAAGATGGGGTGGACTGGATCCCGCCCAGCAGACTCCAGTACCACTGCAGGAGCAAGGACTGAAGATACCTCTGCATCTCCCCAGCACAAAAGCCCTGCTCTTTATAGAGAACTCCTTACTTCGTGTCTTTTTTCTTGATAATCTGGAATGCAAGGGTATTTATAAATCGTAACATCATCAGGTGCCAGGAGCTTAGCGTGCACAGCGGTGCTTTTGCCATCTGTTTCATTTGGGTGTTTAATAATGTCAATCTTCAAAGGTAACTATAGTAAGAAGCAAACAAAAAATAGTATTTACCATCATATATACAGGTACAAAAGTTTATGCAAAATCCAGGTGAAAACCCTATAGGTATGTAATGAAGACATACTTGACAATTTTTGACAATGTTTTTCTTTTAATAGGCTTAGAACTAAGCTAGAGACAAGTGACAAGGAGCACCTGTTACATTTTCTCAGTTAATGTAAAAGGTACCTAAGTATGCAATGAATACAACTGGAATGTTGTGGTAGTAGCGTGGTAAAACCTCTAGAAATAGTAACAATAAGGTAAATCGTCTTAACCTGAGCTACATAATGGTCATAAATACATATATTTATCTGTATCGTCACCTTATTGCAAAACCAGCCATTTAAATGGAAATACACCTAAATCAAATTTCCCAAGTACTTCTAAAGTATTTTCACAATGCTTTCAAATTACGGTGTCTTCAAAATGCATTTGAGTTCCTGGGTGACTTTGCAAAATGTCACAGTCCTCTTTGATGGTTTCTCCAAGTATTTTAGCTGAAGGGCATTGCACTTTTTATTCTTTATTAATAATTTAAGAGTGGTTATCTGAATTATACAACCATGATATTTAGACATGCTTTTAGCTCATATTTTATCTAAAAGTCACCCTTGGTTATGGACAAATCATATTGTTTGTTCACGATGTGCTCTGTTCTGGCCAGAGTTCTTAGAAACTGGAGAAAGAAGGTAAAGTAACTTTTAAGAACTAAGTGAAAACAGTCATTTGCATGAGAAGCTGAGTGACTTCAGCTTGTCTTCTCATCTAGTAGCTATATAAATGTTTATGGGAGGACTGGTACATTGTCAGTGTTTGCACATGTAAATCCTTCCATAAGAACAATACTTTAATTTAACTGTAGCTTATTCAACTGTAGTTTATTCTTAGTTATAGCTGTGTTAAAGATGAATGTCCCTAAAGAATGAATCATAAAAGAAATGGTCACAGTCTGTCCTGTGTCTCCAGTAACTAAAAGACACATGAATGTTATAAAAAATCCATAAGAACATTAACCTTCACAGTTGGAATTTCTTTGGGAGGGACAGTTTCAACAGGAACAAAGCATGTGTAACAATAAAACATCCGTGAACTACTGCAGCGGGGGCATTTCGATCTCCCACTCTTTTTGGCCTTTTCGAGTACTTCCTGTGATGCCAATTGTAACTGTTGAAGTGGATTATCTTGAAATGATGATGGAGCCTGCAATTCTAGACGTTCCAAACGTTCAGTATTTCTTTTTGGTCCTTGAGGGTTTTCTTCATTTAAAAGTGCAGATGAATTTAAAGACATGGTTAGCTGAAACAGACAGTATGTTGTAGCTGTTAAATAAAAATCCAGTATACTATGGACTAATTTACTGGAAATTATTCCGTTTGATTGTATTTAGCAAGGAATACTCCTCAAAGAAGGTATTTTCTATAACAAAAAGAATAATAAAATCATCATATTCGGTTGTTATTACACCAAGAACTCCAGATTTGAGGAGAGTATGAGATAAACAGGTAGAAAGAACTTGAGATCTGTATCCTTAATGCACGTAAGTGCACATTCATCATTTGACTAAGATAAGGTAACCCAGTCAACTCATGCAGCATTGTATTTTTTTCCCTATTGTTAGGATCAGTGTCTAAAAGCTTGTGAAAACACTGGGAGACACTATTTACCTGGATGAGCAGTCCCATTACCCTTCAGTGTGACTACTGACAGTGACTTAAACGTCTACAGGGCAGAAATCCGTAAGAGAAAAGGTAATTGTACAAATTTATCGAAATCTTCCAGGAACAAGGCTTGAGGCTGAAAAATTAATGTGACGAGCTAAAATACCCCTTTGCTGCTCCATATCCCAGATAATAAGTGCTGACCCAGTCTAGACTCATTCTGCGAGTTTGTGTTTATGTACTAACAGTGATGGATTTTTTTCAGGCTTTCTTCAGGACAGATGTTGTCTCCCCCTCTGCAGCTGGCATAGAATTTTCACTGTAATGTATCAGAATCACGACTGTGGGCCCCTACCCGAAGCAGACAGCGTTCGCACGGCTGTGCGCAGAGGTTCGTAGTCCCAGTTTCAGTGAAGCCCTTCTGACAAATCACTCAGGGTCCCCTGGTCTCCAACGCAGCCCCCAGTCAGAGCCTGCAGTGCTTATAAATTGACTTTTGTGCTCTGCGCTGCATCACTTAAAATGGAAAAAGCCATTCTCCGTATTTACTTTCAGCTAATTTAGGTTTACTTTTTCATGTCAGGGATCACACTTGTGAAATGATGTAACAAAACAGTCATGTTTAACAAAAACAAACAAACAATAATTCCTCAGACGTGATCCAAAATTAAGTGTTTAAATAAAACCAAGTGTGATTTAATTGAAAAAATAACAAACCCAAACCACTCTGCTAACTTTCCAATAAGAACTTAAAATTAATCCCAGAGAAATTAGTTGTTATTTTCTGGTAAAATTAAATACTATGCTATGATACTTCTCCCTCCCCCGCCAAGAAGCTCTGACTTTTCAAAGGTCAGGGGTATCCATGCAAATAAACACAAAATCTAATATGCACACCAATTTCATAGTGCAATTTGCTTTTAAGAATCTCTGAGATAAAGCAAATATACCCTTCATCTCAGCCTAACCCGTCCTGTTACCAGGTTTCCTCCAGAAGCACAGGGGGTGAGAGGCCCCGTCACTCCCAGCCACAAACTGGTTGTTTTCCACGGGATGCCTGTGGCACTGTGACCTTCAGCTGTGACACCACGAAGCGCTTTCATTATTGGTCCTGACAGGAGAGATGCTGCTCTAACCGCACAGGAAAACCTCTGTGGTCTCAAAGTCACAGCTGTTCACAAAGTTACGGCAGTGTACATGCAGTTTATTTTTTTTTTTTTAAAAAGACAGCAATAGAGTTCACAACAACTTGTAAGATCCAGATCTCTGTTCAGGCATTTTAAGACTAAATAAGTCCGTCTCCAGCTGATCTCCAAACCCCAGATCAGTCCCTACCGATGGAAGGTACCCTCCACGTTCTGGCTGTAATTCTACGACAACTCCGAGCCTCAGGACATGGAGGTTTTGTGAGAAGCTCACGGAGCGCCAGAACGCGCGTTCGCCGCGGCACGGCCGGGTGCCCGCTCGGCGATCGCTGCCCAGCCCTGCGGCGGCAGCTCGGCCGGGTCAGGGCACCGGCTGAGGCCGCAGGGAGGTACCGGGACCTTCTGTGGCAACAGAGGCTTGGGGAGCACAAAGCGGCCCGCGGGAAGCGGAACGGAGTCTGAGGGCACCGCGCTCCGCCGCGGGGATGTCTGCACAAAACAACAAAGCGCTTCTCCTGCCGGGCGCCACTGCCCGGCCCCGCGGGACACCGAGGCCTCAGGGGCGAAACCCGCCTCACGGCGCGGCCGCCCCCACGGCGGAGAGCGCTGCCAGGCCGTGCCAGGCCGCCCCACGCACGGCCCCGCCAGCCCCTCACCTCACGGGCCGCGGGGCTCCCGGAGAGGCGCTGCCTCCGCGCCGCGCTCCCCCCTCTCTCCTTGCCCCCACCCCCGTGGCCTTGGTGCCCTCGCGGTGGGGCGGGGAGCCCCGCACCGCCCCGCTCCGCTCCTCACCCGCTCGCTCGGCTCCAGCCCCTCCGCGGGCGGGCGCTCGCCGCAAAGCGCCGCCGGGTTCCTCTGCGGCCTTCACAGGCCCCGGAACGAAAGTGTCGGGCTCGGCCGCCGCGGGGAGCGGGGGCCGGAAGAGCGTCCGCGGGAGAGGGCTTTTCGGCGGGGAGCGGTTGCTAGGGGCCCTTGGTGACGGCACGCGCGGGCCTGCAGACGGGAGGGAGCGCGTGCCGCTGGCGGCCGTTGGGCTGCGCGTGACAGCCCCGCGCGACTGACTGACTGACTGACTGACTGACTGACTGACTGACGGACTGACTGACGGACTGACGGACTGACTGACGGACTGACTGACGGACTGACTGACTGACTGACTGACTGACTGACTGACGGACTGACTGACGGACTGACTGACGGACTGACTGACTGACTGACGGACTGACGGACAGACAGACCGACTGATCGACCAACTGACTGACTGACTGACTGAGGAACGGGCAGACCGACCGACTGATCGACCGACTGACTGACTGGCAGGCTGACTGACTGACTGGCGACAGACAGACTGACAGACAGGCAGACTGACTGGCTGAATGACTGGCTGACGGATGCACGGACGGATGGACTGACTGACTGAACGACGAACGGATGGACTGACGGACTGACTGTCTGACAGACCGATGGCCGGCTGACGGACGGACGGACTGACTGACGGAGGTGTCCTCCCCTCGGCCAGCCCCAGGCCAGCTGGCTGGCTGCGTCTCGGGGTGCCCCCCACAGAGGAGAAGCTCCCGGAGCAGCCCAAGGCGGAGAGCGGCTCCTCGCGCCTCGTCTCCAACACCGCGTTTTGTGTTTATTTGTAGGCCGGCTTTTCCACGTTTTGTGTCACTAAAACCTGAAGAGAAAGCAGATCTGTTACCTGCAGGGCAGAAATGTGCCCCTCGCAGCTGGTTTCCCTCACAGGTGTTCCCTGCCTGTGCGAAATGTCCCTCAGGCTTTGGCCTCCTGGGGTGTTTCCTAGTATGCGTTCAGCAAACTTAATGGTTGGCCCTGAGGGCTGGAAGAATTGCGTTGCCATATTTCTTCTTGTTTTACATCTCTAAAATAGGACATGAGATCTTTTCTGAAGAATTCCATGGCCTGGTTGAGGATGCTGCTCAGCAGTAGCATTTACCCAGTATTCAGTGTTCAGTTACTGCATTTTTAGGTTGCTAAAACAGTAATTTTGGTACAGAGCATATTTCTCTCGACTCAGTGAAATGAAATCTGTGATACATTAGTTATAATAGCCTTAGAGGAAAAAGTTGACATTGTAGGCAGATTTTATGGCAAACTTTGATCTCTGTTACACCCCAAAAACCTCACTGACTTAAGTGGTATTCCATTCAGTGGCAGAGGATTCTACCAGCATTCTGTTGTTATTTGGTTTGACTTGATCCGTTTTTCATGCTAGCAGTGTATAATACATTGCAGTAGTAAGAAAAAAGAGCTTACATTTCACCATCCAAATTTTTTTATCTCCTTACGGCTCCAACAATGCATCTTGATGTGCAGCAGTGAATTATGTCAAAACAACAAAATATTGGACACAAAGAAGACTTTTATAATAGTTTGTACAATTCTTTCTTGCCAAACTGAGTTATAGTAGGTTTTACGAACCGTACCATCTCTTACTCTGATTCATTTACTTGGATGCTTGATCCATAACTTGTTTGGGAACAGAACCTGCTCATCATTTAAAAGCGGGTTCTGAAATCTGAATTACTGCTTTGTTGACTTTTATTCTATACAGTTTTTGCACAAAACCTGGGATATTAAGCCATTTTTAGGAATGTTTTTTATATAGTTTTTCTTTGGGGTCCTTAATTTCAGAATTTACTAAAAAGGTGATTTTTTTCAAACCAATATTTCTCACACTTGGTTTCTGCTCGGATGTAGCTGCATAGAGCTTGAATTTTTGATTATACTGAACTTGGAAGATTCTGACTGATCTCAGTAAGACTTCTGTTAATCTGCAACCTTCATGTTTCTTCTAACAAAAAAAAAAGCAGTAATAACAGTGCTGATTTGCCAGGTGATTGGACATTCACTTTTTCTTCAGTATGTGTTTTAGAAGTACATAAATAATAGTATTAATATTTTGTATTGAGTAGAAAATGGAAGTTCTGTCTTTATGATTAAGTGTCCTTACATATCTTTCACATTTTTAGCATGTTTCTCGACATCGAAGAATGTGTAGTATTCTTCTCTTTACTGGAAGAAATGACAATGAACTTGCAGCAGAAGATGCAAAAGCCTCCTTTTACTTTTGAAACAAGATTTGGTGAGTCTGACCGCTTATTATTTTAACTACCCATGCGTATGGTGAACATGCAAGAGTCAGGTCCTGAGCAAAGCCATGTGAATGTAAATATTGAGAATTGAGTTTGAGCATAGATTGTATTTCCAAGACCCTCAGGCACTGGGTAGCAAGAGTTTCATAGAAATGACAAACCTTTAAGAGAGCAGCCTCTCTGTTTTAACTTCCCTTTTTCTCAAAGCTAAACTATGGAGGAAATTTTTTGCCTGCTGTACAGCAATTTTCTGTTGTTGGAAGTATGCTTGAGTGATGAGTCTGAATCAAGCTTTATTTAAAATATTTGTTCAGTCCACAGCATTGCTAACATAACAAAAAGCCTTGAACCCCGAGGCGAAAAGATCTGATGAGTATGAAAAGGGGAATAGCTAGTTTTGCTTTTTAATGAGCTTGCTTTCTTTTCTTGTACTGATAAGACTACCAGGGAAATCTTTGAACATGCCTTTGTATTTTGTTAAAGAATTTAATATAGAGCTGTTACCAGTGATTTTTAATATTACATTCTTTTTGGAGGAAACAGAACATTCCTTTTGACCTGCCTACGTTATTTGCAAGTGCTGATTCACTCAAAGCCTTTCACTACAGAGCTATGAGGAAAATTGCTCTTTTGCATTGAACCAGAACTTCTCTCACAGGAACAAAGAAACAGAAAATGTTTAAAAGTATTTTGATGGGTGGAACATTTCATTGTAATTTATTTTTTTCTTAAAAAGGTATATTTTTAAGAGGAGCAATCTCACATAAAAATGGAAACATTTTAACTTGGGGTTATGTCAAACCGAAATATTAATATACTTTAATTTTCTAATTGGTTTTACTAACCTTTTCCCTTTTTACCCTAAAATGAACGTATGTGCATTAATAGTTTGCATTTCATTTGACTTTTTTTAAAGAAATATTTTTGTCTTGCTATATAGATAGAACATGTCCTTGTCTTTCAGCTATACTAGAGGGTTTGAAAACACATTCATTACTCTGTGTTAACACTTACTAAGTTATTTCAGGAAAGAGACCAGTTTGATGATCAACTTCAAATGTCTACTGTTGGTTTCAACAATTTGCTCAAATATTTAAGCTGCTAGTTTAAATTCTCTTGCTGGATCAAGGAATAGAATTTCCTCCTGTGCTTCCAAGGCAGTTCTCAACAGATGGAAGGCATTACTGTCCTTTCTGAGAACCTAAATTGCACACGATTTTATTTGCCTCTTTAGAAACATAGTAACTCTTTTTTCTTGGGTTATCTCCTTCTCTAACTAAAAAGTTATAGTCTTTTTAATTACTCTGTGTATGCTATAATGAGCCTCCCTGGCCTATTTCTGGTCTTGTTTTTTTTGAGATGACGTAATCATCTCTGAAGGCAGGACATAGGAGAGGAGGGAATCGCACTCTATGTTAACAATGTTGCCAAAATTGGAGATTCTTAGAAGGTATATGTAAAACGCATTGATACTGATATTACTATTATTTATGCAAAATGAAGTTCCCAGGTCACCTGATTTAATCTTAGCACTGAGTCATATCTCTCTTGATGAGCCTTATTATTTGATGGATGAGTTACAAAAAAGATGATTCCTTCAATACTAGATGTAAATATCTGTATGAACATGTTCCCTTGAATGTCAGTCCACTTTCAGATTTGGAGAACATAAACGCATGTATCACTGAACTAGATAAGCATGCTGAAAAAATATGTTTATTACAATATGGACCAGCATATAATTTGCTTAACCAGCCTCATCACCTTTTATGAGGACATAACAAGGTGGATGGATGATGGCAAAGCAGTGGATGTGGTCTGTCTTGATTTCAGTAAAGCATTTGACACAGTCTCCCACAGCATCCTTGCTGCTAAACTGAGGAAGTGAGGTATGAACGATCGGGTAGTGAGGTGGACTGCGGACTGCCTGAAGGGAAGAAGCCAGAGAGTTGTGGTCAACGGGGCAGGGTCCAGTTGAGGCCTGGATCCAGTGCAGTGCCTCAGGGGTCAGTACTGGAACCAGTACTGTTCAATATATTCACCAATGATTTGGATGAGGGAACAGAGTGACTGGCAGCAAGTTTGCTGATGACACCAAGCTGGGAGGAGTGGCGGACACTGGAAGCTGTGCTGCCATCCAGAGACCTGGACAGGCTGGAGAGTTGGGCAGGGAGAAATTTAATGCAATATAACAAGGGCAAGTGTAGAGTCTTGAATCTGGGCAGGAACAACCCCAGGTTCCAGTATAAGTTGGGGAATGACCTATCAGAGAGCAGCGTAGGGGAAAGGGACCTGGGGGTCCTGGGGACAGCAGGGTGACCATGAGCCAGCACTGGGCCCTTGTGGCCAGGAAGGCCAATGGTACCTGGGGTGGGTTAGAAGGGGGTGGTCAGTAGGTCAGAGAGGTTCTCCTGCCCCTCTACTCTGCCCTGGGGAGACCACACCTGGAATATTGTGTCCAGTTGTGGCCCCTCAGCTCCAGAAGGACAGGGAACTGCTGGAGAGAGTCCAGCGCAGGGCAACAAAGATGCTGAAGGGAGTGGAGCATCTCCCGTGTGAGGAAAGGCTGAGGGAGCTGGGGCTCTGGAGCTGGAGAAGAGGAGACTGAGGGGTGACCTCATTCATGTTTACAAATGTATAAAGGGTGAGTGTCAGGAGGATGGAGCCAGGCTCTTCTCGGTGACAACCAGTGACAGGACAAGGGGTAATGGGTTCATATTAAGTTTTGTGCACATATACCTTTAGATGTAGATCTTGATATCCTAAAATTAGATTCCTGATTAGAGCTTTTAATCAATAAAATCATCAACCCAGGCTCTATTTCTAGCTAAACCTTACTAATATTTTTAAGACATTGCTACTGAGTAAGTTGGTACAGAGGAAGTTCTCAGAGAAGTGAGATGTGGCAAGCAAAGGTATCTTACATATTTTTAACTATTTTATGGATTAGAGAAGAAAGGCCAGCTCTTCAAGATTTTTCCTAGGACCCAGGAGTGGGACTACACCTAACTCTGTGTGTTTGTTGGGGGTGGGGGGAAACCCAACTTGATAAAGTACTTTTTTTCCTTTCTATCTCTAAAGGTATTTTGTAGTCACCAAAAGTCTCAATTTTAGACCATTGCTCCTTACCTGAAATATATTCACTGTTCATAGTATGAATTGTCTTAGCTTAAAATATTGTTTATATCACATGTGAAATAGGTTCATTATGAATTAAGTATTTAAATGTTTTTCAGGCTGCCCAATACGTTGTTGAGGAGTCAAAGGGTAGAAATGTAGACATGAGCTTTTTTGTGCTACATGTAAGAAAGTACACGCTGGGATGGTGCCATGTTATAGATTTAGAATGAGAATAATGTTAATAACGTTCTGATGTTATTGCTGAGCAGTCAGGGACTTTTCAGCCTCTCACACTGGCCCTGCCAGCGAAGAGACAGGGAGTGCACAAGGAGATATCAGATACTCTGAAATCAAGTGTTTTGATCAATTTTGCATATTAAGTTATTATTAATAAACATAAAAATTATTTTAATGACCTTTTTTGCAAATTAAGCTATCACTAAGTAGTATTACACAGACTAAATTTCACAATTTAGGTTAAAATAGTTACTAACTAATAGGACTGAAGAATATTGTAAATGTTGTGTCACATACTACATTTTTCTGAATTAATTTTAACTGCTTCAGATTTGTAAATGAAGGGAACTGTTAATTCCTGTTATTTGTCCAAGTCCAAATACTGTCAAGCTGATAAAAACAAGTTGTGCAGAGTGGAAGATTTAAAATTCAGATTGTTGAGCAGCCTTGATAAACTCTGTGTCTAAATAGTCTGATAGAACTTGTTGCAAAACATGTGCGTGAATGTAACATTTTTGACAAAAAAGTGTTTAAGTACAAACAGAAGCATGTTTGTTGAACTTGACAGTGAAACAGCAATATACAGAAGTAATCACTAATCCTACAAAAGTTCAAATGTCATCATTTTTTTACATAAACCCAAGCATCTTGGTGCTTGGAGAATGGCTGTAGACCTTGCTACTTACACTGGATAAGAACCTTCTGTAAGTTTGTAATCTATAGCTACTCCTATTAGAGGTGTTTGTAATACAGTGCCAGAACCTGATGCAGCTTTCTGAAATGCCACATCTGTGTTAAAAAAAATTACATTTGGAAGACTGATTTAAAAAATTTATTTATTTGTGCTTAAATATGTGCAAATGTACCCAGAAATGCACGATGCAAGGAATATGGAAATCCTGTTAGCACTTCTGCACGCGGCTTTGGCACAGTTTAAGGTCAATGATGCCTCCTCATGTGAAAGGAAATAAGTTAATCTGCTTTGTTGTTATGGTTATTTGTAATGTTTCTGTTCTGTGATAAATTTAATGCAACAAGCGTGACTTGCTGTCTTCCTAATTTTGTAAACCTTCATTTATGTGTTTTAGACTTTACGTATTTAGACTTTTGGTCTAAATACGTATATTGTAGCATTTCAAGATTCTATTTGGTGGCACTTTCTCTAAAAGTTTAAGGTATAGATCAATTTCAAGTATTCTTAAATCTGTTATTATCAAACAGGTAAGCTGCATGTTCCACAAGTACAAAAATGCAAGTGTTTTACAACCTAAGTTCAACTTCATCAAGTGTAGGCCCAAGACTAACTTTTCACGTAACTTTAAACAGCAGTAGTTGAACATATGAAGAACTAATTTAGTTAGCAGGTTTATACGATGAAGCTTAACATAAACCTTTAGATCAAATTGACTGTTTATTTTAGTTTGCTTACTTTGTGTAATGGTGCTAGGACTTATAAAAGGTACGAGTTTGGAATATTTAGGTTAAGAACATAAATCAAAAGTGTCTGGATTCTGTTACCTCAGGTGGTCACTATGTTCTTTATTAAGAAGAGAAGGAAATATTCGTATGGCAGGAGACTGATTAGTTACACTGGCTTTGATGCAGTACAGCACTTAGATTTCATCTTAATTGTTCACTGATAGACTTAACATATGTTTCAAATAATGCATATTCTTAAGTGCTATTTTAAATCAGGAACTACTGCAATATAATAGGAAAAAATCTGTTAATCCGTTTAGAAGAACAACATATTGGAGTAAGAATTAACTGAAGGATTTCCAGTGGTATTCCTTTGTGTTGTCAAAGCCTCACAGCGTAGGATAGATAAACATAAGCTTTAATAATGTCATGCATCAGTTTATTAGTACACAACTGTATCAGAATTTATTCTGATATCTTTTTCCTGATTTTTTTCCCCTTTGGAGCCTAACCAAGAATGTAAGACCACTTGTTTGACAGAACTGCAGATTTTGTGGCACTTTTTCTTCTTGTTCCCAAGGATGCTAAAGATACCTTTTTTCCTGATAACAGTACAATTACTCAACATTTTCAGTGATACAAGGGTAGATGCTTTATTTCAGCTCTTAAAAGTATCAGCAGGTCACATAAACCAATTTAGATCACAGAATCCCAGAATGTCAGGGTTTGGAAGGGATCTGGAAAGCTCATCCAGTGCAATCCGCCCATGGAGCAGGAACACCCAGCTGAGGTTCCACAGGAAGGTGTCCAGGCGGGTTTGAATGTCTGCAGAGAAGGAGACTCCACAGCCTCCCTGGGTAGCCTGGGCCAGGCTCTGCCACCCTCACCGGGAAGAAGTTTCTTCTCACATTTAAGTGGAACCTCTTGTGTTCCAGTTTGAACCCATTGCCCCTTGTCCTACCATTGGTTGTCACTGAGAAGAGCCTGGCTCCATCCTCCTGACACTCCCCCTTTATATATCTGTAAACATGAATGAGGTCACCCCTCAGTCTCCTCTTCTCCAGCTCCAGAGCCCCAGCTCCCTCAGCCTTTCCTCACACGGGAGATGCTCCACTCCCTTCAGCATCTTGGTGGCTGCGCTGGACTCTCTGCAGCAGTTCCCTGTCCTTCTGGAACTGAGGGGCCACAACTGGACACAATATTCCAGGTGTGGTCTCCCCAGGGCAGAGCAGAGGGGCAGGAGAACCTCTCTGACCTACTGACCACCCCCTTCTAACCCACCCCAGGTACCATTGGCCTTCCTGGCCACAAGGGCCCAGTGCTGGCTCATGGTCATCCTGCATCCAGGACCCCCAGGTCCCTTTCCCCTACAAAGTATCTGAGCTGACTGTCCATGGCATTATTTCTATTCAAGGAAAGATAGAACTGCATCAGACATTTCAAAGTGTTTTTGGGAAAAGCATGTCAAGCAGATTATGTAACCTGCTTTAGTTGTTAAACTATGCTGTACGAATTTGTCCTGATGGTATCCTGTTTGGTATCCCACGGCTGACACAGTGGGGGCAATACTGCATTCCTGGTATTTATCTGTGTAGCAAGACCAGCTGGACTGGACTTCCCAGTGATCAATAATGCAAAGATGAGACATTTCTGATAACCTGCTTGCGTTTCTATCTTTCCATCATGGTACATGTTAGATGCAGTTTTGGAACTCTTCCTGTGTAAGATGGCTGAGGATGAAGTTAGACTGGCATTTTTCAATTGAATTTAATGAAGTATTTCTCGCCATTAAATTAGGCTCTGATGTCCCTTGGGGTTTAAAAGCTTGTATGTTTGAGGGAATAGGAACTGAAAATCTCTTTAGAGTTGGGAGCAGGATGATACTTAAAGAAAATACTGTATTTCTAAGGTTATATATAGACTCTAGTCCAGTCCAATCATTACCTTATGCAGTGACTCTGTTCTGTAGTAGCTCTTTTAGCTGTAGAAGTACTTAACTATTGCAGAATCAGCCAGCATGCATATAATCATATCCAGAGATGTAACTTATAATTGAACTGATTTAATGCAGGTTTCATTTCACTGCTTTCTTTGTGACACTGTTTAGGAGGAGTATTCTGGAAGAATCTGTGGTAAGCACATAAATGCCTTAAAAAGGAAGGAAGCCTTAAAATTCAAGCCCTAAGCAAAACGGTACTAATTCCTGGAAAAGCTGCTGAAGGTAGTTGGGATTTTGTTGTTGTTGTTGAAACAGAAGACTAGGAGATCTTCCCCAACAACTATTTGTAGGTGGTCTTGAAGGTCTCTCTCTCTCAAAAATGTTTGCTTTCTACAAATATTCTTACAGGATTCAGACTGTACCTGTCCTAGAAGTTTCTATTGGAAATAATATTATCTTACCATTGAATATCTGCATGTTTTAACAGTAACAGTTTGTGATTTTTAGATTGTATGTCATTCAATATCCATTCCAAAACTTAGATTTAGAGCGGATTTCTATCTTCAGTGCTCATTTATTTAGATTTCATGACAACGTGGATTTCATTATCTTGTATGTTGAAATTGATTGACAACTGCAATAGAAATGTTTTTGAAATAGATATAAAATACAGAAATATTTTCTGAAAACCTTTCTCTGTGTCAGTCACTGTTTGTTGGGCAGAATTTCTTTTTAGTTACAGAGAAAATTGTACGTAGAAAAAGATTGCCCCGAGAAATGTAATTTAGAGAAGGTTTACATATTTCAAAGTTATGTATGCATCAAACCGCAAATGAGCCTTTAACTTGGAAGAGCTGGGTATGCCCACAGTATACTCTGTAATGTGTAACCACTATAAATAGATAATGGATAGAATTAACTGAAATTTAGTCAGACCAGAAAAAAATCTGAAGAAACTAGGAGGCTGCTGCTATGGTATAGATTCTGTATCCACATGGAACTTATGGTATGGGAGCTGTGCAAAATTCTACTGGAACGAATATTGAAAACCACTGAATAAAGTAAATTATATATTGCTGCCAGAATAATTCACAACCTCAACAAAACATATGCAAATGTATTAAATTACCAGAACTGGAACAACCACAGAGTCAGATTCACCCATGTGCAAAACCAAGCAGAATCAGAAGGGAGACAGCAAAAAGTGTCCTGCTTGACTTCAAGTACATGAATGCAATTATTTCAGTTAACAGGCTTGGATCCCAAACCTGAAGTTGACCAGGGGCATAAAGATTCGCACATTGGAGACAGGAAATAAAGGGAATTATATTATTATATTTGGAATATTCATGGAGTATATTTTCAAAATTAACATAAACTCTTTTTTTTTGTTTTTTAATTTTCAGGTTGCAATCCAAAGAAATGCATATGGAAGAAATGGCATCTCAAAAGCTTTAAATAATTCTAGTGAAGATGCTACTGCTAACATGCAAGCCAGTGCATCTGCCAGTTCTACAGCAGCCAGTAAGTCTCGTCAATATTTTTAGACACATATTGCACATTACTTTATACATTTTGGAAAGAAACTTATAGTACATTGCAGAATCTAATCATCAACATAATGTATTAGTAAGCTTTTCAGTTTGATTTGCACAAAATCAAAATGTTATAGCATTTAAAAATGAACTGTGGATTTTGATCAACTCTAAATATATATCCTCCCAATAAGCTGATAGTTCCATTTGATTAAGCTGTAAACTATATTACACGATATATAAAGAAGCTGCTGATGCTCCATCGAGGAAAATCTGCTGGTTTTGATTTGTCAGTTCCTCTAATACTAATGACAGCTACTCTTTTTTTCTACTCCTTTCTCTGGCACGTGGCTCCCATTTTCAGTATGTCTTGCATTCGAGCCTGTTAACTTCTACCCCTTTGTCTTCCCTGTCCTCATAGGTCAGATCTTGGCTTTTATTCTTTCATACCAGCCTGCTGTTCTTTCTCGTTGCCGCTATTTTAATATCTTTTCGCAAGCTTTTTGTGCTAATATTGCTTCTAGCTTGCTCCCTTTCTGAATGTTTTCCAACATTTTGTTTCTTTAAACTAGCCAGCTTCTCTCTTCTTCCTGCCTGAAATTACTCCTTTCTGTCTAACAACTAAGGCCATTATTTTATGCTACCAATCTTCTCTTACTCCTTTTTATCTTCCCTCTGCCCCAACCATAACCAAGCAACTTTTGCCATCCTTGCCTTTTTTTTCCCCAAGTAGGAACTGATTATTTGTGAAGCAGGTTCAGTAAATCACCTCAGCTGTTGATTATAATAACACTTCTGACCTAAGTGAGTCTGTTTTAGTGACAGTGATTTCTCCAGTCACTGAAGCTATTGTTATTTTGATGTTTTTCTCCAAGATCTAATGAGTTATTTTTTCCTATGACGATAAAATAAAAGGGAGAAGCCTTAATATTTTAGCTCTTCCTGTTAGTATCCTATTCTGTGATCTTACTTTATTGCTTAGGCTTGTAGGATGCTCACAGTTTTGTTCAATAATCACTTGTTCTCTTTTATGACCCCTGAGAAATTAGTTGCTTGTCCAGATCCACTTTGGTGCCTAGTTTTCTGTTAAATGAATAAGAATAGGGTGTATAGCCATATTAACATATCTTGTCTTCCATTAGAATTGACTGTCCATGGTTTTCAAATGTTCCCTTTCCTCTAAAGGTCTCATGCTGTGCAACAATATCGCAGCAGCTCCTATAGACATACACAAGCTGACCTG
Organism: Patagioenas fasciata; assembly: GCF_037038585.1. Classification (NCBI taxonomy): domain Eukaryota; kingdom Metazoa; phylum Chordata; class Aves; order Columbiformes; family Columbidae; genus Patagioenas; species Patagioenas fasciata. The sequence continues at coordinate 23,844,932 of NC_092531.1, forward strand.
GTTATCAAGCCTGAACAGAGATAGCAATCTGCATAGGACACTATGGTGTCCTGTGTCGCAGCACAAGTCACTGTGAGTGTGGGTAGAAGCTACATATTCACAGAAAGTAGTGCAGAGAGTTATCAGCAGAAAAGTTTCTTTGACAGTACAGTCTATTGCAGGGGTGTTAATAAATGTAAGAGTAGTTACATTTATACAGTCCTAAAATTCCATTCAGCAACTGCGAGGCTGATGCAGCCCCCAGTGAACATGAGTTTGACACCCCTGGTCTGTTGTGTTCGGTGAACACAGAATCCCAGAATGTCAGGGGTTGGAAGGGACCTGGAAAGCTCATCCAGTGCAATCCCCCACCGGAGCAGGAACACCCAGCTGAGGTTACACAGGAAGGTGTCCAGGCAGACCCCTCTCGCCAGGTTTAATTCTAAGGAGGCCTTGGCTTTCCTAGTTGCCTCCCTACACCCTCTGACAACAGCCTTATCTTCTCCCCAAGTGGCCAGCCCCTCCTTCCATGATCTATAAACTCTCCTCTTCCACTTGAGCATACCCAGCAGTTCCCTGTTTAACCACGCAGGTCTCCTGGCTCCCTTCCTTGACTTCGTATGTGTCGAGATGCTCTGATCTTGAGCCCGGTAACAAGTGATAGATAACCAGCAAAATTGTTCTGCATAGACCCATTTATATCTACACATAAATGTTTTCCAAATTGCAGGATTTATTAAACAAGTTGTTGGGTTTTTTTAAGAAATATTTCTTAAAAAGAGTTGTTGCTGTTTTCTGAGAGTGCAGTTAGAAAGTAAGTATCTCATGTATGATAAAATGGCTGACTCTAGACACATGTAATGAAAAGTAGAGCATTTAAGACCATTAGTAGTTAACTCGACTCCGTCGCAGTCATCTAGCAGCTGGTTTAGCTATTTTTTGGTGATCTTTATCTAAGCGCAATTATCACAATGCCGAGACAATTTGTAAACAAATGGAACAGAATGAAACTATATAATGCATTAGTCGTGTAGGGCTTAGCTGAACGCTTTAGTAGCTAGAAAACTAAGATGTCTTTTCTTCATCAGGTCACATTGATTTTGGCTGAAGTTTCAAACTATTCGTATAGGCTCTCACATATTCTGTATCTGTGAGAATACGTTCTACCATCTGAGGATTAGTTCCAGTACCTGCTGGAACCGTAACCCTCTTTTACCTGGTGTAACTCTGAGCATGCTATGAAATTCAATTAGCAAGAGTATGTGGCGAAGATTTCTTACATTTTTGCATTGTTTCTTTTGAGATGTCCATTGTGCGATTTGCTGCGGGCTGTCATTTTTGTCTGCCATCCAATGTATGTTGGCAAGAGGGTTGTGTACTAGTCTTTGTGTCTGCTCACACAAAAAAATTCATGCATCTCAGCCAGACCATTTTGTTATTCCTTTAGAATTAAAAGCATATGAAACAGATGCAGCTTAATAAGTATTTTTTTTTATAAATAACATTTAAATAACTTAGAACAATAAAGTTCAAATACAACTTAAAATAAAGTTTAATGCTGTAACAACAGAAAAAGCATGTATAAGGGTAGAAAAACAATATTGAAAGCTGTATGCCCTAACAGGAATTATACAAAAGATAGGATATGTTACATAAAAAACCTTAATATGTCTGAATTTTTGCTTCATCGTTATATAAAATGTTAATTTGTGAAAAGTGAGATGAAGTACATTATTAATTCCTATTCTTATTTTACATACACTATTTGAAACATCTTTTAGAGCAGCATTAGGTATTTATTTCATTAATAGATAGGAACATTTTGTAGTAGAGTAAACTTAGTTTTTCCAAACTAACTCTTTTATCTGAATACAACAATAAACATTTACAAGATTATATATTTTTTTTCTGAACATATAGTTTATGTATAGGATATCAGTTTCTTGGGGGAAGTATTTAAAATACTGCTCAGCCTCCACGTTTACTACTGACTTGATAATCTGACAACTCATTCCAGCAGCCTTAAAGTCTGACATATTTTACACAACTTTATCATCTGCTTATTATTATTATAGCAGCCATATTTAAGAAGCAGATAGGTTTTTTTTCTTAAATAAAATATTATCAGATAATCAAGTCATGGCTTATTCTTCGGGGTAAATTAATTTAAGAAACTACCCAGTTACAATGACTAAGATAACGATTGTACAACTCTTTAGAATTTTTTACAACTTTTAGTTAGTAAATCTGGTTTTGTGTATATTTTCAAATCTTTTTCATGTAGTCTCTTAAAAATAAACATAAATGCGCAAGTCCAGCTTGTTCAGTTTCTCAGTAGTATTCCAGCCTCTCTTGATATCTCATCAAATAGTCGTCTTTAAAATAATCTTCCTGCTGGAACCAGTTCTTTATAGATCATTTGTGATTAGGATATTGCCAGAGGAAGAAAGTGGGATGCTCTGTGTTCTTTCTTGGTTTTTTTACCTTTCATGGGGACCCCTTTGTGGTTTAAAGTAACAAACATCTCCTTTCCTTTGTGTGTCCATTTTGCAGAAGCATAAGTATTATAATGGTTCTCTTCAATCAGTTCTATGAAGTTGCAGTCCTCATTGCATACTTTCTGTTGAGAGTAGATAATAAAATAGAGTAAAATAAGTACGAGGGGTTTTTTTAATACTTAGATTGGGGAAGACAGGAGAAGAATATGCACTATAAACCCCACTTATTAATAATATTTTTAATTAATAAATAAGAATTCTGAAATCCATATATTGAATATTTTAGCTTTGTCTATCCCCCCTTAGTTTTCCACAGTTTTAAAAAGTATATGAGCTCCAAGCACGGAATTTATTAAATAGACATAAAAGTCTACTACAGAACATATGGGAGAAGAGCAGGATACATTTTAAATTGTTAGGAGTCTATTTTATACAAACTATACAGATGCTACATCTAAAAATATCTATCTTTAAGGTTGTACGTGGTGATTGTACACAGAAGAGAAGTTTGCATCCATACCTTTCCGTAGAGTCTTCCTGACTTGTTCATTGCCAGAAAGTATTCACTTTCCACTCCTTTGATTGCCACGATTCCGACTGCCACTGTTCGGATTTCTAGAATACCTGTGGAGGGACACAGTAAGGGCTGAAATATGGTTGGTTGTTTCCGTGTCAACTTCGGAGGTTTAGTTAAACTAATGTTCTGTAATACTTCTGCCTTTGCTTAAAATCTGCAGCAACTGGTCATAGAAAACAGAAAAATCATGTATTTATTCATGTGAAGACAGGGCTAGACTTTGAAAATCATCTCTATGTGACCATGTATCCGCACAGCCAGTTAAAATTTGTAGGTATATACTGAAGTTGCAATGGTAGTGTAAGTAATTTTTCTGTTTTTGAAGAATCAGCATGTCTTTATCAGGGTTCATTTGGGAGAATTATATGCATAGCCATCAATGTTCACAGAATTTGTGTAAAGCCTTTATTTTGAAGACTTGTGTAGCAGTATCATCGCTTTGAAAGAGTGTAAACCGTAGAACTTGTGAGTGATAGAAAACAGACCACGGTGTCTTAAATAAGATAAAGTATTTGTTTGACCTTTGGATGCTTTTATGACTGATGAGAGCTGTAAAGATATGTGTATTTGAAAATCATTAAAAGCTGCTCTGAGAACTTATTTATTCAAACCCGAGAACATTTAGAGTTGTTTTCTGCAAATTACATTATTTTCATATATCTGCAATAGCTTTCTGTAGCCACTATGACACATTTAAGTTACCTGCAACATAACATATTCTTATGTTAATAAAACAAACAAACAACTGAGCAAAGGCAGGAGGATGGTGCAAGTTATTAAGGAACAACAGGTTGATTTCAAGCTTGAATATTGTTATTATTATTCTAAGCAATAGCTTAGATTTCTGAGTTTGATCTATTTTCTCCCACACTGAGCCACCTACAGAACTGTGTGCAGTAGATCTGTACTGTGGCTCGTTCTCCAGAGCAAGGCCTTCCAAAGCCAGCCAGCTCCTGGCAAATTCCGATAGCTGAAGCAGGGGGGTGGGAAGCGAAGTAGGAGGAAAGAGAGGCTTGTGTTAGATTGTCACCTGAAAGATGACCTTCCTCTCGAACAAAACATTTCCTTTTCTTCTCTTTCAAGTTTCTATTGACTCTTCACAGCCACCACACACGATAATAATTTTTCATTATTTAGTTTTAGAAAGGCATGAAATATCTAGGATATTTCTCCTTCCCTATACTTTTTTTAGTATCCTGATGTCCTTTGCTTTCTTTACTGTTCTGTGTTCTTCCTTGATGTTACTGATGTATCAGTCACAGAATCACGGAACCCCAGAATGTCAGGGGTTGGAAGGGACCTGGAAAGCTCATCCAGTGCAATCCGCCCATGGAGCAGGAACACCCAGCTGAGGTTCCACAGGAAGGTGTCCAGGCGGGTTTGAATGTCTGCAGAGAAGGAGACTCCACAGCCTCCCTGGGCAGCCTGGGCCAGGCTCTGCCACCCCCACTGGGAAGAAGTTCCTTCTCATATTTAAGTGGAACCTCCTGTGTTCCAGTTTGAACCCATTGCCCCTTGTCCTGTCATTGGTTGTCACTGAGAAGAGCCTGGCTCCATCCTCCTGACACTCACCCTAGCCTGTATTTCTTTTTCTTCCTATTTTCCCTACCAGTAGATCAGTTGTCTCTTCTCATGGTCCGTGTCCCGCTGGGCGTTCATCTCTGAACACTTACACTGCTGTGCTTCTCTACAATGCTAAGCCAACTTTAAGTCAAGCTTTCAGAATTCTTTGACAAGTTTCACTCTGCTGCAGGCCTAGCAACAAGTCTTACAAAGAGTAATTTCTAACTGAAACTTACAAAAATTATATTAACTTTCATTTAAATTACACTTTAGAAAAACCACAGCAAGGCTGAAAAACAGATGAACATCTGCATCTAGCCAAACAAAAAACATAACAGTGGAAGGGATCTCTGGGTCATCAAGTCCAGTGCTCTGCTAGCCTGGGAATTGCATCAGATAATTCTCTTTTCATAAACTTTGCCAATACTAAATTGGAGTTGTTATTTCTTTGCCCCCAGTGTTTCCGCTGAAGGCTGTTCCAGAGTTTGATTTATTTTAATGGCTAGAGACTCTGTAGTAATTTGCAATCTGCATTTTTTCAGCGACAGCTTATATCCATTTGTTCTTTTGCCTATGCTGGCCATTAACTTAAGGAGAGGGTTTTTTTAAAATAAAATCCATGTTTGAGTTTTCTATTTATACAGAACTAAAAAACGGAAAGATTCAAAATGGCTTTTTAAAACAATTCGTGCTAACAGAAATGGAGATTTCTTTGAGTAAGCGGATGTTGGCTGAAGTTACAGTGGTAAGAAATACTACTGCTTTCAAAAAGGAAATGCCAAAAGCTTTTGTCCAAGGCTATATCATTGCTAGAATTTTTACATTGTTTTTTAGCTTTTTTTCTTTCCCCATGAAGTAGATGGTGACATTCATACTAACTTGTAGGAATTATTTTATTTTAGTTTTTGGTAGTAATTTTTCTGCTTTATTCTCAGTTGCGACATAAATGTCTTTCATGTGGAAACTTTGCGCTATCCATATAGAATTTAGTAGAGGATAGAAGCTGGGGATGTACAAATATTTTATAAGCCTACTGTATAGCAAATCTGAATGGCAAAATAAAATATTATCTCTCAAAGTTTCATTCTTCTTGGGCACTATGTGCGATAGATTTAGTGTATTCAGATCTTTACGTGTTTTTTCATCTTATTTTTAAAAATCCCATTGTGCCTACAAGGCAATGCATTTTAATTAAAGACAGATAATTTGAGATTCACAAATTGTTATGTATATTCAGTACTATTTGCTATGCTTTTATGTGCTTTTCAGAGTTTTAAGCACTTACGTACCACCAGAATTAGGACTAGCTCTCACAGAACTTCAGAAGAGGTTAAAGAGAAGACTGGAATATACCACAAAGTAACTGGGAAAGAGATCAGATTAAATCCATAAAGAGGAAAAAAACCACCCAAACCCAACCCTGAAAACGGGCATAGAAAATTGAAACCAACCGTAATTTCTATAAAATCAGCATGAAATTCCAAACAATTCTATATGGTTGCATGGTCAGTGTATCAAATGTAGCTTGAAATTCCTGTAGTGAATGAAGTTTCCTACAGACCTGAAATTCTGTCCAGTGTATGTGAAATACAGTCAGCTGATATGGGCTTTAGTTTCTCAGTTTCTGTACTATTCTAAATGCTGGAAAGAAGGCAATAAGCAGTAAAGGAAAGAAAAGCAAATGTCCAGAAGCTAGTTATTAATATTATTTAATGTTCTCATGCTTTCCTTTCAAAAAAATAGCTAACAGTATATCTAATGCTGATTTAATAAAATATTCTAAATGGTTTATAATACTAAATTTTGCGTAATATTTACAGCATTTTATTTCTTGTGGCCTCTCTGTGCACTGAAGTTGAAAAAAAACCAAGTCTGTTCATGATTTTTAGTGTTAGGGAGGCTGGCACTGGCAGTGAAGCACTTGTGAGGAACGTGTTTGTGAAACACCCTTTCCTAGGCAGGACTGACTTAAGTTAAAGTATGTGGAATCTCAAACATGGAAAGAGGAGGTGGAAAAGACTTGGATGGAGAATAAGTCTAAACAAAATGAAACTTCCAAATGTCACTAACTTGTGTTTCTAATTAATTAAATTTGGAGCATGCAGTTATGAATTCAAGTGACCTTTGCAGATGACTCAAGGCCAAAAAAAATGCTCCTGTCATTGCTTACAAGACAGTGTTTAATGGCGTTTAATGTAATTTGTTCTTTTGTTCTGGGATGTAATAAGTTAATGTTTGTGCTTCTTAAAGCAAGAAAATACTAAAAACATAATGGTCAATCACACAGTATTTTGGAAAACTTTCATGGTGTTATAAGCGCATGCCTGCATTCCATGAGTCATCGCAGTAGTATCATAGAATTGTAGAATCATTTCGGTTCAAAGAAGCCCCCAGGATCATCAAGTCTAATTGTAACCTAACCAACTCTAGCACTAAACCATGACCCTAAGAAGCTCATCTAAAAGCCTTTAAAACACCTCCAGGGATGGCGACTCCACTACTGCCCTGGGCAGTGTGTTCCAACACCTGACAACCCTTTCTGTGAAGAATTTTTTCCTAATATCCAATCTAAACCTCTCCTGGCACAACTTGACGCCATTTCCTCTTGTCCTATCACTTGCTACTTGGGAGAAGAGACCAACACCATCCATACTACAACCTCCTTTCAGGTAGCTGTAGGCAGCGATAAGGTTTCCCCTCAGCCTTCTTTTCTCCAGGCTAAACAGCCCCAGCTCCCTCAACCATTCCTCATAAGACTTGTGCTCCAGGCTCCTCACCAACTTCATCACCTTCCTCTGCACTCTCTCTAGTACCTCAATGTCTTTCTTATGATGAAGGGCCCAAAACTGAACACAGTATGCTAGGTGTGGCCGAGTACAGTGGCGCAATCACTTCCCTAGTCCTGCTGGCCGCACTATTCCTGATACAAATCAGGATGCTGTTGACCTTCTTGACCACCTGGGCACACTGCTGGCTCATATTCAGCCACTGTGAATCAATACCGCCAGATCCCTCTCTGCCAGGCAGCTTTCCAACCACTCTTCTCCGAGCCTGTAGCATATGCCCCAAGCGCAGGACCCAGCGCTTGGCCTTGCTAAACCTCATACAACTGGCCCAATGATCCAGCTGGTCCAGATCCCTCTGTATGGCCTTCCTACCCTCCAGCAGATCAACACTCCCACCCAATTTGGTGTCATCTGCAGACTTACTAAGGGTGCACTCAATCCCCTCATCCAGGTCACTGATAAAGAGCTTAAACAGAACTGGCTCCAATACTGAGCCCTGGGGAACACCACTTGTGACCGGCCGCCAACTGGATTTGGCTCTGTTCACCACAACTTTCTGGGCCCGGTTCTTTATCCATCACAGATACACCCATCCAGTCCATGAACTGCAGCTTCTCCAGGAGAATGAAATCCGTTCATTAGCTGGCTTATTACGCTTTAAATGTTTTTCCAGAGGACACTATCAGTATTCGTTTTCTGAAAGTAAATGAATACTTTCATGGCATAGTTGGTGAAGTATTTGTTTGTGCTCAAGTTATTTTGATTCTCAATAATATTTTAAATGGTTATGCATTTTAGCTAGAGCAATTTGTGTGCTCATTCTCTCTCAAATATAAAATCTAATGGTAAAAGGTTTACTGCAAAAAGGTATTAATTTAAGAGATATTGTAATAGGATCTAATTATTCTTTTACCCTTCCCCATTATTAAATTACAATTGATAGAAAGTAGAATTTACATTTGTATTTTGTACTCTTCTTAGCAAGAGCTTCCCAGATGGTACCTCATAGAACTTGTTTGTAAGTAGAAATAGATATACAAGTATAAGTTATAATGATTTTTCAAAGCAGAAATGAGATTTTCTGTCAATTTTCTGTCTATGGATATGATTCCAATAAGCAATTAATTATGGTAAGAGAAAAAAAGCTACTACATAAATTCACTATCACTTTCCCTTTTATCTGTCCTATATCTGCTTCTTCGTGTGATAGTCAGGATTTGGATTTATGGCATAAACACATATCAAATATGTTATTATTTACAGCATGGACCAATAAAAAGGCTAAGAAAGCTTTTATTTAAAGGCTTTGTACTGTATCCATGTGTGCATTTGCCGTGCATATGTAGACTAACTGAAGCAATCTAGGTATGAATATGACTGTAAAAATGATCTGCACGTAAACAATGGATCTGTCAGGGATTTTCAGTAGAACCATTGAAGCTACTGCTTCAGTGAGGTGCCAGACATCTGGATATTATGGACAAATATTCAAAGCACTCAAAACTCCTGGGTTTGTCCCATATCTAATTTCCAAGCAGGAAAAATTGCAGTTGTCTGAGGAAACATGATTAACGATAGAGAGATATTCCTTGAGGACTTGATGCAGCATATTACTCATGCATCCTCAAGTAGCAGAATTTGCTTATAAGATTTAGTCTGTGTGCGGAACATGCTTAATTAAGCATAAGCAGGTAATGTTTAATTAATCTTTTGCGATTCATTGGGCACAAAACCAGCAGGCATACTCTATTAAAACAAATGAACAAATTGCTAAACGGAAGTCCACCAAGGTATTTTTTGTACTTTGGTGTATTTTCATGTGTTGATCATTTTAAAGATTTCTCACTTGACATTACATTATCCAAAATTTCTCTGCTGTTTGCCAGTTCTACAAGCTGATTGATACATGCACTGCTAGATCGAATGACTCTGTAATAAACCATTGTCCTGCTGGCATTCAACAGTTGAGAGTTGGATTAGTTATGGAATCTGAGCCATGTCAAGGTTTCTGAAAGAAACTGCTAACTTCCTAACTCTGTGAAGAGAGTATGAAAAAACAAGATGAGAAGGAAACAGAAGAGAGAAGGTACAGCAGGGAAGCAAATGACTGTTGAGAAATGCTGTTATTTTACTTACAAGATCTGTTCTTTGCATGTGTACTTGGACTTGTGAGTGTTTACCTTTATGACAGAAAAGGAAGGAGTAAGCCGATTTCCACTCTTAAGTCTGCATTGTTCAAAGTATTTAAACAGTTTCACGTGCATCATCTAATATATAATCTGGCTTTCTGAATATGTATTACTGGAACCACGGCACGAAATGTGAAGTCTGGTTTGAACTTCCAGATTGATGTTTAGGAAATACAGCTTTCTTTTTACTTACAAATCATAGAATCACAGGATCACAGAATCACAGAATGTCAGGGGTTGAAGGGCCCTGGAAAGCTCATCCAGTGCAATCCCCCCGCCAGAGCAGGAACACCCAGCTGAGGTTCCACAGGAAGGTGTCCAGGCGGGTTTGAATGTCTGCACAGAAGGAGACTCCACAACCTCCCTGGGCAGCCTGGGCCAGGCTCTGCCACCCTCACCATGAAGAAGTTTCTTCTCAAATTTCAGTGGAACCTCTTGTGTTCCAGTTTGAACCCATTCCCCCTTGTCCTACCATTGGTTGTCACCGAGAAGAGCCTGGCTCCATCCTCCTGACACTCACCCTTTATATATCTGTAAACATGAATGAGGTCACCCCTCAGTCTCCTCTTCTCCAGCTCCAGAGCCCCAGCTCCCTCAGCCTTTCCTCACACGGGAGATGCTCCACTCCCTTCAGCATCTTTGTTGCCCTGCGCTGGACTCTCTGCAGCAGTTCCCTGTCCTTCTGGAACTGAGGGGCCACAACTGGACACAATATTCCAGGTGTGGTCTCCCCAGGGCAGAGTAGAGGGGCAGGAGGACCTCTCTGACCTACTGACCACCCCCTTCTAATCCACCCCAGGTACCATTGGCCTTCCTGGCCACAAGGGCCCAGTGCTGGCTCATGGTCACCCTGCTGTCCCCAGGACCCCCAGGTCCCTTTCCCCTACACTGCTCTCTAATAGGTCGTTCCCCAACTTATACTGGAACCTGGGGTTGTTCCTGCCCAGATTCAAGACTCTACACTTGCCCTTGTTCTATTTCATTAAGTTTTTCACCGCCCAACTCTCCAGCCTGTCCAGGTCTCTGGATGGCAGCACAGCTTCCAGCGTCAGCCACTCCTCCCAGTTTGGTGTCATTTACCACATTTAATCTGCAGTGGGAAATGTTAAAAGCCATAATACCCTTTCTAGTTACTTTTCAAAGTGAATAAATGTAAAGCAGTGCTCATCAGTTTACAACACTCAGTAAAGCTTACCCTCACTAGTTACTGTAGTGAGGATTTCCGTCACCATGTTGCAGTGAATTATTGCTGAAGAGAAATAGCTTAGAATTTTTGAGTATTTTTCCTTATTGTACAACCTGGTTTGGCCTTAGTTTTATATTAACTCTCTGCTAATGTTGGTGAGCTACATAATTTGTAAATCAAACGCTTCATTCTGCATTGAAAATGGTAGTGTGATAAGAATTGGTCTAGGATATTCTGGCTCTAAATTGACTTCTTTCCTTCTGTTTATATCTCTGGAACATTAGCACTTTGGATCACTGTCTTTCCAATATTTCTCTTGATTTGATATTCAAAACCAAAAGGGTGTGACATTTTTCACCAAAGTAGGTTGTAAAATTATGGAACTTTTGAATTTAGATGTCTGAGTTGTGAACAGCAGTGTTCAGTAACACCTGAATAACACACTGCCCCGGGCATCCACTTGTGAATTTCTCCTTAAACTTATTAAAATGCCTCACTTTGCTGATCTCCACTGTGCATTTCATACGGATACTTTTTCTTGATCAGCCCTTCATACAGCATGTAGTAATTTTTCATTTTTGCAGGAAACTATTTTCCTCCAATAAAAATTGCCTTGGAGCCAAACATATGGTTATAATGAAAGAGAATATTATTTTTTAGAATTAATAATGTCTTAATCCTCAATGTGAAAAAGTACTCTCTTAGTACAGCGTTAATAATGCACTGATATTAAAAATGGAAAAAAAGGGTGGAGTGACTGTTTACAAAATATAATTGTAGCAGTAAGAAGCAAGTAAGAAAATCACCAAGCAGTAAGAAAATTAATGATTTAATAACTTAGAGCTAAATTTGTACAAAAAATACTTTCCCTATAGCTCAGATGAAGAATGTTTCTAGTATTTAAATATTCGGTGCCAATTTCACTAGAACAAATCTTTTCAAGCTTTGCAGACTTTTAGAATCTAGCTGCAAAATAGCAAATGTAAATGCAAAATGCTGCTAATTAACTTTTTCACAGCAAAATGAGCTACATCTGTTTAGTGGTGCAAAACTTTCCAAATTTAGAGTTTCAGTGCCTACCGCGATTCCGATTGTCTGAAACTTGGAAAATTCCAGAGAGGACTAGAGCCAGGATGATTCATTATCTGAATTGTGTTCTGAAGAACTTCAATTCAGGTGCATTTCATGTACTGTTATGGTTTATCACCTGTGTAATCTGGCAACAGGCAGATGCAAAGATGTCCTAAATAGAACATGACACTGTGTGCTGGACTGACTTTGTTAAACGGGGCAAAAATACATCTAAGACATAACCTGTTCTTTTTTATATGAAGTATTCCAGCCCTTTTGTTCTGCAGGTTGTACTGTTTCCAGCCATTCCTGTGCTGGCTTCTCTGGTCTCTGAGACACGCTTGACAGAAGGAATAGCAGAGCTGTTTTCTGGGGACAAACCGAATCTAAGAGCTGCCTCCCTTTTCTTTCAGGATCATTTAGCATTATGCGTTGTTGACAATCATTACTAAAAGCTATTATTAAATGCACATAGAATGATCATAATTGCATCCTCCATGCTGAAAACTGTATTATCAGTTTAAATAGAAAGTAAAACGCATTTTTAATACTGAAAATGTTCCCAGATGTTATGAAAATGTAGGGCAAGTACTACCCAACTGAATACATTTTAGTTTGATTTCCAAATCAGATCTGCTACTCGGTGCAGGAACAGCTGAAGCCAGACATCTGAATAGATCAATTAGAGCGTCTGCAAGAACACAAGCAGGCAGTACGTAATTCCTTTCAAGGTACAAAATGCAAGAAGCTGCTAAGAAAATCCTACTAACCCCTTGCTGCACCACAGAGTGGGAATTGATAGAAACCATCTGCCTCACTCTTTCTGCCTTCAAAACACTACGGGACATGTATTTATACGATATGGTCTCTCGAATTGTTCTGGTTTGCTGCCGACAAATAATTTAGATTTAGTTGAACTTTCAAAATCTATCTTAGACCAAACACTGAAATATAAACTCATAGAAGAAAACGTAAAAATCCTCAAAATAAAAACCAACCTAATCATTTAATCCAATTCTGAGAAAAAATAAGGATTTTTTGATGTCTTTCCTGTCTTCCTCAGTACAGGGATCAAAATGTGTGTCAGTTATCCAAACATCTTTTTGTTTTTTCTCAAATAGCTTAATAATTCCTTGTCTGAATTTCGCCTAATGTCATTAATTTACTTTTAGTTACACCGTATTTTTACCAGTCTAAAAACTTTGTCTGCTGAAAGCCTGACTTTAGGGAAACTGTACAGTTAACAGAGCATAGCATTAACCAAATTATATGAAGAGTTTCTTTAGACGTTTTTATTAACTTTAACACACTTTATTATGTGTTATTCATTTGTACACAACCCAGTTTCTCACTGTTTTTGTTCTAGTTTTTATAGCCCTGTGTGGGAATCAGTGCAGTTATGTTTCTTTCAATTAAATTATCATTGTTTACATCAGGTGAACCTACATAAAAGGGGCATATAAAAGGAAAAGAAAGCTGCCTTGGGTTGTCATCCACTGTTCCTTTGCATTATCACCAATTACTCTACTTACAGGCTATTTTAAAAGGAGGTTTTTCATAGGTATCTAGTGCTGCTTAACTAGCAGCAAGCTAGCCCTTAGTCCTTTAGAAGATCAAGTCTCTTAAAAAGAGAATCTGGCTCTCAGAGCACACAGGTACTAATATATTACTCTATTGTGACAGTTTATGATAAAGTTATCTGTTAAAGGACTTAATATCTTAAATTCAGATCCATCCTGGCAGCCCTATTATTATATTCCAAATTACCATCTCTGACAATAACGGAGCAACCTGTTTGATAGAGTGCAGTGCAGTGCACTGGCATAAGCATCAAGACCTGGTTTTCTCTTGATCTTGAGACAAAAGGAAGATTTCATACCACTCAAGCATTTGATAACAGTTTCAGATGGGCTTTTGGGAATGCTTCACTTTTCAATTTCTCTGCTACGGTTTACATAATTCTTATTTTGCCTTTATGTGTCTTGGTGTCATGAAGTTTCGATGAGCTCCATAGGCGTAATACATAAGCAATCTGTAGCAGAATATACGGACGCCTTTAAAATCTGAAAGACTGCTGGGCTATGCTTTGTAGATATTTGAAAACATACATTTCAGCTAATGGGCTTAAACAGCACCTTATTCAAGCAGGGAAGGGTCAAATGTTCTCTGTGAGGAAGCAGGGTAATGTGGTAGAGATTTCTTCCATGGGTTCAGAGCGCTAGAGGGCTTAGGTGAAGGTTAGTGGTTTTAAAACTGAGACTATGGGCTGGGTAACAGAAGCTATACGTGCAAGTAAAGGGTTTGAAGCTCTTACATTTTTATTTTGTGGAAGATTTGCATTAAGTTTGTATAATTTTGTGATTGGTAGACTCAGGTGCAGGCCTTTTTTGATTCTGCATTGCATTTATGATCCTTTCTGCTTCTGATGGTACTGCTCTCTCCTAGAGTTTGTAACACAAAAGTAAAAGTTTACTGTGTTACATTGGACTCCACAGGAAATTTTAGCGCTGACTTGAAGACCACGAAGTTACAACAGCACAGAGCTTGGCTGTTCCCATAGTGGTGTATCCTAAAATAGATACAAAAAACCGGCTATGCTGTTTTTCTCTGACTGGAACAATTAGGACTATTCCAAGCACTTAGAGTGGTGAAGAAACCTTTTTTTCCTTTGCATAAAATATTAGTGACTTCAGCTGTATTGCAACAAGGAGCTGGAGAAAAAGTACTAAAGTTGACTGAGGAGACAATTGGTTTTTTACCACAAAAATGAAACAAAGTGCTTCTGCTGTTCTTGACTTGGTCGTTTTGTGCCACCTCAATTCCTCCATGGCTATCAATGTACTCTTGATTCATATGTGAATGCAAATATTATATGGTAGAAAAAAGAATTACAAAAAAACTTTGTATTTTTACTATTGAATATATATTCAGTATAAATAATGCATTCAGTTTTTACTCAGTATAGAAATGTGGATCTGTGATTTTAATATAGCTCAAAAATTAGAATAAAGTTCCATTTAGATCTTTCATACGGAAATATAAGATTGCACATACATTTGAAAAGTGATAGCTAATTATTTTTCAAGTTGAATATCCTAAATTGGGCATATTGTGGTGTATTGTACTCTTAAGCCCATATCTTGAGTAGAATAAATAGAGATACCAACATTACTCCAAGATAGATGTTGTTAAGCTACAGATAAATCATTCTGACTTGAAAGTCAGGAAAAGATTAATGGTGGAACAGGAATTTCATTTTTCTTTATGCCAGTCTGTATTACCAATGTTATGAAACTATATCTTAAAGTAAAAGCACATGGATTTGCAGGAGCAATAGTTATTATTTGGCACCTTCTAAAATGAACTCCTTAAGCCATTGATAGGCAGCAGTGACAAAACTCTTAGGGGTTTCAGTAGAACCAGGCTTTTACAAACAGCATATATTTGTCTCTTTCCTAATATGGGTCTCTCAACTCTTGAGCAAACTTTTCCTAATGAATCACGGGGTTAGATAGCTTTTCCACTAGTCAGGAACTTAACTCCTCCACAGCTGTGCAATATTTTTTCCTTTCAACAGCAACTACTGAGGCTATTCATGGTAGTTCTCTATAGTTCAGTAAGTCAATATGAATAGAACAGCCATATTTTGACTGTATGTTGAAAAGAGAGCTAATGCTGTACTTTCGATGGTTACATTCTCATGTTGGTTACATCTCTATGTTGTTGAGAATGTATTTCAATCAAATACCATGCACACAGAGAAGGAAATACTTATTTCTGGTATGAACCTGTATGAACTGCTGGGTAAGCTCAAGTGGAAGAGGAGAGGTTATAGATCATGGAAGGAGGGGCTGGCCACTTGGGGAGAAGATAAGGCTGTTGTCAGAGGGTGTAGGGAGGCAACTAGGAAAGCTAAGGCCTCCTTAGAATTAAACCTGGCGAGAGGGGTCAAGGACAACAGGAAGAGCTTTTTCCAATACGTGCCAGATAAAAGTGACACCAGAGGCAACGTAGGCCCACTGATGAACGAGGTGGGTGCCCTGGTGACAGAAGATACAGAGAAGGCAGAGTTACTGTTATTAATCACCTGATGAATTCTGCCTTTGGTCTAGTTTAGTCTAATGCTAGTTTTATGGTTTTGGTATAGACAGGGCTTGTTTCCAGTGTTCCTTATGGATGAAAATGCCATTTCAGAAATTCCCATTAAATCATTCAGAATGTGTCCTGGAACAGTATGATTTAAAATAGATGAATGCATATTCAAAACACTAGATTACTTAGCTCAAAAAATTAACAGAACATGATTTCCTTGAAAGATGTTGTAACAGTTTCCTAGAAAGACGTGGAAATCCTTTTTCTTCTTTAATTTTGTTGCATGACAGTTATGTTCAGTCACGCAGACTGGACTTCCCAAGTCACGCAGAGATGCAGTCAGAAATGAAGGTATATTAAGTATTTTTATGTTGGTATTTATAATCAAGTAGCCTGAGCATTAGTGTGCTAATTTGAACATTCTGATTGAAATTGGTGTATAATAATTGAAAAGAATGGTTTTATTAATGGCCCAACTTAGTAGGCATTTAAAGGGAGAAGAACAAGTGGCCTAGGACTCCTAGAACTCTCAAAATTCACATAACATTCGGCTTCCTTTGAACTAATAAATATCAACTCCAAACTCCAACACCAATTCACTCAAATGTGTGGCTGTTACACTGTTAGTAAGCTAGGAAAACAAGCCAGACTGTCTTTTACAGCCTTAATAAGAAAACTTCCTTTTGTACTGCTGAAACAGGTGCTCAGAGAGAATGCTCAGCACTCTGAAGCACCGTATCAGTAGTGGGGGGTGGCAGGATGGAGAAAAGAGCAGGAGACTCAGAACACCTGTGTCTGATGGCATTAGGAAGGGGGAGGAAGCCAGGCCCAGCCAGCCCCTTGTAGCTGGCCAGCAGTCCCTTGCAGGGAAGAAGCTCTTCCTGTGTTTCCTGCTCCCTTTTTTCCACATTTCTCGTGTTGTTTCTCGCCTGATGAGGTAGGTGATGAGTTGTTTCCTGTGTGGATGAATGGTATTTTTTGAAATAATAATTTGGACATAAGGTATAAGAAAGTTTATTTTTTTCCCTGACTTTTCTATGGTGCTTTAGAATGCTCTAAAGAAGAACTTGCTTGCCCTGGAAATTATGTACCTTTTGATTAGTTTTTTGTTTTCAGTCTTTGTTGGAAATATTGACCAGGATCTCCATGCTCAGCAAAAAATGCAAAAGGTTCAGTTAGAGGAACTGAGCTTACTTTAGTTGGAATAAGGGCTTTTTCTCACCAGTAAGTTTGAAAATAGCCTCTTGAAGTTGTATCCAATGTAGTTTTTGGTTAGTAACAACATTTGTAGGTGGAGTACTGTTTGAGCATTTGTCATGCTTGCAGTTTGCATGTGTGCTTAGTACTTGGCAGAGATTTCTTTTTGTACTATGGTATGGCATGGTATTGGTAAAAATGGTGCTAAAGTAATACAAACCATGGTACTGGTGGGGAGTTTAATGGGAATGAATCCCACTTTGAGAACAGGTACTTGTCCCATTCCTTTTGTAAAGGTAGTATTTCAAATTTTTGCTGTAGTATTGGAAAGTGAAGTGGCTGTGATGACTTTAGGGCTTCTCAGGTGCGTTTTCCCCATGTAAGCAGACAGAAGGGATCGCTGCCAGGGAAGGTCTTGTACTGGCCTTTCCCACAGCGTACATCTGTCTCTTGTTGCAAGGTGGCTATAACAAGCAAGTCTCGTTATTTGAATCGTTATGTGCTAGATTTACACAGCTAGTGCCCTAAATCCTCATAAAAATCCCACCAATGAGCACTCAAAACTGCTTGGATTTCTTTGTATCATTTTGCACATTACATGTAGTCCCTCAGCTGTATATGCTATTCCAAAGCAAATAAGTTAGCATGGTGGAATTAAAGTTGCTTTTGCTGGTGGAAGTTGCACTTTCCGGTTGTGCTAGTACTGGCTGCGCTCTCTGGGATTCAGTTATCCTTTCTATTTTAGTTCAGAGTTTCTGTCAGCGAGTACAACTCATTTTCACAAAGTGCTTGCTGCAAAAGCTATGCGAGTGCTGGATGGAATCAATCTCTTCCCCTTTCTGTGTTGCCATCTTCCCTTGACTTAGCTACATCCATGTTTTCTCCGAAATCCATCTGCGTAGCGGCTACCTGGAGAGCCTGAGCATTGCCACTCTTACAGTTCACCTAGACCACTAAAAAGGGCAAAACTATCATCACAATGCAATGTTGTGCATGTGTTATGCAAGAAACTAGAAAGCTGCTGTGGTGAGTGTTTCTACACACCTGGCAAGCATCTAAAATTTCACTTTTGCCACTACATTGCTTTCAGCTGTGCATGCAAACAGCCCACACAACTATGGCACCAGTTCACCTGAGCAGCTCTGGGGCTTCAGCACACATTCACGTGCAACCTTTTCAAAATCTGATTTGACTGTGATTATTTTTTCCCCTAGTATCTTCAGCTCTAGATCGTATACATGTTCATCTATAATAACTTCTGCCTTTAACAATCACAAAGTTCTCTATTTACATTTTTTTCTGTAAACAGTTACATCTGATTGAAGTATCAAATCCCACTTGACATTTAAATGTCATAATAAAAACTTATGAAATTAGGGCAGATTATTAATGAAAATATCCTTTTTGTTGGCAGATGGACTTTTTTCTGTTTTGAAATACGTGACCTTTCAGTTAGACAAATATCAACATTTGAAGGCATCAAAATGGCCAAGGACAAGTCTGATCAGCCTCTTTTTATAGTCTATAGCACCTCCCAGTGTCTGCTAACACGTTTAAAAGAAAGTAAGCCAGCTAAGGTAAGGATGTATGCTGTTAAAAGTTGATGTACTAGCGCTGGGAAACTCCTTTCAAAAACACCCCCACCAGTAACAGGAGTATTCAAAAAGTGTTTTGATTCATGTGATGGAGACGAGTGGTATTTATTACTCCCTGTTGAATTTATTGTGGTTATACGTGCTATGACATGGTTGTGTTTTCTGTGGTTTTGCTTGTAGTTTTGCATTGATCTATTGATGTTTTGACTGTGCTTAATTTTGAAAGATTGTGTACCGAAGGAAAATGTCAGGGTTTTTTCAGAATATCTAGACCTTTTGATAATTTCGTCCTGGTTTTGAATTGTCAGATTCCCACTGTATGTTTAAAAGAGCAAATACTCAGTTGGAATAAATTGACATAGCTTTGCTGATGTTAACTGGGATTTACCTGTCTGATCATCTGATTCAGCCTGTCAAGAATACTGCAGTCTGCTGTTGGTAAATTGTGCAGGTTCATATTGCAGGCAGTGTGTGAAGGCTGTACAAAATTCTATTAGAATTCAATCCTTATTTTGTTTTTTATTTCGGAAGCTAAGTCACAGTCAAGAGACTGTATTGATTGCATTGGTATTTTTATAGCTTGTTGTGTGTTTTCATGAAGTTGTGGGCCCCATCTGTGAATATCCACTTCCAGCTTTTCAGCACCTATTGTTACACAGAATTTTTTCCATTTGTGTAAAAGATGTCGTGTGTTCCGAAAGTTTTAAAGTCTGACAATTCAGTGCTATGATTGTTAACCTCGATTATGTTTCTGCCATAAGAATTTTCCCCGTTAATTTTTTTCTTAAGAATATTTATAAATTACATACAGCAGAAGGCTGCTTGACCTTTCCATCAGCTCACATCCACAACTAAAAATTAAAAATAAAGTTGAAGGTCAGAAAAAACAATTGAAATACAGTTGCCAAATATAGTCATAGACAGCCAATTATGCAATGAAAGCTGTGTGCCACCCAAGAAGAGTAACAGCTTTCATTTGCCTAAACTTATTCTGTTTTGATGAGGAAAATGTTCCAAAATATACTGCTGGTTGATACATCTTGTAGCGTGGAACAGTATAATTATGTGCTTTGGGCTCTCTTGGTCTTCTTGAGCTGGCGGGAAAACCCAGCTGTTCCGTATTCCAGGATCGTAGAAATATGACAAATGACTTTTAGCTACTCAAACAATACAGAAGGCTGGAAGCAGTGAAGGGAGAGATCTGGATTTTGGGTTTGTTTTGCAAGATTGACTGTATAAGGAATGAAATTTTCTACCAAATTCTATTTACCTGTATGGAAAATTGCTTCCTTAACATTCATCTGAGCTCTGTGGTTTTCTGTCTAGCTACTGTCTTCAGTTATTTTAGTTAGTATTCCATTAGTCAATTAATATTCCGTAATAAAAATATGTAATATCTATAACATTAACACACAATTCTTTTGTAGGTTTGGAAATTTTTACACTAATAAGTTTTAAAGCTCTTTACACTAATAGAGGCACATAGAGGCACAGGGACTTTGAAGAATTTTCCCAAAGTCTGTAAGCAAATTGCTTAAAAGTTTGGATTACCCTCAAGTCTCTTGCATCTCAGGTCAGGGCCACTTCAGCACGTTTTCCTCAGGATGGAGCAATAATGATACAATACTGGATTTTTTTGTATATCCAGAAATTGTAAACAATGCAGGGGGGGAGCTGCGAGGGAGAAGGGGTGAAATTTCTCTCTTTAAATGTATCCTGCAACTGCTTCTGCAGTCAACTGCCAAACTTGATTGACAGTTGCATGAAAATGTAACCTTTCTCATTTGTGATAAATCTCAGTATTGAGAGATTCAGAAAACTGCTAAGTCACAGTTGAACTAAAAATGAATCGGTTTAAGCACAATGTGTATAGATTCAGCTTAAATGTTTTCCACTGTTTGCGCTGGCTGTAGCTCTTCCCCAGCTTTGGAGCACACGCAGGCAGACAGAGCCCTGGTGGTTTGGAGCAGCTGGTGAAGCCCGAGCCCTCAGGTTGGATTCTCCCCCCACAAAGCTTATGCAATCACTTTGTGTTCAGGCTCAGAAGAAAGTGAGCATAAACCGCCACTGTTCTGACTTCATACATAGTGAAAAAATACGTGGTAAATGCTGGTAAATACCACAGAATAGACAAGGTGATGAAGATTCTGGAGGTAAATTCACAAAGGAACGGTTTTAATTGTGTTTTGTGGCATCCCTGCCATCTGTGTCAGTTGAGCACTGATCTGGACATGGATATGTGAGATCTGCAGAATCTTGCTGCGATGGTTCAAGACTTTACTCCTTCCTTCCTTCTCCTCACTTCCCTCAAAGCGGGGGTCAAAAAAGTCACTAGGAGCTGTAAGACAGGCACAACTCATCTACTTTGGTAATCTGCATCTCTACTTAAACCCATCTTCTTCAGCATTTGATGGGGAAATCTGGGATTTGTTATAAGGTATAGGCTAAGGTATAGGCATAGAGTCTCTTCTGCTGGTTTTAACTTGAGGGCTGGTATCTATCACCAGTGCTAGACAAAGCTAGAGAGGGAGCAGGGAAATCAGTTATATTTAGATCTGATTAATCGCTGTAGTGCCAAGTTATTCTTGGCACCGAAGGCCAGGTTTTGAGAGGATACACATACATTGCCATTTGAATGAAATCTCTGTTATAATTGAAAAAATTAGCAAAGTACGGATGTGAAGCAAAAGCACTTTCACGTCTTCTCCTGACACCAATGTATTGGTTGAACCAACAACCTCTTGAAAAATCAAGAATGCAGTTGCAAACTCAGGCTGTTGGGTTGGAACACACATAACCCCTAACTGATTCTGCTACATCAATACCTGCCTTGAAATAGCTGATTTTCAGATAGTGAATCCTCTTGGTCCTCTATGTAATATGTATTTAAGCCACAGAAATACATTTTATATAGTGGCACAGCATACATATTCCAACATTTATTTTACCCTGAAAAGCACATATAAAATTCTATTGGAAATATACTTTTCATTTCTAAGCAAGTTTAAGTATCTAACCGCTAATGCATATGAAGTGTATTTTGTCATCAGTCAGGGTTTAGGTTTGAACAAAACTGAGGTAGGGTTCATTTAATATTGCTGATAGCTATGACTTGTTGGATTTTGATCAAAATAGAAGTAGTTTTCTGAGTTGAAAATTTTAATCAAGATTTCAGCTGGTTTGTGCCAAGATCTCACTAGACTATATATATGTGTGTGTGTGTATATATATATATATATATATATAGTTTTGTTTTGCTTTTTTTGGTTGCCTTTATCTACTGAAAAGAAAAAAAAAAAGAGGAGGAAATAGGCACTTTCTGGGTTTAGAGCACACATGGAATATGACAGGATCAGACATCTTAGGATTCAGGTTCCGGGAAGGCTTTGCTGGTAACTAAGAGACCCTTTGAAGTCTTTAAAATGAGATTCCAAAGGCAACAGAGCGTGGCAAGTCCTAAAGCATCATCCAGTCCTAGCTGTAAATCCTCTTGGAGAGAGTCAAAACAAACTCTGATTTCTGCTGCTTTGGGGTTTTTTTTCTGTACAAAATCAAATAAAATCTGGCAAAAATCATAAACACAAACTGAAATGGAAGGAGTAGCAGTAATAAGGAGAGATAGAGTTATCTCCAAGGTTTGTGCAGTTTCTCTCACTTTTTACAGTCGTGAATTCAAAAGGCTGGTTTGTGTGCCCACTTATTTTACATGAACAAGAAATAGCATTTATTGTTTTAAACACAATTCCTATAGTATAGGCTTGCACAAGATAGAATAAGTGATTGTCAAAGAGAGATCTTTATGAGTAATGACAGATTTTTCTGGGTGACCTCATCTCTTGGCTGCTTCTTAACTCTTCTTTAGTTTTTCAGTATGTGACTCTCAGTTTTCACTCTTACTTTTTGTTTTCTGAAGGAAGGCAAAGCTGGCAGGTGCAAAGTGATTTCCCCTGCCCAGTGCTGAGCACTGTCCTCTTTATTTGCTTAGTTTACCCTTGTGTTATCACCCTCGTGTCCACCAGAAGGCTCTACTGCTTTCGGAAATGCACACAGAATAATGTTGTGTGGGTACCTAACGAGGTCATCCCTGTTGTAAACAGGATTCAACAGTTTGCTTTCACTGAAACAGTACACACGCATTTCTTGGACTAAGCAGTTAACTTCTAATGTTTTTTGAAACAAGTGTATGATAAATACAGATTAATTACAATGGGTGGGGATTTGGTTCAGTAATTTTGCCATGGAGTTGCAATCCACACACATTTAACACAGTGCCTTTTGAATCAAGATCTTAGGAAACTTTCACACTTTTGTTATTTTTTGCTGTTACTTTCATGGGATGTATATATATATTTTATTCTGTAACTTACTAGAGAAGCTTGGAATACAAAGACCCTAATTCCTCCCCATCTTGGCATTCTTACATTTAGAGTCCCAAGAGAAGCTCTCTGAATTTTGGCACTTGCCCAAGTTCTGATGATGTTATTCTACAGACATTTCTCAATGTGAAGATCGCTTTCCACATAATTCATGGTTCACGATTCATGGACTAAAAACACGTAGTTGACTCTGTCTGCGGAACTGTCAGTGCAGCTGCTTTTATGAAGCTAAGTTATGGTAGTGAAAAACATGAAGTTTTGGCTTGTTTTAATTTTAGCAATTCAAAAGGGCAAACAATTCCTTTATGTAAGTGGAAAATTAGGATAAAATAGGAAGATATTTCTCAGAGCAACACTTTTTGTATCCATTGATACAAAATTTGACAGCAACGGTTCTGACATTCTGTCCTGAGAAACAGGTCTGATTTACCTTTTACCAGCTTTCAGAACTGCAAATCACAGAGCAAGAATATTTGACCATTATAGTGATACATCTTAGTAATGGGTAGTATTTTTTAAATGATGTTTTTCAGAGACCCTGGATAAAAATAGCCTGTTTAGTCTCTTTTATGTCAAAATTTTTGCTTAGGGAAAGTGTATTAGTCCAGGTGGGGTTTTTTCCCATGTGTTTGTTTTCTTTCCCCTCATATAATATTCTTTGCTTTATGAGTGTTGTAGTATAGAGCCCTAACCACATCATCAGAAAGGCTTCTTACGTATTCTGTTGAATAGAGAGTATGACAAAGTAGTTTTTCACAATATTGATATTTTTAAGTTACTTGGAAAATCCAAGTTACCAGTGTTCACATTTTCCCAGTCCTCTTTGTCTCTATTTCCCCATTCTACTCGTCCAGCAAAAGTATTTGGATATTATTTGCTATTATAGAATAGACAAATTAGAGCAAGAGACTTAAATGTAAGATGGTGGGAGACTTCCCACGTGCTTTAACTCAATTTAGCAGAGATGGTTCATCATAGTGCCCGTCAGTTACCAGATAAACCACTCAAGTATTGATTTTCTCCCAATTCTCATTGCATTCACCAGAAAAAGAATTCAGAATTTTTTTTTTTTCCACTGTAATATAAAAATAAGGGCTTAATGACTCAAAGTTGCCTTTCTGTGATTTGCAATAGTTAGTTACCATCACTAAATAGTCATAAAGGGTTGAGAAAACGATAGGAAAATGGATTGCCTTTAGCACAGGATGATCTGATATTTTCTAATGGGTTAAGTACAGGACATTTCAGGGTGTAACTGGTGTGCTTCAGCAGCATGGGGTTCTGCAGAGCCTCGAGAACCTTTACTTGAGTTGGAAATAATGCTCAATGACTAACCAAGTTTTTACTTAAGGAACATGGAACTAAACAAAGCAAGTTTATATATAATTCTTCAGCTCTATAAGCTGTCATAATGTCTTTAAAGTGTTTGTAAATTGGGTACAGTGAATATTTACTTAGCTGCAAAAACTTAGAAGAAACTATTTGAACAGTCAGTAACAGTTTTTCCTTGTGATTTTTATGGGAGCAACATTTCAGTTTGCAACTGCCCTATGGTTCTCTATTGTAGTGATGTCCTCCTGAAACTCACTGGGAGTCTTCTTGAATATGGACCAAATAATGTATTTGGCTGCTGGCCATGTGTTGTCTTTCAGAGGAACATGGCTGTTCACTACGGAATAGTGTAGGAAGAAAGGAGACATACGGAAACAAATTTTAAAAGCAGCAGTGACATTAGTCCATGAAGTTTTAACCACGCAAATGTAGTCAGGAAGAAAGAAAGGATGAAGCGTGCTAGCCAGGTGCTTAACGTGCTAAAGGGCTGTTCTTACACAAAACCAGCAGTCAGCATCAGCTGAATCATGCTAACAGTTCTTAAAGTTCGATTTATTTTGCTGCTGCTGTTATAAAAAGTGCAATAATAGGTACAACCTACATGAAAACTGTATTTAATAGCATCCTTGGAAATATATTTGTCCTTTCAGTAGACTATAAACACTAGACCACCAGGTCTCTGGCCTCCATTCCTTATAAATTTGTTTTGAAATATGCAATATAATCCTAGGTATTTTCCTGTTGTATCTTAATAAAGTAATGTCTTTTCGAGCAGATGTCATATTTCACTAAATAAAAATAGATTTGTAATAACATGAACACCAAAGTGACAAAAATATTGAGTGTAACACTGATGCCTTCAAGTGTAAATGGAAGATCTATAGGTACTCGTGTGAAAAGTACAGATTTGTATAACAATTCTTTTACCAGTTCAGAAATGGTATTTGGTACAGATTTGCAAAATCTTATGTGTCCATTCTCCCTGGATGAGTCATGGGTTTGGAAGAAAGGGGAGAGAATATTTTTTCAGCATCATGATCATTGTAATAATGAACTGCAGAAACTAGAATAGATTTTGTTCCTGGCTTGGCAAACTCTCCAAAAGATTTTGCAAGACAGTTTACATAATTCTTTCCATTGAACTTTCTAGTATTGCATATGTTTTAATTGTTAACTCAAACACACCAAACTTTTAGGTAGTCTGTGGACTGTATAAAATGTGGTTTCAGGTTTCATAAGTATTTTATGAGCAGCATTTGTGTATATACATTTTCATATTGCAACCTTAATTCACTTGTTAAAATAGGCTCTCTGTTTGCTAATAGTTACCAGCTGTAACTAATACATTAGGAGATCTACAATGTAGCATTTAAAATGACGCATTTCAAAATCAATAACAAATGTCCTGCTGTAGGACTCATTGAAAAACTTGTCTTCTACAAAGTACGCTATACAAAATTCTTTTGAAATTGCTATAAATCAAGGAATACGAAACATTTCTAAAAACTTAGACATAGGAAAAGCGAAAATGTTACTTACTGTAGTTGTTGTTTGCTTCTCTTGTCCCTTTTACTTTGCCTCGCTTATCAATCCTCATATACCACTGAGTTCGACAGAAAAGTCTTCTCACTCTTACATCCCCCCCTTCCATATAATCATAGCTTCTGGTATGTCGCTCAGGGCTGGAACAGTTCACATTTGTAGCCATTTGCTCTGGAGTCATGTCATTGCAAGCTAAAGATATAGTGCCCATTAGAAAGATAATGTAAAAGTATGATCTGTAGAGCAAAATTGGCAGGATCCATGTCAGTATCCATTTGTGCATTATAGTGCAGTGTTCTGGGTGTTCATGAACAACATAATGAAAATTAAATCTCAAGTAGGCTGTTGCTCTTAGGTCACCGACCTGCCTTCTGTCTTTACGAGTTACAGATTCATTTAAATGAGATTGTTCCCTCTTCTAGAATTCTGATCGTTATTCCTTAATAGTTAATGGCGAAATAGAAGAGCTTCTTAAATATCTCTTCAGTCAGAATATCCTTTAAAGACACAAGTTATAAAAACCTCTGTTGTCGTGACCTTCTGTACTACTTGAATTTGCTGCTTGCACTGAAAGTAAAAGATCTGTGAGAAAAGGTGCATGTGTAAGTCTTTATGCTCAATTGTCACAAATGTGCAAGGATACATTATGCTACTGAAAGATACTATACAAAAACGTACGACATGCTGCGCTGACTTTTAAAAATATGCATATGTATATACAATAGATATCTCTCACAACTTTTACATAAACAGACATTTAAACTGATTGTAAACATAGTTCTGCCTTCAGTATTAAGTCCTTCCAAAATGCCCTATTGATTCAATTGAACAACTTTCTCATGCTTGGTAAAATTCTAATGATTACTTCACAACTATATATTCACTCTTAGCACAATCTATCAGATAACTTTTCTCTAGTTCATATTTTGAACCAGAACTCATAGTCTTAGCTCTGTTTTTTTATTCCCACCCGTTTAACTTTCTGAATAGAAATAGTTTTCTTAATGTCTCTTTTTTACATCTAACATATACAAATGAAGATAAAAGTTATTAGCAATTAGAAACTGTTGAATGCTCTTGTAAAGGACAGATAACTTACTTGTTCCTGTTGATAAGAGCTGGATAGCCAAGTATTCCATTTCTGTTGTCTGCTTTTTGCAACATGAGACACTCTACTGTAGCTACGAAACTTTCTCAGCTCAGAAAGACTCCACCAGAATTATAATTGTTTCCATAAATCACCACGCTGGAGAGATGGTGTGTATGTGCTTGCGCGTGCATGTGTGTGTTGAGCCTGTTGTTCAATCCTTTTCGATAAATACCTTTGCTGACCTCACTTGGAAGCAATTAGAATTTAACCAGTCAGCTGTCAGTTGAGTGCACGACCGAAAATAAAAGGAGGCTTGCATTGTATCGTGTCCAATGGTCATCAGAGGGAGCTATGTACATAGTTTATAGTTTAAATCTCCAAGAATCTACTTTCTAAAAACATATATTCGGTGGTGTGTGGATAGAATTGCTTTGCATGCTGGCTAGTGTTTCTGTGCTCTGATTTAGGTCAGTATTTGTCTGTCCCTAAACAATTCCTCCTCCTCTCTTTTGTACTCGCACGCTTATCTCAGTTTGCGATTTGGTGGATTCGTAGTCTGCTTAGTGCCCTTCTGATGGATACGAAACATGTGGGTCCGTTATGTACTGTGGAGAAGTGTGTGTTGTGACCATTATAGATCATGCAGTATATTTATATATCATTTATGTAAAAAGAACAACAACTGCACAGCAGATCATTGAGGTTTTTATTTGATCAGCCACTAGGTGAAAATGAGAATGTATATTTGGATGTTTCAAAGTCTGGCATTCAAACACAAGCTTTTATCAGCATGAAGGAAAAATTATAGGGAAGAGCCTTCGTTAGCGCACACAGCTACTGGTTCTTGAAACTCACAACGCGAGAACGAAAAGTGACAGCAATGCAAGAAAAAACCTTACGCTGCATAGCAACCAATGGGTTACCGGCAGGCTTAAAATATCAAAATAATGGGGAGATATGGCTGGTTTTTTGCTATCCAAAGCCCATGTTCTATTTCACCCTGAAATTCTGTTGAGTTTCTGGTGAATGTATTTGTAAAACACGCGGAAGCTAAGTTTTCAATAGCTCCTTATCCTGTTTAGTTTCCGCACTGTTGAGGTGAATACACCTCAGACCTTTCGTAAATAATAGTGACAAGGAAAGTTTTGAATTAATCCATATATTAAGAATAGTTTACTTACCTTTCATTGTCTTTGCTTGAAAATATAATGCAGTTTAATATTCCTCTCTGTTGATATGGATAACAGTTACTTCTTAAAAACGAAGTAAACTGTAGAGGCACTTAGAAAGCATAGGGAGTACAGATGTGCCACCTTGTGGTGAGGGTGACATAAGGAAATGAGGATTTTTCCATTGAATGGTCCCAAATGAGCATAGAGGTGTATGAGAGCAGGCAACCTTGTATTAGTCAACCTTTCCTATACACAAGCACACATACTGAGTAATTTCCTTCCTTAAAATCCCCAACTTCCCTCTCAGCACTCGCTTGGATTAATCCCATTTGTCACCCGCTTTCCATTCCTTTTTTAACCATTTTCACTCAAAGTCCAAAGCTGATTAACTTTTCTTGACACTATCTCTATTTCAGCATGTTGGGCTGTTCCCCATGTTCCACGGCTCAGTGTGATTCTCCTAGTTCAGCAAAAGGCTCCATATATGCACCTTTAGGATAGGAAGGTGTGACGCTAAGTTCTTTCAAGGGCTGGATGCCCGCAGTAGATACACAAAGCGGCTCTCATTAAATTAACCCTTGTAAACTGTGATTACAGCTACTTTCAGTTTGACTTGTATCTTATCAACCCATGACCACCATTCTGACAAGGAGTAGAGACTCAGGTGATTTATCCCGGTCATGGCTGTTGCCAGTACAGTTGCTGGATTTATATCAGAGTGTAGTCTGATCCGTTCCACAGTCTGAATTCAGAATGATAGCAATGAAAAAAATCTGTGGTATTCAAAAGGCTTATCTGTTGAGTATTATAAAGAAAGCAATCAAGGATAAAAGGTAATCTGTGTTTTACTTAGCAAAGTAGGATGCAAGTAGAGATGTTTTTGTAAATACTCTGGGTCTTTCATATGCAATACAGTGCTCTAACTGCAGTGTCAGCCACTCCTCCCAGCTTGGTGTCATCAGCAAACTTGCTGACAGTCACTCTGTTCCCTCATCCAAATCATTGATGAATATATTGAATAATACAGGCCCCAGCACTGACCCCTGAGGCACTGCACTGGATCCAGGCCTCCAACTGGACTTTGCCCCATTGACCACGACTCTCTGGCTTCTTCCCTTCAGCCAGTTCGCAGTCCACCTCACTACCCGGTCATCCAGACCGCACTCCCTCAGTTTAACTGTAAGGATGCTGTGGGAGACTGTGTCACATAGGAAACTATTTTATGTCCTTTTAGATGAAAACACAACTATAGGGGTCCGTGCTTTCCTCATCTCCAGGCTGGCCTGTTGTAGTATGTACTGCCCCGTTTTGGCATTGGGTCATGAATGCAACCTTAAAAACAAAACAAACCAAAAAAACAACCAGGACAACAACTCTGTTTTGTCCAGCCTGCCCTCAGGGCAGCACATACCTGCTAGGAAACTATCATTCTGCCGCTCCTTGTTCCCTGAGCCATTTCAAATTTGCTTTAGCACGTCTTCCAGGACTTTCAGAATTTAAGACAGTAGGAAGTTAGTTAGTTAGTTTTAGTTAATTAGCTACAGCAAATGTTCTTTATGGATCGTTTAAAAAATAATTTATTAATAACATATAAAGCAAGAATAAAGCCTTGTAGCCGTGATAATATATATTTGTTATTATTCCATCTTATACTCTTTTAATCTTAACAAACCATTTTAGCTCCTTCTAATTTGCACCCACCCAAAGGCAGATTTTGTAGGACAGTTTTCAGCCTTTTTTTTTATAGTTTTGAAACTATGGCTTCATTGGTCTGCTAATACTACCGATATATCTCATTGGACAAAGGTTGATTGACAACGAGAATGGAAAATTATCCTCTTTTTCAGATATTTCTTTATATCTCTAATTAAAATCTAGTCATGGAAAAGAACTACATTGTGCAAGTTATATGTTCCTCTCTTTGATTTGCACCACTAGCTGCATTCTTTGATTAAACCATAATACATCTGAAATTATTAGTAGGCTTCCACTAACTACTTGTTGGCATCTAGTTAGATGGTGATGCACTAAGCACTGTATTTTCTGATGTAGATATACTACGGGTTAAAGTCATGAAGAAAAGACTGTTAAAAGGACTAGTAAAAGTGTGCAGCAAGCATAATGGCACCTGTATTAACAGGATCCCGGAATTGCAGAATGGTTGGGGTTGAAAGGGACCTCTGGAGGTCATCTAGTCCAACCCACCTGCTCTCCCCTTGTCTAACCGACCAGTCACACCATCATAGATGGCTGTTGGGTTGGTCCAACATGATTTCCCCTTGGTGAATCCATGCTGACCGCTCCTGATAACCTCCTTTTCCTTCTCAAGCCTGGAGATGATGTCCAGAATGAGCTGTTCCATCACCTTTCCAGGAATGGAGGCAGGGCTGACTGGCCTGTAGTTTCCTGAAAACTGATGTTGGCGTTCTTCCAGTCTTCAGGCACCTCTTCTGTCCTCCATGACCTTTGCAATAACATCTGCCAGCTCTCTCAGTGCTCATGGGTGCATCCCATCGGGGCCCATGGATTTGTGGATGTCCAGTTTTCCTAAATGATCTCTGATCTGTTCTTCCTCAGCCAAGGGAAAGTTTTCCTTTCTCCAGATTTTGTCTCTTCCAGGATCTGGGAATATTGAGGGCTGGTCTTAGCGGTAAAGATGGAAGCGAAGAAGACATTCAGTAAGTGCCTTCTCTGTATCCTCCGTCACCAGGGCACCCACCTCATTCAGCAGTAGACCTACATGCAAAATTGCAGAACATCAGAGTGTGTATCATGGAAATGCAACTGGACCACTACTATGTATTTAATATTTTATTTCAGGAAACAGCTGGAGTAAGGCTTTTCCTGACCTTCAGCTAATTATATGGCCTATTACTGAAAAATAATGTAGGGAAAAAGCACCCTGTTCCACTGCAAAGCTGCGCTGTTTGCAGACAGCGGAAAGCTCACCAGCAGGTTCAGAACAAGAGCAATTCCCTGTAATGATTTCATTATTTATTACCCATCTGTCAGAGGCAAGGATACCACTTAGTCACAGAAGCATACGTTTCCCAGCTGTTTACCATTGGAATGGTAGATAAGCGTGTTCTGAACTGAGGGAATCTAATAAAAGGGTGTCTTTACTAGAGAATTTGTGTTAGTATTTGGTTTAGGGAGTGAGCTCCACCAGACTTCCTCAGTTTTTCCATTCCCTCACTTACTGATAATGAAGTCCATGATATACTGCTCAATCTATGTAAATTCAGGCCAGAATAGTCATTTGATAATGTAGTGAGGGTGTGAAATGAGGATGTGAAGTGCTAGGGATCTGAGCGCCATCCACCATGTCAAGTGCAGGGTTGGAATGAGCATGTCAGCATGATTCCTGAGGCATCTAATGTGGGCATGGACTTGTGAGATGGTTTTCCTAATTCTAAAGAGAAAAAAATCAAAATAGCTTTGTTTTCAAAGTAGCAGGGAAAACGGGGACTCTGTCAAAATGACAGAGTTGTTCAGAGCTCCTCCAGGAGCGATCCCTTCTATCTGTGAACAGCTGTACTTCCCGGAGTTTAAGTGTCTTCTGATGCAGCTGTTGCTCTGTTAGATGGGTGTTTGTCTGGCTTGTGGTATCAGCAAGGATTGAATTTTGTCAGCAACTGATGAAGGTCAGGCTTTGAAACAGATCTGAACCAGAACTGATGTTGTTCTGATCTGCCTCTTTACTCCTTGTTTACTTTGCTTATCATAACCATCACATTACTAAAATAATTTGTCCTTTTAACATTAATTCCCGTTGCTAGGTTTTCACACTTGACAAAGTCTGGCTGTTGCAACTAAAATATTCTCCACCCAAACCTGAGTATTACTGTTATGTGAAACTGGAATGCAGAACATTTGGGAGGCGATGGAGAAAGAAGGGCGAGGGGGGGAAGCTTGGACTGAGAGGTCTGTGTATTCCCTTCTTCCCCATGGCAGACAACTTTTTAATCCTATAAAAGAGGAGGGAGAACTTGATTCCTTGTGATAGGAACTTGTCTAGTGAAGTCGTAACTTCTTATCAGCTTTTTATGATATTGGGTTGAGTGCATCTGCAGCATCTGTCTCGTTTATACCTCTTCCATCTCTGTTGACTCTGTCATACTTGACAGTGTCTTACTTCAACAGACCTTTCTGTAGTAGAAACCTATTTTTGGTCAGCAGACTGTATGAATACAACCCTTGTGCTTCAAGGCCTCAAATGGCACAGGGAAAGTACAGCACAGGTGAATAACTGTGGTATTTGTGTGAAAAAGAAGCTTGAGGAATGACTGTTCCTAAGAATGCTGGTAATTCGCTTAGGCAGAAGAACTAATGTGATTTTGGAGGCAGTGAGTGGGTATATCAGCTCCAGTCCTGTCGTTACTGTGCTGAGGTGCAGAACGTGGCAGTCCCTTGACATGGCAGTGAACCGAACAAGTAGGTTTTTTTAATCTAGTTGACTGAAAACCGCAGAATGAGAAGATATAAATATTTAAGAAAACTTACTGAAAAGTTGGGCTTTTTTAAAGAATTTTGACAAGCAGTTTTTTGCTAGTTAACCACATTTCAATAGAATTCCTCTCGAAGATCACGCCGTTGTTTGTTTGTTTGTTTCATAGCATTGTTAGACATGAACAATACATTGGCAGTGCCTGGTATGAATTCTTGGGCTCTAAAAAGTCTCTGGTGAATAGTTTATCAAATTTAACATGCATACTATAATCTTGAGTTACAGATGAGTTTTTCTGCCCGAGTAAATGAGCTGTGCCCTTGCTGATTGTTCCTGTTGGTGACTCAAACTTTTCATATCTTTTCTTGACTGAGAAGCCTGTGGAAGAAAAGACTCTTAAAGTATCCTTAAATCTGGAGGGTTGTTAAAATTCTTAGACTTTTCTATGGGGATTGTGAGGTTTTATCAGTAATCCCCAATACCAACATAATTTTTCATAGCCATTACTTCAACAGCAAGAAGATGATATTATTTTCTAGGCGAGTCTAGTTCTACAGCTGTGGAAAAAATACATGATAATGCAAAGAAAGATCACATGGAAGTGATGTTACATGAACAATGTTAATTCTGGTATTTCCCAAATTCAGAGTGCTTGATTTTGCAATCTTACTTTCATTCTGATATTGGAGTAGCTGATTCTAATTGTTGATTTACACAGTTTGTGGTGTGAGGAGGAGGAAGTGTAGACTCACAGAACTTTTACCAAAACCTTTTTATTCTATTACAAATATTTTGTTCTGTGGAAATATTGTTTGTTATGCCTGCAGAGGGGTGTTTGCAATGTCAAGTCAAGGTATTTCTTCAATGCAAGAGGCAAAGAATTTTACTTAATACTCTATTACAGAGATAGCTACAAGAGGCACCAGTATCTGCAATGTTGCAGAAGATGTCTCAAACAATGGAACTTTGATTGAACTTGGATTCAACATCCACAAACAGAGCTTTAAATGCAGGTGGTTGTCTGAGGACGCAAGGTCAGTAAACTTTCGGGTAAGGGCAGTGAAGGGTGTCCTCAGGTATCCCAAGGGGCCTGTTAATGTACAAGCAGGTGCTGGCACGTGGAAGAGAACGGAGAACCAGCTGTGGGAAGAGCATTAAACAATGGAAGAGAAGGAATAATGGACAAAATTTGGGGAACTCCCAGAAAGTGGGAGAGAGATGTGAGGGCTGTGGAGGAACAGAGCAAAGTAATGAGATCCTAAAGTAAGCAGGATGTCAGAAGGAACAGGAGATAGAAAATAGGGGACCCTGGAGGTAAGCTCTAGTATCCTGGGGTCATTTTAAGAAGGTACAGGGAGAGGTCAAGGAATTTCTCATCTAAATCCCCTCTTCTTCTGCCTGACATTTTTTCATAACATATGTAGGAGAAATAACATGATTTGGCAAATCAAATGAGTATTAGGCTGTACTGCATGGAATCTAAGTTTTATGTAAGTATGTTTAATAGTCAATGTATTTTGGCTTTGGTAGTTTGCAATGAAGGATTTCTAGGGATGGAGTAATTACTGTAACACATGGCAACAAAGCTTTTTGTTCATGCAAAAAACAAGATACTGATACCCAAAACTGTTTGTTTGTGAGGACTAGAAAGAAGTTGTCCCTTCTGCCTTTATATGGTGTGCTACTTCATGCTGAGGTTTGCAGGCCTGATTGTGTTGCCTGTGCTTTTCCCACTGGAAATGACTCTCGGCTGCAGCAGGATGACCTGGTACAACTGGGACAGTAGTCATTGGAGTCGGTTCTGAGCAGGGCCAACCTCACCTCTGTTCTAGCTCTTCAGAAATTAAGGTAGATAACTGAGACATCCTTTAAAATCAAGACATTCTGCCTAAGTGAAGAAATCCTTTCTTTTCTGTGCTTGTCAGAGGAGAGTGCCACCCTGCTCAGTGTCTCTGCTTCTGACCTCCGTGTCAAGGTACAGCAAAAACCACTGTGGCTCCAGCAGGGCCACGGTGATATCTGCAGTAGAGGATTGGTTCTGTAATTTCCTTTGTGATTTCTGATCCCCATTCCTCTGTGAATGGAAAAGTTGATCCGTTCTAACGCATGTGAAGAAACAGCTGGTCTGCTCCGTGCAACAGCACCATTAAGTCATACTCGGTCTTCAAGATTGCAGATACTGGCCTGCATTTATCACAGAAAGAGCTCCCATCAGAATTGGCATGAAGATAAGGCTCTCTGGAGTTGAAAATAGGTAATTGATTGGAACCTTCGTATCATACTCATAGGCCAATAAACCAAAGTGGTATTCCTGTAAAACGCTGAGGTCTAAATGTAAATTAGACTTTTTTTTTTTTTTCCCCCCGTAAGCTTTATTTCTTGTGGATTTATGAGCAAAACTGAAAATACTGTGTTTTCTTTGTTTTAGCGTTGGCCGGCACACCCAATTTAAAGATAATGGTGCATTTGAGTATAATCAAAATAGGTGTCTGAAGGACTAGATTGTTTCGTGTTTCTTAGGGATTTTTGTGGAAGAGGAGAGTTCTGGTTTTGAGTGTTTCTCAGTTCCTGCCCCACCCTTTTAAACGATACATATGCTCTCCCTCTTTAGTTTTGAGAAACACCCCCAGGGCATCCTTTTTATTTGAATTGATTTTCTGGTTGTTTATCTTTTTCAATCTCATCATGAAAAGCACATCTGGTTCCTATTTTAATCAGTATTCCAGTGGGACCAACATCATATTATAGAAGGCTAACAATGCTAAAATAATAATCCATAATGATGCAACTTCTGGTAATTTAAAACTGTTTTATCCTCTGTTTGTAGAAGTGTGTTAATGATGTAGGCCAACTGATCTCTTTTTAGATTAAGCTCACCCTGGGTCCTAATAACAGAGAAATATCTGACGTTCACATAGATGAACCCTTCGAACTGTCAGGAATTCCGTTTTTTTCTGAAGTGTCTGAGCATTTTAGTACTTATGGAAAGTACCAAACCAACAGTTGTGGAAACTAAAGCAATTGGTTGACGAAGAGTTTGGGTAAAGCAGCTCCAGTGCTATTGTACACTTGAACTTGTTCTGCCTTTCGTTTAATGCAGTTCTGCATCTAGAGGTGAGAGGGTTGGTGGTCTTAGTCCTGTTTTTCTTTACTTAGTTGACTCAGTACTTGGCCTCTAAGGTAAGACCGACAGAAAGCAACAGCAGTTATTTTATTAGAAGACTCTTTGCTACCAGCTAAACTGGCACCTGCCGTTTCAAATAGATTGCCAAACGACCTTCAAGTGGTAGGACTTGTTTTCTCTATTTCTTGTCTTGGTTTGAGCCAGCAACAAAGAGGAGAGACTTCTGTCATTTCTCTGACTAACGCATACACACATACGTTAGCAAGGGAGTTTGCAGTAGGAGGAGTTTGCAATAGTCCAGCAAAACAGCCGGCTCCAATACCTTCTATGACAAGGCAGGGCTTTGTTGAAGTGTGGACCTATCTCAGTTACGTTCATGTTTGTGGTGTCACTTACTTTAAAGCATATCCATTCTATACCATCTCCAGACTAGGCTTCCACAATATTGCAGAATAATCTGAAGAAATCGTCCTTTAGAAATAGCTTTGGGAGGTGGTGAGAATATACCCTTACTTATTGAGAAAACTCTGATAACAGATTACTCTATCTAAACCTTTCACTTAGCATTCAATTTATTTCTTGGAACTGTCACTTTAATCTATACTCGCTTCTCCCTTGAGTCTGGTTCGGCAAAGCTTCTCACTGAAGCTGTATGTAGCATATTTTCAATCGGAAGGTCAAATTTAATACCAGTATGATCAAATCAGGGGCGGTGTTCTTGGCAGGATGACAGTGTTGTATGTTAATTAGAGACTAAACTTCCAAATGAAAGTTGGGGTTCATGACCTCTACCTCTCTCTGCTCTAACCCGGTTTTAGGAAAAGCTAAAGCCCAAAATAAAAAGCAAAAATAAAATGTTGCAAATTGAGTTTTTAGACAGGAATGGATATGTTTGGAGGGCTGTAACTGCAGTCCCCATTAGCGGAATTCAACTAAAGGTCTCTGTTCTTGATAGGAGAGCATAAAGGACGTATAGAAGTTAATAGATATGCAATGACTGCACATTAAAGCAGAGGAGCCACAATAGCTCTCATCACTAAAGTTTTGAGTTTACATTTTTGAATAAACCAGGAACAAGTGCAGGGTATAGAGAGTATCACAACCTGATGGTGGGAGAGAAGTGTCCTTAATAGCTTTGTTCCATCATCTTGAAACGTGGAGTTAATTAAACTGGTGAAATGTTGTATTTTCAACTACCCGTTTACAAGAGAGAATCTTCACAAGACTGTCAAGTGCTGTTTGTTACTCTCATTGAACTGATGCTGCATTCCTGGTAGACGTGGATGTATTTCAGAGCAGATGCTCTTTTTTGCCAGATTTTATCAGAACACTTCCCCTCCCTCTCTCCCCACTAAAAATCATTAACTCCGCCTTCTATTTGGGGACACGCTACTGTCCTTTTTATGGAAGGCGGTTCAGCTTTTCCTTTGGCTCAAGGAACAGCCGGTTTGCTAAAATTCTGTATGCATAGTGCCAATTTGGAATTTTGCTGAATAAATGAGTAAATAAGATACATGAACTGTGTCATGAACTCATGTTCTCCAAGTAGTCAGTCAAACAAGTGAATACATTTTAATAAATCTCTGGTAGAATGAAATATAAATTTCAGTATAGTTTATAAGGCTCAAAGTATTGTTTTTAATGGGCAAATTTTTTATAAATCTGTGGCATAATCCATCAATTTCTGTTTCATTTTATACAGTTATACATCATTAGTTTTATTTCACTTTCTCACTACAAGTAAGATGATAGCGGATCATATCTTTGTTCTGGAACTGAAAACCCACCTGACCTCAATGATTTGCTTAAAAACTGATGGCATGATAAACTCACTCTATTTAACATTCAATATTGTAAGATAAGAATATTTAGAGCAGCTTTATTGTTCAAAATGAAAGCAGATAAATTATCTTTGCTTTAGCAAAGCTTTACACTTTCTAGAAACAGATGCCTTTTCAAACCAATACAAAATTCCTAGATATTAACTTTTCAAATAATAACAGCTGTCAGAAATCAATTCCTTTTGATTAAGGACTCTTGGAGTAGGCCAGATTTGTTTAAAATTACACACCATCACAGAATGAGTTTCTAAAATCAATGTATTGGTTTCATGCTTAGTCCAAGGAAATTAAGATTAATTCAGAGTTCATTGTGTATTTCAGCCCATATTTCATAATATGGGGAATCTTTTGTAACCTAAGCTAAAACGTTACTCTTGTCTTTGCTCACAGTTTAAAGACAGTAATGCAGCTTTTCTATTTATTTTTTTCTAGTTGTTTTAATCTATTCACCAGAGCGACAAATGGATTAGGCTGGAATGGACTCAGTCAGTTGTATTGCTTGCCAGGATAAATTCTTCTGGCACCTTCTTGAAGAGATGAGTCAGTTGAGGAGTTTGATTTAGCCTCTTTATTTTTTAAATTGCACTCCATTAAATGTGTAAATTAAATATTTGGAGATAAAGTTTCAAATTGCAGGAGTGCCTGATGTCCCAGAGCTGGACTCCGGCTGGATCCTCTGCACGTGCCTGTGTACGCGTGCAATTCCTTGCCTGCACCTGTTCCAACTTCGTGCTATTCTGAGAAGACATTTGTGTGGGTGGCAATTAGTCTGCTTTTTAAATGGAGATGTGTTTCCAGCGCCTTCCGGGCACCAGTAACAAGTGTATTGCGAGATTCGGATAGCATGGTGCTTTCCCATGCATGATTACATTAAAAAAATGTTAATAATTCTTTCCTTTGCTGCTCTTGTTACTGAAATTTAGACTAAAAGATTTTGGGAATTCAGATGTTCTAATCTATAATCCGTAATGTCCTAATCTATAATCTGATGGTACAGTTTAGTGAGATAAGGAGGAAAGAGCAAATAATTTCTCAATCGTAGCCCCATTTTAGACATTGATTTTTATTAACCAAAACCAGCTTTCTGTATCTTCAGTGATTAAAAACAAGACACAGTTTTACATGAGAAAAAGGGTGATCTGTGGTTTATTTTCCATCTTTGGAAGAGCTGCAGTTCTAACTTTCCACTCAATATAGAAGCAGCAGTAACTGCATAACTGCCCTAATGAAGCTGCTAATTGTCACAGCCGGAGATACTGTCATTTGCAGGAATATAAATATTTGCTGATTAACTTTATCACAATGCTTTTCTTTTACTTTGACACTGGTCAATATTCTATTTAACGCCTAATGCTGTTTTCGAGCATGAGACTCAGTAATATAGATAGAGAAGTACATGTTATCTTTGCTCAAATGTTGATATCTGTATTAAAAAACTAATTACATATGAACTTAAGTGTCAGACCCTAAAAATAATATTAAGAAATTGTTCTTTTCTGCTTCCATCTTTGAAAATCAGGGAACATATTAATGTGCTACAAGGTCCTCATCACCTGATAGCTGTTCATTCAAAATTACTGTAATAATTAGAACCAGAATCTTTGCTCCTTCCTCTTTCTAAGCCCCAAATAGCCTTCATTCTTCATTTCTTGCTTTCATTTGCGGGTATCTTATGACATGCTACAATAACTAGTGGCAGTCTAGATATTCTGGGTTTTAAATCAAAATAATAAACAACATTTTTAAAGAGTCAAATGCTTTCATTTAAGCTGGAAAAAACCCAGCAGAGTAAAAGCTTAGTACAGTTTGTGCAGTCTCGGAGTTCGTTTTAAGTTTCTGCATGCCAAGCATCTGCTGAAATCAATGGCAGCTGCACATGAAGAGGTATTGCAGAACCCATTAGCAGCTCAATGATTACTGAATAGTAAATGCAAGATAATCTGACTCTACCTCATCTTAATGGAGAAAATTTGGATTCAGAGTTTGGGATAAAATTGTACCTAGACTTCCATCTGAGTTTGCAAGGTGTCAATTTATTTCTGAATATGTCCCGTATAACCTGACAGGGTACTCATTTTGAGCAGTTTGCTCATGTGGCCTTTCCTCTACAGACCTTCAATTTATAAGTCTATTTTCTAGATCAACTCTTTGTAGATATGAGTTATCTTCAACAAATTCCTCTGAAAATTTGTTGTAGTAAATGCGATATTGTTTCCAGCTGTTTCTACCCAGAACTGATATTAAATACTGGAAGATAACGCAACCAGATCACTTTCTCTATCAGACGTTGACACTAGGTCATGCGAATTAATAATGTTTAAAATGTATTTCAGATTGAAGCTGGAAAAGCCAGTCAGAGCTCTCAACAGGCAGCAGGTGTTGAAGCCAAACTCTGATCCACTTATTGCCTGGCACTACAAAAGAATAAAAATACTCTGGA
Organism: Patagioenas fasciata; assembly: GCF_037038585.1. NCBI lineage: Eukaryota > Metazoa > Chordata > Aves > Columbiformes > Columbidae > Patagioenas > Patagioenas fasciata. Next base: position 23,885,029 of record NC_092531.1, read on the forward strand.
GGCCATTCATGATGGTTGGTGTTTCTGGGTGGCCTGCTTGTCTTCTCTTCAACCCATCTATTCTGAATATTACTGAGGACGCTTTCGGGTCATTCAGCTAGCAACACAACGTTTCGTTCCTTCCCACCACACATTCAGATATTGGTGCGATAAGATGTGAGTAGGATATTGAGAAAGATGCTATCTGAGCTAATACAATCACATTGGTGTTAAGTTCTTACTATTACTGGCATATTTTGTTAGAGCATAATAGAGGTGTTTGGCACATTTCCATACTGTTTCCTAATTGTGTATTGTGGGAGATAACATTAAAGGTGGTATAAAAGTAATAATATTGAAAGCACGTGAACTCCCAATTGCTTGTTCACCAGAAGCAGCAGATTCCAAGTACTGGATACTCGCTACAAACTTTCTATGCACTTCTCGTCATTGCTAATATTTCAGGTGTGACGAAAGGATGCTCAGCCACTAATATGTGGCTACTTAGACATTCATTGATGAGGTAAGGAGTCCACATTGCTTATGTGATAGAATTTGCAGTGGTCTCTGAAGACTTTAGACTTATAGAACCTGGCTCCTGAAACCACTGTCCACTTGGGAGCAGTGCGGTAGCTGTGCCACTGCGATGGGACATATCTAGAATAACCTGGTGTGAAAGGCTTCCCACACTTGCTGGGAGGCAGAATTCTTTTCAAGGATCAAGGTGGTCGCTTAAGTCCGAGTGATTTTTATGAATTCGTTGTGTCTTGTGCAGTAAAATTTTGCTTCTAAGAAACAAAGTGATCAAGGGGGAAAAATAAAAAAGCAAAAGGGAATAAATCCTTCTACTGATAGCAATATTTGTTCAGTAGAAGCAGAAGTCTGGGCAGCAGTGCTAGCAGCACAAATATTATATTGCACCAGAACATTCTGTTGTTATTTGATTACTAGTTCATTGGTCCTGCCTGCATGCCAGGAACACATTGACCATGTCTGTACACCCTGGGCATCAGACTAGTTTGTCACTCCATTAAGTGGCCTTTGTTTTCAGCATGATGCATTTCTATATTATTTATTCTGTAGTTTTCCTAGGCAGAATTGAGAATATCCAACATTTTGCTGAAATTACATCTGCATAAAGTTAACAATCCCAATAAAGGAATAGTTCTGCTAGGAACAGGTCTAGGTGAATCCTGAAAAATGGTTGTGGATCAGACCTGCTCTGCTCTTTGACCCAGTTTATTTGCTTGTTCTGCCTCTTTTCCTCCTGGTAGGGCCACTGAGAAGAGTAGAATTGAAATTCTATATACTGACAGTGCCTCAGAGTGAATTGCTGCTGAGAAAAGCTGTTTACTGTAACCTCGGGGCTGTTTGTTATGCTTAAGGACTGCGTTCAATGATGTGTGATTGCTTTATTTAAGGACTGATATAAGTGAGGTGCACTTTAACAATTGTGCACCTTGGTATCTCATTTTTACATTGATTTATAAAAAGGTAGAGAGAACAACTGATCTTCATCTGGCTAAACAGTGTTGGAAAATAATCTCTCTGAAAAAATATAGTCTAATATTAAAGTCTTTGACAAGACTGCTTTTGAAAGGTTTTGTTACAGTAGAACAACTTGAAAATATTGATTCCAGAAAATATAAATTGTTATCCAGTAATTTGGGAATATTGAATGAGCAGAATCAGGAAAGGGAACCTCGGTTCCTTCTGCCGGAGGACATTCAGGGAGAAGAGCTCTCTGTTTGCATGGTATCTTAATACACAAAAGCCTTCAGCCGTCTGTTGCAAGATTTTCTATGTTACTAGAACTTCTCGGATTATTTCCTAATTTGAAAGCAAACGAGACTAGCAGAATATTGGATTAAACTAAAAGAAAATAGAAATGGCTCTTCATACAGTATTGTTCAGTATCCACCATTTCCTTTGGTACTTAATTTTGAGAAGTTTTAAAGGTTACTGAACTAGTTACAAAAAACTTGTCCAAAGCTATTAAACCGAGTGAGTACCTCTGGTTCCTGAGCCACGGAATGCTTGCGGCCAAGAGAGATTTCTGTGGAAATAGCACTATGTGCTTCCTATGTTCTTAGTGTTCCTTAGGCATCTGATGTTGGTCAGAGCTGGAAATTAGATCCTGCACTCTATGTACCTGTGGTTTGCCCGAGTGCAGCTACTCTTGTGTTTGTCTGTTAGAACAGAAGACAATTCACTTAACTCTTATTTTTTTCCTACTGAGAGAAGTCAGATTTTCAAGTCTAGTAAAGCAGATGCAGCATTTAGCTCTGACTTTCAGTGAGAAAAGCTCTCAATATGTTAGTTTTTATTTTAAAGTTTTCTCATCCGGTGATGAGCACAAAACCTAATCTATAGATCCTATATTTAAATAAGAAGGAACTGATAGCAAATCTTATTGATTTTTCAATTACTTAATTACACTCTTTCTCAGAGCCTGTACTCCTCAGCTCTACAGGCTTGCTTACAAACACATCTTTTTGTCGTCTTCTTTCTTTTCTCCTCGTCAAGATTTTGAGAAGATTCAGAGCAATTAAGTGGTGTCTTATGGCTGTCAAAGTTGGTCACATTTTGAAATGTCCTTTTATCACCGACCTCTTATTGAACATACAATTTTGAATCTCCAGCCTCTAACATCTTGGTTTGTGGTTTATCCTGCACTTAGCCCCTTCAGTACTGAATGACTTTCCCTTTATTTTCCTTGGGCCACCAGTCCTCACTTCTTTCAACAAATCCCTCTTTTTCCGAGGCTCATAGGACCAGTAATGTAGATAATCTCAAACTGAAGAAGCAGGTGACACGATGTTTGCACAATGCCTGATTTTGAGTTTCTTACACAGGGAGGAAAGAGGATAAGCTGTTCATCCCTCTTTGATGACAAAATAAAAGCTCATGGAACTTAATGTGTTAAACCAGATCTTCCTCCATAGAAACCTTACGTCGCATCTCTGGATCAGGTTGGCGATAGCACTGCTCCTATAAAGGTCTCCTGTTCCTTTCTTTTAAAATTTGGGTCGTATTTTGCAAAGCATTTTCATAATTCTTATCTAAAAAGCTTCAAAAATTGGAACTTACAGCAGTTTATACAGCCATGCTGTTCTCTGTTCAGAAAACCAGAGGCAGTGTTTCTCTTTTTAATGACTAAGGTTGGTCTAGTTTTGCCCATGTTGCCATGGCTGTAAAGAACTTGCACAAATTTCAGAGATTAAAGCAGTTTTCTTGTGGCAGTTAACAGAATAATGATTTTTTAATGATTCTTTAAATTGTATTTATGTAATATATTAGCCCACTAATGCTACTGTTTCCAAATTATTTTTGTATTTAGAAAGCAAGGAGTACCTAGTGTACTGAAAACAGACTATGCCAGTCATGATGCAACAACACAGATTACAACTTGGTTTATAAGGCTGTCACGCAGAACAAGCCACTTGCTTTTGAACACCAAACGGATGCAGACGCTTCATGTGACAAGAAGAGTTTAAAATCTCCAAAGCTACTTTGAAAGATTTCTTTAAGAAATGGTCTCGTGAGAAGTAGCGGCTGCTCTCTGCTTATCCCCGAGTCTGGTAGATAATGGCTGAGCTCTGTTAGGTTTCTGTCTGACGCAGATTGTTGCCGCACACTTTAAAGTTGACCTGCTGTAATTTTTTGCTTTCTTTTCAGGATGGCTTTTGTCATCCGAAAGCAAATGTAGTGACATATTTCACTAAGCAAACCAACTTTTTCTTCTCCTTTCACTCCACTTTTTCTCCTTGTTAGGAACTGACTCCTGTTGAAGAGAAGGCACTAATTCCTTAGCAAAAAGGGAGAAAAGAGATAAAGTTAAAGCCTGTGAAGCTCTTCTCTGGAGGATGACACACTGCAAAAATACAACTGAAAAGTGACTGTAGAGATGGCATCTTGGGAGTGAGTGGGGGAAGGTTATGTTTATTATCTGTTAATGACTTCCAGATCAAGTTTGCTCAGTTTGCAAGTAAAAAAAAAACCGCCAAAGAACACCACCCCTTTTTAACTGCCTTCTCTGCAGACTCAATTTGGGATTTAAAAATCATGCTGTGTTTATTTTAATCCAAATATTGCTGTCAGCAATAAAAAGGTTCTTTGGGCTATAGTGTGCCTTTAGTTAAACTGTCCACCAGTGAACTGTAAATGGATGTTAATTCTGTTGATGAAAACCCTGTCAAAATCAGGATTTGTCTAGTCCTGGTTATTGTTGATTAAGTCTTCCTTAATTAAGTCTTATTAACTCTTTTTAAACACTTAGGTCTGTTTAATTTTTTTCTGGACTTCTCTAGTGTGGAAAAATGTAAAAGGAAGAGGAATAAACCTCAGAGCTATTATTTTTGCGTTGCTCATAAGGTTTGATGGGTGAGGTCATAGGAGTTATAAAAGAAATGCTGTTGATATACTGACCGTCTCGTTAAGTTTAAATTTCTCGAGGATTTGAGTATCTAATGTGCATGTGTAGTACAAATGAGAAAAGCTTGTGGAAAGAAGCAGTATTTCAGTTAAACCAACTGATGTAATTTGGAAAACGTCAGCTTTCAGACATTCAGGTTCCTCTTTAGGTCCAGTGGTAATCATGATGTCATCAGAGACAGAGCCAACAATTCAGGAAACGTTGAGATGCGTTTTAAGTGTGGCCTCTGGTGCTTTTATGTCAGTGCCACCGAGCTGGGTGGTTACAGTAAAGGAAAAAGGGCTATCAGTGGTAATCCTGCCCTCCTTCCTGGTTCAAACCGTACTCAAATCTTGCCACCAAGGACACCGTTGCTGGCTTGTCAGGCTGCAGGGCCCAGCCGTGTTCCGAGAGGTGACTTTCCCACTGCTGTTCTCACTAGGCTGGCAAACTGGGCGGGGTGGTGCCTTCCCCTCACTCGCTCAGGTGGGGACATTGGGATCCTTTGCAGATCAAGGTAGGAAGAGAAAGTCTTCATGTTCTTTGCACGCTTTTCTCCTTTTTTTTCCTCTCTGATCATCTGGCACTGTCTTGATGACAGTAGCTTTGCTTTCTCCTCATCTTGTTGGTTACCAATCCCATTCCACGCTGTCCACTTTATTCTTAACCACGAGAACGTTACTGCACAGCAGGAGGGCACCGCAAGGATTTGAGATCACTCCTGGTTTTAATAAGCAATGTAACTTCTGCCCTCAGCACTGCGTCAGAGGAGCTCTTCATCATCTTGGTTCCTGGTGTGAGGGTGTTTCTCCTCAGAGGTCCCCTGCAGCGGTGACGTCTGCATTTGTTACTTCTGTTGGTCAGCCTTTCAGACCCTTGTCCACCTGCTTGCTGCTGCACCTTTCCATGCAAGTATTTTTTCGTGCCTGTGAGCTTCTGCACGCAGGGGGAGATTTTTGTATAGCACACAGGTGTTATTCCCAGATAGCACGTCTCTGAACACATGGGGAACAAGATTAGATTGTAATTCAGTTGGAGTCAGGACATTACTTTGTCCATTTTCTTTCTTAAATTCACATCTTTCTAGGCTCATTGCTTTCAGTAAGTCCTGCATTATGTCTGAAAAACAAAGCCTTTTCAGTGATCTCTTAATTTGGCTTTAGTACTGAGACATGACTACACGCACCTCTGCAGAGAGAACGACCGCTTGAATGATGGGCCATGAAAATAATTGCTGTGAGGAACAGAAGTGATTTTCTTCATTGGTGGTCAGACCTGCTCCAAGAAGGGTTTACTGCAACAAGGATGCAGCCAAAGGGTTGTTCCAACCACATCTCTTCAGTGCCGCTACGTGGAGCTGCATCCGTGCTTTTCTGAAGCTCTGTGCTCGAATGCCTCAGTTGCACTCATAGAATCATTGTTTTGCTAAGAGAACTCTTGAACACGCTTTGAAATTAATATTGAGCTTCTGGTACTGCCTCCTCGCTTACAATGGATAGGTAAAGAAAGGGAGGAGTACCTGCCAGCAACTACAGATTCCTATATATGTTCACTGCCACTGATCTTTCTCTCTTTTTCTACAAGTCTCTCTTAAATTCTTCTGAAACTGTGGAGAACCGAGTGTCCCTACGACTGTGCACGTAGCAGGGTGTGAAAAACATGGATGACTCTACATAATCTGTGTGTACTGTTAAGGCAAAAAGAAAACCAGAGATGCAGGCTCCTGGGTAGATGTTTGCCCATGAACGAGCCCATCCCAGCATTAAGTAACCTTTCTTCCCCTTCGTATTCTAACACCTTGCCAAGAATTCACGTTACCTGAACTGAAGGTGCTTTTAGTACCTCCTTCCCCCTTTTGCTCGTTTTCAGTGGCCTTGGAACCTTTTTCTCCCACATATTCTTGCGAGTCCATAAAGTTTTGAAGCCCTATGGGATAATTTTCCTTGCAGGAAAACGTTTTTGAATGGTGTTTGTCTGCAGGCATCAGAACTTGAGGAGGCTATTTCATCTTGGCTTTCATTTCGGTTCTATTTTGGCAGTTCTTTGTCTTCAACTCCATCATCTACTCTGTGCACTGAGCTGCTGTGTTCAAAGACATTTTTTTGAAATAAAATTCTTCACTTTGTGGTTCTTATTCAATGATTCAATTTCTTTAAGACAAATGAGGCATGTTAGTGGTTATTTGTAACTCTTTTTTTTTTTTTTTTGTTCAGTGGATTTCCTGTTATGCAAAAATGTAAAGCTTTTCTCACTCTTCTTCCAAACTTTTGTTTTGCTGTCTTGATAGTTTGTACATCTGTGTCTGCTTTGTAACCTGTGCCCAGTTAGGATCTGGCTTTGTCTGACGGGTGGCTGACAACTTACTGTAACGCTTGCCTGCTTGCCTCAAGACCTTCAACTTTCTGTGTTTTATAGCTAGTATTAGTAAGATGTTGTCCAGTTTCCAATGAATCAACAGCTCAGTATGTTCCAAATAATGTAGTTTAATCTTTTAAAGCACCAGAATTGGATTAAATAACCTCCTTAGCACCATTTTTCATTAACTGATTTGTTATCTGTAGTGAAATCTCTTTGCGTAGCATTTTGTCTGGAAAACAAGTGGGAAATACGCTAAAGGGAGATTGGTTTTATTAGCACTTCACTGAAAGTGTGAAGTGTTTCCTACAGTACCAAGGAGATGCTACGTGATGAAAAGGAATGGCAGGAAAACAGGAAGACAGCAATATTTATGGATTGCCAGTAAGTGGAACTCTATGATCTTTATATTTTTGTTAGCAGAGGATGAAATTTGCAAAGATCTACTTGAAGATAGGAAATATATGGCAGATGAAGCAATAAGTGAAGACTGCGAACGTGTAAGCGATATGCCAAAGGAATCTAAAACCATAACAGAGGTTCGCTTTACATATTTCAGAAATTAAAAGAATCATAGTGTGGGTAGCTCACTAACAAAAGCCACGTTTCTGTCAATATTTATCAACTAAGCTACTAAAATACTCTGCAGAGCAAAGGTATCTACATAGTGACAATATCAGAACATCAAGCCGTTATGGAGAGAAAAGAACAATACATGGAATTGAGGATAATCAACTGAAACACAAGGGGATTTTTCTCTGATCTGCAGCTACAGTAATTTTAGGTGTGCTTTAAAAAAATAGGCAAAGTCAGACATAAATGTAATCTTGAAGTTTGTTGTAGAGATTATACTATCAGTGGTTTTGAATAGTGCTGTGTTTCTAGGGGACATTTTCTTTTATAACCTGAATTTGTGCTAAGTTGGTTTTACATGTTTTAGGTGATTTTTTTTCAACTTTTCTTTCTACCATATTTTAGTGCTTCCAGTGTTCACACAAGGAGCAGCCTAATAAGAATTAGTCAGATTAAGGTAACAATGTGATTGTAATAAACTACAGTTTAAAATGGGATTCACTGGGTTCTCTCTTGATAAGACTTTAATATATCACACGCTTTGATTTTTTTTTTTTTTCTTTTTAATTACCCTGCATAAAATACTGCATTGATTTTAAAATAACTCAAGCTTACTTGCAGATGTTTCTATTCCATGCCAAGGACTGATCTTAAGCCTATTGTAGTCTACAGTTTTCCTGCTTGAAATGCAGAATGGTCTCCTATAACATTAGATCATTGCCATCAGTCTTTGTCAGGAACTCTGAACCGTTTTTATACTGATATTATAATTCTATGGTATGTTATTTTGTTTGGGTGAAAAAATAATTATAAAAACTTCCAAGTCTGTTCTGTTTTCAGACAGTTTGATAATATCCTTTACTGACACTGTCCTGGTTTTACACTCCTTTATCAGTTCAGATCCAGAATGTGAGCGTGTGCTCTGCAGACTTTGGTGGCCAAATTTCTTTGGACCCCTACTGTCTTAAGACACAGATAATGCCGTGTCCTATTCCTTGACTTACAGGACTAATTGTGCTGAAGTTTACTCACAACTATATACTTCTTGACTCCCAATCTGTGTTGTGTTTAAAAACCCTTTTTCAAAGCTTTTTCCCAAGATGGTTTAAACCAGCTGGGACGGGGAGGAGAAGAATGCGGTACTGAAGTCTCACCCATTTATTTTGTTTCCTTTTTCTGCTGTGATCCACAATAGCTGGGCCGGTTTTCTCTTTTCTAGACTGAGACAGACCACAGTCACGCAGACAATCTCAGCAAGTGGTTTGCCTGAAAGAGAGAAACTTCGAAATACAGAAAAAAGATCCGATTGGTCCTTTGCCTCGTTATCCTTTAACCTAACGTACGATTCAGAATGGCTTCAGTAAGACTGCACTTCAGCTTGGTTCCTTTATTTCTCTTAGATTTTGGGGGAGCGAGGCTGAGTGAGAAATATAAGTCAAACTTCACAAACTGTAATGGAACTCGTCATATCTGGATTTTAGCTTTAAATATTGACTTGGTTCCATTGTGGCCTTGAGCTATACTCTTCGGATCCGAACATCTATAAATCTTGAGGAAGTTTAGAGCGTGGTCTGAATGAGGGCACATTTCTGTCTGGTGTGTATCCTTCTGAATGCAGGGAGGGTTTATCTGTTGTTTAGTACAGATATTCAGAGCCCTTTGTGTTTATTTCTTGAACAAAGGGGTTTCAGAAGCATAGATTTCCTAATTAACTCTGTACTTTTCCTGATGTATATGAAATTGTTCCAACTAGAGCAGTTTTGGAGGATTTAGTGAGGACTTACTTGAGTTCCCATGAAACATTTTCTGATGGGAACTCTTAGAATTTTGATCTCCTGCATATTGAAGCGTTGGCACAAAACACACTAAAGAAAAAGTAGTTTGCCATTGCTTTTAATGTGGAGCATACAGGGAAGTCACAGCTTATAAAGAACATGGTCAAATCTCAGCAGCTTTTGTTAGAGCAGGACAACCCTTACTGAGTGCATTTCGGTGTCAGATTCTGTGTTACAGTGGTTTAACTCGCTCCAGCAAATTTCGCAACATCATATAGGAGAGTGGAAAACTCCCTTTTTTCTCAGCTTTCAGTGTGGTATTTTTATACGTGTCAGATTGGTTTTATGAACTTTACAAGGAGAAATCGTAAAATCTGTTGTTAGGCTGACTAATGGGATAAAAAGAATTTTAGTCTTGTAAAACCAATGATGTTTTTCTCAGCAGATTTTAGGTGTTCACATCAGGAGCAGAATTCGCTCTAAAAATAGGTTCCGTCCACTTCTTTTATGGATTTATTGAGAACAGAAACTTCCACACCATTCTCCCTTTAATGTGACCACAATGGGCAGTCGTAACTTGTCCATTTATGTAAAAAAGAATAAATTAGCAAATTAGCCACAATAAACTGTTAGTATATCCACTTTTGCTGACATGTTTATTGTAATTTGCAATATGCATGATGTTGCTCTTCAAAAATGTTCCATTTTCTTTTTTGAGAGTATGAATTCTAAATGAATCAAAGGAAGCAAGACTGGAATAAGACTGAAGTTGGAAACACTGCGTGGCACTCGTCTGTGTCATCTTCCGAAAAATGGGATGGTGAAGTGGTTTGTAGTTTGATTAAAAGCCTAAAACCTTCTATTAGTTTTACAGCTACAACAGAGCAAGATGGATGGGTTTCCATGCATTTCTGTAATGACCAAAGAGCAGCTGATGGACATGTCAGGGAACCTAAAAATGGAACAATACGTAAATTTGAGCGTACCACTCAGAGCATTACACAGCATAGAATCTCATAAAATAAACACGTAGCTTTGTGTAAGGTCTTAAAGTATTTGTCATGATTTGTTTTAGTGGTACGTATTTCAACGGAAAGGAACTCGTCTCCAAAAAACACATCTAGGAATTAAAGATGGCCCCTAATGAACAGACAAAGGAAGGAAAAAAGGAGAAGCCTTTGCAGCCATAAAAGTAGAGTTCAAAATACCATCCCTCTTACAAAATATTTCCTGAAAATAGGCTTGTGGAGCACAAAAGTCAATTCTGGAAACTCCAGAACTATCCAAGTCGGTCCAGTGGTCGGCGCTTTCAAAAATAAATAAAACCATCAGGCAACAACTTTATGCTAATTGCATTTAAGAAATAAGAGACCACCTACACAGAAATAAAGTAAATCTCATTAGCGGAGCTAAAGCTGAGACTGAGCTCCAGTTGAGACGCAGACTCTGTTAACCCATCCCCGTGGGCTCGCTCGGAGGAGCTCACGGAGCCATTTGCTCAGTGCAAACATTACATGTTTTCCATCAATAAAATTGTATTCCTTTAACCATTTGTATTTTTTTACCAAAAATCAGCTTTGTGAAGGAAAAACTCTGAAATCTCAAATTCCTAAAATATTTTACTTTCTCGATCCTGAGACAAGACAATCCATTTTAGAGCATTTCAACAGCAATAGCGAGAGGCCTGCAAGTTCATCTCGTGGAGCAGCTTCCACTGACCACCCTATTCCCTCTAGAGGAAGCACTGAAAGGCCTTTGGAGCAGTGCCCCGCTCTCTCCCCATTGACCATCAGCAGGCTATAGATCTTCAGAAGGAAAAGCTGCCCAGGCCTTCTCTCTCACTCTCAAATGCTCTTCTGAAAATAAATCAAGGCTTTTGAAAGCTCAGGATCTGTTGTGCGGCTGATAGAGCTGGGTTTGCTGTAGGAAGAATTGCACAGGAATTTAACTGGATATAGACGCTTCAGGTCAAGGCCTGATCATAACTAACTTTAAAAACAGGATGATAGGTACTTTTCCCTTGATCTTTAACCCTTTGTCCCCAAATCTTTCCATTAATAGTTAGTATTTGATTAAGTTTATGATTCAATTGTGGAGGTTTAACCTTATCTGACGGCAGTTCTGCAAATCCTTGCTAGCCTATTTGCTTCTGATTTTAGCTCCTGTTTTCTGTTAGACTTTTAAATCCAGCTATGAAAGTTGCAGCTTTATGTTTCTAACATAAAATTAGGTTCAGACCTTCATAAAAAACTATTATTCATGCGGCTGCTATTGCTGCTTAGAAGTGGCTCGCTGAATTTTTCCTCAAGGAAGAATTTCTTGTCTTAATTCTTCTTTAGACAGAAGCCTGGACAGAAAGGAGACAGTTACAAGAAAGGATGTTCCCTGGGAGAAAGCCGGTAGGAAACTCTTCAGCGTTTAATCAGAACAATTTAATTCTGTTGATAATTGATCAGTAGTAACACGACTAAAAACCCCTCCTGAAGTCACAACAGCTTAACCAACAAAAATAAATATTTATATTTGTCATGAGGAACAGATAAGAAACCAGGAAATGTAGGACAACATGAAAAAAATCCCCAAACATTATATGAAATCGGGCAAAAAATAAGGCCTTCAGGAACTATCCTCAGGAACTGCTGTGAGGGTTTCAAACAAACCTGCTTCAGTGTCCTTGAAATTAATCTGGATTTTTGTGAAACCCACACATCTTGCCTTGCTCGTTGGCCAATAGAACATACTTGTATTCCCACCCCAAATCACACACAGCCTGTCTGGAAAGCAGACAGCTGCTGGGCACTAGAGTGTTTCAGTTTGAAGTACATCTAATCTTTATTGAGTTATTCGAGCTCCGTGTGCCAAGTGCACAAAGGCATGCTTTGTGGGGAGAGGAGGTTTTTCTTTTTCGTTTTAATATTAATGTGTAATTTTGGCTTACAAAGTAGAGCTTAGGAGACAATAGCAATTCTCTAAATGGATTAGGCTTAAAATCCAATAAATACACCAAATGCTTTTGTATAAATACTCATCCAGTTTGTTGCTTCTGCGGGAACCGCTGCTACTGGAAACCAATCTCAAACATGTTACTGGTCAATTAATTCTGAAAGCTCCTTAGTGTCTTCTCATCTGAATAGCTTCAACATTTTTTATGCCTCTGCATATTTTCCATTTGTAAGTCTTACACGTATCACGAATTTGGCCTGAGCACCTTAACTACATGTGAGATTAACTACATGTGAGATTTGGAGCACACCGGTGTGCAAACCCTCACTATGTGTTATCCTCCCGAGCGAGCTGTTTGCTGGGGAGCGTGGGCTGGGGCAAATCCAGGTTCTGCTGAGCTCAGAGGCCAAATCTGCAGAGTCTCCTGCGGCTCCAGAAAACATTCATCTCCAGGTTAACTGGTAAAACATTCATCTCCAGGTTAACTGGTAAAACAATCCTAGCTGACCTGAGGAGAAAGAAGTCTGCACAGAAAATGACAGTTCCCAATGTACCAGCTACAGCTTGTTCCTACTGCTTTACAGTATTGCAGTCCCACCGACGTGTGTGAGATTTCGGAGGAGGTTGGGGGCTGCCCACCAGCAGCACCCGACAGCTTCTGTCTCCTTGGTATTGGAGGCTGTGATGTGGTATCTTGCAGAGATAAGGTCGAGAACAGAATTAATCTTTGGTCTCTGTATTATGGGAGGAAGAAGAGCGTTCAGTGACAAAGCTGGTTAACCTAGAAGAGCTGAGGTAGGACAGATGTGACAGCAATATTGCGTGGCAGCGCTTGCTCTGCCAGTTCTATGCGCTGGGAAAGCCTGTTGAACAAGGCTCTGTCACAGGGAGCAATTCTCGGTTTCAGTTCTACGTTCCCCATCGTACTCCTTTCTGCATCGTGAACTAGTCTCATCGCTACCTAGCCTTCCATCTCAAAATTAGCTTTAAAATCTAATTTAAGATGCTGCATGATTCAGAGGTTTCATGAGGTTAAGCCTTATCAGTCTGGATCTCATTCTGTCATTCCTTTGCAGCCTGAAGTCCTTTCATAGGGTTCATTTTCCTTGACGAAGCATATAATGAAGAATCGGAAAGCATTGCTTCGGTCCTGCCCACAAAAGCTATGATTGGCAAAGCATCTTTTTTTAGAACAAGACAGCTCTTGTGGATGTTGTTCTGGGTGTATCTTTCTTTAACTGTATCTGATAGGGGTTTAGCACTCAAACAAACTTCGTCGTTAGCTGAAAATACAAATCTTTCACTTGACTGAAACTGTAGCACAGCAGTTGCTCCGACATATCAAGATGTTGTTAAAAAGCCACATGGACTGAGAGAGGAATTTCAGGAGGATTATACTAAGTACACAGCAGTTACTAAAATAAAAGTTGGCATTCAGATCATATTAACTAGAAACCAATATTCCCGATGTATGTCTGTGCGCGTCTGTGTGCTGTGTCCAAGACAGCAAACGACAAATATACAGTGGTGATCCCCCCATCACGCGAATGGTGCAATTACTCCTCTATTTCAGAGCCTGAGGATGTTCCTACAGACGAGATCCACAGTCAGCACACACAGCGATGGAGGAGGACGTGTCGATGGGATCAAGATAATACAGAGCATTAACATGGCACCAGGCAGCGTTGCTGCACTTAGATGTCTAACAGCGTCTCCATTCCAAATCCTTTTTGGAAAGGTTTAGAACCTGTTTACCGCACGGAAAGATTAAACTCACGATTGAATGAGTTACAGTCAGACATTATAACAGGATAACGTCACGCTCCACTGATAATCATAGCTCGTGCTAACAGGATGCATCCCCTCTGAGTATCTTCTGGTGTTCCATTTTCTTACTTTTCTGAATAGATGTGTGTGTATATACCAATTAGCGCTGCTTTAATTACAAAAGACATTTTGAAAATTCAATTGGAAAAAGCCATTAAAAATACAGATCTGGAAAGACTTGCTTAGGAGTTGCTGCTTTGTATACAGAAATCTTCATCCGAACAAAAATCTTCTTGCTTTATTGTTAGAAATGCCCTTTCTGCTTACCTCACACCTTGGTGCATCATTCTCATGCTCTGATGATCAGGGGGTTTTACCATTATGTAGAAAAAATCTTCAAAGGATTAAAATGAAAAAAAAAAAAAAACCCCAAACGCAGATTAATTAATTTTTTTTTTTCCTTAATTAAACATTGACTTCCCCTCGGTAGTCAGTAAATAGAAATGCCTGCGTGCCACTTTAATGTGTATAGCTTGAATACTGTGGGCCTTTCAATGAAAGTCATGTCTCGATTTTCTTTGCAGATTTCAGAAGTATGGGAAAGACATTGAAGCAATAAAAGAGGAAAGAAATTAGTCAGAGCTTTAGAACATTGAGTTTTCTTCTTTTATACTTTGCCAGTTTTCCGTTTTCCCTTTCTTTGTTTATGAGAATATCTTCTTTAAGATTTATTGACAGAACACTTTTGAAATGAACCGCAGCCCGACAACTTGCCCGCGTGCTTTTGGTGAGGTTCCATGACTTTGTGTATCGTGCCCAACTTATCAGCCCCCTGCCCCCAAATGTATCTGTATTCTGCCCATACCCTGATCAGTGCCTCCATGAATCCAGCTGAACTACATTTTGACGTAAATCTGTTAGTGAAAGGATTGGTACGTACTGCGTTGTGCTCCATTCTTCTGATGGGATAACAAACAGGAGCTCACTGAGTTAAACTGAGAATCTTCTTAAATAAGGCAGTTGGTAACAAAGCCATGGCATTATTTTTGTTAAATCTCTAAGGTTATTTTGGAGATTAGTGAAGATACTTACCTATGGCTGTTTGATTTTTGGAGTTCTATGTTTAATCTATGAGCTGTTTAATCTATCAGCTGTGCATTACAAATAGGTTACAAGGCCATCCATTTCCTTAGAGAGTAACAGTGTTTTGAGATTAAACCTTTCTGTAATTCTGCCTCTTTTTCTGAACTGCCTCCCTTATCCCTTGCTTTCCCCTTCTCAAACGCATCCTTTCAACCGTCCTCCCTCCAAATCCTCTTCTCCTTTCTCCCCATTGTGCCCAGACCCCATCATTTTCCGCTCTCGAGTATCTGATTTGCTTGATGTACAGCACTCTCGGTTCCACTTTTCCTGGAGGGCAGAAAACAGAGATCTTCTCTAGTGATAATATTACCATTGTATGTTCCCTCTGAGGTTCCTGAAAAGATCTGGCAGTCTGTGCTGGCTGTTGTTCGTCTGCTGTGTTCAAATTTGGCAGTCCTCTCACAGAATTAGTAGCCTCTAAGAATTTGGTTTTGGCCTGAATTAGCACGGGTAATGTACAGAGGATCTCTTCTGAGAGATCTCTAATTTGATACGGACTTCTGGACGTTAACTTGTGCTTAGTGTCACAAAAATGTGCACAGAGACAACTCCTGCGATGTCCTTTATGGCTTCAAGGGTTGTGACACCAGGAGAACTTCTCTGGAGTTTTCACTGTAGGTATCAGAGAAGTGGAAGTTTGTGCGCTGGGAGAGAGAGGGCACAGGAGCCCCATTCCCCTGGGAACAGGGCCTGGATGTCTCTGGGTAGGATGTACGGCCACCTCTTTCTGCAGGCACAATCACGTCTGCTGCGGAGGTGGTGGCTATGGACCGCAGATGCTGTACTTCAACACACCACGGGCACAACCGCAAGGCTGTCAGGAGTGCAAGTTTGTCAATAATATGTCAATGACATTCACTCTTGGTCTTGCCTATTTACTTTTGCTCAGTGCAGCGGCGTGAATTATCTCCTTACTATTCCTTACAGACTTTACTTGCTTATTTGCATGGTCACTGGATTTTTATTTAATCCTTTGTAACAGTTTTGCATAAAATGCAAATGCTCTATCTTGTAAAAGCACGGCTAGGATTCAGCAATTTGAGTATGGTGTTTGGATAATGCAAACGCAAACTTTACTTCGTGATTTGTTCATTCACTTCGGGCAGTATGTTGTCAAACTGCACAGCTCACAGATGGCATTCCTTCTTGTTGAAGCTTTCCTAACAAGTCACTCTTGCAGAGGGATACGTAAGAAACATACCTAGAAGGAAAGTTTTCCTGCTTAACATAACATATTCCTAATACTTTACTTGGCCTGCAGGTGCTCCTCCAATATGATCATTAATTGCAACAGTAATAATCCCATTTGAGAGCATAAAATTTGTAATGTTTAGCAAGTGCCTTCCAATTTTTTGAATGCTTCAGTTTAATCTTCTGTTTCTCCAGAACACTCTCAACAAAAGAATATCCAGCACCCAAAGAGAATCAGCACCGAGCAGCCCTGCAGACATGGCAAGGTTCCTACCCTGCAATGACACAGCTCATCGCTCCACCTCCTCTTACCTTTATGACACTAAACTGAAAAGAAGAGAGATCCACTGTAATGAAACATCACCTTTATTTCAATTTCAGTTTTCTAGTCAATAGGATTTTGCAAATCAATGTTTACTCCAAAAGAGATTTTTAGTATGAAAAAAGACTTCATAATCAAAGAGTTTTCTTTTAATCACTTCTTCAGAAATATGTTTTGATAATAGCAACTGCTCATTACAATATAAACCAGAAAAGGCATTCATTTACTGCGGCATGGGAAGTACTGCCAGTTCTAAATGCCCTACATAGTTTATTTAAAATTCTTACGTTCTTTAGGCCTCAACAAAAACCAAAGCTCCACTTCCAGGTTTGGTAGCAAACAGACTATTATTATTCTCCAGTGCTAACCTTTGGACGTCGGTTTGGTAATAAGCTTTTTTTACATTTTTCATGAAAGTATTCAGCTTGTCAGTAGGCACCATTGACACAGTGCAGCCACCCCATCCAGCTCCAGTCAGACGTGACCCGATGGCCCCAAATTGCCTAAAACAAAACAACAGAGAAAAAATGGTGTAAAATAAACCAAAAAGGAGTAATTTGTCATATATAAAATTCCTATAGAAAACCAGTGAATACTTTGCTCCAAAATGCATCTGTGTCACCTGACTGTTCTGAAGTTCCCTTGACCTTAATGCAATTTGCAGTTACCATTTTGGACAACAAAAAATGCTGTTAGTTTAAACCTCAATATAGTCTTTTCTGTCCATTCCAAAAGTCACCCTGTTTTTATAATGCTTCAGTATCCGCTGTTTTAAGCATCACAGTGCAACTGAGAAGAAGAAAATGGGAGAAGAAAGGAATTGTGTTAGCAACATTCATAAGACATCAGAAGTGAAAACAGATATAGACAAAAATAACAAAGGAGGGTTCATAAACTAATTGCACAGGATGTAGGCATGCAAGCCATTTTCTAATGTGGCAAAGACAAATAGCTCTATTCTTCCAGGACACATCTCAAACATGCTGAAGATTTACAGCTTGTGCAGGACTGCTGAGCGTGCCGGCCAAGAAAAGCAGGGCTCGGAAACTCTTCAGAAGTCAGAGCCGCTGCACTCAACGTCTGTTCGTGCTGACCGGCCAGGGTTAGGTGTCTCTCCTTAGAGAACTGCAGGACTTAACAGATTGACAGCAGCAGAGGTAAAATAATAATACAGTCCCAAAAGACAAAAAAATGCTCTCACTAAGGAGGAGGAATAGAAGGAACAATGACAAATAAATGGCATCCAAAATAGAAACCATTCCCAGCCTCAAGATACTGGCCTGCTAGAAATGTCCCACAGCAAATCCCATGCCATTGCTCTGCAAGATTCAGACACCGTCATGTTAGGATTGAGTAGAATTATTTTCATGAGTTCACTTACCTGTGTTCCTGATCTTTACTCAGATGCAGAAAAAATAAGAAAATAGCATACAATACATTTCTCTGGGGCTTTTCCAGCCTAGTCAGAACAGGATGATTTAGAAAAGTCATTTGAAACCTTATGAGAGATCTAATCCGATTTGCAAATATTTTTGACGTGTTTCCAGTACCTATGCATGGAGAGATCTGCCAGTCCTAGAACGTGTTTGAGGGAGATACAGCATCATGTGAATACCATTGGAGAATGACAGCTCACTCCAAGTAGGCTGTGGTAATACTTCGTATGTGCATTTTCTGTTAAATGAATCTGGTATACTGCTGGGTTAGTAGAGGTTTAGGTCAAATTGCAAGCAAGTACTTACATATGTGTTTGATTCTAAACATGCTTACAAAACTTCTTGCACAGAAACACTTTCTTCAGTGTGTCTGCGTGGTGCCACCCTTCGTATTGACTCAATTTGGTGTTCATTCTTTATTTCCTGTTGCTGTTTTATTTTACTTATTTTTATTATTATTCCTGTAAGCCACTCATCCTCTGATGCAATTTTTGTTGTTTCTGGTCCATAGAACCACCTCCTAAAATGACCAGGATCCAATCCAGTCTCTATTGCAATTCATAGGGATTTCCATCAACTTCCTAAGGCCCAATCCACTTTTCAAAGTCTGCTAAATCAACTGCACTCATCTGGTCTGTTACCTCAATCAGAACTCTGTATTTCAGATGGTGTCTTGCTTTTATTTTGGTAGGCAACTGAAATCCCTTCAGAATTGTTCTGACCCTTTTATTGATTTCATAATTCTCTGTGGTCATGCTCATGCCTCATTTTTACTGAGTCATTTTAAAATAGTTGAAATAAAGCATAATGTAGACAGAAAACATGCCTGTTTCAGAGCTGAAGTCACTGTGTTTCAAAACACTGTGGCTAACGGTTTCAAATGTGGTGATGTGACTAGACACTTTGGGCTTAATGCTGAAGAACTCAGCATTTTGACGGGCAGTGCTGTAACACCTAAAAATTAGGTACCTGAGGTGACACGGCTTTAGAAGCGAGCACCTACTTGTGCATCCACTGGAGATGCGGTGCATGGGAGACACCTAGATCAGATCAGACAGGAGAGTTACCTTTGGAACTGCTCTGAACTCGTCTTGTTTCAATCGTCCCACAGTTTGCTATATGGAAGTGATAGTTAAGACATTGCAGTACCTCATTTTAAAGATCATTGTGCTTCAAGACACGAAAAAAATCAGAGAAATATTGTTAATTCCAAATACTAACAATTATGAACCAGCTAATCAGAAAACATGGAGATAATATGATGTGCTGGTTTGACCGAAAATGAGTTCATTTTCTTCGTGCAGTTAGAAACCTTTATTTTTCATAGCTAGCACGGTCATTATTTGGACTCAGTTTGAGAAGAAGAGAGAACAGCCCAGCACAGGGTTAATGTGTTTAATTGCTCTGGTCTGAGAGCCAGGTCACTGAGCTCTGCCCACAGGTGTGAGGCAGCGGTGGGGCAGAGCTCCACATCCAGGCTGAGCAGTAAGGGTGTTCCACCCCATTAACCTCATGCTTCGTATTTGAGGAGAGTTGGGATCTTCCGGTCTCTCTCTTACCAAAAGATGGAGAATAAGGGAGTGAAATAAAGTTACTTGCAACACTCAAGGATTCTGAGAGATATGCAAAAGTACCTAACAAATTTAGGAGCTCAGATCCAGTTTTTTGTTCCTTGACTATTTAGTAAATCTTCTGTGCTACTTACTTGAAAAGACTAACAGTAAACCAGCCATTAAGAGCATAGATAGGTTAGAGAAAGTACAAGCCTTCTGTCTTTGCAAAAATTAACAAAACAACTGACCAGCTGGTGGTTACAGTTTTCAGCACTACAAACCACAGCAAGTATGGATCCCTTTCTTTCTTGGCAGAGGTTATACAGTAAAACATAAAGATCTAGGCAAAACAGAAAACATCTGGATATGCAGATTATTCTTCACAGTTTAACCTTGTAAGGAGAGAGCGGCAGTAGACTCGGGCAATTCTGTGGAATGTATTTTTGGAAAGGCTTTTTAAAGTTACAGGGCAGCTGTAGATCATTGTAAGTAAAGAACGTAATTTATGTAGTTCCTGGCCATTTCTATAATCACATCAGCCAAGTTTTCCTAGAGTGACTAGTGATTTTATGTCTCAGAGTTTTTTAATGTACAACATGAGAAAATTTAAGACTTTCTTTTTAATAGCTTCCAAAAATTAGAAGCTGGCTTAAGCTGCATTTGTCTAGAACAGCTATACACAGCTATACACCACAGAAATCTAATCACAGGATCCGAAAAACACGAAAGAATATCAACCTTCTTTAGAAGAAAGATACATTTCTTAGGAAATACTCTTGATAGGGCAAGACTGTAAAGATTAATGAACAAATAATTTACCTGTTTCTGTGCAATGAATGTAAAACCACGCCAGATTAAATGATTTTAATATATCTATTAGATGTCATTTCACACGAATGGCACTCCACTGTGGTGCTTAGCTCCACTCACCATACTAGCTGTGGGCTCTTCTGCTGCTACAGTACGTTAGAAATCTGATGTATCATGGGCACAAGTATCACTTTTTTCCTTCACTGTTTATATTTTGGTCCTTGGGACTGAAATGCTGTGATTAGTTTTAACTGAATTTAGTAAAATCCTGTGTGCTCCTTTCCGCTGGGTTATGTGGTGGTGGCTGTGCTCCGGCCTGTAAGTCAGCGTTACGGCACCAAGGCAGCTCGGAGCAGCAGCTGGGAAAGAACAGAGCTCAGCAAAAACGAGAGACTGAATCTTCATACCCATGCTGAGCTTCATGCTGCACCAGCCTGGCGCTAGCACCCATGCTGGTTTGTTTAAATGCAGCACAGGTAGCTCCACACTGTAGTGCAGATCACCAGTTTATACCCACTTGTTTTCCCTTCCTTGAAACAGGATCGTTTCCTCCCAGCACTCCTGAGAACAGGCCCTACCAGTCTGATCCAAGCTGGATACCCCAAGCGAAGACACTTAGAATGGCGAATCACGTTGGCAGAGGTCAGTCGTCAGATGCTACCGACTGAGGCGCCAACACTGGGTAGTTACTCTACCTGAAAGTAATGCAGATGTTAAGTTTTAAGGCTTTTCCTCTGTGAGTGGTGTCACAGAACAGGCAGTGCTGATCCCCTGCACTAGATCGAGACTTTGTGACCCAAGATTTTTGTTGAGCACGGTTTCTGTCTTCAGCTGACTCTGGAATTAGGTCTCCCTTCTCACACACGGATCAGCAGTTCCCTTTGAGTAGCTGGGATGACCATGGTGGGACTGCCCCGTGGGTGAGTGTCACAGCTGATTCTGTTATGTGATCATTACGTGATCCAATAAACCGAACACAACCTGTGAGTTATGTGTGGGATTGGCTCCCAAGAGAAGGAGCAAAACTTGTATCGCTAAATTACTATCAGACTGTCCAATGGCTATCAGGGCTTCTCTGTGTTTTATCACAAAACAGCACGTGTACCCCATATGCAAAATAATCTGTGAATGTCCAAAAGTCTTCTGTTCAGTTTTTAACTTAGTAGTTTTCTGGCTGAGAGGCCATTCCATCTTGTCTGCAAAAGAAATCAGACTAACCTAAATAATCATCAGTACCATACTCTATCAATTTGCAAACCTGGTAAATGGGTATTACAATGTACAAAATCTGCATGAGCACGGAGTAAGAAAACATATGTCTGTGAAATTCAGATTTCATTATAAGCCAGACTAATTTATAGGGCTAAAAAAATAATAGTAATAAAAAAGGCCTGCTGCTGCTAAGGGAATATTTTTGTAACTTTAAATTATTTGTGTAACTTTCATTTTTAGATGGTAAAGCATGCATTTCTTTTAGCTTTAAATTGAAACAGTTTCTGTTTTCTTCAAGACTGAAAGATATAGAGAGGATGGGATATTCTGAGGGATCATTTGCTTCTGAAAGACAGTGAAACAACATTTCTTGACTTCAGGCCTGCTAACACTATACCCCCCCCCTACATTTCCCTTCTGGCAGGTAATACCCTGGCTTAGGGCAGTTTCCCAAACTAAGCACAACCATCTCCAAGGAGAAGCAGGAACCTCAACAGATGAGCGGAAGCATGAAGGTGGCATCACCAGGAGCCACGGTGAAGGGAAAGAGGGAAGCGGTGGCAGCAGAGGCAGGGACGCAGCGGTGCTGGGCAAGCTCAGGTGGGCAGCTGTGTATTCCCCAAGCCACTGGTTAAAATGGTCACGGCTGCTGAATTCCTTCTATGAGCATGGACTTTAGATCAAAGTTAGCATAAGATATTGGTCCTGTGACTAAATGTACCAGAAAAATGGAAATTAAGAGGCACTGAAACGTGTACCTTTCATGCTGTCCTGTGGTATGGATGAAATACTGTGTAGAATGTGAGTACTAAGTATTTGACTTTACTTTCTGTATTAATACATGGTTATACCAGATCTCATCATCCACTGTAGCAGTTATGAAAACAACAGCCTGGGGGATTGGACTGGATGATCTTTTGAGGTCCCTTCCAATCTTTACCGTTCTGTGATTCCCAGCTCACTTCATGCCATTTCTCAGACTTGGTTTATTCTGGATAGAGAATAGGAAACTAGGGAGGAATAGAGGGAGAAGGGACAAAGTGACACTCTGGGAACGTATTTTGGAGCTGAGAGGGCTTGTTTTATCACGGCCCAACTGAGTCAAGGAACCCAGCTAAGAGAATGAGGCCGGAGCAGAGGTGGAGACTGAATAATATAAGGAAAGATCAGACGCATGGTGCGGAGCGGAGAACCAGAGTGTCAGCCATTGGAACAGTTAACACACTCATCTTTTAAACGGTGAAAAGCCATCCAACCTCTCTGATACCCTGGACAACATATTTTTTTGAATTGGAAAAAAATGCAACAGCATTTCACAATATACCATTATGATTTTAAGGCAGCCTGAGAAGGCAGAAGAGCTCGCTTATGCCCTGGAGTTCCCATGGTGGCAGTACTGACATGGTTAAGAAATACACAAAATGTAACAGCGTTCAAACAGAACAAGATGATGTTTTAAGAAAACCAGTTATGACTTCTACAACTTAACAAAAGAATAGCCAACAGTCTAACGTAACACTTGTGATGATGAGTCACTCCAAAAGCAAAGTCTGTAATAAAGCCATAAACTGCAGCTTTCATCTGAAAGTATTACACAGATGGCAGCGGGGAAACAATTGACCATGTAATGTCCCTGCAGGAGATTAATTTTGTAATAAGAGACAAGAATACTTTCATTTTAAAATTGCAATAGCCAACCATGTCATATTTTCTCATCAATTCAAGCAATATTCTCAACAGGCGATTACTCTTCCTTGCAGTCCAAACTTACAGGCAGATGTCTACCAGGCGATCCAGTTCAGGACAGCTGCACTCATACATTTCCCTGCAGCTGATATGGCTCTGGTTCATTAATTCTCCCAGCAGCTGGATTGCATCGGCAGGTGCTTCGTTGCAGATCTTCTTGAATTCCAGCACTCTGGCAGCTTCACTATACACATGCTTTGCACGCTGGTATAACTTAAAGGTGGAAACTAAACAAAACGAAAACATTAAGTACTACAGTTACCATTAATATTTGCTACAAAAGAAACATACAAAAACATAGTGCAATTAGATCTTTTTAGTAATTAATATTTTATATTAGAACCCCCTAGACTAAAAGTCCTCTGCAAAAGCTCACCTACCTCTTCTTTAAAAGCCCTAGTAAAACAGTATTTAGAGTTCACGTTGATAACTTCATGCATGTGCTCTAGTTCTTTGTGTCACTGAACAAAGCCACTCTCCTTTTACTTTGCAGAGGCAAGCCACAAGGTCAAGAGTTGGCAGCCACTTGCATTAGAGCATTAATCTAAAGCTTTCAGATTTTCAAATAGCAGCAAAACCGAGTGATGGGAACCCCAGGCAGGTTCCCAGTGCCCGGCCCCAGGGTGCCGTGTGTGACTGCTCCGGGACAGGGCTGCATCCACCATGTAACTGTGCAGATGGACCTTTCCTTGAAAAAAACCAACCACCAAACCATAAAAAACCCAGCAGTGTCACCAGTCAGAGTGTCAGCGTGGTTGCCAAGAGGTGTCAAGCCCAGCCAGGCACTGCTTAGACCTGACCTAGTAAGATCAAAGACTCGTGCAAGGATTTTCACTAAAGCTTTTCTATTGTGCTATGAAGCAGCAGCTCCTCTGGGAAGGGGGGATGCCCCAACCTGTGTGGCCATTGGGGTGGAGACCTCCACCAAGGCTGAACCATGGGGCCCAAAAAGGAAGGGAGTGGCTGTGGTTGAAGGCTCCTTAAGCTACTACTCCTATTTACAGGAGGGTTTGGCTTGCAACTGATCTCTGAGAATTGATCTGCCTTTCCTGCTTGTGTTGGAGTTCATTGTTTTTTCTCTCCTAATATAGTTCTGTTTGATTTAATGTCATGGCTGCTATTGAGGAAGTATTGTTCACCAGAAGCATACATGACATAGTTTATGATTCAATTGGTTTCCTTGAGCTGCTTGGGTGGTAAATAAGTGGACTTTACTCTCTATGTGGAGCACCTACTGCAGTATGTTTCCTGATTTCATCACAACTTACGCACACTCTTGTTCGAGCACCTCAGAACATCCCTCATTTTCTTTCTGCATGTGAATTCTCTTTTAGAGTAAGGTCTCTGAGCTTCTGGTCTCTTTTGCTTTCTAAAATGGCTGATGAAACACTCCAATAGAAGTAAAAGGAGGAGAGAGACAAGCCCTGTATTCAAAACAGAACTTGGTATCTGACCCAGACACATGGAGTTCCCGCTTGGCTGTCGCACGGAGACAGCCAAGTTTGGAACCACTTCTGATGATTTCAACAAGCTGCATTTGCAAGTATATGTAGAAATCCTCCTTGAAAGACTGGAAATAAAATTACATTCACTACTAAGTCTCTCGCAATCCTTACAGACTAAAACTTCATCAGCACCTGTATAATCCCTGTTTATTTCTCCAGAGTA
The DNA here is from genome assembly GCF_037038585.1 of Patagioenas fasciata. Classification (NCBI taxonomy): domain Eukaryota; kingdom Metazoa; phylum Chordata; class Aves; order Columbiformes; family Columbidae; genus Patagioenas; species Patagioenas fasciata. The sequence goes on from NC_092531.1 coordinate 23,909,916, forward strand.
AGTGTAAATCACTACTGGAAGTACTGAAAATACAGTGCTGAGAGAGACACGAGCAGTCTCAAATGATAGAGAAACATCGAACATCACAGTGTTCTGCTACTGGTGATATTGCTTCTGGTGATATTTATTTTGTAATTCAATACCGCCCGCTACTGAGGAACCCTGTGTTGCTCTCTTTTGAACAGGCCTCTGAACGTGTCTCAATGAGAAAACCGCGTGCCCCCAGAAACATCTTGACAGTATCACACAGAAAGAGCACATTTTGGTCTCCTATTTAGAGGTGTGTTCTACCCCACTGGACTTTGTTGCTGCTGGAGTTACTTGTACTGTGTTTCGCAGAGCAATGCCTCAGTATTTTTGAACATTGAAGAAAGGGAACTTGGCCTATTTTTAAGGATGGTTTCTCTTTAAATATTCTTTTCTTAGAAGCCATTGTTTTAGAGCAAGGAGATTTCTAAATGTGCATTCGTTTAGGGAATATCTGAAGTTGCGTGAGAGATTGCCATAGCTCACACTCTCTTGTAAATCACCATTGAACAGTAGTAACCCAAAGAATGAACTGAAAACATGTCTGGTTTCAATTGTAAGGCAACAGACTTGCCAAAGGCTGTGATTGATTCAGAGACCACCCTTTGGTAGAGCAATGCTCCACTGGCCAGATTACCTTAAAAATCTCTGGGGTTGTGTTGTGCTCATCATGTTATGAATTGGCAACCAGAATGGGTGCACTGGCCACCAGCCAGGAGCTGTGAGCTGTGTCTCTGGCAGCACGGGCTCCCGGGAGAGCCGCGGTGCAGGGGAGAGTTTGCTACCTTGACACTGGCCTTCCGTCCGGGCCAAAGCAATCCTGTCAGGCAGCTGGACCTTATTTTCAAGCTCCTTTGTGGACGTTTATCAAATCAGTATCGATTAAAAGCTGGTATCATTATGTTAACTGTTGGTTGGTTATGGGCAGCATTTCATTGCAGTAAATTACGTTTGTGTTTAAATTTCTTTTTATACTTTGCTTTTCGTGTCTGATAGTGTACGGCTCAGGTAAAGCTGTCTTCAGAACAGCAAACACCTCTCTATTCCGTAAGTCCTATTATAAAATAATGAAACAATTAACATATTTTTGGCTTTCAATACCAAATAGAGAAACCCTCCTGTATCTCTTCTGTTTGGCTGGTTAGTCCAACTAACCGTTTCTATTTAATAAAAGATAGCAAAGGACATGTGATATTTCCAAAAATTACATCTCTATTAGAATCTCCTTGCCACACCACTGCCTGTGTATTAGCTACGCATAAATAAAATGGGAATTACTAGGACATGCCAAAGAGCTATGGAAGCTGTGATTTCAGAAGAGCGCAGGAACCAATCAGAATCTGTGTGCTTCATGCAGCCGCACTTTTTTACAGTTAAAAAGACCTGATTTCCTAAGCCATGCTCTGTCACAGTTAAAGGAAACAAAACCAAAGTGCACAGGACCAATTAGTTTATATTTGAGGTAGGGCTGGAGTTGTCTGGAGAGGAAAAACTGAAGCCCTCAAAGTGAACCCTCCAGTGTTGCACAGAACTGTTACATGGTCTCACCCTCTGTGGTGCTCCAAGGAGAGCAAAACAGCAGGGTTTAGGGAATTAACGCTAGATTATTAAAAGCATGTGGATCCTTAAATCTGTTATAGCGTATGGAAATTAGGTACCTAATGTGACTAAAAATGTAGGTATCTGGTGACTGGAGAAGAACCTAAAACCCTTGGTGCAATGCAACAAGCTGGCTGCCCCCTGACGTCAGAGCGGTCGTCCAGGGCACGTCTGCAGTCACGGCTCTTCCCCGAGGGCACCTGCGCTACAGCCAGCGCGGGTGCTCTGCTTGTTTCAGATGACGCAGCGCCATTCCGGCTGGCGGGGGGTTCTATACGAAGGATCTGGTCTGACCAGAATGGCGCTCTCAAAAACTGCTCTGTGAAAATCACTACACGCTTCCTCTGCCACATTCTGCATCGCTCCCTGCCATGCAGGACTGAACTGTGTGATTTTAGACCTAGGCACGCTCGCACAGTCAGAATCACAGGGTCTCTTTTGTCCCTTTCTGAAAAGACACTGTGAAGATTGAGATTTATTTTGTATGGTATCAGCTGCACACAGAAAACGTTTCTTGTGGACCCAAGTGAGGGTGAGCGATACCTTTTATGGATTGGAACAGATACAGATCTAAGAAATTAAAAAAAGCTTTAAGGAGGACAAAGAACCCTATACCCAGGTCTGCTTGTAGGGACGTTTTGTCACTAAGTGTTTAACACATTTTGCCTGTACTCAGCAGTTACTCCACCTTCCAGGTCACAGCCTCGCTAACGGTGTTTCTGAAGTGCCAAAGAGGACACGCTGAATGTTGCACAGGAATCTCCTGCGCTGTTAACCGCTCTGTATGATTAGGCCTTATCTATTTTTCAGCAGCTCCTGCTGACCCTTTGTGGATTCCCCGCACCCTGGCTTTGTGCCTGTGCCCAGCATTTCTGTAACGGCATCTGTGAACAAGTAGATTCAATTCACTCACGAACCACCAAATGCCCTTGTTAGAAACAGTGACAGTTTCCAGTGCACTAACAGCTCACACTGCAGCAGGAACCTTCCAAGTTGTTAAGACACAGCAAACTGACATTAATGAAAGTTTGTCCAAAATCCATACAAAATATCTTAAAACCAAACAAAAACCTGGGCTATTAGTCCCAAACAATTGTGGGTTAATTAAACATAACAGAGAATTTTACTGTGGGTTTTCAACTGTATGGTCCTATTTTTAATTTTAGCTTTACAAAAAATGTGCAAACCTGTCCACTCCAATTACAGGGATCTTTTCTTCTTTATAATTAAACGTTGTGGCTTCTCAGCAATTCATATTATTTGTTACAACTTCAACTTCAGCAGATTCCTTTCTTTAGCGGCTTCCTGTACAATTCAACCTGACCTTTAGCTAAAGAACAACCTCTTCAGGCTATAGATTTTTTCTAGTTGCTTTGGCAGCTTCCTAAGATATGTTTCACTGTAGATTAATGAGCTACACATGGCTGATAGGACTGTTAGAAATTTACAACAGGAAAAACTCACTGACGCAAAATCATGTAGGGGACAGTTTCTACCACCATTACTCATGTGGAATAGTACCCTTCTCTGTTAGGCATCCTGCTGATTGAACATGATGAGGGTGAAGGTTTCTGGCTCGCAATGTATGTAAGAAAATGCTGCCAGATGGCTTTAATTTGAGCCAGATTGTGAACCCCCTACTTGAAGTGGGGAACAGTTACTCTACTGGGACTACTCAAGTAACTGTTTGCAATCTGGCTTTCTGAAAATAAACCAGGGGACAAGTCATTGCTGGATTTAGCGACCCATTTAGCAGACACCTGCTTTGAGATTATGGTAACTACTGGTTTAAGGTGATTCTTCCTCCAGAGGAATGGTGGCTTTAACAAGGCTTTTGCAACTCAACTAACCCAGAGCGTTCAGGGCCTGTCCCTAATCTGAGGTGCACCCCAAAGGCCTCTGTCCTCCAGGTAGCAGCTGCCTCTCTGGGGCTCATCCCAAGTAAACCATATTTTGTGGAAGGGGATGGTACATTCCCAGATTTCTCTGTGACATCAGGCTGGGGTTGGAGCAGGCACCTGGACCCCCAAACTGGGAAGTGCTCTCAGGTCTATCAGTTTGGGGGTAACTCCTCTTTGTGTAAGACAAGGGCACTCTGCTAATGCACACGGCAAAGCTTTATGTATCCCAGAGCAGCCTGACAGGACATCTGAGACGGCACCTTCACGTACGCCTGTCTCTGCAAATAACGTTGAAACTGTTCTTGCACTGAGCTCACCATTAATACAAACGACTTGGCAGGGGGAATGAAAGGCTACTCAAGCACCACTCACTGAAGCTACAGCACAGATTTAGAATTCCCTTTCCAAGGGACAAATAGGAGGGTAAATCCATACTGCAAATGGATGCCTGCTCCTCCCATGGCAATTTAATTCCCAGGTTTAGATGTCAAAATTAGCTTATAACTTTATATGTGAAAAGGAAAAATGGGTTTAAAAATACCTTGTTTAAGAAGGAAGAAACATTTTGTGGTTAAAAGAAGGATATCCTTTTGTGGTGAAGCTTATAAATACTTAATGTCCCACAAGCACCACACACTAAATGCTCTGTGAAGCACTTGAGTCCAAGCCAGAATTATGGCACAGTGCACCTTAGAAAGTAATAAATATTGGTTTTTCTAGAGATGTTCAGAAGCCACAAGTGCAATCCCAGCGTAAGCATTTGCAAGGGAGATTTAAACTCAGGATTCTGAGGTGACTTTATGCACCATCTGCACTTACCCAAACGTGGGGAACAAGTGGGCTGTACAGTGGGGACCCGTGGAAATACTTGAGCTCCTGCCCACAAAGGGATGCAGCGGTGCCGTGGGCTTCCAGACCCGGCCTGGGACCTGCTCAGAGCCTGGCCGTACCGTTTTGTGGGGATGTGGAGTTTTCATCTGGTCAGCCCTATACCCTTATAGAACTTCATGTAAGTATACAGTACCATCTCTGGAGGAGTAGAGGGGGAGAAGCTAGACATAAGGCTGGCTAAAATAACATTTACATAGCACCTTCAGATCCTAAACATGAGACACAATGCCAGTACAAAACGCTATTTGTAACTATCACTGGGCTTTGAATAATAAAAAGAATTCAAATGACTGACAACTTATATTCAGCCACAGAGAAAGCTCAGAATCTAGTGAATTATTGACATAGTAATTTTCATGCAAATAATTTACCCTTAACATGATAATATTTTATCAGAAAAGTTGATAGAACATGCACAAAGGAAGAATACCCTAAATGTTATGGCTCCTTCTTCATGTTGAACAAAGAAGTTCAACAGCGTTCTGAAACTCTGCAGAGATCCCTTATTTTCAGTGTGTGTTCTCTCACACGAGGCAGCCAGCAATTGTCATTAAAATATACTGGGAAAGGAGACGGGAAATAAGAACAAGATTTTTGTCAAACAGCCCCTGGTTTTCCAAAGCCAAGGTAAAATGTAATTTGTTTAGTGGGTAACAAAAGCAACCAGTGGATTTAGATTCCTTTTTCCTGTGACTGTCTTGTTTCTTCTTTGTATACACTTTTACAGAAATCTGTTATTTCATTGTATATTGTTCATGCAAAGAGGCTTTCAGTATAAGCCATTTTAATTCCCCTTATCAAATGAAATCATGGTCATGCAAGTTTAAGAGATTCCGGTCAGCAAATGCTGTTCAGTCACAGCACAAAATTTCCTTTGAGTTTCTTTATAGCTTTTATGTTTAAATTTTTTATCCAGACTTTGGCTTTTGAAAAAAAATGAAAATAACTTGTGCAAACAATTCTAATCTACAGAACCGTAGAATTGTGTTTGATAAACCAAGTATAAGAAGTACAAACATCTGTAAGTTAATAGTCTTGTATTGCTCGTGAAGGGGAGAGCAAGGGGCCAGTGTAAAAGATTCACAACCTTGCAGTTTCCTGGTAGAATGCTGCAGAGTGCAGGTACATGGTTCAGCGTATTTCTGTGCACAGACAGCACAGAGTTTTCATGATTCTTTCTGTGGGGATAAAGAGCCGGATTCAGATATTGTATTCCACGCTGGTGCCCTCCGGCAATGTAATTAGAAAATATTTTCATACTTTTTTTTGAACTGGGGTTCAAAACAGGTTCTCGATTAAGGACATAGTCCTCGGCCAATGTATAAAGTTTGCAATCATTCCAGATATACTGATTATTTCAGTATAAGCATCAGTATACATAGATATGTACTGATATATACGCATCAAAAACCTACCCTGAAAGCAACCTTGGGAAAGACTGGCAAGGATACAATTCACCTGCAAACCACCACAAGTGTTAAGGCCACAGAATGGAAACACGGAAGTAAGGATTATTTTAAGTTCTTAAAGAAAGATTCTGATCTCAATTGGAAACCTGTTATGAATGCAAATTACTTATGTCATAAATGCTCTGTTATTCAATATTACTAGCAACCCTATTATATGCTTCCAGGATACATTTCATGTGTGCCAGTGCTCATGACTACATGGTATAATCATAAGCAATAATACATAAGCAGTCTATAAGCAGTAAATTGTTAACTTCCACTAATGATTTCCTAACAGCAAAAAGAAATAGTGATAGTGACAGAGGTTTCTTTCTCAGGACAGACCTAGATGGCTTGCTGCCTAGTGCATGATTATGATCATACATTTAGCAATTCAGAAGCAAAAACACCAGCTCCACCTATGCTGGTCTTTAACACCAGTTAAGGGAGAGCAAACAGGATTCGAGTGATGCTGTAACCATCCAAAATGTTTGGGGTTGTATGAGCTATTGCCCAAAAAGGAAGCCTAGAATAGATTTTTCCCTAGAATGAAACCTGGGTTATTTAGAGAGAACTCTCAAACAGCACAGGTTAATCTAAAATAGTAAGTGATCTTCTACCTACCATTTTAGAAACAGTTCAATCAAAAGCAGAGTTTTGCTCTCTTTTAAGTTAGAAAATCGTTACATCAGTTCTCTCACTTACCACCTAAAATTCTGGGGAAGTATTCTGGCAAGACTTCCACTTGCACTACGTATCAATACATAAACTTTTATATAACACGCACTGTACGCCAACCCCCACCGTTTCCTATGCGCTTACCGTCTTGCGTGTTCTGACTGAGGAGCTGGGAGCGGAGCTCCTCCAGGCTAATTCCCAGGCATTTGGAAATTTCCTCTGTGCTGTAAGGCTCAGGATGCAACGCCGCCTCGACAACGGTCAGCATTTCCGCCAGGCTCACTCCCAGCCCCGTTTGCACATCGTGGAGTCTCAACATGTTTTTCCAGTCCAAGCCTTTTGACTTTGCGAGAAGCTAAAATACAAAAAATACAACAGAAAATAGCGCGTCTTTCTCTTTAAAACTATTTAATTGTCCATAACCACCTTTAAGACCCATCTGCTTTTTTTCACTTCTTTAATATGGCACCATCAGAAGGCACTTTCTATCAGTACACAGCAGATAATCATATTTCTTTCTAAAAGGTCTGTGAATGGCAGATATTCTTCCGTCAAATCAGATATTGTCTGTAAAAGCCATACTGGCATCATTTGTATGGTCTCAAATCAGTAACTGATCTTCTTCCATGGACGTTGTTACTTCCAAGCACCTTATTAGCCTTTTACAATCGCATTCAACTCCTTATACAAGCGTTACAGTATTGTAACCCTGTAAGTCCCTAGGAAGTCTGTTTCTGTACTGTTAGACTTTGCTCTAACATTTAAAACCCAGTTTGACATTTCAAATACGCTCCTGGAGTTTTCTGATGAACCTTTGAAGTTGTCATTAAAACTCTTTCTTTTAATAGCCTTAAAAAATATGAAAGCAGGTAGAGGATTTGTGTGGTAGAATTAACTGTAACCCTTCTCGGTCTCCAGAATTTAAAGTAAAATTTAAGTACATTCTTTTCACACCCAATTTAATGGAAGTTTTGAGCCTTACAGGAAGGTTACAATGCATTGGTCAGAATCTGCTCCATTCTTATGATTGCTATAATGTGGATTAGTTATAGATACATCTGGTTTTCCTACTCCAGGCAATGATGTCATGCTTTGCGTATCTTTGTGATGTTTTGGCAATTGCCAGTAGTTACTTCAACACACCAGAATCCTAAAAGGAAACATGTCAAAGAGGCTTTTTTCTGGAAGGTTGCTACGTGAGTTGATGCTCTCGTGTGCCTAATGAAAACGGTTGAGTAAAGCAGCTTTCCTCAGAGGGTGGAATACTTTTAATGTCACGAATTACAGAATAATATTAAGTGGTCATTGTGGGATCCTATTGACATACCATCTTTGATCTTAACAGACTACTGCAGAGTAAGGCACAGAGCAGCAGGTACATGCCAATGTTGTTTTACTGTATTCATAAGGACACGACGTACCTCCAATTCTGCACCGTTTAAATGGAGATTAAAGCTTCCCAGTGTGCCAGATTGGGTGGGATGTTCGCAGAGAGGGGCACAGCAAGATCAGAGGATGAAATCTTTTTGCTGTTCAAATCAGTGTTAAAACCTCTCACCAACAGGGCCAAGATTTCCCCCACTGTGTTTTGTTATTCTTTTCAATAAACACTGGCTTTGCGCGAGATTGGTTTGAAATCCTTTATGTCTCAATTCAGCAAAGCCATTAACTTCCAGGGTTAAAAAAATGATGGGATTTACACGCGTCTGAAAACTGGTTGCTTTGTGCAGAGTAAGAGCATGAAATTTAAGCAGAAGATCTGCTGTCCAGCTATTTGCTATAGATTCTCACCCTCCTGCTCTCCTCCAACAGTGCTTTTGTAGGGGTTCTTCCAGTTTTGCTTTATTACAGTATATAAAAATTAACTACTTTTGGTGCCATCTAGTGACTTGCTAAGATTTATGTGAGGCTTAGTAGAGCAGAACAAACAAAATCCAATCAAAATCCTAATCATATGACTCTGTCACCATCTAAACCAGAGTTTTGTATGTTCAGAGGTAAAGAAGCAGCACTGTCTAGTGGCTCATGCAGAAATCGGGGTGAGAAAATTGTCTTGGAAAAGAGTGATTAAGTCACTTCTGGCTTGCTTTTCAAAGGCTCTAAGTACTTATAACCCTATGGCCTTTATGAGATCGTATTTTAGCTTACTTCATGATAAGTTAGAATAACAATTATTGCTTTATTTGTTTTACTTAAATACTCAATACCCCTTATGTCGGTGCATTTTTGTGACATGTTCTTGAATCTGCTTCAAGGTGTTAATGGATTTTTTTCCTCGTAGTTTAATCCTGATGTTCAGCATCCCCTAGACTTTTATTAAACAGAACTAACAATTTACAAAAAAAATGTTCTATAAGGTACCAGAAATTTTTCTACTTCCTTTTAAAATAAATAATCCCCTGTAGCAATAGGTCATGTGTATTGTCACATCTGTTCCCGTTTCCGTGCTTCAAGGGAGATGCTGTTTTTCAGAGGAGCGAACTGGGCTGGGGTTTTACAGGTCAAATGTTCCTAATGGAACCTGACCCGGTCAGGCCAGCGGGCTGGGCTTTGTTGGAAACGTCTGTCCTGCTTATATCCAAGTTTCAATCCTAACAGCACTGGGAAAAATGTTGTGGGCAAACAGAAATGGTTTTTGAAAATATCCTAGCTGCAGGAGCTCCAATTGTAATGGACACAGAACAGAAATGGGAAAAAATCCCATCTATTAAATGTACAAAAGTAATCTGAATACTGATCCCAGAGCTGGATATTTTCTTGATGATCTCTAACTGGATGGATTAAAGACGTGGACATCATCCAGCTGGCTCTTAACTGCCAGGATACAGCATCTGTAGGCTTCAATGTCCTTTAGTGTTCAACACGGGCGCACTGGGGAACTGTAAGTAACTCAGAGAAAACATCCTTAGTAAATGACGGGACAAATATAAACAAAAGGAAGTCTGACTAGCAGTACGTATAGGAATACTTAGCCCTTATACAGCAACATCGCCTTATTACACTTTACATTTCTATAATCTCATCTGAGCATCTTTCCGTATTTAACAAACATTAGTTGATTAACTAGATGTGGTTCCAGCTGCAGACGTTCCTGGCACCACTTTGGAGCTGACAGTGCTGTGCACAGCATGCACTGATGCTCTTGTTCATCCTGCAGCACCTACTGTGTGAGTTTTCAGATGTATGAAGTGCTAGTTAATTTCCTTTGGAATTGTTCTGCAGAACATAAGTGTCTTGAACCATACTGTCTAACGGAGTACAGGCTACAACAAGAATAGCAAAAGAATGACTGTCCAGAAGGGAAGCAAAAGGAGCAGAACCTGGGAAAGGTAATTTTGTGAGGATGATCAAGAGTTCACTTTGTTGTAGGACGAGCTGACATCAAAATGTTCTATACTGACACCAGCAGGGAAATCTTGTGTTGGCATCTTTACTTACACGGAACTTTCTGCAAACACAACATTCTAAAGCAGAAAAGGAAAGGAAAACGCCTATCCTAAGGCATTTACCAATGAGAATTTCTTTTAAAATATTATTGTTATTTCATAATTCCATTAGCTTAATGGTGCTTAAAAGACTTCCCTGCTCCCACTGACGTACCCGCCCTCCTTCACCCCACTGCGACCTGTTCCTAAAGACAGTCTCTTCCAGGCTCAATGTATTTTTATAGTGTGTGCGACTTTCCATCTGGGTAGCATATGTTTAAAAGCAGACAGGTGTATGTTGTTAGACTCCTTAAAATCAAGCATCTGCTAAAGGTGCCTTTTCAGAGATTGCATCACAGATGACAGGAATGTAAAAACAAAACAAAAACAAAACAAAGCCCAAATAATCATCTTTCCTTACCACCTTTTCAGTTTACTGCACAGGACCAATAAATTAAGGCAATTCAGAAAACCACGATTCAATTCACAAAATCTGGTATGTGGAACAACGTGGTAAAAGCTTTTACACCTTAACGCACTCGGTGTAGTTTGTGTTTAGAACAGATCATCTGTGAAGGCTGTTTCTTATGCAAAAATATTTCCAAAGGCTCTTCCTAAAACACACAATTAGTCAATTAACTATCATAAAATAAAGGCTTATCAGTTATGCCAGAATCAACACACAGAGAGGTCCTTATCTTGATTTTCTTAATAGCATAAGAATCTTTTTATTAACTTCAGTGACAACAGCTTTAACTATGGTTATTGGTGCTACTATTTTTACCGTATCTTACATACACCTAAACTGCAGCTATGTTCTTGATACTTGAGTTTAAAGCCCACTTAAAAAGTCATCTGAAATTTAGCTTCCCTCCTGGAAAAATATCTCAACACATAATTTTATATTACATTTTGTCAGTATCTCATCATCTCAACTCTTTTTGTTTTCCCTCACATTAACTACGGTAATTTTTCATAGCGTTATGATGCCAACAGATGCTCAAAGTACTTTCGAGTATTGCTCAGATTTTGGCCACATGTTTTGTGGCAAGGAGTTCCATGCTGCAGCTCTTCAGACTTCCATCTAGATTTGTGACCCAAATTCTGTTCCTTCACACAGCACACTGTAACTGCACTGAATCTTTATGCTTAATCCTAACTTAATCTAATCAAAGACAAATCCACTGTGTTCCTGTAACAAATTCCAATCAAACCCTACATCTACACATTCCTAAATGTATGGTTTACAGAAATCCAGAATTAAATTGGATTTTTCATGATCAAATTCCATACATTTTAGAGATAATTGCAAGCTGTAAAGTGGCAGCACAACCCAAGTGTTGGATTTTGATTTGAGCCTGTGTTTAAACTTTACACTGACATACATGCTGCAATGCAGCATTTCCAATATTACTTCCAGGCCTCTAACTAGTAGCTTTGATGTCCTCTAAATCCTAGGAAATACACATCTATTGCCATATATACACATAAACATGTGGCCACACTGGTTGCTTTCCATTATTTGTCATTATTCAGCTTTAATTAGAAACAGTCTATCTTATTAACTGAGACATTTTTTTTGCTGAAAAAATAGACTTTTTTCCCCCATTGAAATATAATACAAAATAAATTCAATAGAACGAAATCACATGATCTTCTCTATAAGGGCACAGTCCTTGCACTTCCATTAAACTCAGCGGGAGTTCTGTTTCTGCAGAGATGGAGGTGTCTGGTTCTGAAAAGAAAAATGCTACTTAAAGTAGCACCTAGCCAGGTGTTAAAGACACGGTTGGTCAGAAGTGGAAAAAAGCACATATTTAGATGAAGGTTTCATTAGAGTTTGACATAAGCCATACGTTACCTTTGTAGCCAGACGACACTCCATTACCCTAATATTGTAATGAGAAGTCGCTGCTTTATTCATTTCAACACAACTGTGAGCAATAACAAACGCTGCTCCACTTGGAAGTTTAACATCAGTTGCCCTCAGAGGACTGAACTCTATCAACTTGGCCTATTGAAAGAAAAATGAATGGTTAGTTTTAATTTACTACTGGCTAACAGTGCACTTAGTTCTATAAATCAAATGCAAATTTGCATGTTTTTTCTCTTGAAAATCCAGGGACAGTTAAGGAAAGAAAACTGACATGAAACAGTGAGAAACGAGGTTTAACCTCATTGGCCAAGTTACACATACATTTCAAACCTTTCCCCTGTAGCTGGATTTTAAAATGTTTCCATTAAGTCTTTGGGTTTTTTCAGCATTTCACAGAACCCCACCCAACCTATTTTTCTTGCCTGTTTAAGACAACAGTTCTTCTTTGATCTGCAGAAAAGTCCCAGGCCTGGCTGAAGCTAACGTGCGTGCCACTAGAAACAAGGGGCTTCGCATTCCCTTCCCCTTCACCAGTGTTCATCTCCCCCTCAGTTTTCTCATTCTCCACTAAATTAAGGTTAGTTCACTGAGGTACAGAACATTACCAAAATTTTAGGACTGACTGGAGAAAGCAATCATGTAACATATGGGCGATCAGACAGAGAAATGAAATAAAATGAAACATAAACTATATATAAAACTATAGTTAATCTCTCCTTCCTTCCAACACGAGAGACTGCCTTGCCTCAGAGATGTGTTACACAGCCTGTGTAAGATGTTCCCAAGATTCTGTGACCTTTTCATGGAATAAGCTAGGCATGCATTAATTAAATAATTCAGGATGAAATGTAATCAAGAGATTAAATTCACATCTGTTTTTTCATTGGGATAAGTTGTAAATCATGTGCCCTGCTTTGGCTTCTTAGAATAGGCTGTAGCTCTGCAAACAGGGACGTCTTACTGGTTTTGGCATCGTTCACCTCCAGAGAATTCCTTGAGCAGCTAAAGTGCTAAATAAACAATGACAAATCTGCTTGTACATTATGTACAGCATGTGTGTTACTCCCTGCCATTGAGATTCTGGACCACCTCACAAAATCACTATCAAGACAGACAAGCTTGCTTACATTTAAATATACCCTTTAAGAACTGCTATATTAGATCAGAATGTACCACTGTCCGGTTTCTGACAGTAGCCATAAATGGATATTTAGGGGGAATATAAAAATAGGACAAATACAAAACAATCTTTTTTTCCCGCTATATTTTTTCCAGCTTCCTAAAAGCAAAGATTGCAGTGGTTCCACTTACACTGGAAGGAACAGCAGACTGTGATGTTTAATAGCTACAAATAGGCTAATACTCTCTCAGTGTACCCAAGAAGGCCTTTTTTTGAACCATTTTTCAACTTTTGCCTTACACAGTGTTCGGTATTTCTCAATTTAACAGCGAATGTTTTGGAAAAACACACCAAACTTCCTTGTTTGTTTTGAACAAGCTGCTTGCTAATGTCATTGTGTTTCTATTAGTTCTTTGGTTATGAAAAACATTGAATTCTCAGTTTACCTTCTCTTACCCATTCAAGAGCTTGCGAGAGCTTCAAAATATCACCCTCAAAGATACTCGTTTTCCAAGATGAAAAGTTTTAAATTATTCAGTCACCGCTCATATGAAAAATAGCTCTGATGAACCTCAGTGTCTTTTACTGTACTTTTCTCATTCTGTTGGGTTTTTCTTTTTTGTTTTTTTTTTAGTTAGGAGGCCAGAATTGTGTTCAGCCGCAAGTACACCAAAGTATGGATTTTTTTTGCTTTGTTCACCATTTCTTTTCTAATATTTTCTAACATTTCCTTTGCCATTTTGATCACCATCTCTGTGGTATCTGAAAAGCCTCCACTTACATGATCATCTGTGTGTATGCCAGGAAAATACGCTGCTTCCTTCAGCATCCGTGTAGCTGTGTGCTTGCTGCTAACAGTATGAAGTGTGAAGGAAAGGTGTAGAGTAAGTACAGGTGATGTGAAGCTGAAAATACACATCTCATGATAGAATTAAACATTTGGTGTAATTCGAGGAAATAGCTTATTTTCTTTATAAGCTTATCCAAGATATGGCATTAAGGAACAAAAGCTGTAGAGATATAATATCATAATTATTAGGAAAGTCAAGTTTGTCATGAAACGCTACGTTAATTGCAATAAATGTATTTTGACAGGTTTCAGGTTTGAACAGCCACAGTCCCGTGCACCTTCTGGGCCAGTGGCTGAACTCCACTGCAAGCACTCATGCATAACTTGGCAGGTCATGTATCTCATTGCCAGTCCACCTTCTGTCACCACGGTTAAGACAGTGAGATGGCTTCTACATCAGAATCCAGCCACAGAATTGTCTGGAATTAGCAAAACTGGGGAAAAAAAAAATCTCCATTGTCTTTGTAACTGGACCTGGCAAAACTTCCTAGAACTGTTTAGTTCTAAGAAGTTTCAAGAAAGCATTTTTGTAATAATTATCCCATTTACACTGAATACAAAGCATACCGACCATTCAGATTTCATTATATGGGAAACACTCTAAGTTCAGTGCTGAATTAGCCCAATAGTGTGGAACCTGGTGCTCTGCTAGAGTACATCTTTCCCCACATCTTTTCTTTCCTCCTTCTTGCCATTTCTCATTTTCATCATTGTATTCCTTCAAACTTGTCCTACTCTATAGTACACAAGTTTATATATGTAGTTCCTCTGCAATTTGCATACCAATGGTGCTTAAATTAACATCACATTGTTAGTTTAGATTACAAAGATCCACATACAGTTCCTTCTTCTGCCAGAAAAGAGATTGACTGGTCCATTCCTCCACCTTCTGTGCCAATATAACGTTCGCTCTTTGTGCAAATTTCTGCAAGTTCCACCTGAAAAAAACACATGAACATGTGAACCCTCAGCCAAGGTTAAAGATAATACTTTTATACTGCTTACATATGAACTAGCGAGAAAAGAGCTCTGAAATCATAGTCTGTCATACACCAAGTAGTATGAGCTGGTATCAACCAAGATGCCAAATGGCCCCTTTTTCCTTTTGTTCTGAAGCAAAACAGCATCAACTACTTGGCCTCTGCTGGACTCACCATAGGCAGATGCTTTTCAGGGTATCCTTGTTTAGACACTTAACTCTTCTCCTCCCACCTTCCTCACTCACCTCACACTCCTCCATCCCAATAGCCAACATTCTGTTGATTTATTAGCTGAATCCATCTATACAGGCATCTTGGGGTCTTACGGAAAAATGGCGAGTTGTTACTTTATACTATTTTAACACACTGACTCTGTAATCAGAAATCAGGCATTGAACCTAACTCAGAAACCCTTTTTCATTGTAAATACTCTAATCAGTGCTGCTTGTCATTTCTGCTTGAGATATTGCTTACATTATTTATCTGAACTAATTGGTAACTATGTGTGATTTGCATTCCTTTGTGACATTTTAGGCATATCTCTGTGCATTCTGATACCGGCAGGTCAGAGGATGCTATGGGAGGGTGAATATCGCTATCAAAACTGTCAAAAATAATAATTTACAGTAAAGCTTTCAACCATCAGGCCAAGTCAAAACAAAACACAAGAGAGGCCTCGGAGAATGGTCGAAGAACACAGACTAGTCAAAAAGAAGTAGGTCAAAAGGAAAGCTTCTATGTCCACCTACCACGACCCCGAACAGTTTGTTTTTCTAAGCACAAGGTAATCACACGGAAGATGGGAAAATAACTGAAGTTCTCTTTAAAAAATGTCTAAAAGCCGCTGTCCGTTTTCCAGTCCAGTGGCAAAGGCAGATTCCACGCTAAAGAGGCAGCATCGCAGGGTTGAAGCAGGCTGACCAGCAGGGCAGGGACATTAGCCAGCACACAGCTGTAAAAGGCAGCAGACAGAGGCAGTAAATCACGGTGCTAAGAGAGGTATGTGCAGGGTGCCTGCCGGCTTGCTCTCTCCACTTCTGTAATGGCACCACGGACAAAGCTGTAAAATTGGTGCTTAGATCAATGTAATCAGGCTGAACAGTTTGCAAATGCACTAACATGAATTTACTCAGCTCACAACACAGTTGCAGCCAATAAGCCTTAGGCTGATAAGCAGAAGTTTTCAAAAGAACATTAACAAAGCTACTATAAAACTACGGAGGCTGGATCTCTTTCAATCAAGCATGGTAAATGACCGCTCAGAAGAAAGAGACCATTAATGAGACAACATAGAAAGTGCAATAAGCAAAAGCGCTCTCCTTTTCTGCACTGCTTTTCCTTTGTGTATTTTAAAGATGAGCTGAAATAGAGATAATGCTTCTTTTATTTTTCTTGAGGACGTATAGGAACATCACACATTTTGCTGTTCTTTCTTTTCAACAAAAGCTATCTCCTAGTGCCTGACTTTTGCTGAAGATCAGGTTCATCAAAACTAATTTTTCCTCCTGTG
The DNA here is from genome assembly GCF_037038585.1 of Patagioenas fasciata. Taxonomy (NCBI): domain Eukaryota; kingdom Metazoa; phylum Chordata; class Aves; order Columbiformes; family Columbidae; genus Patagioenas; species Patagioenas fasciata. The sequence continues at coordinate 23,926,221 of NC_092531.1, forward strand.
TCTCACGTCCCCGCTGAGCAGCCCCATTACCAGTTTGAACCTTAAACCTCTTCATCCCACCAATAAAAGCTTAACATCCAGTCAGCACGTGTCTCTGCTCCAAATTCTAATGAATGTAATGATACTTTTTTCCCTATTTAATGCTAAAATACTCAGCCACAGCTCCACAGAACAGAAAGATCTCCACACACAGTAGTCTCTAGATGCTCAGTCCTTTCTACATGTGAAGCCAGGCCTATTTACAAACATCTGTTGCTGGGATGTGGAAATGCTGGCATGTTTCAGCCAGTTCTGCTGAACCTGCCTTTCACCCCTCTGAGAGCAGGGCAATGTCACATCCCTGATTTTGGTAGCCCCTGGCAGGACACATCAGGCTGGAGGTCATTAATATGACTCACTGGCAGCAACAGAAACTTGTCCGTGCTGGCTGAAAAGACCACGCCAGCACACTGGTCATGCACACTTAAATAGGAGCTGTGCTGCGCAAACCTGGCCCCAAGTGCGGCTCCTGAGGTACTCCCAATGTATGTTCCACTCCTGGGCACAGCTGCCTGAGGTAGTATTTCATCTGCAATTGCTAGATAAAGCTTTGTAGAGCCAGTAATTAAGCATTTCACCCTTCACTTAGTCTGGCTGCATGTCGTCTCCATATACACATCAGCTGCCACTTGATTGCTTAAATCTTTTAGACTTTATGAGCCTGTGCTTATTAAATAAATATCAGGAGAAGTCTTGCCGAGGAGGAATGTTAACAATTAAGACAGTGCCACTCCCCTGTCCCTTTACACAGTCTGGTGAATTGTGCCTGGTAAAGCGCTGGGCCTTGCTCCGTCCCAGCTCCCCAGCCGTCCAGCTGCGTGTGCTGGGCTAACAGCGCTGTTCCAGCTTGAGCAACTTTTGTTTTGAAACTCGGCGAGGATTGGCAGGACCACCAAGTAGTAACTGGCAAGGGTTGAGAAGAACCCTCTCCACAAGACAGCCCAAGGCATCCCTGAAACATTATTTGGTTTCTAATTTAAACAGGCCCTTGCTGACACAGGCTGGCCTTCTAATACTAGGATGAGAAGCATGTGAATGGAGAGGAAATTGTCATCTGTATAGAAAGCAGTTTCTACTTACTATTGAGACAAATGGGCAAATGTTTGCCTTTTTGCTAAAACGAGTGAAAGGGCAAAGTTCACAGGAACTGAATTGTAGCATTGGAAACTAATGTGAAGACTAAACTGCGGAGCCTTGTGTACATATGTGATACTGGAAAAGGATGGTCATATGAGTGAAACAGTGAACCCAGTGTCAGGAGGTCTGAGCTCAATTTCTAGCTCCACATTAAGTTACTTGTGATTCAGGGAAAGTCCCTTTAATTCATCATAGCTGCATTTCCTCAATAAAATAGGAGTATCTTCTCTTTGTAATTAGTTATTGCTACTTGGGATTCTTAGATGATAATGCTATAAATGCGTGTGACGTCATTACTATAAACTGCAAAAACCACATTTTTGCTACACAACTTCTCTGACTTTAAGCTTCTATAGAAAATCTCTCTAAGGAAAATATTTGCTAGAACTATGTAATAAAATCAAATAACTTGCCTATTTCAGAGCAATGCCTCACTCTGATTCAACTTGAAACACTCGGAAGCTTTTTTAGGGCAGGGACTGTTTGAATCATCCATTATTTAAATTTCTCTGTAGGGTATGTCCCACCTGTAAAAATCCAGAGCTTCTCAGATCAGATCCCAGATTTCACTGCGTAGTTTGGCCACATCTCAAATGTATATCTGAACAATACCTGGGCACTCATCACCTCTTCCTCTCAGCTGCACTGCAGTTCCTGCAGAGCGGTAACTCACAGCATCCTCACAGCCACATTTCGGGGAGCAGCCCCCAGGCTTCCCACGGCATCACCTGCCAGGCAGGCAGGTCAGAGGGGGCACCACTCCTCGGTAGGGCCCAAAGCACAAATGTTATACATCTAAAATAAACTATGTCATCCCTACTGAGTTCCTCAGGAGTCCCAACGTGCGTTCCTGTAGAACCAGGTGAAAGCGGACGTTTGTTCTTCAGGAAGCACCATGAGAAACACACAGAATGAATAAACCCCATGTGCACACAGACTACGCTTCCATCCCATGTATTCTGATCTGTACAAGAGAGCACTTCGAGCCAACCACGAAACATGACTAGTTCTATGCACCCAAGACCCATTAGCATGGTTTTTCCATCCCTAAAGCAGTATTTCAAAAACACTAATAAATCATAATTTAAGTCTTCATAGAATTTTACATACTTTACTTTAAAAGCATTCCTATAAGGCTGCTGTTATCTTCAGCTTAGAGACAGCACTGATATTTGCGTGATTTGTTCAAAGTCATGTGAATCAGTCACAAAGCTGAAATGAGAATTCAAAAACATCCCTATTCCAGTATTGTGGCTCATTTCTCTAAAGAATATGGTCTCAGGGAAACCTTTGCATGGTGGGTTTAACACCTTTGTAAGATGGTGGTAATGAAAAGTGGAACAACAAGATACTAAAATAGAAGTAAAAATGGGTCTGACCAGTAGCATTACGACTCTAGAACAAAATTACTTAATCATATGAATCAAAAATTTCCTTCTCCCAACTGTTCTGTGATCCCCATATGATACGCTGCTGCCCTCTGAATTTCTGTATTATTGTTCCAGAAAGTTGTTCCAACTGGGCTGGCTGGACCAGCTCATCAGTTGTGAATAATAACTCTCCTGTGGACAGTAAGTCCTAAGCTGTCGTCTATGCTATTAAACAAGTAAAGTGAGATCTTTAATGTAGTAATTAAACAAGTAAAGCTCAAACATTAGACGTTTCTTTTGATCTCGCCACCCCCCGAAAATAACACCCCCCCAAGAAACAAAACAAAACAAACAAAACCAAAAAACCCAACAAACCAAAAACCTGGCCAAGAATGGAAGTGCACGTAATGCTCATGAGTACGTAACGGGCTGTCAGCTAGCTAAAATTCATTCAAAGACTCGGCTTGGAATAAAAATACAGAATATATTAACAAAAAAATAGCCTTTGTGGGTCAAACCAAACCTGAAAGTGGCCTCTTAATATGGACCAAAGGGCAAGTACAGGTATTTCCCCAGAACATTATTTTTTGATAAAGAGCTTCCTGAGCTGAATGTGAACTCTGCACATTTAGAAACCAACAATGGATTTCTTATAGATGAACTTGTTCAGCCTCCCTTTTAACTTATTCAAAACATGTAGAACATCCAGTAACAAGGACTTCTACAGCCTGTCAGGTAAAGAAATATCTCCTTTCTTTGATTATTAACATGCACCCGACCAACTTCATTTAATACCTTCTGGCTCTTACAATGTGAGGGGCAAAGAGCAATTGATTCCTATCCACTCCATCCATCTGTCATTTTATGGACCTCTATCACTTCCTCCATCATGTGCCTTTTTTCATGGAGTTCTAGCTTATTTTTGGGGACCTCATCCTGTCCATTTGATCACCCATGTGGCTTTTCCCTGAATCTTTTCTAGTTTAACTATCTTGGTTGGACAGAAAGGGAAGAGGCAGCAGCACAGCTTTTCTTAAGACCACCTAAGAGAAAATTTCTTTTGCTACTTTTATGTGGCAAATAAACCACATAAAATTTGTGTTAATTAGTGTTGATATAACCATATGGTAATGCAATCTCACTACTATTCCACCTCTTCTACCGAGGTTACTGTCCTGATGCTACAGTCAACAGGAGAGTCTATGTGACCACATCAGCCGCCCCAGTGCAAAGTCCCTTTGTTTAAACCGGCTTTGTGGTGGCGGGGCTGCAGAAAACCTTTCCCTTATGCTCAGTGTTGGGAGGTCTGTCAGGATGAGCTATAATAAGTAGGGAAGTTGGGATGGAAACTTAAATATCTAAAGTCTAGCAATACCTGGAGCTATTTTGTACAATTGATCTGTTCAGCCTCTGAGCACGGGAGAGGGACGAGCAAAACATGACAGTAGTAGCAGCTGGTGGGTGAGTTAAACCGTGAGGTCTCCCTGGTGATCAAGAAACATTAAATATTGCAGCTTTTGAATGCCAGACCCGATAAGATACATACAAACGCAACCAGTGCTTTTGTATCTGTTGGCAAGTACACGCACCAGGCTGGCTGTGCTTCCATGGGAGATGTTTGCTATCCGTGAGTTACATTAAATATTACATGTAGCATTTCCAACAACAGAAAAGATACAACATATCAAATGAGAATATCCATCATTAAAACAATACAAAGCAACATCATTAGGAGTAGAATCTCAGTGCATGCAATTCACTCGCTCGCCTGCTAAGCAATTAAGCATTCAGAAATTTATGTGAAGTAATAATCTATTTCAGGAAGCTGCTGTCTCTTGATGATTTAAAACCGAAACTCTTTGTTTTCAGACAACTTCAGTTGCAGCATTTGGAAAAATCTAAACCTAACAATGTACAAAATGTATTTTTTCAGGCTGTTCTTTTTCTGAAGCTTAATTCTGAAGTCTGCTCCGAATGTATCCTATTGCAGGAGGCAGCGCTTACCCGCTTGTCTACCAGGCAACTGGCCCCCATGTGCAGAGCAAGGCTGCCCTTTGATCTAGGAGCTCCACTAACTACCTCTGCTTTTTGTTTGAAACAATTTAAAGTTCTCCCTGATAAGGAGCAAGTCAATCTTGGGTTACAAAGACAGAAATTACTACCACTTAAAGCTGTTTTATCTTTGAGCCACAAGATTTCCTATCCAGCATGCACGAAGTCTAATCTGGGAAATCATATTAGTGGAGATATAATTTAGTCTGACAAAGAAGGGTTGTGATTTTTAATTATTAGTTGCCTTATGTGTAGTTACTCTAGATGGAGAGATTTTTTTGTAATAAGAACTTATCAATAGCTCTGCATCATGTTACCTTGTTTGGGATTTTTAAGAGAAGAAGTGGGCTTTCGGTAAAATGACACTTTTCACTAGTATGTATTTTTCTCTTCTTGCTTACTTAGTTTGAATATGAAACACCTAAAATCCAGGGTTTGATTTTCAACTGAGTATTTCTGGTCTTTCAAAAATGTTGAACAACTGCTAGAAGATTCTTTTTTCTGACTGTTTCCAGGCTCAATTCAACACTGTATTAGATTTGGCCATATATACCCTGGTACCATCCAATACGGCTCATTTGAGTCGCTGTTGCCCCATCATTTATTTTATTTTCTCTCAGTTTGACGTTATTGATAATGAACACGAAGGCCTAAATGCACAAAGGTATCCAAGGAATAATGAAAGTGAGCAGATGATCACTACCACTTACTTATAAAAATTTCCTAAAAATAGAGACGTAAAGAATTAACTGAGTGAGAACAGATAAGGGAGTTTCACCTTTAATAGTCCCTTTGCTCACAAAGAGGCCAAGGGCCAACTGCTCTGATTTTCACTCCTGCAATGGGTCTGGACAGTATGTAAACTGTGACAGAATTTGTCCCTATATAACTGTCACTGCCAATCTGTTCCATAGCAGTGATCAATCCCTTTCAATCTCACATAGACCTTTAAAGAAGTAAACTTGTGTAAGATTAAACCCCTTAAAAGAGTAAGACAATTAGTGAGCAGGAGACAGGCAAATATTTGTTAGTAAAACAGAATTAGTGTTGCTTAGTATTTTTTTGGAACAGCTCACCCTACATTACCCAGAAACTTGATATATACAAATCCAGAATGACAGCAGCCAAAATAAAGCAACCTTCTCTATAAAATCATAGTATTGGATTGTATCTGCCTCAGTGGTTTTATGGAAGTTCATTCTGGCCGAAGCTAAATGTGCTCGATTTTCTGTATATAACAATGCAGGAGTAGTGATAGCTAATCTTCACAATAAAAAACCTCAATTTTCTTCCCGTTTTATTATTCATGATGGGAAGCTCCGTGAAGAAAATACCGTCATTAATATGAGTTATTTTAAGACTCCCATTTTCAGTGCTCCAAAAGTCTTCAGCATGCAAATGTAAGTAACTGGAGTGTTTAAATATCTGTTGAGCCAAAAGTCCTGTGTGTACATTTACTCTCTGTGGTTCCCCAATGCACATTCATTAACATTTTGGCCAGTTTAATCTGAAAAGTCAGACTCAGTCTGCTGCTTCCCTTTACAATAAATAGTGTTGGGCATTTTATGGCAAATTCAGTGTAGATTTTCTATGAAACTCTAAAGCATACAGGACTGAAAATGGAGTAAAAACATTTACAGATGAGTATTTTACAATAAGAAGAAAACATTCTCTGTCACTCCAGGCATATTTATAGTCTAGCTAGATAGTGATTTTTTTTCAATCTGTGCATATTTTGCACATATGTATATATGTACGAAAACAGCTTCTGAAATGTAAGGCACTATATTAATTAAGGTATAAAATGATGCCCAAATTTTGAGGTTATTTTTACCAGCAGGAATGTCCTGGGTTTTAATATGAGGTCTTGACTAGGAATAGGTTGCTGAAGTTACCATCTGCTTCCAGTTTGCATACAAAATCCCAATTAGCTAAATTTCATATACATTTTGCAGGGTAATTATGCTTACTTTTTTCCAAAATGGGAAAATATTTGTCAAGATAGTATCTGGATGTCCTCATAAGCACAGCAATCGCAGCTTGACTTCGTCTGCCCTCTAACATGCTCAAATAGAAGGTTATCAATTTGGTTGATGAGAGATCACAGCCTTTGATTACCAACTGCTCCAAAGTCCTCTGTTTTCCCTGATTACAAACACACGTAGTCAAACGGAACAAATTAAAGAACCCTGAGTTTTAACTCCACAGGGAGAAAGCAACTTTAACATTTCTGAGTATTAACAGTACTTTAAAATACTGTATCTAGGTACCATTTTTTGTGTGTGCCATTTGAATTTCTCATATAAATAACCTGAGCATGCATCTATCAAATACTTTTGATGCAGCAATATTATAAAATAATCCTAAGCAGTATTATCAGCACGTTATTAATTTCAAAGTCACACTAAATATGAATCCTGACAGATTTTCTTGCCAGATAGCTAGATATTAAAGCCCTATCGCACATCACAAAAACTGTTAGGAAGTGGTATTCGATTAAAGCCCATTCCTTATTATATACAGGCTTCAGAAACAACGTAGAAAGGATTCCAGCTGGCCTATCCTCCCACTGAAAACAATGACATTGCCAGGTATTGTTACTGCTTAAGTACAGGACAATGTTGAATGTTTCAAAAATCTCACATTCAAATTGATCTGAGCCAACGTTTCAGAAAATTGAAGCCAATGGACCCTGTGCCATTACAGATTAGATTTAGGTCCTTTATTTCTCATTCTGTCTGACTTGAGATTTTTCTCAGTCTAGACAGAGCCAAATATAATTCAACTTCCTATGCTCGACATTTCACATTAAATTAAATAAATCCTGTTCACTTTGGGTCTATTTTTCCCAATAAGTTTGTGCGCAGCTGCCCAGCTTTGAGCAACAGAAAAAATGTCCGGGTGGCTGAACAGAGCTTAGTACCACAAGATTTAACATCTGGACAGCAACACTATCATCACATCTTTCAAGTCAATCTAGTAACTCAAAAGTTACTAAGTGATTTTCTCTACTCATTACTTCCTACCATGAAACACAAAGCTGGGACAATTTAGAGCATTATTCTATTTCCTTTACAAAAAGAATCTTCTCCTGATGAAAAGTTGTACAAAAGATTGATTTTGCTACAGTAAAATAAAAATCACTTTAAAATCAAAAGCTAATACTGAGCGTTGCTGTTCTCTGAGTGATGCCAACACAGCCTTTGACTGGTATCCTGTTTGGAGGAGAAAAATGGACTCTTTTTAAAGATCGCGTTCTGAATTTTCCATCTTGTTATTTGAACGCTGTTGCACTGCTGCAACTGGTTAGCACTGCACATCTGGCCGAATTGTCTTGGACTGGTATTTTCCCTAAACTATTGTGTATGTGTGTGATGGGTTTTTAAAAAAACCTATTGTATGCACACTGAAACAATGCCCCGTTGCAGACTTCTACACGCAGTAATTAGCGAGAGCTTGCTTTTTTTTCCTGATCTTGTTTTCAACATCAAAAAAGTGCTATTTTTATAGTAAGCCACCATGAAATTCTAGCCATGTTTTTACAATATTTTTCATTTTGGTTATTTTTGGCTCTTAATCGCATAGGCCCAAACTTCATGCTGGAAGTGTTATCTCATAAAAGCTCTAAATTTCAACAACTTTTACTCTACAGCTACTATTTTAAGCGTACATTTATCAGGAAAAAAAAAAAAACATATAACTCAAATATTCCCATAAAAATAGTTTCACAGAAACAAAACAGATAAATGTTCCACTCAGTAAAAGGTCAGTTTTTCATAACTTTGGCTACAGAAGCCCTACAGTTCAGCCAAATCTGATTCCAAAGCCAAAAGTGTCTATGTTCTGCTGCTACAGACCATCATATGAAGATTTTGAAAAGTCCATCACACTAATGAGGGGCAAAAAGTCAATCTTTTCTCATAAAATTACCACTATGACCAGATATTGTTAGTTATAAATAATAGCATTTACAACTTTTGCAACTCTTAAGCATTTGAGAAAAAAGAAAAAAAAAGAAGGGGTAAAGTGATATTTCTTCCTTAAAATGAAACAAACACATAAATATCCAGAGCCCTAAAAATGCAAGGTCCTGCTTTGCTTTCTAGTAGAAAAGATGTGGAAAGCCCCTGTTTCTGGTCAGCTAAGAATTTCCCTGCCATGGGGGAGCTCCCAGCTGATACGCAGCCAGCATTACTGGATCCTGCACAGATCCCAACTGACACCAGCACCGGAGGCATCAGGAGCTGCAAAGAAGTGGCCAGAACACGTTTTAGACTTCTGAGGGCTCACATGCCTAGATTGCTCTAATTTATACTCAGCCTATCTCTGCCTTATACAAGGCGGTTCTGCAAGGCTAAGCATAAATTCAGCACAGCAGAGAATCTGGATTTAGCTAGATACAAGAAGTTTCTAAGGCTAAATCATAAATTAACCAAGGACACTGAACTTGTTTTTACTGTCCTGTAAGATTTAGGAAAACTTAGAGCCTGGACAAAAGTAATCAGTCTTCAGAGCTGTCATCCGTCTTAACCACCACGACCATGTGTCTTGGTCTATGCAAGCACACAAAACCTTGGGTAAGTTCTTAACTACTCCTGTGTTGCATACAGTGATTTCTCATCTCTACATTAATTGCTCATTTTTCGTCACAAGTGCAAAATATTGGCTACGGACAGCATTTCCTGACAAAAACATGCAATAGGGTCTTCTGTGTTTGTCCAGCTATATTTGAGACACAAGATTAACTTTCAGCACATTTTCCAACCAGCAAGCAGAAGAGATTTTGGGCTGATTTAACAGAACACATGAGGAGAAGGAAAGACCCTCAGTGGAGTCTCTGTCTTCCTTCTGTTCCTCCACAAGTTTCTATGAAAATGCCAAATGGAGTTTTTCGCCTTTCTTTAGAGCAGGTCTGGCATAACGCTGGCCGGTACTCCCAAGCCATGTGTAAACTCAGCTCAAGATACACACACAGTCATTTATTCACTGAAGAAAGCTGTGCAGTATTTCTTGGAATAACAAAAACCTGGCTTCTGCTTTTCCAGGTACGGATTTCTACAACCTAGTAAAATTTGGGCTTTCTGGCCCCTCTCAGTTTTATGGATTTTGTAGATACCCAGTTTCTGAACACATGCACTCCAGTGATTTTGATCAGTAATTCCCAAGCTTGGGTCACTGGTTACCACCATCAGAGATGCTGCTCACCTGTGATAAGACCATCTATGAAAAACCAGAAGCTTTTTGCCAGGCCAGGAACACATATATAAAAAAGCACATCTGTCACCTCCAACCCTCTTATGGCAAAGTGTCATTCATCGAAGTGGAATCCTCAGTTCCTGGTTTTTATCTACCATTGCGCTGCGTCTCACCTCACAAACCAGAGCCTCTGTTAAGCGTCCAATCCCTCACTTACCTTTTGACCACACATCACACCAACACAGTGCGACGGTGACTGTAGCCACATCCTCCCACATTAAAAAGGCGCCCTGCCTCACCAACCCTGCTTCTTTCTGCCTTAGCTCTGCTCCATCCCTTCCTGAAGCGAGCACTGGGAACTGTGCGGTGTGGGATGAGCACTCACTGCGGAGCAGATTGCAGCAGCTACATGAAGAAGCAAGTCACAACTGATCAGCAAAAGCCTTCTGTGTGGATTTGTTTACCTCATGACTCGGATAAGTGCTTGTATACAAGCACAGTTAACAGCTGCCATCATCACGTACCACTTTAAGTTGGCTTTGTACCACAATTTGGGAATGTCTGCCTTAGACAATAGGCACAAATATGCATAAAGTCACATTCGGATCTGTTCTTTTCTCTTCCTGACAATGTTTTAATTTAAAATCCTAGTTTCACTTAACCAGACATTTTTACTGGAGAGAACTTCATTCCCACATGGCACCTTCAAGGACAATGACTCCTCCAGAAATTTGTATTACGTGAGCCAAATTCTACTAACAGTTGTACTGCTAACAGGTCACATACTTGGGGGTTGTTTTTAGACTAATGTTTGTTTAAAAAAGTGAAGAATACATTTTGGATTGTAAATACGCTCATTCCAAAAAAACTACAAAGAGAATAAGGAGAGTCAGATGGAAGAATTTTACCTCTACTTTGCGCTGATTATATAATTTATCAAGAAATTGTTCCACAGGCCTCCAACAGATGCTCTGCTGTTAAAGCCACGAAAAGTCATTCGGGGAGAGGGTAAAGGCCTCGGGGGTGTGGTCCGCATGCTTCAGCACATATATCCTCGGTCCTGGCCTCCAGATAGCACATCTGGTTCAGGCATGGACCTGAGAGTTGGCCAAAATACAGGCTTACAATAACGTGCCTTTTTTCAGCTTTAATGTAAGCCTGTTTTCTTGCCAAATTCAAATCCTGCCAAAATTTGGCCAAAGATGTTTGCTCAATTGTGCAATATCTTAAGTTTATATCCAGCAACTCTTTGCAAAAACAATTGTATCGTGTTTTTAATGTTTACGGGCATTAACAATATTTAATTTTAAGTAGAATTTTACTGCTGACACTCTTGTGTTTTACAGTAAATTACCTTAGAGAGGGTTTTTCCATTAGCTTTTAGTGTCACGAGTCCTGCACAGCACACCAAAGCACTGGAGCTAGAGAGACCAGAACTTGGAGGGATGGTTCCATCTAGCAGACAATTCATTCCAGTTGGGTTATTAAGACCAAAATGTTCCTAACAATGAAAAAATAAACAATCTCAGTTTCAAGTACAGACAGGCTCAGGCTTGCAATTATCTGATACTTAGAAAGAGAATCTTGCTGCTGAGTTGCTGGAACCAAGGACCTGCTTCTGGTATCTCCAAAATAAAGCAAAATTTTCATTTTCCTTAAGAACAAAGCCAGTGGTAGGGCTTCAGCCAAAGGTATGTCTGCAATTCCTGTACACAAAACATATATGAGCTGACAGAAATGTACCCCAAGCAGAATTCAGCATAGGCTAAACGCCTGTGAATTTACCGAGCTTCGTGGGTGGGTTTGCAGCGCTGGCTCTGCTCTGAGCTGCCGCCGTGACACTACCAGAAGTTGCCAATCATTTTATACCTTACTTGTGTCCTTTTCTCCACAGCTCCTCACTTAAGGCGTCTTGAAGAGCTTAAGGTCCACTTTATGCTTCACTTCTAATGCTGGCTTGTGCTATTAGGGAGCCACATTTTGCTGCTGGGGAACCAGCAGCCATGCAGCTGTATTCAAAGCCAGATGCTTCCATCTCCTGAAGCAGCCACAGGACTGACACCGAGAAAATCACGATGGTACTCGAAGGACACTGTGCTTTAGGAGCCACAAAGACGTACCAGTGGTGATGGCCTTTGTCATGCTATTTTTAGAATAAAGTTTAAAATTTTACATACATGAGAGATATCACAGATAATACATTTAATTCAGAAATCTCAAATCCTCATGTGCATAGTCTTTTAATTACTTTTTAGTTGCTTCGTCTTTTTATTTAACATAAATTTCTCTCTGTTGGTAGTTTGAAATAAACGTGCAGTACTTATTAAAAAAAATCACTGAATGCATATGGTGGTATATGAATAGCTACATTCTGATGCGGATTTATATGTCAATAAACTATGCTACAATGACAATAATCAGAGAAAACAGCAGTTTTTCCATAAAGAAATGCCCGCCTTCAAAAGATTTCTACTATTTTTCCTGAAACAGCTTCAACCAGAAATACCAATGGTAGAGACCAGCAAACACAAAGAGCCTCCTTTAATGTCTTCTGCCATCACTTCAAATTATTTTAAGTTTCCCTTTCTACAAATACAGGGGAATTCATACCTAAAATACTATTGCTGCCCATGCCCCTTCATGAACAACACTACACAGGCTTGTTTAAAAACAGAAAATGCTTGAGTAACCAGAAACTGATCCGCAGTTTCTGGATTGTCTTGAACATGAATCAGGCTTGCAAGCTTATCACGCGATGTTTAAATAGAAAACGTACTTCGGTTTCAAAAAATGAAAATGGACTTTGCCAAGTTCTGCAATAGTTCTGTCCCAAAAGGATAGCATGTTCAACTTAATATAAACAGATTATCCCGCTGGACCCTCCGAGTACTTGTATTTCACTGGTTTTTAAGTCTGTAACATTTATGCTTATTTTCTGCCAGTGCTAAAGTCTGCAAACCTGCTTTGCAAATTAACCTTAAAGTATGAGAGCTTGTTCCTTAGGAAACAAACCTCAGTAGCAGACTGCAAAATAAATAAAGTCAATTGGTCATGCTCGTCTTAATATAAGAAAGGATATATTGTAAAGAAACCTAATCTATATCTCTACAGTCAATGCAATTTAAACGTCTGTGTTACTGAGCAAAACAAAACTGAAAATATTCATGTTACTGCAAACTTAAATAATTTATTGGGGTCTAAACACAGGAGCAGGAGTCTGGGAATGGTGGATTGTGAGCTATTTGTGGCACTGGTTGTTCCAAACATTGTATTTTGAAGACCCCAGTGGCAGGTTTTGTTGGCTGGCTGCAGTCCTCATCTATCGGATTGTCCTGGGGGGTGACCTGCATGGCCTATCCTTTAAAAAGCACGTTTACCCATCATTTGGGCAGGCTGTGGTGACCTGTTCCTGACCCAGCCACCCTTGTTCATCCCATCTGCCCTTCCAGAAATATCTCTGGATTGACATCAGCTGAGATGTTTTTTTCCTCAAAGGGCCACAAATCACCTGCAAACAGCAGGTGAGATTTATAACAAGCCTCAAATGGGAGTTCAGGCTGGCTCCCTGGACAACATTGACAATTAGTACTTGGTTTCATGAGTAGTTGGTTCTTTGGGTCAGTTTGGAGACAGATGAGCTCACAAAGGAGAAAATAAAGCTCAAATGAGCAGACAGGAAAATGTCTGTCTGTTCAGTGTTCGGGTCTTTACCGTAAGTGTGCTGTTTCCTGCAGAGCTGCACTTTTAACTTGGTAAATTTTGAAAATCCTTCTCAAATTCCACACACTGAAAATTGAGATAAATAATTGTTTTTACTGGATTTTTTTTCTATATGCTGTTTACTCACTTTTTACACATTCTGTTGCCCACTGCATGAGTTGCCTTTGCTCAGTTATTGTGCACAAGTTGTAGTTTTCCAATGCTAATGGAAATTAGTGATTTTTAAAATGTGTTCATAGGAAGAAAAGGACTAAAATGTGATCTTTGTGTCCTGACAGACAAGCCTCCTAACCTTCTTAAAAGCACATTTTAATTAGATTATTCCATTGGAAAGCGTTCTTTTTAACCTCAAAACTATAGAAATGCCATTTTGATAATGAGTTTGGTCATGATTTTACTAAGCAATTATTTGCTATTGTAATTTATGTCATAAAATATCTGCAGACCACTCTTCTCATTTTTAAAACAAACCCACTCATACATGCTTTTCAAATTTTAACGTAAAAAACCTGTATGTCAAGAACAGCTGTAGAATGCAGGAAAGTATTTTGAGGGTGAACAGAAATGCTTGTTGTATTTCTATGTTGGTTTCATAAATTAAATGGATTTGGCTTACCTGAATACCCTTCAGTCCACACAGGAAGTAGTTATGCCACTGAGGTTTGGTTTTGTTAATCTGAATGTTATTAACATTAGTACTGAAATCCCTGTGAAAACAGAAAAACCTTGAGGCTTTAACTTGTCAGTAAATGTAGTTTGAAATAACATGGCTTATTACTGCCACCTGCTGATGAAGAAAACCCTTTCAATGTCAATTTTTTTCAGTGAATGTTTGTTGTTTGTTTTAATAGATCTTTATTAATCAATTATATAAGGATACTTTAGAATGGAGCATAAGAATTTTTGTTTAAATTGTAGAATTTATTAAATAAATTCAGAAATTAAACTGCCTTTGGCATCCCTAATCAAGGCAGCACGCCTTCCATCTCATGTGCATGTTCTCTTGATCTCTTTAGAGAAGTGAAAATCTAAATAATTGTATCTGTCCAACCTAGAATATGATGTATGCTACAAGACATAATTAAAATAATTTAGTTTAAATTAGTTGATCTGTTTGCTCCAGGGTAATTCTGGTAATGGTTTTCCTAATCCATCCTCATTTCAAAATAATAAAAATAGTAAGCTTGAATGTTCCTAAAGAAATTGATGCTACAAATAGGTGCTGTCAAAATGGGCACGGAGTGATGTGTAGAGGCCTCAGAGAAATATTTAAGTTTCATGGAAATAAAAACACTTTCAGGAAATTAGACAGTAGGGGACAGTCTGCAACTCCTAAGAGAACTGCATTTTTTGTCCTTCCGCTTGTCCAGTCTGTACCTGTAAACTATGTCAGTCAGTGATGTGCTGGTTTTCAGCAGGTTTCATATAGATGTAACTCACACAACCACAGAATGTGGGATGGGCAAGATCCCCAGAACCCTTAAGTCTATTTTTTTTGTTATCACATTCAATTTTGTAGAAAAAACAACTCCTAAATGCCCAAGCTTTATTTTAAATCTAAATCTTCGGTCTTGCCTTTGCTCCTCCTTATAGAAGGCAGGCAGTTTCATATAAGAACTTTATAGTTAAAAAAAAGAAAAACATGAAGTAAAAATACTGTGATATTGTCTGTCCCAGCCTTTTTGTTTCAAAAGATTCTCAGGAAAGCTTGCCCTTACTCCAGGGTTGTGGCATGAGATGGAAACTGATTGATAATTATCCTCCTCTGGTATTTCTGAAGGAATTTTGAGAGGTATCATGTCAGATCTTCTCTGTACATGTACTTTTCCATTACAAAGACCTTATGTGAAGAGGAAGTGTTGGGAACTTCAAAAGACTGTAACTTTTGAATCTGGTTTTAGCCCAAATAACATAAAAGGTATCTGATCAGCTGGCATGATTTATGATGAGAAACACATATGTGGTTTTCCTTGCAGCCTGTTCTCTGTCCTGCTGTTCCTAAAAGTTCATGTGAACTATCACAGTGGAAGAAGGCTAGAGAACAGATTTTACCAGTTCACAAAACAAGAATGAAATAGGAAATAATGATTCTATGGAGGCTTATGGTGAGTTCTTCTTTGCCAAAGGCCTATGTATATGCATTCACCAAAGGCATAAATCTACCAATGCAACAGGCTGAGAAAAAAAGATATACTGTCAACAGTTTTGTTATGTGGTATAGCATTCTAAGTGTTGAAAAATATTTCTTTGTTACGAAATTATGGCCATGTTTTAGCTTTGTTTTTAAGCAATAGTGTCTCAACAAAACAGAGATGCTTAAAGCTGTATTCTGAGACCTCTTTATGGTTTATGGTTTAAAACATTATTTCAAACTGAAACCAGGGTAGCTATGAAAATATAGTGATTGTGCGTGAATAGTACACTTTAAGATCAGATCAGTACTACAGCTGGTAAAAGGCAGAGGACGGACTGATGTTAGAAGCACAGACAGGGAGACTAGGGGTAAAAGAAGCCATCACCTTTTCAGCAGTGGCAAGCTCTTAATTCAGCTCAGCTATAGCATGAAAACATATTCCACAAAGTGAGTGAAAAATACTTGCCATGGATGTAAAAAATCCCTTCAACTGCCTTAGTCTCCAGCAGCAGCTCAGAACATGTTTTTGTAACAAACTGAGCTTTAAGCAGCTTTTAATATGTGCTTAAGTAGTTCCCACTTTTGGCAACATGTTCCTGTCCCTGCGCTGCCATACACTGCGCTTCCAGGGAGTAAATTACCATTGGCAAAAATGGCTTAAGCTCAGCTTGTGCCAATTCTGATTTTTCCAAAACACCCGCAGAAGTTCATGTGGATGAGTGACCTGCTCTGAACTGCCATCCAACCACACAAATACCAGTCTGTTACAAGGAAGGAGGCAGAAAAATGTGGCTGAACTTGAAAAGAAGGGCAGGATTATTTCCCTATGTTCAGCACTTGTGAGACCATAGCTGGAATACTGCGCCCAGTTTTGGGGTTTCTCAATACAAGAAAGACATTGGCAAACTGCAGGCAGTCCAGCAGAAGGCCATCAAGATGGTTACAAGGGATATCCAAAGGTCCCTTCCAACCTAAATTAGTCTATGATTCTGTGAACAAGCAGCTGTGGAGGAAGTGGAAGAGAGGCAATACAGATTCTTTGAGCCAGGATTGTTTCTAAAGCCATTGTGTTGTGAAAATACAGCCCCAGGTTCTCCAGAGCAGAAGTGTTAGCTTACATATGCAGTAATTGATTACAAAACATTTCACTCATTCTCCAGGAGAAACTGAACTGCTGCCAGTTGCGGGGATTACATCAGGAAAGATGAGCTAAAAGAAGGGAAGACAGGATTGCACTTTTAGAAAGATTGAAAAATCAGACGCCAATCTGAACAAACAGGTGGGAGACAGAAGCAGCGAACCTATTGCTCTAAACTAATATGCACAGTGTAGAGTCAATGGGATTCCATCTGCTTATATCATTCATTTTACACAATTAAACTTTATATTTCAACAGAAGTTTGTCAGGTTCTGAGAAGCTAACCTGTATTGCAACTGCATAAAGTTTCATAGAAATTAGTAAATAAACAAAATAAATACTTACAAGTATGAGGAATTGGTATTTGCCAGTTGCACAACTTGACTTTTTACAGGTTTGACTGCAATTAGTATATCTTGCTCTATAGCCATGGGGAGCACAGCATAACCACAGTAGTCTATATGTTCTCCTACCAAAGAAACAGACATTTGTAATATTTAGGAATAATTCTTTCTACCATAGCAGTGTGGGACCAGAAGTTCCAGCTAAAGGGCCTTGGACAGATTATACAGAAGCATGGTTTTTATGGGTGTAAGAAGTGACAGCCCAGGCCAGTGAGAATGATATCTCGGGTCAGAAAACTGCCCCCCATATGTATGATGTGTGAATGTCCTTGGGCCTGGTCTGCGAATGACTGGGAACGTAACTGAAACAAAGATAACATCAGTGTGGTGTGTTTTTAATAACAATTATTGGAAAAACATCCTATGTAACATCTTAGTCCAGGTCCGTATCTGTAAATCCTATAAACTGTCACTGGCTAATAAAGAAGGCCTCAGCCTGGCTCAGCTCTCTGCTCTGCCCGGCTCCGCGCTCCTTCCTGAACAAGATCTCTGTCTGTGCGTGCATCTCTGCTGACAGAGAAATACAGGTAAATCCTAAATAAAAAATAATTGTGTCTCTCCAGTCTGCCAGTGATTCACAACCAACTGTTCTAAGTTCTGTGGACACATCTCTATGGCAGAGTGAAAAAGAAGAGATCATTGTAGAATCATTTCATGCTTTATCATACGCATTGCTATGTGGTTGGTTATATTTGGTAACTTACATTATAATGGAAGAGAAAAAAATATGAATTTAATTTGTGCATGCACCGTTCATCAAGCAATTTCTATTAGATTTCCAAAGCCTTTATAAAATGGTATCAACCATAAGCTGGCAAGTTACTCCCATTTGTAAAACCATCACTAGTCTCTATAAATGCTTTTTCCAAAACTGACTTTTGAGCATGCAGTTGATTATAATGAGGGGTAGTAAAAACCCATATTGCATTCTCTGAAAAAACCTAAAATTAAGACCAATGTTACTTTGATTCTATGTTTTTAAACTACTAGGCTTCCATGATGGCAGATAAAATAACAGCAAATTAATTTTTCTCTTTTACCTATTAAGTTGACTCGCCCTGGTGCACGAACATAAAACTCAGGAGCCGTTCCAAATTTTGATAGAAACATCTCCTTCAGCTTCTGCAATCTGAAAGCAGGTTAGAAACATTTAGAAGGACTATATTTGCAGAAATGGCAGGAAGTTTCAATGTTTCTTGAAGGTTTACAGCAGCAGTTCCCATAAAGTTCTTTAGGTTTTCCATTTGGAGGTGCTGAAAGTCCCAACGCAAATTAAAAATATTGCGTATTGCTTTATTTCCTAAGCTTGTACAGGTATATAGCTTTTGCTCTGCTTGCAAAGTTGGGATGCTTTGGAGTGCCATGCAGGAACAGTGGGCAAACAAAGAAGAGATTAAGCCATTATCTTAGGGAAGCATAAGAAATTTTATAGTGATCCGCTTCAAAACTACCTTAAAGCAATTTAGGTGGCACGCTAACTCATTAAGACTTAAATGGTGAAAATGCGGTAAGAACACAAGAGAAACAATCTTTAAAATGGGACTAAGAATATTCTACCATCATACCCTATTGTCTTTAGAGCATATAGCCTTTTTTTGTTGGTTTTTTTTTCAGTCTACTACCAAAAATCCAGTACCAGAAACCCTGCTAAGGTTTCTACATTTAGTCTAAAACTAGAGCTAGAAGCCTAGTTAATTCAGAGTGTAAGGAGACAACAATGAGAAACAGATGTTGCAAAATTTCACAGTCAATTATTTAGTTTGTACTTCTTTGTTAAATCTGTGTCACTGTCCAACTACATATTCAAATGTTTTGTAAGATTTCTTTAGATGGAAAGCTACGAAATATTATTTGTTGTGATTTTTTTTTTCTTAAACAGTTCTTTCAGTACTTTTCCATCTTTGTGCCCAGTAAAAAGCTGTATTAGGTCCCTCTGTAATTTCCCCTCCTTATAATCTCCCCTAGTATTGACTAGTTTATCGGTCTTCCAATTAGCAGAAGCAACTTCTGCCATTTCATTGTACAATCCCATTTCTAGATAACAATATTGTCATCTATGGGGGAATCTGTTGGCAGAATTCTAGGTGTTAACTTTATTCCTTTTTGTGTCAGTACTTAAAATGCTTCTTTGTTTCACAGATATTTTTACAGTGGTGTTGGTACCAAGAGACTAAGAACAAACAGAGCAGTCATGGGGGTATATTTATGTAAGTGCTGATTGATCTTTTTTTGTTGTTGTTTTTAAATGTGGGTTTTACAAGAAGGCCTGATGAAAGGCTATTTACAGGCTTTGGCCGTGATGTTGCAACACGCATGCTGCATTTTAAGCACCTACATCAAAGATGATTGCCAAAAGTGTTAAGCAAAGGCATCCCTCACAACCTCACACATCCAAGTCTGGCAATGCTGGACTCCTCCTTTCCATGTAATGTACACTGAAACACTCCAATCGTACACAAGTAACAGAAGTGGGTTGGTTGTTTTTTAAAGATGCTTTTGCAGTGCTAAAGCAGGTAAAAGGTTCTTATGAACTGTTTGTGCATTCTACTTGCACATGCAGAGTGCAACTCCAGGAGGAAAGAGCATGTGTTGCCACGTGCCGCAGGCACGCCAACGCGCAGCCAGGCCTGTGCTGTTCCCCCTTTCTTTTATAGACGAAAGGATAAGAGGATAATCAGTATTCCCAAAATTCTGGACAAAAAAAAAGGAGGAAAGATGAATGAATGATTTCCCTCCCTGCCACAGGGGCACTGTGGGAGAGGCAGCGGGGATGTGAGGGCTGCAGGGAGCTGTGTCTGGGGGAGATGGGGCCTGAGGGGTCGGTGACCAGCAAGTGGCTCAGCGGGACAATGGCCTGCTCGTTGCCGGGGAAATCCAGGTATCCCCAGGCCGGTGTGGCTGCGGTGACGGTGCTTCAGGGGCGCACCAAATGGAAGTGTCACTTGTATCGAGATGAATAAAATATCGCAACTCCAAAGCCCCTCAGCCAGGGGCCGTGGGGACAGCCCGTCCCACCTGCGCTCCCACCGCCCGTCCGCCTGCACACCGCCCGCGTCCCGGCTGCCGCCTCGGCCTCCCGGCGCAGGGCCGAGGGGAGCGACCCACCCACCTGGGCTGCTCCACCAGCTGGACCCGGAGGGTGCTGGGGGCGTCCGTCGCCATGGCGGCTCCCCCCGCGGGCCTCTGGCTGAGGCGGGCAGGGCGCGGTGTGACGGCTCCGGCTGGTCCGCGGTGACGGGACGGGCAGACCCCGTCCTTCCGGGCGGCTGAGCTGGCAGCCCGGCCTCCCGCCCGGCCCGGCCCCGGCGGCAGGCACCGCTGAGGCGGCGCTGCTCGGCCCTCAGGCCCGTCTCGCAGGCACGGCGGCACCCCGCGGGCCGGGAGGCCGCTCTGCTCTCAGCGCCTCACCCGCCACAGCCCCGACGTGACAGGGAAGCTGCCGCGGGGCGTGAAGGAAATGGGGTTTTTCCTTCGTTCCTGTCGGAATTTCGCTGACAACAAAAAAGCGCCCGGCGCGGCCTGTGCGGTTTGGTCACCCTGAGTGCCCGCGCTAGGCCAGGGCCGCCCCTCGGCAAAATGCACGTGTAATAAAAATAAAAAATAGGCAGCGTGATCCCCTATGGCATTATTTTTTTTCCTTGTTTTTTTCTGTTGTGTGGTTCTGCCAGCTTCCCTCAAGCAAGCAGTCTCACAGCTCCTGTTCACCCCTCAAGATTAATGGCTGCAGTTCCTCTGAGGAACTGAGCTTTTCAAATGTGTTTGCAGACTCACTTATCGTTACTATTTTGGTGTATATCTTAAAAACACTAATATTCAACTCCTGGAGCTTTAAGTGCTTGGACTTAGAAAAGCAAAGCAATATTTAGATGTCACTGTGGGTTAATGTGTCTGAGGTAAAACTTCTTTCTCCTGATTATTACGGTTGGCAGAATAGAAACACAATTTTTTGAAGACTTAGAAGTAGCCATGGAAGTAAAAAAGACAGTAAGAAACTGTAATAATATCAAATGATCCACAACAGAAAGATATGGAGGCCCAATGCTGCTGACAGACCCGGGAGTCTGTGGGAACCGCGGGCCCTGTGGAGATGTGGAGAGGCCGAGCTGGTCTGACGGGGATTTTACCTCACTCGGTTGAAGGCAGCGGCAGAAATTAGTGTGTAAAAGTCTTTAGGAAGCCGGTGCTTTGCAAGGTCCGTGTTTTTTGCAGTTCAGGCCTTTCCAGATTGCTGACACAGTATGATTTGCTTATGGTAAACGCGGCGCATGCAAACCCTTCAGCACTGGCCGAGGCAAACAAGCTGCACCAAGGACTAAGCGATGCCGCCGTACGAGCCAGGGGCCGGGCTCCTGGACATTCCCATCCGGAGACGCGCAGCCACAAGACTTACAGCCCCGGTAATGGAGTCGGGCTCGCAGCGCTCACACCGGAGACACGGCGACCGGCCCCGGCGCCATCCCGGCGCGCTCCGGGCCCGGCGGGCGGCGGCAGACCCGGGGCCCTACGCCCCGCTGAGACGCGGCGCCGCCGCGGAGGCCCCTCCGGCGTCAGGGGGCGAGGCGGTGCCGCAGCGCCTCCCCGGAGGCCGCCAGGGCGGCAGGGAGGGCGGGCGAGAGGCGGGCTCCGCCCGCAGCCGCGGTTGCTAGGGGCCCGTTGCTAGCAGGGAGAGGAAGCCGGCGGCGGTGCACCGCGGTTTGGGCTCCGTGTGCCCCCGACCGGGGGCGGGAGGGGAGCGGGCGGCAGCGGGTTCCGGGCGGAGCGGAGCCACATTGGGCAGCGCCGCGCGGGGTTGTGGGAGAAGGGGCCGTCCCCGCTGCCTCCTCCCTGTCCCGGCCCCCTTCCCCTCCCCCCGCCCGTCCTCCGGCCAAGATGTCTGACATGGAGGATGATTTCATGTGCGATGATGAGGAGGACTACGACCTGGTAGGGCGCGGGAAGGCGCGGGGAGGTCGGCGGCGCGGTGCGGCCGGGGGCCTCGCGGGAGCGGTGCCGCCTCGGCCGGTGCTGGCGCGGCGCGTCCGCCGCCCGCCGCAGCAGCAGCCCCGCCGGGTGCTGCCCCGTGAGGGAGCGCTGACAGGAGGAGTTTCCCTCCGGGGCGGAGGGCTGGTGGCGGTGGGCAGCGGGTGCTGCTTTGAGAGCAGGCCCCACCGGGCGCCCTGCCACCTCTCCGCGGATAAACAGGCCAACTTCGGCCCGGAGGCCAGCTAGGCCCCGCGCTGGCCCCCTCGGGCCCGGGGAGCCCGGGCCCCCGTTTGTCTAACACAGGGGGTAGCGCAAGGGATTGCTCCGGCGCTGCCTCCCCCCGCCTCTGACCGAAGCGTCAGGCACGAAGTGAAGTCCTGAAGTTGTCAGGCCTCGTCCCCACCCGCGGCTGCGAGGGCTCCGTGGGGGCAGGTGTCACTCGTGTGCCGGCCTGAGCGTCAAACTGAGCAAAAAGTGGGGCCAAGAGAAACGGGAGTGAGGAGAAATGGCCACACAGCCGGTCTGGGATGCAACACGTCAAGGGTGTACTGGTTTTTAACTTTTTGCCCTTCTAGTCTTGGTGAGCTTTTTGCCCTTTTTTGTTTGGTTGATTTTTTTTTTTTTTTGAATTGCAAGGTTTGGGGTTTTTAATGTTTTATGTGGTCACATTTTGACACCAGGTTTTGTTCTAACCTGTTACAGTTAAAAAATGTTGCTTGCAGTTAGCAACAGACTGATTTATTGGAGGAAATTGGTTATATATTGGGGTTGTTTTGATGTAACAAATCTCCTTCGAATTATAAGAAATTTCTTTTTTCCAATGATTAAAACCACCTTGGGGAGGTTAGTAAACTAAATAGCTGTTATATTTGAAACAAGATGTGTTTTCTGCGATGTCTGATTAGTTGTGACTCTATTGCCATCATCATATTGGAGCTTGAGGTTAGTTTGGTTGTTTTTCTGCTTTTCTGAACTTTGCATAGGTTTTGAAAACAGAAACACTCTTTTAAAAAGCTGTGTATGGTTGAGACTCGAGAGTCTGTATTGCATTAATTTCAGCTAAACCTGTATTTACAGCACTGCAATTTAACTGAAAAACCCCAGACACTTGCCCCCGGATGACTTGCTTGCTAACGAATTATTTGATAATCATTGCTTCTTATGAATACACTTAAAAGACATGTCTGATTTTATTTGAAACAGTTTCTGGGCAGTTTATGTTATGAGCTGCTCAGAACGAATGACATATAGAATACATGCACCTGGTTTTGCTTTTGAGTGTTTTAAAGTCACATAAGAGTGCTTGTTTGACATGTGTTGTTGTCTTAACCTTCTGAGCTGCTCGTATCAGTATTCCAAGAACTGTTAGTCTTTCACTTAAGTCCATGAATGAATTCACAAACTTTGAGAAGCAAGCTTTCTAGAGGAAATACATGGAGACTATTACGAATATTTATTGACTCAGTTTGTTTCAAAGTCAATTTCCACTCGTTTTCACTAACACTGAAACCTGTGTCCTGATTTAAAACACTATGTTTATTTTTCTGTATGACACAACTGAAGGAATACTAAACACAGCAGAATTCCTGTTGAGTATCCATAACACGAGAACTGGACATGTAGAGAAGCCACTGGAATTACATTTTTTCCATGTTTAAATGAAGCTGTCTACATATAGGTTTGAGTAAGAATGTAGCTCGTAGCTCACGATGTGTTATGTCACTTCCCAGCAAGAATAATTGCTGGTCCAATGCTTTTTCTTTGTCCTGAAGTACTTTTTTCCCTCATTGGAAAAACCTTCCTGAAACTTCTTGCTTATGGCAAATTTCAGCCCTTGACTATTAACTTTTCCTGCAACGTTTTCATCATTAATTACCACTAGCCCAGACCTTTGCAAAATTTAAAAGTTCTGCTTGAAATAATTAGGACGACGTTAATTTTTTTCCTTTTCAGTATGTAACTTCCGTATAAAGCATCAAATAATAGTTAATCTACATATTAAAATAAAACAGATTTTTACGTTTAGTCTGGATTTATAACTGATGGGAGGAAAAAAAACCAAAGCACCAAAATTGAAGAATAAAGGTGTTCCAACTAGACTCGTTTCAGCGTTCTTGGACTAACAAACCATGGGTGGACGTTGTTTTCCAATGTGCTTGAGACTGTAATTGCAGTGTTCTGCAAAATTGTTTTGGAAAATAGTTAAAGGCCCTGAAGACAGGGCCTGATTTCTTCCTTTCATGTTGATATAAATCTAGTTAAATTAAGAGAAGACTATAAGGGAATGCATGGTTCTCAAGTTCAGTGGAAGGGCTGCTGCAGAAGGGTTTGAAACAAAGAAACAAAAAGATACAAGGCAAAATACTCAGATAAGTACAGAATTGAAAACTAAAGTGCACGTGTGAGTGTTGGTGAATATTTTTTTAAGGAATAGGAGGAGAGGCAGAAATTACAGAAACCGTTAGTGGATGAAATAGCTCTTTTGTCAAAACACAGTATGGTGAAACTAGATTCAGGTCTCCCAGGATAGCTACTAGGATAAAAATAATAGTGAAAAGAAGATTCCCAAAAAAGTTTTCATTTTGTCAACTTTTATTACAGGAGATTGTGGCTGTTCCTCTTTAAATGTGCTCTTGACCTGCTGATTGTGTAGCACCAGTCAGTTACATTTCCTGAAGTATGCAAATGTTTCGCACTTGAACTGAAATGCGAAGGGGTATTCTGCAGGCCCAGCTCTCTCCTAGCTTTCTCGTGGATTTCTGTATAATTAATTAATAGACTGTTAAACAACTGAAGACCACCCAATTGACAGATCATAGCTGACTGTTTCTGCTTAGTTTTTCATTGCGTTAAAAGTCAAGGGTTTGCACATAAATGACCTCAACCCATCCTGTAGAAGTTAACTTTATATGTTGGAGGTCTTGGTATCAGGAAGGATTTCATTTATATTTGTGGGTGGATGGACCTAGCTTCACAATTTGCTAATAACGTACACTGGCAGCCTTGATTATAACATGGATTATTCCACTTTATGCTTCAATGAACAGAATAGTGTCTACTGGTCATTATGAAACCCACGCAATTTTAATTTCTAGTGTGGTGCTGTTAGGTGCCTTACATGGTTTCAGTCCTGGTTCTTTTTAGTAGTTTCAGTGTGAGGGTGGATGAGGAGGAAGAGGGAAGGACCATTGTAAATGTTTGGTTTCAGTCTCAGATAAAAAGCCATGTTTAGAATTGACTTTGAGACTAAATTCAGCCCTTCTCTCAGGCACAATGACAACACATTGACAGTTGTTGTAAAACATCTTTTTTTTGTTTCGTTTTAAATAAATAAGGAATTTGTCTTCAGTGTTGTTAGTGAGACATTTTACTGTGTTCTGAAATTCAACTTTAATCTGGGGGAAGGACAGACAAATCTGTTTGCTGGGCAACTTGTCTTTTTATGTTATAGAGTTGTGTCATTTCAGTGACTTCAGCAGAAGAGCTGTGCACAATTCCAGCAGTGTGCACCCTGGTGAGATGGCTGCAGGTTCCAGAGGGTCGATGTGGCTCAGATGTGGGGAGCGCACCCTCAAATCACTGAGGGTTTCCCTTTTCAGGCTGGGTTGCAATTAGGAAATAGGCACTCCTTTTATTTCAAGCTATCAGAAAGGTTGCTTAGTAAATGTAGATTGGTTTGATCTTTCTTTACAACAGGAAGAGAGATCCTCGAAAGGAATTTCTGTATGTTACCAAACTTGCTAAGCAATCTCATCAGTAGGCAGGGAAATTCTCCTACCTTATATTGATGTATTTTTTTAAAAGATACACTTGAAATTTCATGCAGATGTTGTCATCTCTTCCCACCTCTTTATGAGGCAGTATTGCCATCATTTTTAATAATACATATATACTTTGAACAAGAAGTTTTGTTGCTGCAAAAACAAGCATTCAGAACTAGGGAAATATCTAATGAAGCAGATCCACTTCACTCTCTTCTGTTTCTTTCTTATGCTTAATTACATTAGTTTGTGATTTTAAAAAAAGTTCAATGAGCTTCACAGAGCACAGGTTATATACTGGTCTCTGAATTAATTAGTTTCTTATTTTATATGGATTCAGTGTGTGTGCTGATATTCTATGCATTCTCTTCAGACATCTTTAAACAGAAAACTAATATATTTGTGGCTTATTTCACCCATTACCATAATTGCTCAAAATGAAGTATTGAGGCAAAAACATAAGAATAATTAGTAAATTCTTTCTGTCTGAACATTGGCAAGTTTGATATAAGTTCTAATTTCTTTTTGAGAGAGTATTCCACACACTGTTCAGAACAGAGCTCCCCAGAATCTGATATGCAGGTGGGAGTTAAACAGAAGTAAATTAGATCCCAGTTATCCTAAAAACTGGACTCTTAGAAAGCGATGCCTAAAGGGAACTAGAGGAGAGCTGTGTGATAGAGGTAGAAAGAAAAGGCACTTCTTTTCAATACTCTTCTCATAATAGCAGGTTTTTCTTTCTGGGGTCTCCGGTCTCATTTCTGTGCATCTTCCAACTTCTGCTTAAAATAAAATAAAACAAAGGCAGGGCGCTGCCTTTCTATGAATTGTACTGACCCCATTGCAAGTCGCTGGCTTCCCAGACTCCTTATTCCTGTGTCAGCCCCTGTGTGAGGCAGCAGGCACCGGGTGACCTGCAGGAGAGCAGAGACCTGCAATGTGGAAAAGAAAACCAGGGCTCCAAAGCATGGCTGAGTGGTTGCACTCTTCTTACACAAATAACACTCTTGGGTTTACTTTGAAGGTTTGTCTCTGTTCTTTTCCCTCTTACTCTTTTGCATTCCAGTCTGATTGCTTTCTTTAGATTCATGTGCCTGGATACCAGTGGCAAATGCACACAGAAACTGTTATTTGCTTTTCGTCCTGGGGCCAGTGGTCCAGGAAGAGCAAATGGGGTTCGGTTGGTAACTTTTGCAGCCAGTGCATATGAGCTATGTGAAAATAGTGCATATTAATTATAGATGAAATGTTTGAGAAATTCAGCTGGCAAGCTAATATATTAATATATTTAGGAGTTACTTGCAGGTTTGTGGGCTTTTTTGTGTTTTTTTTTGGGGGGGTGCTTTTGTTTGGTTTTTGTTTTGTCTTTAGTTGGCCTCATTTGGGCATTTGTTTGTTTTAAACAAACACGCACAACCCCCCAACCCACATCACAAGTTCTCTTGCAAAATATCAGGTCTTCACTCCAAATCCTAGATATAGCAGACCACCTCAGTGCCATGGTTATGAAACAACGTTAGCTGAAGTAAAATCAAATTTGTACCAGACTTGTTCTCACAAACAATTGCACTTAATAAAAAAAGAATGGTTTGAGTCAGCCCAGTGGTTGAAATTTGGTAAAATTACCAGCAATTGAAAATTGACAGTAATAAGTATTGTTAACAATGTCCTTGAAGGATAAATTTCTGCAGAAATAGAACTCTTTGTATTGTGTCTTTTGTCTGGAAAGTTATCCTCTGAATAGCTACTTTCCCTTTTTTAAGAAAAAAGTTTGCAAAATAGGAGTTTGGTTCCTATACAGCCAGTGAATAATAAACGGAGAAGTAAAAGTTTACATTATCATGCCACTTCGCCATTGAGGTTAAGGAAGTGCTTTTGGCAAGAGAGAAGACAGGAAAATTAGTAACTAAACAACAGTAGTTTTCATAAAAGCTATCTTTGGGTTTGCACGTTTAACTTTTTCGGGTTAACGTGCCACGCTAATCTGCCAGAATACCACAAATTTACCGTTAAATGTCACTGATACAGTGTTACGGTCTCCAAGTTAATCTATATTCTGTCTGTGAGGAGAGGTGCTGTGCTCCAGGAGCTCTGTATAATCTCTTGAGCCCACATGGACTACAGCTCACACTACAGTTTTCTGGCACCGCAGCCGGTTTTAATGTCCCGGGTCACCGGCTCCTCTGCCGTGTCTCACCAGCCCCAGGACTGTGTGTGAGCGTGGCCGGTTTTAACGTCCCGGGTCACCGGCTCCTCTGCCGTGTCTCACCAGCCCCAGGACTGTGTGTGAGCGCTGGCGGGTCCGGTCGCTCAACCCGAGCGGGATCAGCCACCAAGGACTTGTACAGCATAAAATGGTGCATGGCTGCAGTGGAGGGGACAGGGGATGCCAGGAGCAGACAGAACAGAGAGGGCTGGGGAGCGCTGAATGCTCTTAGCCTGCCTGCGCTGCGGAGAAACTGCAAATGGATCCATGCCCTAGAAAGGACGAGGAAAGCTGACTGGGGTGAACTGTCTTCTGCCTGTGTTCATTTTAGAAGTTAAGGTTTAATGTGTTAAAGCTGTTTACTAGATGAAATACATTTTGTGAAAACTTAATATGTAATGTAATAAAGACTTGTAAAATGAATTGGTTCCTTGGTGCTAATTTAACTTTTATTAAAATGGTTTGAAAGAGCTATGTTCCAGGCAGAGGAAGCTACATCAGAGGCTTTATCTCCATTACAGTTGAACTAGCGTGGTAGTTTTTCTTTCCCCAAAAAGTGATGGGATTGGATGCAGAGTTTCAGTGGAGCAGTGCTTAAATAATGTCATAATTTTTCTTTTTAGCTACTTTTTTTAAAAGCTGTATCGGGGTTTTCTGATTTCATGAGTAATAATTAAAAAACCTACTCGTTTCTTTTGATCCTCTCAGGAAGGGAGAACTAAATACGTTTCAAAGATCAGTTCTGTGTACTCAGACTTCTCTTGTGTTCACTCGTACTGGTAGTGTTGATATCCATTTAAAAAATATCACCAAGATCTTACCAAAAAAAATCTTAGGCCTGTTCCTTTTTTTCCATCAGCTGGAGCTACAGTATATCACACAAGTGCTCTTCTGTTTGGAAGTTATAATTAAAGGTCTTCATCACTATACAGAATACTAAGTAGATGGTAGAGATTTTTAGAGTTATGTAGAAATCCTTTCTGTAAACCAGATATTCTACCTAATTTTTGTGTACTTTTCTTTTGGTACTGCATTGTTCAGTGTAACAAACTTTAAAAGGGTTGAGTCGGGGAAGTTGTTGGGGCAGGAAGCAGGGGTGTTAAAATGAGGGTGAGGAAAGCTTAGGCCTTTAATATTTGAATTTTTTGTTAAAAGAACTTTTCTGGTTTCAGTACTGGGAAGGAAATGCATCTTTTTCTTAGTTTGAACTTGGAGGAGACAGCTTCACAGTTCTCCTTTCCCCCTTTCATTTTGCTTTTGGCACAAGCCGAATGTTCTCACATTGGCATGGTACTGCACCAAGCCATCTCTGCTTCGCAAGATTAAAGTGCTGGTCCTCCTGAATTGATCAGCACTTGCATAATTAGCATTGATGCTTAAATTAAGATGCAGTATCTACATGGCTGATCTTTGGTTTATAATCTACAGAATCACAACATCATGTCATAGTTGGTTCATGGTTTGAAAGTTTTCTTTGCAGCCATTAAGTCTAAATATATCTTTTAAAGTAAGCACGTTGCTTTTTCCAGAAGTAGGAAAGCCCTATCTCCCTTAGACCTTTGAGTCCATATCAACATCCAGAATTCTACGTGAGGCAAACAGGCATCAAGTGAGGGAAGAACAGAGCTGTGAGAACATCAGACACTACCTTTGATTGATTTCAAAGTGTTTCGATTAGGCAAAAAATTGTCTCTCAACACATATTGTTTATTATGTATTAATATTATTATGAAAATAGCTTTGTGGAACATTTAAGTAGCATTGAGAAAAATTACCTGAATAAAAGGCTTCCTTCATGAGTCCACATCCAGAATCACTGCCAGAGCTAAGATGAAAATTCAGATGTTTCTGGCTTGAGGCTAACAGAGCACATTGCTTCCTAAAAGGGATTAATTTAGTTTGCTTTCCTTTTATCTTTACAGATAGATACTTCTGCCAAAAATATTCCCCATTGTTCAAGTTTAGTGTAAACAAGACATCAGCTGATGACACGTATCTTAAATGCTGTGTTGTTTAAGCTTTGGCAACCGATCTCTTCACAAGGTGCCTGATACGCTTACAGCTCTTGACATCGTGTGCGTGTTCTTGTAGCGGCTCCGTTAATGTTGGGTCAATAGGATAAAGAATTCACGAAAACAAGATAACCAGAATGAAAGTCTGCCCAGTGAAATGAGACACTTGCTTCCTGTCTTCTTTGCAGTTTTCAGTATTAAGTTTTATAGTTCTCTGGGAATTCAGAAAACAGGGTTGTGGAGTTCCCTAGGCCTTTAAGTCCATTGATTCTCACTAAAGACAAATACATTGTGTGAGTATAAATATGTGAACAACTTGCCTACATGTAACAAATAGAAACATTATCAGGCTAAAGGATAAATGTCTCAAGGACTATGTTTAATAAAATTTGGGGCAACTGTGAGCTTCCATAATTAATTCTTCCATTAGAACTCCAGAAAACTTAAACTTTGAAAGATTTGCCTGCACTGTAGGGAACAGAGAGCTAATTTAAAACTTCTTTTGCCTCATCTTTTTTTCGTTCCTTCCCATGATTTTGAAGGAGTCCATTAATATTAACAATGTATGAATGAGCAAAAGAATAAATGTGCCTAATGAAGAAGTACAGTAAAAGAAGAAATGCCAGCTTAAAGAAGGGCACCTGACTATGCACAGCTTAGAATGGTACAAGGGAAGGTGACTCTGCTGACGGTAACTTGGAGATCTGAACAGATTCGGTTCAGCAGTTCATCTCCTGGTAGCACTCTTGTGAGAGAAGTTGGCTTGAAAATGCAGAGGTGTGATACATTTTTGACTCACGTAAACCTCAAATTAAATTATTTGAGCTTTGTTAGTGTTTTCTAATTCAGACATACAACATTGTCCTTCAGCAAAAGAAGACAAAATACTTAGTTTTTTCCCAGCAGAAAAAGCCTCAGAGTACTTCTTTTTTTCTTTAGATGAAGTAATAATTGGTACAAGTAAATTCTTAATTTATTTGGCGCTAGTATACATGATAATTATTTGATTAAATTATTGTGCCTGTGCCCCACCCCAGCCCTTTTTGGCAGTATCTTTAGCATTTTCTCAATCATCTCCCGCTTCTCAGCACAGAAGCAGCTGGTGTTACTGTCGTTATTCTTTTTTTTAATTTCCTTAGACAAGTACGAATCGTTACGGCATTAAAAGGCAGTTTAGAGAGAGATTCATGGGAGCATTTTATCTCCTGCATTGCTGAATCATTACTTGTGTGGCAACTCAGCCAGAGTCTTTTCTGGGGGTAGCCAAAGTCACATAATAGAGTGCCTCGTACAAGACTAGTGGGCAGCATGTTCTCTCCCCCGTGCAGAAATGGCATCTGCTATTAGGCGGCTGTCCTTAAACACCAAAATTGGCAGAATTTTAGTAATACAGTCTGTACTTGTCATAAATGCAGAGTTGGTAGAGCTATGAGTTCACGAGTCCAGAAAGGAATCTGTTGACAGGGAAGTGCTGGTGGATGGTGGGGCTGGCCGAGAAATGGGAGAGGGATGAAATCATCCTGAGAGTCCGCATCTGTTTCAAGCTCCAAAACTGATAATTTTCTGTTAATACACAAGCATTCCGGGTCAGTTTGAGCAATGTGTTGTAATATATTTTATCCATTTTCAGCAGAATGTTAGATGTTCTGAACCTTTATTTTTTTTCTCTCATTTTAATTTGCCCTTCCCCCCCCCCTTTTTTTTTTCTTTAAAATATAGGAATATTCTGAAGACAGCAATTCTGAACCAAATGTGGATCTGGAAAATCAATACTACAATTCCAAAGCTTTGAAGGAAGATGATCCCAAAGCAGCATTAAGCAGTTTTCAGAAGGTTTTCTGTCTTTATATTTTATGTGTTTGTTTGGGGCTTTTTTTAGATTAATTCACATTTTAAAATTTGCTTAGCATTTGATTTGTTTTCTGGAATTTTAATAGTAATGTTTAGATTTTAACTTATTAATGTGCTAAGCTTATATTTGGACGACTTGGAGTCCTGGCTGACTGCCTTCCAGCATCATTCCCAGGGAGCATAAATAGAACATGGAATACTCCTGGTTTATTGCAGAACTGAGTTTTAAATCTTCAGGATTTATTAAGTTAATTAAACAGTCCAAGTGTGTTTTCATCTGTCAGCTATAGAACCCAGATCCATTCATTTTTTTGAAATGCAATGGTGTTTTCCCCAGTGTCTTAGGTATTATATTTGGGTTGCTGATTCCAAAGCTTTAAATGTATAAATGCTACATGACACAGAGTTTCTTTCCTTCATATCAGTTTTAATTTTTTAATGTTTGCACGCTGCCACCCAAAAGCAATATGTTAGATGTAACTTTTTAAAGGAGAAATAGATTTTTGCATCTCTTGGCCTGTTTATAGTGTTTAACAGTCTTATGTATGACTTAAAGAAACTTACTAAAAGTTTTGCTTACAAAACATAATGTAAAATTAATTATGTTACGTTAAAGCCTAGAAGCCTTTCTGATATATGAAGAAACTGTAGTAATTCAGAAGTGTAAATTTCTGACTAATTTAGTCAAGGGGTGGCTTGAAACAGTTTTGCAGGAGGCTTTACAACTTTTTTGTGTATATGTATTTATGGAGTGGCATTAAAGTTTACTGTTTGGTGTTAGACAACGAGAACAAAACAATTCACCCTCCCTATGGCATTTAAGTTAGGAAAACTAAGAAGATACATACCCCTCATTAACTTTCTCAATAATATCGGGGAAGAGTAAAATTGAAGAAGAGGGCAGAGTGAAACATGACTTTGTAAGGATCAAAGTGGGGGGGAAAGGCATGTATGGGATGTGTACATTTTAAACAAGATGCAAATCAATTTAAGTTTGAATAAAGCTTTCCTAAATAACGTTGAAAAAATTTTTCTATTTCAGGTTTTGGAGCTTGAAGGTGAAAAAGGAGAATGGGGATTCAAAGCTCTGAAACAGATGATTAAAATAAACTTTAAATTGGTAGGAATTACAGCCATCACTTGAGAGTAAAAGGCATAAATATGTTTTTGATCCAGGGATCTTAAGTTACTATTCTAATTTATGGCTATGACAACTCAATCTGCCAGAACTTGTCTTTTGTGGCTTTTAATGGCCACTACAGACATGGGAGGGAAATGATGTGTTGGTTGCAAGTCAAAGGCAAAATGGATGCAGAACAGCTGCTGGGCTCAGCTGATACCTCTGCAAGCTGGGGCTCAGGCCTTGCTATCCCGAGGTATCCGAGCGCTGAAACCCGTAACATTTCTATAGATGGGTACTTCACCAGAACAAATCCGGGAAAAATTTACACGCTACATATGCAACTGCTCCAAATAGTTGTAGAGCCAACTCTGCCTTCTTTGTCGATAGAAGTGTTTTAAATATCTATTCCATGCAGTCTTGCTGAAGTAATTCCTGATTTTGCTGCTTATGAATAGAGCGGTAATGTAAAAGTTCCTCATAGCAACCACTACTGCATAGTCTTTCGGTCATACTTTCTTTTCTGTGTGTGTATTTGCAAGATATAACTTGGATTTTAATAATGAAAACAAAAAATATAATGTAGTTTTGTTTTTCTTTTAGACTAATTTTCCTGAAATGATGAACAGATATAAACAACTGTTGACCTACATACGGAGTGCAGTTACAAGGAATTACTCCGAAAAATCCATCAATTCTATTCTTGATTATATATCTACTTCCAAGCAGGTTAGATCATCAGTTCTTCTGTGTTCATGGTGTGCCTTTTTAACTGTGGACTTTTTTGTGTATGGTAGGCTGTTGGTTGGGGATTTTTTGATCTTAATAGAGAACATTTGCAGTATTAATTTGTTGTTATATGTTTAAAAGATATCTCTCATATTTATCAACATACATGACTTTTCATAAATCTGTCTTTTTTTTCCAGCAATACTTCCCTGAGGTTTCTATGCTAATAAGCCAAGTAAATGCTTTTATCTTTTTAGCACAGTAGCTACATGCTCTCTGTGCCTTCTCAAAAATAATTTGGAATTAAACAATACTTTTACTTTGTGGGGAGAGGGAAACCTTTGAAAACTCTGCAATGAAGTGCTGGTGTTGCATACTGCCTGGTTTTGAGCGTAGTGTGCCAGCGAGGCACGTGTTCATAGATACACAGCCCAGCTTCTTTTGTGCTGTGGGAGCTTTACAGAGAGCAGAGATCTCCTCTGACTGTCTACCTGGAAGTAGCACTTGCATGCAGACCATCACTGGTCTTTAGTGATGACTCCTCTGTCATTGTCACAATCCTTCCTGTCCTGCCACTCAGAGGAAATGCAAGTTTAATAGCTGAATGATGTAAAGCTCTTGAGATGTAAAGGATTGTCTTAGACGATCCTGGCAGAGGTCAGTGTGTTTGGTCTCACTGCCTTGGAGGGTCAATCTGGAGCTCTTACCTGTGGCTACACATCAAGTTATCCCCAAAAGAACAATGGCTGTAAACAATACTAATGCAGTTTCTGTAGCACCTTTGTTAAAGGTCACAGTCAGTACTCTGGTTTCCGTTTTGGATGTTGTATTTTGGGGTTTTACTGCAAGAAAACAGTTTGGACTCAAGAGCTTTCTTTCACGCAGCACTGACAGTATAGAAAGGAGAATCCAGACAGATGGGGATGAAGCTGCATCCCGCAGTCTGAGGGGAATGAAAAACATTTCAAGGCCTTGGGACAGATGGTAAAAGAGTCTGGGGCTCAAGTGATTTTCTCGTCCCTCCTTCCAGTTTTGGGTGATGATATGGGAGGGAATAGAAAAATTCAGTCTGTGAACAATTGGCTACAGGACTGGTGCTACAGGCAGGGCTTTGGGTTCTTTGATAACAACCCCCTTCAGCGCTACAGGCTGGGCACAGAGTGGCTGGAGAGCAGCCAGACAGAAAGGGACCTGGGGGTACTGATTGACAGCAAGCTCAACATGAGCCAACAGTGTGCCCAGGTGGCCAAGAAGGCCAATGGTATCCTGGCCTGTATCAAAAATAGTGTGGTCAACAGGACAAGGGAAGTGATCCTTCCCCTGTACTCTGCATTGGTGAGGCCACACCTGGAGTATTGTGTTCAGTTCTGGGCCCCTCAGTTCAGGAAAGATATTGAGGTGCTGGAGCGGGTCCAGAGAAGAGCAACAAGACTGGTGAAGGGACTTGAGCACATGACCTATGGTGAGAGGCTGAGGGAGCTGGGGTTGTTCAGCCTGGAGAAGAGGAGGCTTAGAGGTGACCTCATTGCTCTCTATAACTACCTGAAGGGAAGTTATAGTCAGGTGGGAACTGGTCTCTTCTCCCAGGCAGTTAGCAATAGGACAAGGGGACATGGGCTTAAACTCTGCCAGGGGAAGTTTAGGCTGGATATTAGGAAGAAGTTCTTTACGGAAAGAGTGATCAGGCATTGGAATGGCCTGCCTAGGGAGGTGGTGGACTCACCGTCCCTGGAGGTTTTTAAACTGAGATTGGACATGGCTCTTAGTGCCATGATCTAGTAAATGGGCTGAAGTTGGACCAAGGGTTGGACTTGATGATCTGTGAGGTCTTTTCCAACCTAGCCAATTCTGTGATTCTGTGATTCTGATAACGGCTGGTTTTACAAGACACCAGTCCAAACAGTGATATGTGGGAAAGGTTTATCTCGCAGGGGCAAAAGGATGCTGGGACAGGAATTAGCAGGGCTCATTTGGGGAGCTTTAAACTAGACTCGAAGGGGGATGAGGTTGTAGCTGGGCTTGCATCAGTAGGGCATCACTCTAGAGGTGATGAAGGCTGGGAGGCCTTCCATACCCCTGGGGTGAAATGGGTGTGCTCAGCTCGCTCTCGGAAATGCCTGCACACCAATGCGTGCAGCATGGGGAATAAGCAGGAGGAGTTAGAAACCTGTGTTAGGGCAGGTGATTATGACCTAGTCGCAATTACGGACACAATTCCAATCCCTGACATTCTGTGATTCTGTGAGAAAACATCTTTTCCTTTTGCCATTTCTCCCTCTTTGTAAATCATATTTTCTTTTTGATATGTAAATTTTTTTTTTGTTTTTCTTCTTTTAAGTAGGAGCAATGTTGCCTATTAGTATTTGTCTTTTGTTACACAATAAAAACATTTAATACTTGGTTATCTAAGATGGGCTTGTATAAGGTGGCATTCGCTTTTCAATAGCAGGATAGATGGTTGCAAATCTTAAAATGTGAATACTTTTTAATTGTATCTATTTTATATAATAAAAGCAAATGTACTTAAGTTTTGTTACTTAGGGGCTCTTTACAATTTAAAAGCAGGCATTTGATAAGATTGCAGATTTGAAGTTCAAGCATGCACTTTTAGTTTGTTCAGATTGACTTTTATTAACAGGTACAAATTTGCTGTTTACAATTATAGAATTCTGATTTTTTATGTCAGATGGATTTGCTTCAGGAATTCTATGAAACAACACTTGAAGCTCTGAAAGATGCTAAGAATGATAGATTGTGGTTTAAGACAAACACAAAGGTAAAATATATAACTTACTATTTTTTGCTTTTGTGACACCTTCAGCTAATTCTTATAAATGATAATTTTGAAACCTTAACAGAATAGTACTTCAGCTTCTTTTTCATTACAGCTTGGCAAATTATATTTAGAACGAGAAGAATATGGAAAGTTACAAAAGATTTTGCGTCAGCTGCATCAGTCATGCCAGGTACCTTTATATTCTAAATCACTGTAGCTTAGTAAACAACTTACTTTTTTTTACATCTGGTGTTGGCCTTTGAGGCGTCTTGCTGAGCTTTAGCACAGAGGGAAAAATACTGTGCCTGCTTTCATTTGTGATCTGATAGCGTGAACAAAAAAATGATGTTTTATCCTTGCTTAAAGATGACTTTTAAAAAATTATTCACAACTGTAGATTACGTTTCCTTTTAGTTAGGTGCAGGTATGAGAAGCACATATGAATAGCTTATAATATATAGACATGTGTTTTAAAATACAGTGAAGATGCAAGGTGAGCTTTACTGAAAACTGGAGGTACAGTTGCTACTTTTGCATTTGGAAGTGTGGGGGGGAATTGGCCATGCAGCCTGCTCTGCTTGGTTGTGTCCCCTTTTCTTCCTCCAGCATGGAAAATGGGTTCCAAATTTCTGGGAAATGGTTCTGTTATAGGCAGCAGAAGAGTTGTATGTATTATATATATGTATGTGTGTCAGTCATTGCATTGATATACCGAGAGTGTGGTTTAAGGGAACTGGAAAATAATAAAGGGCAAAGTTCTGAAATTTGTTGCAAGGAAAACATTTAAATAAACCAAAATACTGACTTTTTAAATAAAGGTCTTCACAACTTGGCCTGTGATAAGTTATTTGAGTATTATGTTTTGGTTTAATAGGAACATCTTTATTGCTGATGGGAAATTACTGAGAGGATTTGGTAATAAAACTGAAATCACTGTTCTCTAAAAATTTCACAGTATTTATTATTTAATCTGTTCTAGACTGATGATGGGGAAGATGATCTAAAAAAAGGTACTCAACTATTGGAAATCTATGCTTTGGAAATTCAAATGTATACAGCACAGAAAAATAACAAAAAACTTAAAGCATTATATGAACAGTCATTGCACATCAAGTCAGCCATTCCTCATCCACTGATCATGGGAGTTATCAGAGGCAAGTTAATCTTGAATTTTTCATTTAACGTCTGTTACACAGATTACTTTTACAAAAATCTGGTATGTTTTTTCTGGTTCCAACTGTAAAGAAGACAGAAGATCCTGTAGATTCAGAGGCAGACCAGCTGTATGAAAGTAAAGAACTACAAATGCAGTGGCTACAGTCTCATCATTTAATGTTTGCCTCCTGCAAACAGCTCTGCTGTTCTGGTGCCTGAGTGCCAGCCGCAGTGGTCAGAGGGGCAGGACACGTGGACTGTGGCAGAGAAGCAATAGCAGAACAAGAGGAAGACTTTGAGCTGTTTGACACCATGGCAGGCAGCAAAGGAGAAATGCAAAGCCATCTGCAAAGGAGAAATGCAAAGGCATCCGCAAAGGAGAAATGTAAAGGCTTGACAGGACTGCTAGCGGGAGGGACTGCTATTTCTGCACTCTCCTTTTATAAATCCGTGTTTGATGTCTCACCTTGCTAAAATTCATCAGGAACTGAAGGGCTTTAAGATGCATTTGAAAATATTTTTTTATTATCCGTAATGACGAATTATAATGGAAATGTGTTGCGGGTCTTGAAAAAAGCCTTCTCCGGAATGCTGTTGTGCCTTCCTTCTTCCCCTAGTGTAGGCACTTGTGCAGGCAATCAGGCAGCAGTGGGTACTTCAGAAATAAAAGGAAAGATAAAGTATTCCTCAATTTTTCTGTGTGGTTTTGCTCAACAGATTGAGAAAATTCCGTAAATATAGCAAGTCTGTTGCCTTTGAAACTGAGATAAATGCCATTACAGTTTTTACAGCATTTTAACATAAGGTTAAATAATTACTGGCTGTGAGGATTAGTGTGCTTTTAGATTTATGGTGTGGGCTGCGTTTTTGTTTTTTCTTCTTTGAAATGGGTTTATTCAAATGGCAATGCTGTATGTGAAAGGCCTAATGCCTCAGAGAATGAAAGGACTCCTGAAAATATTTCAGTAATCTATTTAGAAATAGCATGGAACTTCTGAGCACAATTGTTGTAGTCGGCAACAAACACACAGTGTTCCTTTTCATCTGTGTTTTTTCTTTTCAGAATGTGGAGGCAAAATGCACTTAAGAGAAGGAGAGTTTGAAAAGGCACATACTGATTTTTTTGAAGCATTCAAGAATTATGATGAATCAGGGAGCCCCAGAAGAACCACTTGCTTAAAATACTTGGTCTTAGCAAACATGCTCATGAAATCTGGAATAAATCCATTTGACTCTCAGGAGGTATTTTATTCTTTCCTTCCCTCCTCCCCCCGCTTTTTTGAATTGATAGGGAAATTACCCATAAGACGAAAATGGAAAAAAATATTGAAAATCTAAACATGCGTATTATGCTTTCTCTTCTGTGTAGGCTAAACCATACAAAAATGATCCAGAGATTCTAGCAATGACAAATTTAGTAAGGTAAGATTTTGATTTTTCTGGAGAAGAGAACAGAAAATAAAAATATATAGTCTTCAAAGCAGAAGTGGAATATTTTTAGAGGTGGCTTTTCTCTGCACAGCTAACACAGGTATTTCATAAATATTGGGCAAATATTTGCAGACTGTTTATCTACCAAAGTATCTATACTATATACTATACTATACAGAAATACGCTATCTTCTACTACAGTGAATTTCTTCTGCAGTGGCAAAAACCTTATTTCGTTCCTTAAATAGAGTTGTCCCACCTTGCAGTGCAACTGGTCTTTAGGGTTTGCCTTATTATATACGAGAAACTGAGATGACTGACCCACCTTCTTTCTGTAATCCTTTCTCAGAGAACAAGATTGTCTAGTTAAACAATACAGAACTACAAATAAGCTATAAATAAGAATCTAAACAGTGTAATAATATTAAGCTAGAATTACTGATGGTTAATCCTGGAAGTCAGAATTTCTTCCACCTTTCAGTATTTTTAGAATTCAGCTTAAGACAGACATTGTAGAAACTGCAACAGCCCTTTAGGCTCTTATTAGTTCCATGAAGTGTGGCTTCATGAAGCCAAAATTCAAGTAATGGTACTTTTCACAATTGGCTATTTTTAGGGTCTAGACTTTTTAAAAGAGTAACTTGTTAAAGTACAAAGGTTTTAAAACTATAGTGCACTTGTGGAATAACTAAATGTTCATACTAAACTTTGGTAAATGCTACTAAAATTTGAATAGGATAAAAGTAATTTCTGTTGCATCTCATCTTGAAATAGTTTTTCCTTATAAAGCTTCTGAATATAATTATTTGCCACCAAAACTAAATACAGGGCTTTTTTAGAAGAAGTAGAACACAGTCTTATGAGTCTGTTTAACTTTTAAAAATAATAATTTGGTCTTTTGGGTTTTTTTCTTGAAGTGCCTATCAGAATAACGACATCACTGAATTTGAGAAGATTCTGAAAACAAATCACAGCAACATCATGGACGATCCCTTCATAAGGGAGCACATTGAAGGTATTTTTGCAGGCTTTTATTTTTTTTCCCCCACTACTTGTTTGTTTTTCTTCTTGGTAGAATGAAGGTTCTTTGTAATTACTTGTGGATGATTCCTTTAGTGTTTCCAAGTTCTTTAGAAGTTGGTCATGATCAAGATGCATGCAGACGTGTAGAATGACTCTGAAGAATTGCAGGAATGATGGAGAAAGTTCTAGCAAGAGTGGATATTTTAAGATAATATTTACAGTGGTGTTAGGCACTGAATATTTTGAGTGGTGTGGGTTTTTTTTTCCATTGGAAGGATTAAATGAGGGCAAGCCTTACTTGTAAAGGTGGTTTTTCTCAGTCTCAAGTTAGACGTTTGCTAATTTATACAGTTAACTTTCTGCTCCAGATTAAAGACAAAATATGTAGACAGTGTATTGAAGGTTGCATTAGTAAATGTGTAATAATAAAATATGTAACAAGATACATAATTCTAATGTGTATATTGAAACCAAAGTTTGGATTTATAGTACCTATATTTAATAAAACAGGGAAACACACTAACACGTGCCATTACCTCCCATTAATATATTATAGTTACCCCCTGCATTTGTCATGTGTCTGAGAATTTTGAAGTCTCTTCACTTGAACATAGCATGGAGTTTTTCAGATAACTACTGTTTTCACAAAGACCTGGTCTTACTGTGGCACTGCAAGATCATTCAGCTGGATAGTTACACGAAAGGGAAGAGTTAAATCTGGAGACCTGGTTTTCTTACATTTGTTTGTAAAAGAGAACATAGCAAACAGCAGGGGAACCTAAATATATCCCCTCTACTGCTGTTTGTGTGGACTACTGGTAAGCTTCAAAGTCTTGTAGGGAGGCTCTGCAAGGTTAGAGAGGGATGCTTAAGGAAGAAAGTAGGACAGAACTGGAAAGCAAGAGGAGAACAGCTGAATCAA
Organism: Patagioenas fasciata; assembly: GCF_037038585.1. Taxonomy (NCBI): domain Eukaryota; kingdom Metazoa; phylum Chordata; class Aves; order Columbiformes; family Columbidae; genus Patagioenas; species Patagioenas fasciata. Next base: position 23,967,359 of record NC_092531.1, read on the forward strand.
AGGACTGAACAGTATTTGAGTTTCACTCCTTATATGATAATAGTCTGCTAGTGATATGCAGGGGGAAAAAAGAGATTCTCATCTTTTCCACTCTATAGTAATACAGAATGCATGTTCATGGTTATAATGTTTATATCCCTTGCCTCATTCTTTTAATCTCCTTAGTTTTATTGAGATACCTAATCTGGTCTTCGGTATTATTTTTCTTTATATAAACACTCCTTGTGTAACTAGTTAGGTAAAAATGGATCCAAGTCTTTTTCTGTTAATTTACAGCTGTAATTTTTGCTTTCATTTTATCAAGTTTTTCTTTAATAATGTAAAAATGTTTAAAACAATTGCTGCACAATCTTATGTAAGCAGAATCAGCCACTTCATGCAGACTGTTTTATACTTCAGTTCCACATCATAATTATACCATTAGGCCCTGATCTTTTAACCTAAAATGTGAATATTCCTCATGAAGTTCATGCGTATGTGAGTCACTGAGCCTTAAGAATAGCTCTTTTCACTTTCGTACAAGGCAAGCATTCTAGCTATAAATTAGAGGGGCAGACATACTGTTCACTAATCTGTGTGATTTCTCCTGTTAATTTGAATAGTTTAAATTTGTACCAGGGAATACATTGCTCCATCTCTAAACAGTTTTCAACTCAAGTCCACCTTCAGAGCTGTGTTGCGTCTTTATTTCAGTACTTTTGTTTTTACAGGTTTTTTTCTTCTCTTACAGAGCTTTTGCGAAACATCAGAACACAAGTGCTTATAAAGTTAATTAAGCCTTACACAAGAATACATATTCCTTTTATTTCTAAGGTATGTGTCAGCAGAGCCTTGCATTTGCTTAAGCAAATTAGTAATTGTGAATAAAAGCTCTTAAATAAATACAGTGCTTCCAGAAATAGAACATCTAAAATATAATCTAAACCACAAGGTAGTACTGAAGCACTGCTGGCAGCTTGGCAGGGTGAAAATGTAAATTGCAGGTGTCATCCCAATGCTTTTTATAATATGTAATATGATATATTTCTGAAATACTCAGTTACCATATTCTACTTGGTGTAGAAAAGCACTTTTCTGAAGAGAAATATAAAAAGTGCAATTTGTATAATTCAAATTGTAATTATGAATTTAAATTTATGAACATAGAAATCCGAATTTTAATTCCTTTTGTTTAAAAGATATCTTAAAATGTCTGTGTGATATGAATTCCAGAACTGTGGTAATAGAACAAACCAACTATTCTACTAGAAGGGAGCCAGGAGCCAGGAGACCTGTGTGGTTAAACAGGGAACTGCTGGGTATGCTCAAGTGGAAGAAGAGAGTTTATAGATCATGGAAGGAGGGGCTGGCCACTTGGGGAGAAGATAAGGCTGTTGTCCGAGGGTGTAGAGAGGTAACTAAGAAAGCTAAGGCCTCCTTAGAATTAAACCTGGCGAGTGGGGTCAAGGACAACAGGAAGAGCTTTTTCCAATATGTGGCAGATAAAATGTGCCTCAGGGGTCAGTACTGGGGTCTATATTATTCAATATATTCATCAATGATTTGGACGAGGGAATAGTGTACTATCAGCAAGTTTGCTGATGACACCAAGCTGGGAGGAGTGGCTGACACTGGAAGCTGTGCTGCCATCCAGAGACTTGGACAGGCTGGAGAGTTGGGCAGGGAGAAATGTAATGAAAGATAACAAGGGAAAGTGTAAAGTCTTGCATCTGGGTAGGAACATGATTACTGATTTAATTCTCTAATTTGGAAAAAACAAAATCAAAACCCAGTGACAATAGATCACTATTTCCATGTCCTGTGCGTCTGTGATTTTTTCTTGCAAATATTCACAAAATTCAAAAATATATCGTGAAGTATTAGCGATTCCTGATTTTTCTGTAGAACTCTCGTGTGCTTTTTTTAAGCTAGCCTTAACACCTGCATCTTCAAGCTCAAGCAAGTTCTACAGTTAGCCTTCTAAATAGTTTGGAGTACAGACCCATTATTTTCTGATAATTATTGTCTTATTTTATTTCTTGGTGTTTTGTTTCGTTCCCCCCACTCCCCCGCTCCATTTTGTTCTGTTTCAGTAAGTCAACAAAGGAACTCGTTTCTGGAGCTTCCAAAGTTTTTGCTTTAGATTCTTCAGCCTCTCCTGAGAGGTTACTTATCTCTTGATCACTTGCCATATATACTTTGGGGTGGAGTACTTTTATTTGATAGACCATTATTGACTTGATAGTTTCGAACAGTAAAAAACTGAAATGAAACCAAATTCTTCATATGAAAATAAAGATTGGAAGGATGTTGCAACACAGAGCAGCAGCATAATGAGTTTTCTTTTTCTTTTAGGAGTTAAACATAGATGTAGCTGATGTGGAAAGCTTGCTTGTGCAGTGCATATTGGATAAGTATGTACTTTATTCTTGATTACTGATCTTTGATTACTATAAAGTATACAAGAAGCAACAAACCAGTATTTTTGTGCATTGTGACAATATTGGTTGACTCTAGACCTGAAAGTGCTGACTTTGTTTGGATTTGCTTGGCTTATGAGCAGTAAGATATATTTGTAAGATATGAGCCAAGAAAATTATAGAAAGAGATTGAGTGGCATGTTTTTACTTTAATTATGTGATAAATTAGTTGAATTATTTATTCTTAGTAATTGGTCCTTATGGCCACGTATATTTTTGAGCACATTTTCAAGTTGACAAATGAGTAGTCTGCTCTCCTTGACTGGAAAAATATGACTACAATTTGTAAAATCTTTTTTTAGTGGGTAACTTGTTGTATCTACTAGGGAAATATAATCCATATGTAGGTTTATATTTTGATTTATTTTTACATAAATCTCCATATTTCATGATTCCTTGCTTTTCAATAACTGTTTACCTCATATTGTTGCAGACTTGTATGCAGGTCATAGCTAGGGAGATAATATACATATTGCCCAATGAATTAGTCGATCTTATTTCCAATCATGACAACAACTAAATGGGCAGTACTGCTCAGGACAATATATTATAAATTGCTAGATTCCGAAGTAGAGTTCATGTGTCTCTAGTATAAGAGGACCTCTTATTTTACCTCTGATTTATTGTCAGCTCTTATTTCCATGTGCATTAGCAATTTATAGTTATTTATTTATTTACTTCTAGCACTATACATGGCCGAATTGATCAAGTCAACCAGCTGCTAGAACTGGATCACCAGAAGAGAGGTGGTGCACGGTATACTGCGTTAGATAAATGGACCAACCAACTAAATTCTCTCAACCAGGCTGTAGTCAGCAAGCTGGCCTAACAGAAAACAAGCTTTTACAAACATACTTAAGGCAACAGTGGAGTCATGTAAACATTAAAAGAACTGGGAATGGCAAAACTACTGTCGGTTGGTGTGCCCTGAAATTATTGGAGTTATGGCAGAAGTGCTTTTTTGATCAGCTGGTTTGTGTTTTGCTGCTGCATTTATCCCAAGAAAAAAACAGCTTTAATCTCCAGAAGAAAACCAAAATGCCACGGGATTTATGCTGTATTGACATCTTGCCCTAAACATACAACATCCTAGTAATTTGTCAAAGGGCAGTTAATGACCAGAGAGAAGATTTTTGTCATGATTTTGAATACACTGACACGTTACTGTTGGTTAAATTTAAACATGTTTTACCTGCAGAAATTCTCTCACAAAAATAACCTGCAATAACTTGAAATGCATACCCTTTTGAACACTTCTTTTCTCATGTATAAATTGAAATGTTTGCTGCATTTTGCAAAATGTCAATTCTCCAAAAATGTGTCCATATATTTCTGTACCTGCAGTGTAGTAAAGGTTTAGAAGAAACCCCATAATTATAGTGGCATACTGTCACTTAGGTTTCAAGCAGCAAAATAAACAGTGCGGTTCAGAAATTGTACAGTTTGTTTCTTGCTGTGCTTTCGTTATACTTGATTTTTACTTCTGGTATTTTTAAAAGAAAATAGGTATTGCTTCATCCTCACTTCACTTATGAAGGACAATATGGAGATTTTAAGTCTAAATGTGTGTGTGTGCTGTTGATTTTTTTTTTCCCTTGACATAGTTAGAAGTAAATACTGGAGAGTTTAAAAGCTGACATGTAGCAGTCTTGCTAACTGACTTGCAAGATACCAAACTATTATCAGTCCTGTCTAGTTGATGTTGGTGGGCATTTGGCATTTCTCAGGAATATGCTTGATTGTACTGTAAGTCCCTTCAGAGCTGCTCTTTAAATCCTGAAGTCCTACCACATAGTAGGCACATGCCTTCCATGTCCTAAGATTTTGGGATCAGCAGATCTATGTTAAGCACAGCAACTTTTTTTCCTGTAGCAGCTTGTTGGGAGCTGACAGAAAAATTCTCTTGCAGGTCTCAAAAATGTAGAAATCACTTCTTCCGTAACTGCAAGTACTCCATTTGAAACCTGAGGGTGTGGTGTAATGGTGCACAAAGCCGTGCCACACACGGCCATTGTTACAGAAGAAGGAAAAATACGTATGTAGAGCAATTAACACCACCCCAAAAATAAGGAAAAGGCCTAAAAAATGACACATCTCCATCGTGTATGTGCAAGGCAGCGTGGTAAACTCAATGTTATAGGACAGGATTTAAATTGGTAACACTGTATAATTAAATAGGATAAAATTAACTTTCATCTGAAGAATAGTTATGTCCCTTAGAAAATCATTTTGCTCAACAGTTGTCAAAGCAAGTAATTTTTTTTTCCTGGTGTTTACACAGTAAACTTGATGTGTTGCGTGAGTAGCATGATGCTGTATGTTGGGTGAGCATTTCTCCTTCAGTGATACCTTTTTTTTTTTACCAATAGGTGTTTCTAACTTATCCACTTACTTAATAGTAAAATATGAATATAAATTGAACTTAGTTTTTAAGCAAAGTTTTTTCCTCTCATAACATCAGTAGCTAACACTCACTAAAGCACATTGTTCGTATTTTGTTTCCTGACAGTGCTGTGTGCGTAACATTGTTTTTACTTTGAAAACCCCACTAGGATCTGATGATGTGAAACTGAACTTAATAATACTACACACTAATTGGGACTGTTATCTACAGATCCAGAGACTTGAATTTGGATAGCAAATTTTGCAAGGTTCTTCTTCCCATGGGGACAGGGCACTGTGACAACTATTTCAAGGTTCTCCTTCCAATGGGCACAGAGGATAGTGACAGCTATTCCAGCGTGTTTCCTTTCACTGCCATTTCCTGCCGCCCTTGCTGTGAGAAGGAACAACTACCGTCTTGTAGAGGAGGGAAATAAAGAACCGTGTGTAAACTTAGTGTCACTTCAAAATAAAAAAAGGTCTTGAGTTTGTTTGTTGTAACTGACCCTTCCCATCCCAACTATGTCTGCTGGGAGGCATGTTTGCATTTATCAAAAAGGAAATGGGAATGCTGTAGTAAACTTTGTCCTATGCAGCTAGTACCCTTGTTTCATTTTTTTGTTGTGAAGTACTAATTGTAGTAGGCCTAGCACAACTAGTGAAGCGCTATTAGTTTGAATAGTGAGGGCTAGCAATGTGGTTTTAGATTAAAAAAATGTCAGTCTACCTCCAATAAATTGTTGTGTGTTTTGGCATACTTCAGTTCTTGTCAGTCTACCTCTAATAAACTGTTGTGTGTTTTGGCATACTTTAGTTCTTACTCATGCATACAGTGCCTTAGCATCTGTGCTCTAGGCACATAATGAAGATTTACATAATCCCTAAGGGATTCTACTCCTTTTTCTGAGTTCTCATAATTCTTAGCCTGGAAGATGAGAATTGTCTGCTGGGAAATACAGAGGAGCTGTGTTGTCACACAACTGCAGCAGAACTTGCTAATAGTTGCTATAGCCCGCTTATTCCCTGCTAGATCTGGCTCTGGGGTCATTTCTGCCCTCTCAGGAAAAGTGAACAAGCAATTGAAGGAAGAGGGCGAATGTGAAGTTGTTTTTTTTTTTTTTTCCAAAGAATATTATTGCACTGCAGGTTGTTCAAGAAGTGCAAAGCAGCCTCACTGCATTCTCCAGTCTCGGTTCCAATCATTCAATTGCTGCAATTGTCATCAATTGTCAAGCCATGCTTTTCACAACTTGTTGGATGTTTCTATAAACCTTTTGTTGCTGCTGGTAGAACTGGCACCTTAGCTAGTACCAATAACACTGTTTGCAAAAGAACATTTTAGCAGCTATTGTAATCTCATGTAAGATGGCAATAATGATTAAGCTGTGTATATATAAACCCCTCTTTTAAGTTTCTGGTAGCTTATTCATTAAAACTGAACGTCATGCAAATGAAATCTGGCAGGATGCGGGTGCTATGTCTGCATGCATTTTAGATTTTTTTATTATTATTATTTATCAAACATACTTTGCAGGAATGCATTCTTTTCTCATATCGAAGCCCTTCTCTAATAGATTGGATCTGAAACCATGACGTAGTGAGGATTTAATTTTCATTTCATTTTTCCTTTAAGTATGCTTAGAAATACATTGAAGAACAACAACAAAAAAAAAAAGACAAAGGGCAAGGCAGCTGAAATGCACCTGGCAGAATAATATAATGAAGGTATTTGAATTGTAGTCTGTTAATAAACACTGTGACTTTTGTAATTATGCAGAAGTTGTCAGCTGTAAAACATGTCTGTATTTGAAGACTGTATTCTCACGTTTGCTTGTTTTTTTGAGGAGTGGTGAATTAATTTACTTGAGCAGGAACTGTGTGTGTATGGATTAAGAGTAAAATGACATCACTCTGGACCGTACCTCTAGGTTTCTCAAAAATACAGCAGTTATTTGAACTAAATTTCTCTATATAGATGTTAATACTGACTTTAAAAATCAAAGTTTAGCTATCACTTTATTATTTTCAAAGTGTTAAAAATATGTTTTAGAACCAGATTAGAGAACTAGATAAAATACTATATTACAGCTAGTCATAGTTAAATGTTAATTAAGATACTGACAGAAAATATTATCTCTGCCTTAAATGCTTTTAAATCTATGGAAAGGTAGAATGCAAACTGCATCTGTGTTATAATAATTGCATATTTAGCACTAAATTTTAGATGCAATAACTGTAAGCATTACAGCAAGAGTAAAGGCTAATCCCTTCCTGGCCATATTACACAGAGTTGCAAGGCAGGACCTGTCTGAGTTGGCTTTGAGGGCACTTTGCAGCTGCTCTGTGTGGGAGTGCTGGGCTGGCTCTGGCTGCTGTCAGGTAGCAATCACATGTTGCTCTCAGAATTGTGATTCTCAGCTTTGCGAGCTAGTTCCCAGCTCACCTTCCCACTCTGTTTGCACTAAGTTCCCTGTTGCGTCTGCCCTTAGCTGTCTGTGCAGGATGTCACATCTTATCTCCCCACACCAGATGCAAATGTTTATTTGCCAAGAAATACTTTGCTTGTTGTACTTGTATTTTTCTAGAGTTATGCTGAGGATTTTAGCCCCAGTACAGCTGTCATCTAGGAGTCAGCTGCATACCTGCTGCCTCTGCCTCTTTGCTCGCTGCAGCAGCCTCCAAAGGCGTTAGTGCTGCTGTGGTCCAGGTTCAGGTGGTGCTGCCATGGGGCTCAGTCTCAGCCTGCCCAGATCTCGTGGGTGCAGGGGGGTATTATTTCACAGTTCCATGCCAGTGCGATGAAGCTTACATACAAGTTCAGCTTGCAATATAAGAACCTGCCTTGATTTCAATGAGACGTGTGTAATCACATCCTTCCGTGTTTTGTAGGACTTTTTATCCACTAATGTAAATAGAGAGCGTGAGTAGCCACATGTATGCTGTTAGATTTGCTTGCAATCTTGATTTTAATTCTGAATAGCCATTAAGAAGTGCCTTTCTGTACTGCTGAGATATTTTGGTTTAGACTCCAGTTTTTATTTTTGGGTTGACCTAGATTTTCTTCATTTGGTCGCTGTCCTCCATTATCTTCAGGAAGGATATCTCCACTATCCAGCAGATGTAGCAATAAACCAAACAACTTATTAGCAAAATCGCAGTCAGCGCCCGCTATGTTCAAGCATAATTTTTGCTTCCCAACTATTCACTCATTTACTCCGTGCTACAATAAAATAGTAGCAATAATTGTTTACTAACTGCCAGGTTTGAGAACTGGACCCTTAAGACTGAATATTTAAACCCAGCTACTGCAATTACCAGTGTGTTTAAATTGAAAAGGGTTGTTTTGTTTTTATGGCTTCCTTAAGGACTGTAACACTGAGTTCTCTTACACAACACTTGATGACGATGATGTAACCAGATCCCGTGGCATAGTTGTGATAGCTGTGGATAGGGGATCTAACATAACTGGTTCTGAGTGCTTTGGTATGTCTTCCTTTTTGGTGGTAATACAAAGCAAAATTTTATGGGAGATTTGAGGTCTTTTCTCTCAAATGGCCTCTCAGGTCACCCAGCATGACTTTCTGTATATGTATATTGTATAGATTTATGTAGATCTGATGTCTATTTAATCACTGCCCAATTTAGATCTTAGAACTACTTATTGTTGTTTAAGTATGCATAACAGCCCTTTCAAATTGACCTTTCTGTTGGTATGTATCTTGGGAACAAAAGAAGGATTTCATAATGAACAGCCTTGCCATAATGAGTCATTATTTTTTAAAAATACAGCAACTATCTTAAGCAAATGTCATAATATATATTCTGTGGTCAGCAACAATTTGGACAAATTAAGCTGCATTCCACACTAAAATGCTGGTGTGCTAATACAAGAAGACAATTGTTCTATAGCTGTTGCAGTGGGATTTTTTCACTGTTTTCTGTCCAGTCAGGCAAGTTCTCCCACATTACTTGGGAGATGCAAAGTGACTAGGTTTTGCACAAATAAGCATAACGCATTCAACTACGGGGAATAAAATATATTTCACTCAGTAGGGATTTGCTGTTTCATTTATGGAGATTATGTTTAGGTGTCTTATTTTATGTTTCATAACCATTGATCTGTAGATTTACATCTCATATTTAAGTTCATCAATGACTGATGAAATACTGTTCCATTGCAGCTACTGAAAGCTCTTGATATGATGAGCTTAATCCCCAGTTTTGCTTTCATGGCTTATTGTGTTGAAATAACCAATGCCATTGTGTAAAAGCCCCTGGGAATGTAACATCATACCTTGAAATTAATCTGTTACTACCTTGAAATGGCTTCCTAGGGTTATGAACACTTGGGTTAGTTCTGACGACCATTAATCTTAGATTATCAAGAAAAGTGCTAAGATACAGAAGTACACATAAAGTGTACAACTGCTGTAGATTCTCCAGTTAATATGAGGTTCTGTATCAATTAGGGTGCTGCAGCAACCCTCCTGTTCTCCTTATTTGCAAAAACACTCCTTACACAAGTTACCAGAAGTCCTGTAGTTAAATTTAATTTGGATTACAACTTCACCTTCTCCCTTTCCCATATGATCCATGGGACCTATAAACTCTGTTGGCTGCAACCCCATGAAAATGTCAAGTCACAGAACTTAAGTAATGTTGCAGGCATCTAGGCAAAAGTTACGCTTGTATGGTGATGCTGCTGATGTGGATGGAATAGCACAGAAGGCAGTGACAGTCTGCACAATTTCTCTGTTTGTGTCATCTCTCTGCAAGATGAGATCTTACTGTGCAATGTAATAGCCATCTTCATAATACCATGTGTTACGTATGGAGTTTTAACGGTGAAGAACAACTCTTAAGAAAATACAAAGGGATTATGTCAATTAACCCAATAAATAGAATTTTTTATATAAAATAAAACAAATATGTAGCATAATGAACATGAATCTGCAAAGATTAAGTAATTATAAAAGTTAAATATAGGAATTTCTGGCAATATAGCTCTGTAGAAACATTTTTAGTGGTTTTATCTCTGGCAAATTCAGATATAGGCTCACTTTTTCCTTCACCTCAGCTATTTATTTTTCACAAGAACCTCTATCAAGCAGAAACCTGCTTTTGTATTAATACACTTTATAAACGTATTTCACCTGGAAGTTCTCAAGATTCTGCTCCAGAATATCCTTCGCATTTTTCTTTCACAAAAGTACTTAGCCTAGTTCTTTTATCAACCAAGCGTAGATAAATCATGCTTGATTTCCATTAAACCCAAGGCAACAGACATATTAGCTTAATGAAATGGATAACATTACATATTGAGCAGGCATATAGGAGCTTATGTGGTTACACAGCACTGGCTCATGCACTGGTTTCCCATCCTCCACAGATGAACAGTCTGAGGGGGGAACAACAGCCTCATGGTCTTTGCTGGCACTACTCACTATAATGAAACATGAGTTAAAACCAGGGCAGCAAAATAAATAAAACATCACACAAGCGGTGCTGAAACCCATGTCTTGAAATGTCCCGCCTGCAATGGCAGGGACCTGATCACCACACACAGGCCGGAGGGTTTCAGCTGCTGGGGTTGGGCCGGCAGCGCCACGGCCGCTTCACAACCCGGCCTGCGCTCAGGCTGCTTGAGTGACATTTTTAGATTTTCTCCTCTAGATGAATCGCAGATTTTTTTTTTTTTTTTTTACCTTCTGTGCTCCAGATAATTTCAAGGACACCGCCAGCCCGAGCCGCGCCCGCCAGCGCCTCTGAGGAGACCGGGCCCCGCGCGCACCTGCCGCCCTCACACCCGCAGGCAGCAGCGCCGCGAACGCGACGCCCTCGGGCAGCAGCGCCGCTCCCCGGTTATTTGAGATTTCTTTAATGTTAAACTCACAGCCTCGCTTGTTTACGGGTGGCCGGAACACGGCTCAGCGAGCCACGGGGCAGGGGACACGGGCGACAACCGCCACCGAGGTGAGGGGGGACTGAGTGCGCCCGCCGCCGCGCCGGCGAAGGCGTTCCGCGCGGCTTGGGCCCGCCCGGCTTCCGTCCCAGATGATCCCTCCCCGGCGCCCTCCCTCCCCGGTGCCCTCCCCCCCCCGCCGTCCCCCCTCCCCGCCCCCGGCCGTGGCGTAGCCGGGCTCGGTTTCCGTGAGAGCTGCGAGCGGGGCCAGCGCCGCTCTGGGTGTGTGCGGGAGCCCGGCGGGGACAGCCAGCGCCATGGAGGAGGCGGCTCGCCCTCTCCGCCGTTCTTATTAGCGCCGCCGCCCAGCCCAGCTGGAGCCATGGACAAAGCCGACAAGGTGCGAGGGGCGGGCTCGGTGCTGAGGAGACCGTAAACAGCTGTGGCGGGAGGGAGCTGCGACGCCTCGGCGCCGCGGTGAGGGAGGGGGACGAGCGGCCGGGCGGAGAGAGAAGGGGGTCGGCGAGGGGGCGACTCGGCCCGGTAGACCCGCGTCTGTCAGGCCCGTCCTGTCAGGCAGCGGCCGAGCGGAGGGGTAGGGTGCGGCCCGCGGCCTGCCGGGCCCGTCGGTGGGGCGGGGAGCAGTGCTGGGGGGGCTGTTGTACTTCCCCACCAGAGAACGGCCCCGGGAGGCTTCAAATGGGGCGGTTTCAGGGCTGGCAGCGGGAGCTCGGGGCGCGTTTGCGGGTTGGTAACGCGGCCGCCGTCCCCTCTCCCCGCGCCGGCCTGCGAGAGGCGTCGGGCCCGACCCGGCCCTAGCCGGCAGCGCTCGGGCTCGATCTGCCGGGCCGGGCTGGGAAGCTCTGAGCATCTCCCTTGGTATTCGTGAAGGGATGTAAAGCTCCGGTTTGCCCGCCTCCCTCCTGTTCCTTCAGGCTTTGTTTCAAGCTTAGGGAATAATTGCAGTTAGTGACACTTGATTTAAACCTGCCTGGTCTCAAGAAGAGCCTTTTACAGGCTTGTTGAGAACTTTACAACGTGAGAGATATGTCACTGTTGTTGAAATACTGTAAATATGAGGCACAGGTTGAAGTTTTCAGTGTTAGGACACAGCTGGTGGCCTCAGCTGATTAGCTGGGCTGGCAAGAGTTTGGTATAGCTCGCTGATTTTTTTCTTCAATATTTAACTTGGCTTTGTTAAGGTCGTCAGTTTGTGTTATGCTTAAGACCCTTCAGACTGTAGGTATGAAGAAGCTTAAGCTGGGGGTTAAGAGTTCATATGTTGTGTTTCATATAAGTAATAAAACGTTTCATTATCAAGAGGTAGTTCTAAAAGAAGATCTATCTAAAGTGAGTGTTACCATCCACAACAACCTGATCTTACTTTTAAGCTTCTGTTTCAGCAGAATGCGTTGAAAATTCACAAATTACTGCCTTTTTTTGTTTTGTTCTCAGCTTTGGCATCTCCGGGGTTTCTAATACTGGGTCTAATCAATAAAAATAACACAAGCTACTGTAGCCAAGTAGATACTGAATAATAATGCACTCTGTAAGATACATTGCTTTTTCATTTTGTCTGTATGTCCAAGGAAGTTAGTGAACAGTGTATCTTATTACAGTGTGGCTCCCACTCTGTCTTTCTCATTAGTCTTTTTGATGTGATAGTAATTTCAAATTCCCTTTTTTTCATGCTTTCTTATTTTCCTTCATGTAGAAAAACTTATTCTGTAAAATTTAGATTAGTCTAATCTGTTGTACTTTTAACTTTAATATCTTGAGTTATGGTGCATTGTTTCCACCTCCCCCTGTTTGGTTCATCTGTAATTAGTACTGCACTTCACTTCTGAAATATTTATTCTGTGTTGCTTGAGCTCTTCATTACCAGAGGTTCACACACATGCACCTATCAAACCACTCTCTTATTATTTATTGGAAATAGTTAGTGAAAACTGAGAATCATTGTGTTATTTACAGTGTGAAGTGTTGACTCTATGTCATTATCTTAACTAAGTGCAGTATTTTAACTTGGAGGTGCAGTTAAGCTTTTTGAAGAAGGAACCATCTTCTTATTTAGTCTGTTTGCAGTACATCTAGTTCTGTTGGTTCCTTATCCACTAATAAGGCTTCTGGGCCAACAAATAATTAATACCTGATGAGTTTCTAAAGTGATTCAATTATCTTGTTGGTTTTGTCTTCCTATTATACAGTAGCATCTTGATTAGGAGATCTCTAAATGCTTCGAGTTTGAACCTTTTGTACTCTTAGAATTGAATGTGATCTCCTTTACTAGTGTAAGTGTTTGGTGAGGTTGCATCAGTTTTGGATGCTGTTCCATCTTTTCTTTGATTCGGGCTCCTTCCTGCACCTGTATTTCCTGACATCTGATAAATGACTACTAAAGTGTTCAGATGTGTGTTAACAGTACTTACCCTCTTCTTTCCTCCAGAACACTCTCAGCCACAGTATGGTAACTGTACATGCAGACAGGATTAACTACTGTGGAATTAGAATATGAGGGAGTAGGACTATTGTACTATTCTATAGTATTTCAAGAGTAAGGGAGGATCACAAATGCTTTTTATCGGGAGTGTATTTTAAGAGTTTTGTGATATTGGCTCAGTAAATCAGTATGAGGTATCATGCACCACGAATGTTTAGACACCTAAATAATGAAAAGGTGTTACTTACAGATTGTTCTTCAGGTTTCTGTTACCTAAATTGTGGTACGACCTTGCTTGTTATAATGTGCTCAGTGATATTTTGGCAGCTGACATAGCAGAAAACATAATAAAGCTGTTTAAACTGGATTATTTTATGATAGGATGTGTTGTGATTTTTGTAGTAGGTGTGGAAGTTTACTTCTGGCTACACCAGAACCGAAACTGTTCCCATCATAAAGTGTGAAGTGTTTGGGTTTCAGCAGTTGTGTACATTATTTTCTTACAAGAGATAAAACTCAGCACGTGACCTCTGGCACTCTTTCTGTTGAAGCTGATTGCAGTAGAAAGTTGGAGAAACAACTTCCCCTCTCAAAGGTACTGCTGTGCTTTGATTTTTCTCACTGTTATACGTTTGTCTTGCTCTGTGATTAAGACATTTGGTTCCATTAGCGCAGATAGGAAATCAGGTGGAGTTGTGAAATCAGTGACCTGTGTTTTGTATTGATATTGCTTAAAGACAGCCTGTTGTGCTTGCCTCTGCTGCTCCTGACTGTTCAACAGTTGCCTTGATAACATGCTTGCCATAGAAGTAGGTCTGGAGCAATGGTTTGTGCTCTTTATCCAAGTCACTTCAGTGTTTCTTACCCATGGCAGGATTTTTGACTGAGGTAAACTGGAAAAGGTTCGTTTTCTTCTGCTGTTTTGCACATTACTTTCTCTTGAACCTTGAAAGAAAAAAATGAGTTTACTATCATCTTGTAATAGAAGGTGAATTTGAATGTTTATATATATATATATATATAAACATCATAACATATGGATCACAAATTTATTTATTATTGACTAGTTTGTGGAGATGAGGAAGCTGATTTACGTGAATGGTTTGCATTAATACTTTCAGTGCATAGGCTACAAAGCATTCAAATATTGCTACTTCACATTGCTAGTGTGAGTTAGAAGTTTGTATGTGCTGTTCAATGCTATAAATTCGGTAAGTGAAGAGGATCCTGTTGGTAGCTTATTATCTTTGAACAAGCATTTATAAATATAAAATTTTATTTTTCCTCTTTTCTAGAATATTCTGGTTTTGAGTTTAAGCATGCCAACTTGTCATGTTGTGCCACTTGCTCATTTTCTACATATACATAGAGTTTTTAATACTTTGCTGTATTCTGAGCTTGGTACTTCTGTGAAAGGGAAGATGATTATGCATGGTTCCCTTATAAGCTGAGGGGGAAAAAAGAAAGACTAACTTAATAGTGTATTTGCTTTAAGTGTTACATTGAACTGAATATGTTTAATCTAAATAGGGAAGATTAAATTTTGTGCTTTCTAAAACGCTTGCTGCTGTGTTTCCAGTTGGACTGCATATTTGCCATTCCTGAAGTATCTGCCACTTAGAAGCAACTAATTATAGAAACAAAGACGTCCATAATTGTAAAGTTTCTCTTAAAATAGATGAAATGTGACCTGTCTTACTACTAAAATTACTTTTAAATGATGAAATCCAGAATTCAGAAACAGGATTGTTTTTTCTTAAAAAAACCAGAGTTTTGAGCTGTGTTTTTATCTTACATTTCTGATGAGACTTCTTGTTTCCAGACTTCGAGACAGTAAACCATCTGATTTTATTATAGCCCTCTGAAATGTGGCATCTGCGTCTATTTTCTTACCCTGTAAGTGGTAAGATTTGTATCCAAGTGTTCTCTTCTCCGAGAGCAGGCTCACAGAGATCCTATTTAATGGAAAGTGCTGAATGACATTAAGCTACAATGAACAAAAACTTTTTCTAAGATTAAACATACAGTGTTATAACTATAGGACAAGTTTACCAGTCTGTTCCTGCTTGTGTCATCTTCTGTCTTTGCAGCTGTTGCTGACTACAGTAGCTTTTATATAGGAAACAAAGGGTCGCTTCAGTATATATGCTGCCTTGAAAGGCTTGTAATTGTTGGACTGAAATATGTAATGAGCTACTACAAAACATTTTGTAAATTGAAACTAGGAATATCTATAAAAGAGACTTCTGTATAAATCTTGGTTTCTTCTGACGCGGTGTGCTTCCATTAATAGGCAACTGATTGAAAATCTGATGTTTCCATGTGACTTAACCAAACTCAGTTCTAAATATAAATTTATCAAAGGTCAATTTCAATAAAGCTTTGTTTAGCTTTGTGATGTGGAAGGTTGAATAAATATGAGAAAGTTGCGCTCCAAAATAAAGTTCTTTGGTCTTGCAATATTTGTCTTTAGATTGCCTGATCAAAAACGTATATTACTTTATATTAACTGTTTAGGGTCTGACCCTGTACTGACTGATATCAGTGGCAAAGTGCTACTTCTTTAGTGGATGCAGGCTAAAATAAATCTCAACACTGTGCTCTGTTGTAAGGATTAGGAAAAGTGTAGGAACCTTACCCTAATCTTTTAGCGTTTGACAAATCTTTCTTGTCCAATTCTTTTTGTTTGCTTGTGGTTACAAAACCAGTGGCATGATCAGTTCTGTCAATTCTGTTCATTTGCCTTTGTCACTCCATTTGTACTGTGCAGATGAAATCTTGGAGGAATTGTGTTAATATATATTTGCATGCACTTTGTTTTATGCACTTGCATTTTGTTTCAGAAGCAAATACTTTTTTAAAAAAGGATCTCATCTCTTATTCTGGAGTTCACTTCAGTTGTATTTTCCACTGATTGTTAACCATGTCAACGTGGTATTTAAAACAGCACGAACAAACTTATATTAGGTATTATTATTTCTGTGTCTGGCCAAAGCAGCACAGAGACAGCCTGTTAAAAGAAAAACGAAGTCTCAGTTGGAGATATTTTTTTTGCTTGTCCAGTGTAATGAGAAATTAGCAGCCCCTTCGCTTCCTACTAAATTGGTTATTATTTTCTTTTGCTTTTTGTTTCACTATCTCTTCTTACACTATTAAGGGAATATTATTTCTGTTGTTCAGACAGGAGCCAGGACACCTAAAATGCCGTTTATTAAAAAGAGGAGTTACTTGGCTGACTATCTTCACCAACCCTTCCTCCTAGCTGAGCAACCCATAGTCCTAAAAAATCTGCTTAGATAACTTTGAGCAAATTACTTAGGCTTGCTATTTTGTTTCCGTCACATGTCAAATGAAACCACAAGCCGTCTGAAAAGTACTGAAATGTCCGGGTAGTCACACTGGAGAGTTAATTCTGTTTATATTTTGGTTTGGTTAGCAGTCTGACCCAACTTGGTACATTTGTTTCACTTTTAGCTTTAACTTCATTAAAGTTTACTGTCCTCATCTGAAGACGCATCCTATGTGAAAAGGAACTTGAAGGTATTTTAGAGGGACTGGTAAATACTGTTAGGAAGCAATACGTTGAAGTTAATTTTGTTTAGTTGGCAACTCACTTGAGTTGTCCTCTGTTCTCTACTCTGAGGTGGAAATGGGGACTTGGTGTCTAATGAGATGTATCTGTTGTGCTGAGGATTCCTTGTACTATGCTTGCAGAATGATTTTGAAACACCTTTTTTGCTGAAAACAAGGTTTCTTGGAAGCATTAAAAAAACCCTAACAAAACAAAAACAAACAAACAAAAACCCCCCCACCCCTCCACAAACCGGCCCAACCTGTAGGTACAGACTGAATTGCAAAAGGGAAGAGTGTTTAAGGTATAATGTGTGTAAAAGATTTCTGAAATACAGTTTTGATTCCTTTGAATAACAGACACTATTGAAGTTCTATAGGTAGAAAAAGAAATAATCTTTCAAATGTACCCATATGTGTTTATGATTACGGGATATATTGCACCTCTAGTTTGCCACTATAGGTAAGCTAAATATGTTATGAGCTGTACAGAAAACGGTAATTAAATATATCAGCAAATCGCTCTGTCATAGCAGTAGTTAATCATTGCCTGTATAAGAGACTGGGCAACAGGAAAGGAAGCATTAACGTTGTCTTTCTAGTTTGGGCATCTCTGTGTTGTTTGAACCTAGCACAATCAAGCAGAATAATTCAAATGAAATTTTCCTAAACTTGTCAAATTACATCACTACAGTGTGTTATAATGTAAACCTAAAAGATCTATAATCCTATTTTTATTGGGAATATTTAAGTTAATAGTTTTTTTTTTTTCCAAAATACTTGGATGGAGAGGTAAGGTAGGGATTATCTTTGCAAACTGACAAGAAGTGCTTCCTATGGCAGCCCTGCTGATGGAGGTCATTCAGCTCCTGATTTGATTCATTTTATCTTCATTTTTTTAACACTTGATGTGAAAGACTGTTCTTTCATAACACTAGTAACGAATGATGATACAATACAATATCACAAAAATAATTGTAATGAGACCATTCTGTAAGTGACTCACCGTTAAGGAATTATTTTAGTATTTCCACGTCTCTGAAAATAATATAGGGAAAGAGCAGCTAGCCAGACAGGAAAGACCTTTAAAATAGGCAATCTTCTCCCAACCCGGGTCACAAATGAAATGTTTTGACTATTTTCTGAGTCAGTACTAGAGTGGTTTATAATCAGTATCTTGTCTAAAGTTCGCTTGATACGTCACTGGGAGATAATGACCAGCAAATTTGGAGGAATAGGTGTTGGAAAGTTTTCAGTGCTTCCCTAAGAATACCCTATTTGTAAAGCACTCATGCTAGTTTTACTGTTGGATTTTCTATAGATAAGACAGTCTTGGTATATTTCTTTAATGTTTATGCCATCTAGTTTTGTAGGCCAGCCACCATTTGTTCCCAAGCAAATACTTTTGCCTGGCAAATAGCATGAAAAAAACCCCTCTTAGTTTACAGGGAAGGATTTGAGTGGTGGTATTTCTTTCATTGATTAAGTGATCAGTGTACGTTAACACCTGACTTTTTTCAATGACTGGTGTTTATCCTGGTTGTGCTGGGTGTTGAGGAGGATGCTGTGGAGTTTTGCTGGGGTAGGCTGAGGGATGTGCCCGGGCACAGGGAAGCTCTGGGTGGAGCAGGATTTGGTTTGCGTTGCTTAAGATCGGTGCTGCTACTGCACCACGGCTTTTCCTTCAAGTGTAACTTCAGGAGTTGAAAAAGAGTTAACATAGAAGGAAGGAATGTTTGCCTAGTACATAATGATGAAAAAAATGCATTTAATTAATATTAAAGCGATTATTCCAGTGTAGCATGGACCTGGTTGTACAGCAAGTAGTTATACTTCTGTATTGGTTCTTGTAGCCATAAGCGTTTTCAAAACACTCATTATAACCACTCCCGTTGACAGGGATAGTGCATCTTGTCACTTGCTAAGATGTACTTCTTTGCCTCTGCCACTCTAGTTCCACTTTTAGTTTTCTATTTATTTTTTAGATGTTTTGTTTTCCTTTTTTTGATTGTGGCTGGAACTTCAGGTCTCTTATGCTGCAGTTTTATCTGTAAGTGACTGGTGTTCTTACTAAACAAGCATATCAAAGCAGAGACTCATTTTGTTGGAAGGGACATTTCAGCACATTTTGGCAAGTTCAAAGACAGAAGTTTCTTGAAAAAATGGTTAAAAGTAATTATGGACTCTGTCCTTCATGATTTGCACCCCCTCATTCTGTATCATTTTTTTGTGTTCTCAGATTAATTATAAACAAGCTTTGACCTTGACTACTGTGGTTTGCAGAATGTCCTCCCATCAAAGTTGTTAAGGATGTAACTTTGATCTGCAGTTAATACTTGCAGACATCCTGCAGACAGCCATCGCTGATGGTAAACAACATTTCACTTAGAAAGCTTCCTCCTGTGTTTATAAAGCTCATTTTTTAGAGAGGTGCATGGTATTTGCAAAGAGTGAGTGACGTTTAAAAGAATTTATTTGGTGAACTGATGTTTACAGGAAATGGCTGATGGTGGAAATTTAGCTAATGCTACAACTAAGACAGCATAAAAACTCATGGAAGAAGTATAAATTAGGAAATGTGATAATGGAAGGATAAAAATAAAAAGAGGCAGACACTTTGTATATAGTAACACTTTATGTAGGAGAAGTTTGATTCCACTTACACAAATCACCTGAATCGTTGTTACAGAACAACTGCCTTCTCCATTGCTTAGTTTGGGTGTCGTATTTGGAGTTGAAAAGAATGCATTGAGCAAAATTTTTTGCTTAATTTTTTAAATTGACCGGGAATTCTAATGCTACAATTATAAGTAATATGTATTGGAAATAATTCTGTATTATAAAAATAAATTGCATCAGTCACTGGTAGTTATGCTAATTTAATAGTGAATATAATACTTACATGAAAGTTATGGAGCTTTTACAGGCTCAACTGTTTTTTCTATCCTCCTTGGAAGAGTACATGACAGCAAATGACTTAAATGCCAGTTGGTTTGAAACTTGCTGGTGAATTACAGTGTAACTCATGGTCTTAGTAATTTACTTGATGATGATTCTACCTTTTGCTCAGTAATTAAACTTTCTTGTATGTAAGTGTGTCAGACTAACTAAACAAAGATCCAGGACTCTATGAGTGGGTCTTGACCTCACTGTTGCTCAAACCAGTGTTTGAGCTAGGAATATTTCTAGTTCAGTCTAATACATTAAAGTACCTATTCATCAAATAAAAGTAGCTTTTCTCCCTGCCTGGGACAACTGTATTTTCAAAACATTTTTGGACTTCCCCCTCGCAACCCTTCTGTCCTCATTCTGCTAAACAAATACAGGATCTGACCCCATGTTTTATTTAAAAAATCAATTTTAGGGGCTTTTAAAACAAAGCTGTAGATTCAGATACTGGACAAAGCTGAAATGTCTGCGGATGTATTGCGGATTTGACGCAGGGCAAGGAGGTGGACTGAGAAGCATGTGCTAGGCATGGGAGTACTTGCTGTGGTATTTTCAGAGCCCCCGTTGCTTAATTGATCTCATTCATGTGGATGTTGTACAGGTAGTGACAAGGACAGGAGACTGTCCTCAGCACATCAAACCTTCAGGCTCTTCTTTGTGTAAAACAAGGGCCTGCACTCATAAAGGTTGTGCATTGACTCTGGAATAGTTTCTTAGACAAATGGAAGGAAAAGTTTCTGGAGTCCTTGCCTACTTTAGAGAGAATCTTCATAGAAGTTGGTATTCTATGAGCTGCCAATGTGAGATGAGTATAATTAAGCTGAAATCTTTGTACAAGTGTTTTTTTGGTACAAATAGTGTTTTTCATTGTCTAAGTACAAGATCCAGCTAATCCATACAAGAGCAAAAGTGTGGGTAAAAACACCCTCAAACTGTTAAAGATACATTCAGAATCAGGGAAGATCTTTTGCTTTGAAAGCAGAGTTTAAAACTTTCTAAGCAGTCTTTAATTTCCTTTTCACGGCAAAAAATAATCATATTCTTAACACTTAAAAAATGTTAAAATTGTGGAGGTGGAATGTGTGTGGGGTTCTTCTGTGGTACACCATCTATTTTTTTAATTGCATAGGAACATGGTCAATCTGTAGAGCAGACCAGGCGTTACTACGTATGCCATATGTTGGTTTCACTTGTGCAAGCCTACGCAACTGTGCTCCACCTATAGTGCTAACTCAAGTTCTTTCTGGGCTCAGGCTAGTCTATCCTCCGCGAGATCTGAACTTCAGTCCCTTCTAAATTAATTAGTGTTTGTTTTGCACTTTGGAAATGTAAAGGTTAACACAAATGCTAAATGCTGGTGATCTGTATTACAGCTTGTGTTGATTGGAAGGATGTAACAAGCACTTGCCAACTGTTTTCTGTCTCTTTCAATTTATTGCAGAAATCCTGTAGTTTTGTCATCCGTTTGCTTGCTACTTGTGATAATTGCCATACAACTTTATGGATCTAAGTGTTCCCGAACAATTTATGTCTGTATTTAATAAGGATATTGTTTCTTTTCTCTTTCTTAAGAATGTCAAGCTGTCAGCTGAAGTAGAACCGTTTATTCCTCAGAAGAAGGGTCCAGAAACACTAATGATCCCAATGGCGCTTCCTAATGACAGTGGAGGAATTAATGGCATGGAACCAACTCCTATCCCCAGCTACCTGATCACTTGCTATCCATTTGTACAGGAAAACCAATCCAATAGGTAATATGTGGTTGTGGTCTTCATGGAAGATAACCTGTTTTTACATGAGCTTAAACTTCTGGTACACTTGAGAGGAGTCAGTGAGTATTGGCTCTCTATTAATTTTGTTCACCATATTTAATCTTCTAGCATCTGCTGGCTTACCTTGTGTGAGCATAGGTATCTACTTACGTAATATGTGTTTTCTGAAACAATGAAATTGTAATGGGTCCAAAGTACTTGTCAAAGGAAGTACCTCTGTGTTATTTCCAAGGTTAATATTTGAAATTTACTAAGTTTATACAAATGCCAATATCAACAAAGATATTTATTTTGCGCTTGAATGTAATCTGAGCTTGTGGATTGTCTAATTGGCATCTCTAAGAAATCCTAATAAATTTAAGTTCAGTTATTAAAAGCTAGGAGCTCATGAAACCAATGAGTTGCGGTTGTTTGAGTTTTTTTAAGGGGGTGGTAAAGATCTGAGTTTCCTTGAGAGGGAATGACTTACTGAGGAGTTGTCTTTCCTTTTAATTTTAACAGACAGTTTCCATTATACAACAATGACATCAGATGGCAGCAACCCAACCCAAATCCTGCAGGACCTTACCTTGCTTATCCTATAATATCTGCGCAGCCACCTGTTTCTGCAGAATACACGTATTATCAGCTGATGCCAGCACCATGTGCTCAGGTCATGGGTTTCTATCATCCTTTCCCTACCCCCTATTCTGCACCCTTTCAAACAGCAAATACTGTAAATACAGTAACTACGGAATGCACCGAGCGTCCCAACCCGGCGGGCCAGGTCTTTCCGTTATCCAGTCAGCGGAGCAGAAGCAGTAACAGGGGACCAGTCATACAAAAAGTAAGTCTCTTTTAATAGGATAAGTAGAACTCTATAAAGAAAGTATCTTTGCGTGGGAAGCATGCATCTCATTTGAGCAAGAACAGGGATGTCAGTAGTATCAATGGAAGGAAAGGTGGGCAGCAAAGGTGTTAATTGGAGAGTAGCAAAACTCTGTCTACAGAGACATTCCGTGGTAAAATACTTGTTGAGTTTATAAAGCCTGCAAGTATAATGTGGGAGAGATTCCCTTCTGCTGCCTCTTGGCTGGTTTGGTCTGAGCTTAGAATTGCTTCATTAGGGAACAAAGGAAGTCTACTCATATGTTGTCATTTTTTTTAATCCTTCCACATCATAACAAATTCATGCAGAAAATGCTTCAAAGAGGTTAATAAATCAAATATTTCCCTTTAATGTCTTGTCTTTAAACATACAGTTTCTGTAGAGATCATTAGGACTTCTAATTGCTTTGATTACAGCTATGAAGTCAGATCATATGACTTATGTGTATGTGTGGCTTATCTTTTAAAACAGCAACAGCAGTTACAGATGCCCATAAAAAATAAACGTCCTCCGGTGAAAAACGTTGCCACTCAGAAGGAGACTAGTTCATCAGGTCCTGAGAACAGATCAAAGATTGTTTTGTTGGTTGATGCCTCACAGCAAACAGGTAATTTCTGTCTGGTGTTCTGGGTGGACAACATGACTAGAACCGCATGTCAGTTGCCATCTTTCCTAAAAGGAGGTGGACTTTGCCACTGTCAAAAACAAACTCTTACTAAAGGAACTGATTGTTAATAGTTGGACCTAAGCTGCTGGTTTTTTCTTTTTTAATTCAAAGCTGGTTTAAATTTTAATAAAAAGAAATTGTTATGTGCAAAGACTTTGGCTTTCTCCATTTGTCTTTATGATGTGTAGGTTTTTCATGTCTCTTAACAATTCCAGCACATGTAATTATATTTTTGTGTCTTGCAGACTTTCCTTCAGATATAGCTAATAAGTCACTTTCTGAGAGCGCCTCTACAATGCTTTGGAAATCAAAAGGCAGGCGCAGAAGAGCTTCTCACCCTGCTGCGGAGTCCTCTAGTGAACAGGGCGCAAGCGAAGCCGACATCGACAGTGACAGTGGCTATTGTAGTCCTAAGCATGGCAATAACCAGGCTGCAGCTATGGCTTCGAGAAATACAGATTCTTGTGCAGTGAATGTATGTAAACATAACTGAATAACTTCACTATATTTGTATCCTACAGGCTAATAAAAAGCACTAAACAAAATGTTTTTTCTTTTCCAGGTTGTAGAACCGTCGGTAAATACAAGTAAGCATTGTCTTAGCTGGTGAGCTGTTTAAAATTTGGCTGGGTCGCTTTTGTGTTTTTGTTTTACGTTTTGCTAGAAATTGTGTCTCAATCTGATTCCAGCATGACACTCTAATAGATCAGGTACTTCCAAAGATGTGTCTTTACTGTGATTTCTACCACTTCCACCAAGATTCCCATTACTTATTGAATGAACAAGTGTATATGTAGCTATCACTAATGACTTATCAACAGCTGGCTGTCTTTAAAGAATCAAAAAAGCCAGAGACTGCAATGGAAACATTCAGGCAAAGCTGTGCTTCTGTTGTGTTTGATTTTCAAGCTTCCTTACCCTGTTGAACTGCAGTTGATAGTAATAGAGCAAAAGACTTCTCATTCTCTTTTTGAGAAGTACTGGAACCTTTTTAAAAGCTTTAAAGTAGTACTGTAACATGAACAAAAGTTTTTATTAGTCTGGTAGTAGTGGGTAACACTAGTGGCTATTATGTATGACTGGACTGAAATTGTTATGGATGTGAAGCTGAGATTTTCTTTGTCTTGCTGTTTCCTGATGGTCAGTTGTTGGCAGTTTGAATGTTTGTCATCCAGCTCTTCCATAGAGGTCGTTCTGCTAACTTCCAGAAATAGCAACAGAAGTAAATGTTGTCAGAGGAGAATTAAACTTGCTCAGAGAACTTTGTGTCAAAATTGTGTTCCTGGCTCTGGTGTCACGGGTATTATGATGCGTTCTGTCATAGTAGTTCATTTTTTCATAACTGGCACTTCTCTTTCAGCTGGTGTCAACTGGACCAGTGCAACTTCCCAGGCAACGCAAAAAAAACCTTGGATTGAAAAAACTCAGACGTTTTCTAGAGGTGGAAGACAAGTTGAGCAAAGAAATAGTTCACAGGTATGTTGTTAATGGTTATACATGTGAATATTCTGTTTCTTGTAATAGATGAAAATAAGGAATTTGAAGTGGATTATGAAGTTAACATACAAAAAGATGGCTAATGAAAGCAGTGAATGAAAATTATAGAAAATCAACATAAAAGTCCAGTTGTGTGTTTCTTGAGCTAGCACTGTATGATAGATATATCTAATTTTATGTACTTGGCAATCTTCTGCTGATAGCCTGTTCTTTATATGTATCTACTTAGGAAGACCATTACATATGTAAAATAATTTGTGAACTAAAGACAATGTGGGTATGGAAAAGTTCGTTCCGTTTTTGACCCTTTCACACTTTAGAAGTTTGTGTTTTGTTTTTTTTCCGAAAGGTTCTGATGTGATGGTGAACTAGAATCCCCTGTTCTCACTCCTGTTGTCTTTGGCACTTTCTTTTTCACATTTATGTTGGAATACCATATTATTTAGCATTTTTATTATTAATAATGAGGCTGAAAAATCTAGCTTTGCTTAAACATAGGTTTTGCTTGAATTCAGTTATTGCAGCTAAGAATAGCTGAGCTTGAAGTGAGACCTTTATCATAAATGTGCCTGTATGTGCAGGTATATGTGAGCTAGCTTGCCCTGGTAAGGTTTTTGGTTGGAATTGTTAACGTGTTCTGACTCTTTCCTTTTGGTATCTGTGGGTTTATTATATAAAGAAGCTTGTTGATGCTCGTATCTGGCACTGTAGCACTTCTGAATCTTTTTATAATCTGTAGTAAAATCAGAGGCTTTTAGAAGCAACTGTTTATGGTTTATGGCATTGGGAGAGTAGGAAGAACCAGATATCCTTTCATCCAGTCATAGTTTAGACTCTAAATCTGGCAGGTTTTTTTGATATTTAAAAACAAAGCTGGCACAACGAGTTTTAAATGAGGTTTCCTCAGCCAAATTCACTGTACCTCAAGGCAGAATTGTTGTAGAAACTATTGTCCTTTGAAACTGAATTTATACAGGTCTATAGGAAACTTTCTTGAGAAAGACCTTAGTATAAGAGATGCAGAATTTCAGATTCAAGTCATGCTTTACTTTCAGCCAGCCAGTCTTGCACGTGAGTTTCCACCAACTTTTCAGGTAATAAACAGAAGAATGTTTATACTGCTATGCTGAGGTCTCTGGTCCTTGGAGAATTCTGTGCTGTGCGTTGTCATAAAACACATACTGAAAAGGCAGTAACTGCATGCAGAATACTTATGTAGTGGGAGAAAGTTCTTTGGGTTGATCATGGTTACAGACAGTTCCTTGGGATTCATGTCTGAGTTCCACAGTCACCTTGAACTCTTGTGTTCTTTATGTTTGCCAAAATGAACCTATTTTTTTAAATTACAAATTTATAGATGAATGTATAGAGATAATGTATTTAGCTTGGGGTGAATAATCAGATACTATCTGTAGAATATGTTTGTGCAGGTAAAACCCACCAAAGCACAGCTGCTTAAATCTAATTATGTAAAAACTGTACTTTCTTTGTTGCTACTTAGCAAACACGAGAATGCCTTACATGCACATATCATGAAATTGCAAAATAATCACGTTCATTGTTTTCAGTCCGGTTTCAGATGCAGAGACCACAGCACTTCTTCAGAAAGAAGGCAGAATTTGCAGAAACGCCATGAAAAACCTCTAAATACAAGCCAGTCGAGTAGAACAGAGCAGAGTCCTGAACCTCTGTATTTTGAGGTAGTATTGGATGAGAACTGTTTCTGCATTATAGTAGCAGAATATAGTGTGTAGAATAAGTGGTGTTCTCAACAGGGAGAAGTTGCAAAATATCCGACTCTAAGAGGTGTACGATATAGTGCACTAATTATTATATGATGCTTTCATTGTGTACATACAGAGACTTGTATTTGGGTGTTGTGGGAAGTGTAAGAATTCAGAACTATCTGACAAATTAGATAAGCAACTTTAAAGCAACTTTTTCTGTTCGCTTGTGAATTAAAATTACCATTTTCTCTGGTTTATACCCCTTAATTGTAACTGGATTTCTTTAGTATAAAACGTGAATGAATTATTATTTTTTGAAATGCATTATTCAGATACAGAAATGCTTTGTTAATTTTTCATCGTTTTCCATTTGTGTCACGTTGAAGCCCTTCTAGCTTATGTGGGACTTCAGGATTCAGTTCATGCTTCTAGCTTTAGCCATTGAAGTTGATGCTTTTCATGTGACTTTTCCCATTTTGTGTATTGTTTAGGACGAAGATGAATTTCCAGAGCTAAACAGTGACAATGGCAGCAGCAAAAGTAGTAACATCCAACAAAAGATCTCACCCAAAGTAGTAAGCAATGATTTTATTTTGTGAAGTATTTTTAAGTGGGTTTGAGACTACTTAATTAGTATATTTTTGTAATGAATCTCTGCTACAATAGTTATAATGCAGTAACTGTGCTGTTCTTAGGGTGTTGATGCTGTCAGTATTGGATGCTAAAGGAATGCTGATTAAAATAAGTGGTAGTGAGAACCCATCTTAAAAAGAAGGCTGCTGGATTTTTTTGGTCACTGCTGATGAGTGAAATTGTAAGATGCACATGATGGGTTATTCTATGATTCTGAGTATCTAAGTTGGAAGGGACCTAGAAGAATCGTCAAGTCCAACTCCCAACTGAAATGAAAATAAACTAAACATTATCTGCCTTAAGGCTGTAGAAACAGTTGTTGGAAAGGTGTTCTTTTAATACCTGGTCTACTTAAGTGTTTTGTTGCAGAACTGTATATATAGACTACTTAATCTAATTGGACACTTTCCAGGAAAGTGAAGCACTGTATGAAAACTTTATGGGGGCAGCGGGGAGGAAATATTCCTTTATTTAGTAATCAGGCTGAAAAACCTTCAGTCTGAAGGCATAATTGCAGAGAAATAACATGATTTTCCCATCCAAAAGTGAAATACACATACATCTCTAGTTTTACGAACTTACTGTGTCATCTAGCTGTACTTAATAATTGGGATGTCATACTGCTGACCAAAGCAATGGTTGACTTGGTTTCTGGAGTGCCACACTTTCTGTGGTCTTGAGAGAAAGGTCTTTAATGGTGGGTTTTTTTTTTCTTTTTGTTTAAAATCCTAGTTGGATGACTTACCAGAGAATTCTCCAATCAATATAGTCCAAACTCCAATTCCCATTACAACCTCTGTACCAAAGCGTGCAAAAAGTCAGAAGAAGAAAGCCTTGGCAGCAGCACTTGCAACAGCTCAAGAGTATTCGGAGATAAGCATGGAACAGAAAAAACTCCAAGTGCGTAATGCTGTCCCCCTGCCCTGTAATTGGTAAAGAGGAATATCAGTTAGTTCTTGCTCCTCTTTATAATAGCAAGAATCTCTTTGTGAAGAGTGTTTTGTAGGCACTGTTTCTTTGCATTTATCAGCATGTGATGTTTATGTTATAGGAGGCTTTATCAAAAGCAGCTGGAAAGAAGAGCAAGACACCTGTTCAGTTAGATTTGGGTGACATGTTAGCAGCTCTTGAAAAGCAGCAGCAAGCAATGAAAGCTCGTCAGATCACCAACACCAGGCCTCTCTCATACACAGGTATTTCTAAGCTGCTTGACAATTGCTAAATGCATTTTATGACAACAGAAATATAATTGATCTGAACACATGCTTTTTTTTATGTCAAGTTTTAGTTTTGAATATAAACATAATAAAAACCTGGGGAGACTTTCTTAATGTGTTTCTCAAAAAAATTCACCAGTGCATCTTCCGCTGAGCTGCAGTTTGCAATGGTGGAAGTCCACGTAGAACTGAGGATAAACTTCTCTTAAAACACCTGCTATGCACAATTTTGGATTCATGTCTTGAGTTTAACTCAGTGCTGAAATGAATATGTGAAAAGAACTGTATTGGGTCAAACTGAACATCTGCTACAGATATTACAGAATTCTCTTTGAAAGCAGCTTAGAGCGTATTCCTGTGGCTGTGATACAGAGGGATATTCTTCCTCCCCTCTGCTGATTGTAGTTCAGAGCTTCCTGACCCAAGGCTTTCTCAAACCAAGTTTGTTTCTTAAACTATCACTTCTGTCACATGTTTCTACTGTCCATAAGCCTCTATGGTAGTGAATTTTAACCTTGTTACATGCTCTGTGGAGAAGCTTTTCCTTCTACTCTGTTTTTTTTTAGGGGCTGGGGAGGAGGGTTCATGGATTTTCGTACCCCACTCATGATTTTGTTAGCTTTCATAGCCTATGTATTACAAAAAGACTGAGCAATCATTCCCTACTCTCCTCCTCCATGAGGTCTGTCATCTCTTTTCTAGTCTGAAGAGTCCTAATCTGTTTAGTTATTCCATTGTGGAAGCATTTATTTTCCAATAGTCCCTATTGCTTTCTCTGTATCTTCTTGTAGTTCTACTGTATCTTTTTGAAAATAAGGAAGAACAGACACACATGAAATGTTAAGTTCTAGTTCCATAATGAATGTATGCGATGGCTTGATTACACTTTTTTTTGTTCTCTATTTCTTTATTGACACTTAACATTAGCTTTTTTTGATGCTTGCTGTTGAATAGAGAGTTGACATTTTTGTGGCTATCCATTCTAACCTGCGAATCTCATTCCTGAGCAGCAGTATGTAGCCTAGAGTCCATCGTTATGCACATAGTTACCGTTTTCCATCTTGTGTGTGGCTTCATTTACCTGCTTGGAGTTTCAGCTATGTTCAAACATTAATTCAAGTTGGCAAGGTTATATCAAACAAAGCTCAAAGAACATTTGGCATTTCCATTGGAGACCGCGTTTGTTTTATGCTCTTTCTTGCAGAAGATACACTTGACTATATGCAGCACTCTGTCATCTGTTTCGTCTTTGACAACTGAAAACAAACGTTTGGATAAATATTTGCAACTTATTTTACTCTTATCATCTTACTAATAAAGCTACATATAGTCACTTGAGAGAGATCCCATACTGGTATTCAAGTAATTGCTTTTCTGGGATCCGTAGCTTCCTAAAACATGAGGAGAAGTTGAAGAAAGCTTAAAACCATCTGGAAGCAACAGTACGATTCAGATGATGTCATTTTCCTGTCATTATGAACTGCTTTTTTTTCTGGGGAAGGAAAATGTACTTTGGGAATTCATCAGTGGAAATTCTGAACGCAGTGTTGAAATAAAGCTGACATGTCTTTTGGTGAAACTAATATCTTTCTTGTGTTTAGTTGGCAGTGCTGCTCCCTTTCATACCAAAGAATCTGCCAACAGAAAGTCCTTTGCAAAGGGACAGCCATCTATGGGTTGCCTTAATCCGTTGGATTCAACTGCCCCAAAAGTGAAAAGAGGAAAAGAAAGAGAGATTGCAAAACTGAAACGCCCTACAGCACTTAAAAAGGTAAACATGTGGACGATCTTGATCCACACTCGTACTTGAGAAATAAAAACTGATATTTTCTTGAGAGTATTGAGTAGGCTAGCTGTAAAATGTTGGAATTCAATACTCTTTGTGATCAAAGAGGAGACAAATTATTTTTGTATTTTCTGTCCTGGCTTGAGTAGGAAGGTTCAGAACAACTTGGTTAACTTTGTGTTTTGTTCAGTCAAACAGACATTTTTCCTTACAGGTATCTCTCTCATTCTCAGATGTTGATAGCTGTTGTTTTTGTTCCTAGATTATTTTGAAAGAGAGGGAAGAGAAGAAAGGCCGGTTATCAGCTGACCACAGCCTTTTGGGATCTGATGAACAGAAAGAGGTTCCTATAACCTTTACTGCTGATCAGTCACAGGAGATGACCTCTCAAGAAGGTTGGTCTCTTTGTATCTCTAGTGTCCCTCCCTCCCCACTAATTGTACTAATCTGCTTAGATTATTATTTTGTCTTTTTTTATGCACCACAGTTTACTGGTGTTATCTTTTAACCTTTTTAAACGCTACAAAACACTAGAAATTAGAGCCGCCTTTTTCTAAAATGTCTTGTCTGTCCCTCAGTAGTGGGAGGCTCAGTGCAGTATGGGTTCTAAGTACCTCATCTCCATACAGCCTTTAATTCATTACTCTTGGGCAGATGTTCCCAACACATGTCGGAGTTGATAGCATTTTTAATAAGCAGATCAAACATGACTGGTTGTTTCTGAATGACCTGATTGAAAATAAGTGTGAAAAACTTAAATATCCTAGGAATAAGTTGAGCAAATATCTTATATATATATATATAATTTTGTAAAGATTTATTAGAAGCAGCTTTGGATATTTTTAATGAATGTTGAAATATTGCTTATTTACACAACCCATACTGAGTGTTGGATATGTGCTAGTTTTGTTTTTACCTCCCCAGAAGAACAGTGTGTTTAGTGTTTCCAGAATGTAATTTGGAACAAGTGAGGGAGAGATCCGTAAGTATGATGCTGTTTATGTGAAAACGTCTTTTCATTTTATAATGTTTCGAAATTGCCTTTCAGAAACTGGACTAAGTATGCCTAGTGATACTTCACTTTCGCCAGCAAGTCAGAATTCTCCGTACTGCATGACCCCGGTGTCACAAGGTTCACCTGCTAGCTCTGGAATAGGCAGTCCAATGGCTTCTTCCGCAATAACCAAAATTCACAGCAAGAGATTCAGAGAGTAAGAGTTTTGCATTATCAGTATAAATTCAAGGCTGGCACTTAAGTCACCCTTATCTTTTAAGTGTGGATAGGATTAGTGGACTCAGGAGGAGTGTAATGAATATAAGGCTACCCTTTCATCAGCAGACGTTTATACAAGGGATCTTACTGGTAATGTAAATGTTTTCAGTGTGTGTTTTTAACTTTATACAGGATTTCTAAATCTTTTTAATTCCCAGCGGTTTAATAACTGTTCTGAGGAAGTAAAATTATTTTTATTTGGTAAAAGGCTTGGTGAAATAGAATTGAGTATGTGCTGTGCTAATACTTGATGTTTTTTGAATTGACAGATACTGTAACCAAGTTCTAAGTAAAGAGATAGATGAGTGTGTCACTCTCTTATTGCAAGAGCTTGTCAGCTTTCAAGAACGGATTTATCAAAAGGATCCCATGAGAGCTAAAGCAAGGAGAAGACTGGTCATGGGGTTGCGTGAGGTTACTAAGCATATGAAGCTAAACAAGATCAAGTGTGTAATCATATCTCCCAACTGCGAAAAAATCCAGTCAAAAGGTATAAATGGCAAAACAAGTGGTGCACTTAACTGTTTACTTTTCTTGTGCTGATTAGCGAGGGTAAAAGTGGTTTTTTAGTTACCGTGCGTGATATAGCACTTACAGAAGCAGCTGTGCAATTCTTGCTCCACATTCATTCTCTTCTACTCCACTCTGGAAGAAACTTGTCCATGCATGTGAATAGCTTAAAGAAACATAGATGTTATAATATGTAGTTTTATTCCATTCAGTCTTTGATATGCTTATAGTCCTGAACTCTGGGTGCTCTTAAGGAGGATTTCTTAGGGCGAGTATGAATTGGCTACTTAGCCAACCAACACATTTTGCACCAACGAAAAATGTAACAGAAGCTTCCTGAGATATGAGAAGAGCAAAGCTCTGCTCAAGCAAAGAGCTGTGGAAAGCTCTGGTTTCATGTGTGTGCAGTGCTAATAGAGAATACAGAATATTGCCTTGATCTGTTCTCACTGTACTTGAAATGTGTAGCTTGTCATCCTGTTCAACAGAATAGCTGGTGATTGTGTGTATTGAAATTTTACTGACTAATTACAGTTTAAATGAGAGTGTTGTCTTGCTACACTATGACTTTAACTGACTAGATATCTATTTAAAATTGCTTTCTTCAAGGTGGACTAGATGAGGCTCTGTATAATGTAATAGCCATGGCACGGGAGCAAGAAATTCCTTTTGTCTTTGCTCTTGGACGGAAGGCTCTTGGCCGTTGTGTGAACAAGCTGGTTCCTGTTAGCGTAGTGGGTATCTTCAGCTACTCAGGTGCTGAGGTGAGTAATTCCATTCACATAATGCCTGGATTAAACCACCTTGTATTAATAGTTAAGAATTGATTGTAGTTAATCCTTGTAGTTAAGAATTGATGTGGCATGGAGAGCACACCTAACTAATATGCATTTGATGATGGCCCTGACCTGTTCTATTTCTTTGAAATTCAATACAGAACTGAGAGACTCTGAGTCTCACTTAGGTCACAACACCTCTAGCTTTCAAGTAGACTTAAATGCCATCTGAAATTCTCTGGAAGGCTTAAGATTGTAAGGAAAACAGTGTTTTAAGTACATCTCCTCAAAGTTGCGTAAACAGAGAACAACTAATTTTGGTTGAAGTAAAGGTATTTGGTGTTAATAAGCTTAAGGCTTACTAGGTAGTATAACTTTGACTAAAAGTGAACTTACTAGTAAGAACTACTGATTATAAAAACTGCCTTCATACTTAGGACCTGTTTAATAAGCTGGTATCGCTGACTGAAGAGGCCAGAAAAGCCTACAGAGATATGGTTGCTGCAATGGAACAGGAACAGGCAGAAGAAGCCTTGAAGAATGTCAAGAAGGCACCGCATCATATGGGTCATTCTCGTAACCCCTCCGCAGCAAGTGCTATCTCATTCTGTAGCGTTATTTCTGAACCGATATCTGAAGTGAATGAGAAAGAATATGGTAAGTGTGTTACAACTTTTGTAACTAGAAGCTAGAATGTTCTCAATGTGGCTTATTGCAAAATGTAGCTAAAAAAATACAGTTTATGGTATCCTACGATTTTCAGGTATAAGAGAAAATGGGTTAGTCTTCACTTAGTTTTGTGGGTAATATTTTTTCCTCCAAACTGTATAGAAAATAGTAATTGTAGTTTCTAACCCTCAGAAGTGTTACAGTTACCTAACTCGCATCAGTGGAGGTGGCTTCTGCAGTTTTATTGAACCGGTACAGAACTGGTACCAAACAAAGAATTGATTGTATGATTGAGGAAGAAACAGTGACAGAGGAAAGGAATTAAATTATTGAGGTCTCTGTAGATAGAATGTGTACCTTAAACTTTGAAATAGTGTGACCAAAGGCAAATCATTTATCTGGTTGCTTAAGCTCCGGATGATGAAGGGGATAAAAGAGAGAGTGCTTGTTAGAACCGAAAGACTTGTCCTTTTCAGTCTTAGATTGAAATAAAAAGGATACTCCCTTGTTTTTAGTTAGTTCTTTTGTGGTGTCTCAAACGTATTTAACTTGTTAAATATTTTTCAGGAAAATCCTTAAACCGATGACTTGATACTGTGGCAATTTTCTGCTTTTGATTTGTACTTGAGAGTAACCTCTTTGACTATGCTCACTGTTGCATTTGGTGCTTCCACAATTTATACAGGAAACTAAGTGCACAAACTTTCAATTTTTTGTTGTCTATCCCTTTCCCTTCTTCCCCCTTTTTCTAACTGAATTTTTTCTAGCAAGCATAGAATAGTATTAAAATTATTAGCTCCTGTTGCTATCTAAACAATTCTGGGATGTTCATGAGAAATATTTGTATATCGAAAGAATTAATGTTTCCTACTTAAACTTCTTTTGGAACTTGTAGAAACAAACTGGAGAAATATGGTGGAAACATCTGATGGGTTGGAAACCTCTGAAAATGAGAGAGAATCCTCATGTAAGACTACAGCAGCAGAAAAAGCTGGTAACGGTCAAATGGAAAAAGCCACTTGTAATAAACAACCACCTCTGGCTACAACTGGCACTACCTCAGCAACGAATCATGGAAAATCCACACCAGGTGACAAAGATGAGGTGAAACCAGATGACAATCTGGAATGGGCCTCACAGCAGAGTACAGAAACAGGATCCCTGGATGGCAGCTGCCGAGATCTTTTGAATTCCTCCATGACCAGTACCACCAGTACTCTTGTACCAGGAATGCTAGAAGAGGAGGAAGAGGAGGAGGAAGATGATGATGAGGATTACGCCCATGAGCCCATTTCTGTAGAGGTTCAGCTTAACAGCAGAATTGAATCTTGGGTTTCAGAGACCCAGAGAACTATGGAGACTCTTCAGCTTGGGAAGACCCTTAGTGGTGCCGAAGACAACGCAGAACAAAGTGAAGAGGAGGAAATAGAGACTTCTGAGCCGGCCGATCCAGTCACCGATGGTGAGGAATGGACAAATGACAAGCACGCGAGT
Organism: Patagioenas fasciata; assembly: GCF_037038585.1. NCBI lineage: Eukaryota > Metazoa > Chordata > Aves > Columbiformes > Columbidae > Patagioenas > Patagioenas fasciata. The sequence continues at coordinate 24,001,950 of NC_092531.1, forward strand.
AACACTCAACATAAACCCACCATCTGCAGTTCTTTGAATAAGGAACACACAGATTCCATCTATATGCCGTAAAAATAAACAGGAACTCAGGAACTTTTTAGAAACTATATTAAAACTAACTGTTGTAAAGGTTGCAGCCATTATTTCGTATGCTTCATCTCAACGTTTTGCACTGTTAAACATTTAATATGTGTATTTAATTCACAACAATATTTTTGTAGCTGTTACTTGTTTGATTTAAATACTAGCTTAGCTTTTAATCAGTATCTATTTCCAAGAATAGAAACTGTGTGGAAAAATTGTCAATAAGTATTAACTTGATCTTTTGTAAAAGGAAACATCTTATAATTGATGAGTTTTAAGCAAAATTATTTAAAGATGTGACTGTTTAGCTCATTTTCAAACAGATAACCTACATGAAGACTGACAAATTACCAACAGCTTACACTGGTGTTATATGCCAGGCATGCCAGTGTGTTTGGCCGTGATTTTTCTAGTTCTGTCTAGAAAATAAGTAAAATTTTGGTTCTCTTCAAAGAAAAGCTAGAAAACCCCATTTGCAGTCTTAGTGAAAAGTGAACAGTAGAGATATCTGTGCTGGATTCTTGTGCTAACATAGGCACAGCGTTTGAGTTGGTCTCTGTGAATGCATCATTAAACAGCTGCTGATAGTTGGGATGGTTACAATAAGCTATAACAACTTTGATGCCAGAAAAACTTTAAACCAGAGGGATGTAATTAATGTTGGGGGGTGGGGTTACAAGGTGGAAATCTTGCATTTAAAAAAAAAAAGGAAAGAAAACAAAAATTGCCCATGTTCTCCACAGCTACCGTCTGCCAAACCACACTGAGTGAATCACTAACCATAATCCCTAGCCAGGGCTTCTAGGGAAGTGATGAATTCCTCTTCTTCCCATCACTTACCTCAGGAATGCTGTTTTGCATATTATATCTGCATAACATTGCAAAAAGCAAGAATAGTCCTTTAACAGCAAGTGTGAATGATATGGTTCGATATATCTACGCATTCATCCGCATGCTTTGATCCTGGCCACCCTCGTGTTGAGTTCAAGATGTATCTTGGCAGTTCTTACTCAAGATGTGACCTCTTTGTGTCTGTTCTTACAGTTGTAGCAGCTTTAGCAGTTGAGCTCTGGAGTAGAAAAGGAAGTGGTGATTCCAGGAAAGGGGAAAGTGCCCTGGAGTACAGGGAGGTATTTCAGTGGTTCAGAGGTGAAAGAAACAGAAAGATGCCCTCCCTGAAACATACACATTGCTAGCGAATTGTGCTGTGTTTTATTCTGGATATTGAAGTGAAATCCATTAACTGATGAATTCATTTCAGATTGAAGATGGAGTGTGTCGAAACCTTGCATGTAAAGAGTCTCTTTTCCATCTTTGCCTTATGTTGGCAAGGGTTGTACTGAAACTGCCAGCAGCAGGAGCTTCACTGCAAGAGCAGCCAAAGTAACTCACGTGAATAACACTATTATAGCAAACCTATATATTTTTTTTTTAATTCCACTTCATTTTTCTTCATCGCTTGTATCAAAATGCATAAAAACCCACTGGGTAGGCTGCAAACCACAAAAAATGGATAGTTAAGGATTCAGGCCACACTTACTAATATGGGACCAACGCTTATAGTACTAGTGATGCTGGCATTTTAAGTTGCACTGGGAAAATAAGACTCCAGGTTTAGAAATCATCTACCCCTGGGTGTTTTGGATGCTAATGAGAATAATAGAAACTGTGTGTATTATGTAAATAATGCTTTGATAGGTATAGGCGTAGCAAATGCGGTGTAGATAAGCGGTGTAGAGAGCTGCTAGGACAACTGGCTGTTCTGTCACGTTCTTAGTTCCTTAATGTAATCTTCCTAGATGTTAGAACAGGCATTTTATAGGAAAACCGAGACTAAGGAATGATGCCTCCTGAATGTTAAACCTTTTACTGTACCTACGGCAGATTTCTACAGTCTGTATGTTTTGAAAGAGTTTTTGCTTTAGGAAATGATAGGTGTTTGAACTGCTGACAAGCAAAACTTGCCCTTGGATGTGTAAGCACGTCTTGATGCCAGCTGAGCTCAGTGTATACACTGAGGGCAAAACTTTACCAGAACATCGAAAAACAAAGGCGTTGATAATTTTTCCTTTTGCTTTTTCAGTGCCAGTGATTCAAATAACTTTTGATCTTGAAGTATTAACATCAAAGGCGCATCTTTTTATACGTCTTTTCTGAACTTGGACTGTCGTTTTAAAATTTTCTGACATTTATATCAAAGAAGTCTTGTAATATTCAGCCCACTATTTCACTGCAATTTTGCTACAGATTTAATAGCGCTCTTGAAGGTGATATAGCACTTCTAATATCTCTCAATTTGCCAGCAAATAAGGAACTAGTCTCTTTTTAAAATGTGGCAGATCACCCTTAGAGGAGCAAACTGAAACTGAGTCAAGGAAACTGGGTTTAGTGCTTCCTTTCTGATAAGCTGGGAATGAGCAATAACTGTGAGAATGAGATTGCGGTTCCTTTGGGAGTGATCCGTTTGCTTCTAAAATTAGGGAAGTTCCTTGCCACTTAGAGCACTTGAGGGAGAGTATCTCACTGTGGTAATTTTGATTCTGTTATCGCCAGAATTTAAAAGGAAAGCGTACAAATGTTTTACAGTACCATGATTTTTTTTTTAAAGTAGCTGAATTTCTATTTCAGTATAAAAGTATGCAGTTTGTTATACAGGTTGTTACTGTCCCCGAGAAAAGATGTTTCTGTAGTTATAGGTGTATAGATATTTTTGTTGTGAAAATGATTATTCTGAAAACAAATCTACTTTTCTTAAGACATACTTTATAGAGATGATTTCACCACTTAATTTATCTGGTAAAATCAGAAATAATGTATCTGTGGTAGGGGTAGTAGGGATCTTGAAAACTGGTAGAGGTGCCTACGTATACAACCTATTTATATAAATACTTTAGGTATCTCTGTCAGAATAACAATAAAACACGGATTACAAATATATAAGAGGAAAATAAATTCTGATGAACGTCTGTCCTTAGTTGGACCAAGTGAAAATGTCTGAGTAAGGCTTAGGACCTGCTCTTGCTAACACAGGCTTAAGAGCGTTAGTTGCACTGGTTTGAATTGGTGGCCCGTTTATCTGCGTAAGTTGTGTGCGGGTAGTTGTAGGATTGGAGCTGAACAGTGACGGAGGGTACTGACCTGTGTTTTAAAAACTCATTGTAGAAAATGTTCAGTAATGCACTTGTTGGTGTTCTTCTGGTAAAGATAAGAGGTGTCTTCATGCTCATTTGGGTGGGTGGGAGCTTACACAATGTGATTCTATCCGGTTCTTTAACACAAGCTTAAATTTTAATAATGTTACTTTAAATACATCTGTAAAAAAAAGTATTATTGTTTGGAAAGCTGCTGTTTGCTGAAACTGTCATTAAGTATTTCCTGTGAAGTTGTGCCAACTAATGAAACTATTGAGTTGATTTCAATGTTAGCCATTTAAAAATGAGAGACGATGATTTGTTAACAAAACAAAAACCAGCAGAAGGAAGCCATGGAAACAAGTGACGTGGGTTTCCTGCCCACCCTGCTGCACATCAGGAAGCGTGAGAGTGTCCAACCCGAAACTTCCACGCCACTGAATGGTAACACTGAAAGCAGAAACACGGTTGGCACAGCCCACCTTCTCAATGTTCATAAGTAGTTCTTATATTTTACGTTTAAATGGATTCTAATAAGGAAAGCTGTTTAATGTCTTAAAATGTATAGTAATATTTAGGTTAAAGCAGTAGAAAAATCATTATGAAATACAATATGAAGGGTTTTGTTCCATTTCTTTTTTGCTGTATGAAGGATAATTGTTCTGTCTACCGTACTTTTTGGAGTAATAACAGCTTTTTTGCACTATGTAAATACTAGTGGGGGATTCTTCCATAACTAATAAAAATGATTGTAGAAATTTACGGCTTTATTACAGCGAGATGTTTGTTCAGAACCGCTTTATGCTGCCCTGGCACTTGAGGAGATGGAGAAGGTCAGTGGCACACTGGGCTTGGCGCAGGGGGGAGAAACCACATGGTGGCTCCTCCTGCTGGGTCCCTGCTCAGAAAAATATATAGCAAAATATATAGCAAAACCATTCTTTGGAGACCATGGGACTGAGCTAGGTCCAGAATGCTGAGCTGGAAATAACACTTTCAAGAGAAAATGATTAAGAATAACCCCAGGCACCTCTAAAAACTTGGATTTCTTGCATGTTGCTAATGTATGAGAATTTAAGTTCACCTGCCTTTATTGTCACGCTGGTGCATGAAGTCACCTTTGGAAAATAACACGAAGTTCTCAGCCTGTTGTCTCCTGTTCTCCAGTGACTCACTGGTAGCTGCTCACGCTTCCGCAGCTCTAGTAACAGTGTCATTAACTGGTTTTGCAACTCCCACGTGTGAGAATATTTGTAGCAATTCAGAAAGGATACAGCTTTATCCTGTAATTTTGAGTTTTCTATTTATGTGCCTTAACTTCATGCTTCCATTCTGCTATTGCAGTTGGCTTCTCTTGGAAGGGTTTCTGTTGTAAACCTTACATCGTGGTGCTATCAGAATTACTTCTCACGTTTGGGTTTCGCCTGCATCTTCTCAACCTGATACGGATTTTGGAAAGTACAAAAAAGTAGGTGGCACCGTGTGACTTGTGCTGTGGAAGTGACAAAAAAGTTAATAACCCCAAAGCCTTACAAACTTAATTTTCTCTCCATTTCTTCACCATTTGAAACAAACCAACAAAACCAACCATCTTGTTGTTCTCTTGAGGAAAGTTCCTTGTGCTCGGGTACCGCGTTGGTGCTGACAGGGCTGGAATTTATCAGCCTGTCTGTCCATAACCTGCGGAAAGATCCCGGTCAGCCAAATTGCACTGTTCATGCAGCAAACATCACTCTTTGGATTTGCTTTCAGATTTTCAGGACCACTGCATATACAAGGCAGGGTTGGTTTTTATTAAATAGTTTGAGGCGTTTTTTTAAGCTTTTGTTCAATACTGCTTAAAAATACCCCAACCAAACCCTAAAGGAGATGATAACAACTGAAGCTTGTCTACCTTTTGGGGTCTTCGAGGAGTTAGCAAACAGTACAGAAGGCAGGGAAACGTAAACTGGAACATACATGTTGGTAACAGCTACAGGCCCCAGTACACCCGTAGGTGCCAAATTAGTTTTGCACCAGCGCTTGGTGAGCTGGCGCGGGGCGGATGCGTGTGGGCGTCCATCTGGCCGCTATCTACACCACCCAGCTCTCTCACAGTGGTGGTTTCTAAGGATAGTGCTTTAATGAGTAAAGAGGAGGTCAGTAATCATGTAGCACTGATAACAGACTTGCTCCTATATGAGGGGAAGGCGGCATGGAGCAAACTCCATTTCCCACCAGCTCTGTTGGTGCCCGGGTTCTCTGGGGACCGTGGTGGCACCGTGCACACAGCCAATGGTTTTGTCTGTATTTATGGGGAAAGCTAACGCATGTCCACACTAAATTTAAAACAACTTTGTGATTCCACAAGGCGTTGTGCCTATGCAGTCAATTCATTTATTGCAGAGTTATAAAGCAACAATAAATATCATCACTCTAAACTTGTGGTAGTTTGGCACATTAAGAAAACGAAAGCACTCCTGTTGGGTGGCATCTTCCAGGAAAAAAAACTAAAACTAAGTTATTTAGAGAATTACACTTTTTATAATGCGTTTTAAGTAAGGGAAGGGTGCATTTTCAGATGGATTCTGCCCCTGAGAGTATTGTTGCAAACTCTTGGGGGTTTTCCAGCCTAAATTGAGAAGGTGAGTGCCCCTCTGCCATCAGCTGTCCTGAGGAGCAGGAGAGCGCTGGGGAAGAGGTGAGGATATTTGGAAAAATCGCTGCGGGTAGCGGGAACTGGGAGAAGATCGTAGAGGAAGAGAGCAAATTAACAAAAATAATCAGAAATGTCCCGATGACACAGTTTCCTTTCAGATTTACTACTGCTGAGTTAAAGGCAACCACCCAAGGCTGGAAGCAGGCAGGCATGTCCTTCAGTGTTTCCTTGGATCTCCTCTGCACAGCTAAGGAACCACTGGGAGAAGTTCAGCTGTGTTGCAGGACTGATTTTATTAGAATATTAATATGTGCTAGTGGGTTGCCTTATAAAAATACAGCTTCAAGCTGAATGGCAGGGAAGGATGTTCCCTGCCTGCTGTTGTGTGGACACCAGGCCCTGGGATGCCACTGAATCACAACTCCTTCCAGCTTCCTTGCCAGCTGGCTGCAGGTTAGTGGTGCTATTGCTGAGACTTGTTTTGTATGACAGGTATTTCTGCAGAGATGCTGCTTTAGGCTACGTTGGGGTTCTTTAGGCTGAAATTGGTGTTTGTACCCCTTCTGCTGCGGGGCTGTGCTCGCAGCCAGAGCCAGGCGCTAGATGTTTAACCTGCTGTTGCTTCCTGCACTTTGTGGGACGATAGGTATCAGATGATGCTGGGTTTTGCTCATGGTTACTTGTCCTCCTTACAAGCAGTGCTGAGGCAGGCGGGCAAGAGCTACTGAACGTATCCTTGGGCTCCTGGGATGCAAATCTCCTTTCAGAAAGCTGTGGTTAGGGCAGAAGGTTGTTTTCTGGTGGCTTGCAGTGGGTCTGGCCATAGCTCTGATGTGTTTGGTTATGTCCTTGTCTAGTCTGCAGAGGCTGGCATCTCTTTGCAGAAGGGACAGCTGTGGCACAGGCCCCCCACACTCTGCTCTCCTCCAGAGTTCAGCTCTCACCTCCTGTCGGAAAATCAAAGCCCAGCAAAGTTTTAAGGAGGAGGTGAAAAGGAAGGAGATAAAGCACGTCCAGCTAAGCCCTGTTGAACACTGTGCTGGGTCCTTCCACTCACTGTGGGGATGCACCCCGCGCCCTGGCAGAGCAGCCCTGCCTTCTGCTGTCTTACCCAGTGCAGTTCTGCTGGCTTCTAGCTGCAGTTTTGGACAAAGCAACGTTGCGGTGCATGGTTAAACTGCGCTGAGCAAAACAGTGTGGTGCTCGAGAAGGAAAATCACAACTTGTCTGTAAGTCACCCTAGGACATGTTTTCCGGGATTAGCATTGTTGGATTCTTTGGAGCTGGAACAGGGGAAAAGCAGTGATAGTCTAATCTCTGACTCCCCTTTTGTATCCAGGGACGTGGTAGCAGCTGTGCTTTTATCCTCAAACACATAAGCTCTCATCTCTGTGTCTTCAGGCCCGTGCAAACCCCCTCTGGCTCTCCTGAAAGCAGGAGGTGTGCTGCGCTTGTCAAATGCGCCTGGTTTTAATTCATGCAGAACAAGGAAAAGGTATCTATAGGAGATAAACCAGTGAGAACAATCTAATATGTGGGAAAATACATTTCTCTCAATTGAAGTGAACCAGTGGCTGTGCATTACTTTTGCTGGTGCAAATAAGCTGCTCTAGGGCTTCCCTAAGGTACCTGCTGCCATGTTGCTGGTTACGGGGTTTTCTTGCTGTTCTGTAACAGGTTGCTCATTGCTGCCAGCGTCAGCCAGCCGTGTCCATGAGGAAGCCAGGCAGATCGGCTCGGTGCACCTTAGCTCAAATTAACTCTGCTGTTGCTATTTATACAGGAAAAAAAATCCCCTGTTTACTCTGTATTATAAAAGAAACATTGAGCTCTGTCCTGCTGGTTGCGAGAAGCATGGAACAGCTTTCTCTGGGCTCCTGCAAGAGCGCAACTGCCTTTTGGGTGTGCGCTGCGGGCAGGTGACAGCTTTGCTCCCTGTCCTGCTCGCACACACTCCTGGTGTGACTCTGCTGAGCTGGATGCTCTGCTGAAGTGCTCCCCAATTCACCCTGAGCTCGCTTGTCGCCCATGAGCAGCAAGTGCGTGTGTTCCAGCACCGGCCGTCCCTGGCCCTCGCACCGCAAGGGGGGGGTGGCGTGGCGGCGCTGTCTGGTAAAGCCCCAAATCTGAAATGATGTCGTTGCCAGGGTTGCCCAGAGGCTCCTGGGGTCCTGGGCTGGTTCTGCTCCTTCCCAATACAAGGACAGTGACCCTGGACAGGTGGCTGCTGCTAGCTTGCCTCCTCTGCAGCTCTTTTAGAAGGTGTTAGAGGTGGCTGTAGCTGGTTAACTGCTTGATCCTGCTCCTATGTAATGGTGCTGCCCTGTCAACATGGTTACACCTGCCAAAGCTCCTGTCCCCTGTGACAATATGTGACCAGGGGCTGATCACATCTGATTTTCATGCAGCCTGTTTGGGGCTGTAAACAGGGTGTAATGGAGGTTTTGGGTGTGATGTGGCGGGTAATGTGGTGACCAAGGGAGGGTTCAGCTGGTAACTGGGCACCAGCAGGGTGTTCCCACGCAGCCTGAGCGCACTCACCTGTCAGCACCCATGTGAGGGGCAAAATGATTCTTCCTTGTGTCTTGCTGGGCAGCGATGGGTGGATGGGCAGCGAGCTGGGGCAGCTCCCCAGGCCCTGAGCACTGCGGGCAACCGGGAACTTGAGCTGTGACCAAGAAACACAGGCTCCTTTTAGGCAGTATACAAGGCTTTAGGCTCAGTTTCGCCAGTGCTTAAAGGAGCTTTGTTCTCTGTGCTGGTTAGAGGCCCATTTCCCAGTATCTCAAACAGAAATCTTGTTTTTAGCCTCAAGAAAAAAGCTTTTTAATTTACAAAGGCACGGCATTTTTCTGTTTGCTCCTCCCCCTCCCCGCAATGGCTACTGTTCCTTGGACAATGCTGCTCTTTGCTGGGTTCTGCTCTTGAGCTTGTATTTCTTGATTGCTGCTGAAAACAGAGCTTGTCACAATTGCATTTTTCTCTGGAACTTGCTGTAAAACACCAGCTATTCTTCACCTCCCACGCCGTGATCGCACTCATTGGTGCCTGTGAGCTGAGAAGGGCTGGTTAATGTACCGGCCTCCCTTGCCTCTCTGGGGAAACCCCTGCAAGTCCCCATGCACCTGGGAAGGGTGACAACGCTTTGGCCGTGGGGCAGCAGCTGTTGGTGCCGTGCAAGGCTCAAGACACAGCTCTTGGGTGATTAGTGAAGAACAGGCTATTGCATTATTGCTTCTTTTTCTTGAAAATGTGCCCTTTCACCACATTGTTTTAAAGCAAGTCCCCTTAACCCTTTTCACCTGCCAGCTCTGTTAGCTGCAGTAGGACACAGTGGGGACTGCACTGCTGGCAGGGACCCTGCCCACCCCATTCTTGCTCACACAAGTACAGAAGGCTCAAGTTGCCTCCTGAGGAAGACGCAGCCGGCAGGAGAGCTCAGGAGATAAGGACCAGCACAGATCAGAGGCCGCCCACAGCCAGGCACCAGTCTCTACCCGAGCTAAGGCATGGGGAGGCATCCTGGTCACCAAGCCTATCCCTTCCTGCCGCAGCCGTGCACGCCGAAGCGCTGCTGTAAGGCAGGCAGAGCCTCGCTGTGCGCTCAGAGAAAAGGTGGGATGGTAAGGCTGATCTCACAGGAAGACAGAATTTGGTTTGTCTGGTCGCATGTTTTTCAGAGAAATCTGGGAGGTCCCCCAAGGAGCCTGGGGTATCCACATCTCCCTGAACATTGGTCCTTGTTGTCCCCTTACGGTTGGCACAGCTTGCTCCCCTCCCCAGTCTCTCCTCCTCACCAGCCGGGGCACCGTGGCCTCTCCATCCCAGCAGTTTCTTCCAGCTGTGTTGACATTGTGCGCTAGCATGGTGGTGAAGTGAAAGAGTTAAGAAAATGTTCATGCCAGGAGAGTTTCTGTGTTCTATGTACAACCAATAGTGCTGTTAATCACTTCTGAACGTTTTCTATCCTTTTGTGCTCAAAGCCATCATTAAAGCTTCATGAGAAATTAGTCACTCTTTGTAACTTGCGGGTGGTCTGGGTTTTGCCTTTGGGTTTGATTTTGTGAGCAGCCTGAGCCATCCTCCTCAGAAAGGGTTGGTTCAAAAGCTGCTGCTTCCTCTTTGAGCCATATTTCACCAGTGGACGCTGGACTGGGGGTTTTCCCTATTTTATAGCAGCAACTATTGCATCTTTTAGGATTAATACATAGCTTTCATACAAGAGAAAAAAAAATGCAATGGCTATGGTGAGCTCTCAGTCTCTCTCCAGCCCTCTGCCCATGATTTCCTCCTCCTGCCACAGGCACCAGCAGCTGATTTACAGCACTGAACGCAAGGAGAGACTGAGGCCAGTCTCACTGTGAGCATGAGGAAGGTGAGCTCTGTATTGACTGCACGGGGCCGCTGGGACAAGCGTGTCACACAGTATCACAGTATGTTTGGGATTGGAAGGGACCTCGAAAGATCATCTAGTCTAATTTCCCTGCTGGAGCAGGAACGCCTAGGTGAGGTTCCACAGGAAGGTGTCCAGGTGGGTTTGAATGTCTCCAGGGAAGGAGACTCCACAACCTCCCTGGGCAGCCTGGGCCAGGCTCTGCCACCCTCACTGAGAAGAAGTTTTTTCTCAAATTTAAGTGGAACTTCTTGTGTTCCAGCTTGATCCCATTACTCCTTGTCCTATTGTTTGCCACTGAGAAGAACCTGGCTCCATTCTCATGGCACTCACCCTTTCTATATTTATAAGCATTAATAAGGTCACCCCTCAGTCTCTTCTCCAAACTAAAGAGCCCCAGCTCCCTCAGCCTTTCTTCATAAGGAAGATGCTCCACTCCCTTCAGCATCTTTGTTGCCCTGCGCTGGACTCTCTCCAGCAGTTCCCTGTCCTTCTCGAACTGAGGGGCCCAGAACTGGACGCAATATTCCAGATGGGGTCTCATCAGGGTGGAGTAGAGGGGCAGGAGAACCTCTCTGACCTACTGACCACCCCGCTTCTAACCCACCCCAGGTACCATTGGCCTTCCTGGCCACAAGGGCCCAGTGCTGGCTCATGGTCACCCTGCTGTCCCCAGGACCCCCAGGTCCCTTTTCCCTACACTGCTCTCGGTGCCGAGCGGGCAGCCCGGGGGCAGCTGAGCCCAGCCCTGGGCTGTGCCTGTGCGCCGGGGGCACAGGGACCTGACGGCACAAGGGGCTTTGGGGGGATTTTCAGCACCCCCGGGGGGCCCTCCCCGCCTCCTCGCCCCCCCCCCCACCCTCTCCCCGCGTGCTGAGGGCGCGTGAGCCAGGGCCGGGCGGCGATTGGCTGCGAGGAGCACCCCGGGGGCCGCCGGGCCGCGGCCGCCCGCCGAGCGCCATTCACGGCGCTGCCCGCCTGCACGCGCCCAGCCTCATTCACAAAAAAACTTCATTCATAAAAGCGGCGGCGGTGGCGGCTGCGGCGGGGCCCGGCGCGGCGGGGGCGGCTCGGGCGCTGCGGGGCCGCTGCCCCCCCGGCTCTGCGGGAAGCGGCGCCGGACGCGCAGGAATATTCAGTTGTTTCTGGATGATGGTGCTGAAGGACTTTGCAGCGAGACTGACGCCGGGAGCTGCCGGCGCTGTTCAATACCGGTTCTGTGCGTGACCGCGGGGCGGGAGCGTTGCAGCGCAGGGATGCTCTTCTCCTTTGGGGCAGCCGACGATGGACATGCAGAGAGCTGGGCACCTGACAGGGTTCATGCCGGTCTGAAAATGCGTTTGTGCTTGTAGCTCTCTTGCTCTGCTTTGTGCGGAACATACGTGAGCTTTCGGTGCAGTCAGGACTCCGCGGTTAACGATGCCACAGCGGCGAGTCTTTAGGGCTAGGCGGGTTCTAGTGCCTGGCTTGAGGCAAGAATGAAGGCAGGTTTGGAGAGCAGCTCTTCAGCTTAAGCCGCTGTACCACTGATGCGCTTTTCTGTGTGCTGCTTTTATTACGGCTTACAAAATACCAGATGTCCATGCAGGTTTAAGCTGCGTCCATTGAGGAAAATAAGCCACTTGAGAGGGAATCAGCAAAAATATCCAATAGGTTTCTGCTTTTTAAGTTGTTTGACTTGCTTGATTTCCATATACTTTATCTACAAGAGCCAATTTATGCGAGAGTATCCAGTTACGGAACTGCCAAGGCTATGAGAGAACGCAGCCAGCAAAGCCTTGGTGGACACGTCCTGTATGTAGGGTTATTCAGACATCCAGGAATGCTGCACAGGGCTAAGTACAGCCGGTTCAGGAACGATTCGATAACATCCCTAGATGAAGGTACACAAAGTACATCTTTAAACATCAAAGGTTCTTCCTCCTCTTCCCATTCTTCAACACCCAGTATACTGACGGAAGATGTCTCCTTGGGGCCACAGGACACCTGCAGCACCCTGTGCACGCTGATCCCCCGGATGGCCAACATTAAACTTGCCAACCCGTCAAATCTGCCGGGGCTGAAAAGCTTCTGCCTGGGAATGAAAGAGGTGCCAAGAATTAAACTCACGGAGTGCGTTACCATCCCGAGCAGCCCAACCTCGCCTGAGATCACCTGCCTCTCAGCCTCTTATCCACAGCCTGACCTGGACAAGCTGTCCCTGGCCCCAAAGCCGGTGGGTGACTGCGCCGTGCGGGGAGCTGAGGAGGCCGCTCCTGTGGGCAGGCAGGACAGGAGCCTCGTGCAGAGCAGTGAAAACGTGGGGGAGCCAGGAGCGACCTACGGCGTGCGGGTGAGTACTTCTCACGGGGTTTTCATTCTCTGACAAAGCAAACTGTGCAGGTGGCTGGAGGGTGACCTCTGTGTTCCCACTCCTGGAGCCAGTGCCCCGAACCATTGACTTCCCCTGTGTATTTCCTGTCCCCTAATGTACATAGGGCTGTGGTGTCAAACTGAGGGAGTTAAAAGGACCACAGCTGCTCCCAGAGGTAACACAGCATCCATTTCCAAAAGCCTATCTTTAGATTCTCTGAGGAGTACAGCTGAGCCGCAATTAAAACAGGAGTTGCTCTGGCCTGAAGTGCGTGTGTTGGAGGAAGGAGGAGGCCCATGAAAAGGGCTTTCCATCCCTCGCAGCACAGCTCCCAGGCACTAGGGTACATGTTGGCCCACGCTGCTGACATGTTTGTCACAGAGGGTGTGGGAGAGCTGCTGAGACCGGGGCTGCTGCTGCTGCCCTGAGCACCTCGTGTCTGTGCCTCCTGCCCTGGGCGGTCAGTGGACAGGATGAAAAAGCCACCCTCCTCCTTTAATGGGCTGTGTCTGGTTTTTGTGGTGAAGATGATATACAGAAACCCCTGCCTATTTCTTCAGAAGACACCCTGAAATATCCTTCCTGGGAATTTTTCTCCTGTGGACTGGGGTTGGTGGGTATCATATGGTAATTAGCAGTCAGTGGCCAAGAGGATATCAGGCCTTCTGGGCTTGGTGCTTTCGCTCCTGCCACACTTGGTGCTTTTCTAATTTTCTTTTCCTCTCTGGACTTTATATTTCTGTAGCTAGACCTTGCCATTTGCCAGCCATTGTTTCCTTCTTCATGCTCTCAACCTCTGACCCTGCACATTTTAGTGCTTACGCTTCATCTCTCTAAAGCACCCCTGGGCAAAAACTGCCCATGGCTTGCATGGAGGGAGCCAGTACAGACCACAGGGAAAAGGCCAGGAAAGCAGTTTAAACCTGCCTCAGAAATACTCATGTAATGGCTGCACTGGCCAAAAGGGCTCCTGTAGCTCTCACAGCGCTTGTGCCTGTCCCAGACATGCAAGGGGGACCACAGGAACAGGCTGTACAAGAGTTTGTTAACCAGCATCTATTCCTCCTGGTGAGCTGCAGGCAGGGTGCTGAGAGTGCGTGTGTGAGTTCTCCGTTTCATGTACAGGAGGTGTCAAAATGTGCCAGAAGGAGTAAAAAAAGCCAGAAGCCACGCAAAATTCGTGTCTCCTGTGTGATGTTTCACAAGCAGAAAACTCTAAAGAATGGTGCAAAGCCAAGAAAAATCAATCAATCAATCAATCAATCAATCAATCAATCAATCCCTTTCCAAATGCAGTAGGACAGGCAAGTCAGAGGTGAGAAGAGCAATAAGGGGAAATAGCCATAGTCACCTTTCCCCAAGCAGGAACGAGACTCCTGCCGGGTGTCCAGCAGCGGTGACACAGCTGGTTTGATGGGATGTTGGGTGAAAGGTGACAGTGCCCCAGCATAGCACCCGCTGCTGTGAGTGGAGCCACAGGAGGCCCCAGGACATTCTCCTGGGGTGCAGCAGGTGGAGGGGGCCAATAACGCCGTGTTGCTATGTGTTCTTTTGTGCTTATTTTTCCTTACATTCTCATAGTAATGCGGGCAGCTCATGTCTTGAGACCAGCAAGCTGCTAAAATAGGTGAATGAACATGTCGGGTGTGACTTACCGTGACAGTGCAAGGGCCACGGCAGCTCCAGGAGCTACATGTTTGGCCAGCCCGCAGGAAGGCCTGTGCTCGGGGATGGCATCAAGATGCCCAGCACATAGGACCTGAAATGTTAATGCCAGAGGTGCGCTCAAAGAGTTCAGTTTCTGACATGGGGAGGAGACCCAGGGAATTCCTTGGGTTTCTGTTGTGTCCCAGGGCTGAGAGTGGCAGCACCGAGGTGTCACCTGCCAGGGAGCACACAAACAAGAAAGGCAGAATGAGTCAAAAAAAAGGAGAAGGATTTGATGGGAAGGTTGTGTGAAGCAGGGAAGGGCTTGTCCCCTCCTGCTGCTGCTACACAGGTTGTATTTCCAGTATGATTTTCTGCTAGTCTTTCTGGAAGTCACCCCGTTTCATGGGGAATGCCTCTGAAGGGTGGCATCACCTCCCAGCACAACAGGAAAATGTTGCTTTCCTGCGTCTTTCCTACATCTTCCTGCTACTGTTGTTCCCGCAGCTCTGGGCCTGCAGGAGCTGACCCAGGAGAGCTGCAAGAGCATTGCCAATGCTTCTCCTGTGCTTATAATAATTGTGGTATTTCAGCTGTAGCCACTTCCCTGCTGCGCAGCACCCCGACACCGTGCCTGGAGAGCTGCTCCGTCCTCTGCACCCTGCATCGCCTGTCGTAAATAAATAACTACAGGCGTACGCACAGCCGGGGCTCTCGCAGGAAGGAGGTGGGCGCTGGTGATTCGTGGCTTCGGGGCCGCAGCTGTGAATGGTGAGCAGGGGGCTCAGGGTGCAGGGTGCATGGGACAGTGTGTGCGGCACCCGGCAGCACCACCCTGAGCACCCCGTCCCACGGGGCTGCACCTCGGCCCAGCTGGCGCTGCCTCCAGGGCCCGTTACTGCGCCGGGTAGCGGCTTCTTAGCAGAAACCTGCACCTTTTTAAGCCATTTGCTCTGTCACAACGGGGAGCATGGGGACAGGGCAGTGCCAACCAGTTCTGTTGGAGCCCTGGCCTGAGTACAGCACTGCAGAAAGGGGCTTTTCAGCACAAAACTAAAAAGAAAAGGGAAATGCATGTGTGTCTATATGTGTGTGTATATATATATATATATATATACACACAAATTTACAAACTTTTCCCTGTTTTTTTTCTCAAAATTTATTGAAAAATTGAAAAGGCATGAATGAAAGGGTCAAACTCTTCCAGGAAAACTTCCGTTTAGCAAAAGCCGTTCTTCATCACAGAAAGGCACAGCTTGGTGCCCCTTAGGGAAGAGGCTGTGCCGCGTGGGCAGGAGGAGCTGCACAGACCAAGGGCCTTTCTGTCTGTCCGCCCCACTGCTGCTACCAGCAGGAAGGTCAGAGCAGGGCACGTCCATGAGGCAAAGTCCCTTGGCTCTTGCCATCCTCAGAAAACAGCAATACAGGGGCTTAGGGTAGCACTGAAAAACCACTAGTGGGTTTTTTGGTGTTCTTTGCAGTCTCTAATCCTTTTTTCTCCCACAAAGGTGTCTGGTCTGTTTTCCAGCCAATTTTGCTTTTCAGCACCAAAGCCACCACAGGCAGCATCTAAGGAAGGGCTGAGAAAACTCCCACCAAAACTACATTGATCTGTGCATTGCTCCTTCCCCGCATCCCTGGCTGAGTGAAAATGGGGGGACACATGAGAGCGTGTCCCCAAGCCCGGCAGCCAGCTGGGCAAACAAATGCTTCCATGGGAATGGGCTGCCCACGGTGCTCATGTGCTCGTGGCCGGTTCCTGCCCAGGCCGTTGTGTTATGTTCCTACAGAATTTGAACCTAAGTCTCACATATGTTTGGACAGAAGCTGTTTAGCAGCAGCACAGTACCTGACTGCAAACCCCGTTGCTTGGGTTCATTATTAGTTGGATGTGGGGTCTGTAGGAGCTGCTCATGGCATTATACATGAATTAATGCCTGTTAAGTAATATGCAAAATTGCAAGGCTGCAGCTGTGTTGTTTAATTAGGAGCTCCATGCGCTGCTCCCTGTATCGGTCCTGCGGGTGAATCACTGGCTGTCATTGGAGCTGGAGCCACTAACTGCGTTATAGCAGGGAATGAAATGAGACGTGGGGCTGGATTAGAGTGTGCCTGAAAAGCTTATTCACATGGGCCCTGTCTAGTGCCTTCATACCTCCTCCCACACAGTCCCTGGTCCTGTTTGCAATCACTCTCCGTCATCTCTTGTAAATAGATGTGAAAGGATGTGTGCATCTTCAGCAACCAGGCTCCCCTCCCACACCTCCCGCCGTCCCAGTGGCGCAGGGAAGCAGCAGCCAGCCCCCGATGGAGCTCCGGATTCAAACACCGAGAGCCAAAGTGCCCTGGTGCTGGTGTTCTCCCCAGCCCTTTGCAGGGAGGTGCAGGGACATCTCACTGTCAGAGGAGCCGTTTTCCTTCCAGCAGCCAGTGAGTCTCTCCTTTCCCTCCCGAGAGCCATCACCTGTTCTGGCAAGAGCTCTCCATCCTACTGCTGACACATCAGTGGGTTCAGCATCTGCTTTCTTTGGTGATGTCAAGTCTTAAGCTCTCAACTTGTTTCAGTGCGAGCATTTTATTTTTCTCTAGGTAGCTGAATTCTGTGGTTATACCTGTGCTCATGGCCCTGGGCTGGTTCCAGCAGCCTCCTGCCTGTGTCCAGCTTCCCCAGTGAAGCTGCACTCCTTCCTCAGACCCCACCTGTGCACCCTTGGCACCGCGATTGCCGTGTTCCAAAACCACCTGGCAGATAGCTTGGGCTCCTTGCCGAGCAGGGGGGTCTCATCCCTGTGGCGTGGCATAGAGCTGGCTGTGCGCTGCTGCCTCTCCCGGGGTGCTGTGTGAGGGCACCCGCAGCTCCTGCCCTGCTGGTGCTTTGGCTTAACCCCCCCTACAGCAGGAAAGCGGGAGCCTCAACCCTGAATCTCCAGATGAGCCCCCTGTTTTTTCATGGGAGCTGCTGTTTGGGTGAACAGGATGGGGAGTAGGGGCAGCACCTGAACTGGAGTCCAGGTGCAGGAGAAGTCTCTGACATGGGCACTGTCATTGTCCCCCACCTTCCCCTTTCTCTCATACTCATCACACTCAGCTATGGAGGCATTGTCTTTACTGTGTTTACATGTTAATTGTTTTTTCTTCCTTGGAGAGCATCTTTTGTTTTCTTGAATGGGCTTCTGGTATCCCATTGTCCTTTCTCTGTTCTCCATGGGCTTCTTCCCAGCTCTGTGACCCCAACCTCTGCCCCGGTCCCAGACCCACAGTGTCCCCAGCATGCCCAGGGCTCTGCTGGTTCTATGTACCCTCCTACTGAGATGTGAAGGTTCAGCCAGTACTGTGTTGGTTTCAATAACCAAGGGCAGCTAAAATAGAGATGCAGTGAGGTGCTATGTTAATGCACTTCCCTACTCAGGCTTTTAAAGACAAAAAAAAAAGGTCTTTTGTGAATCATTGATAAGTTCAGCTTCACTCAGGGTCACTTATGCAAAAACCCAATATTGATTTTTCATCTTTGCTTAGAGTAGCTTCCTACGCATCTGTTCAGGATGCAATGGGGACTCACTTATCAGCATATGACTCACCTACCCCTCTCAATCTTGCTTTTCTCAAGGATAGAGGGGCAGCTCACAGGATGCTTGACCTTATACTGTAGGATCTGAGGTCTCTGCTATGCTACAAGCTGAGGTTCTAGACACATTTTCCATGTTTGCTTTGTTCCCATTAAGCAGGAATATCTTTAACAAGTAAGATAGTTCTCAGCGTCCTTTACAAAGTCATTAAATGTTCATTAGGGAAGCAGTTCTGCTAACCCTTCAGATTCTTATTGATGTCCTTCCAGGGCGCTGACCTAATTCTGGAGTTCTCCCAAGGGTTACATTGCTATCTGGAAAGAAACCAAAACAGGGATAATATAATTGTTGTGGAATCCCTGCCTGACTGCACACATACGTTCTCTTTTTAACACACACATTCATTTCTGAAAGTCTGCAAAGCTGAATCAGATACCTTAATCCAACCACCTCTGAATGGCCCAGCAGAAAAATCAATTCACAGGCAAAGTGACGCAGAGGAGGTAGATACGGGTTCCTTTTTCTGGACACAGAGTGCTTCCTTCATCCTTTCAAAACGAGGACCGAGCATGTGCGTCCCTGCCTGGGGTTTCCAGAGGCTTTGCCTTTCTGCAGGAGGGGTCTGCGTGGGCACTGTGTGAGCAGCGCGGGATGTTCCCAAAAGCCCTTTTCCCTCCCGGAGAATTCATTGTGGAAGAGAGGGTGCAAACATAGAGACCCAGACCTATGCCAGCCTCGTGAAGCAGAGATGTCAGAACACTCCAACAGCAGAGAAATGGATATCAACTGAAATGCTGAAGGAATTAGTAAGATATGTTTTGGGAAAGGTAAACTCAGTGGATAGACTTAGCCTAGCATGCTCCATTGAGATGAAAATGTTCCATAGGTTTGTACATAACATCAAAGGATTCTGTGGGCTGACATGCCATCACATTCTTGATGTTTCTGAAATTTAGTCCTATGCAAATCCCAAACAAGTATTAAAAATAGCCCCCAGCTCTGCCCCATACAACAGAAGCGTGGAAATCAGCTGCTAATTTAAACCAGGTCAGTTTATAGGGCTGGCTCTGAAGAGCTGTTGCTATGAGCTGGAATTGCAGCTCTAACTCCATCTTCTCTAGAGGTTATTTGTCATCAGACGTATAGCAGCATGGAGCCAGTGGGTTCCTCATGGCCGGTGACACTTCCTGCTGCTCTGAAGGGACATGGAGCTCTCCTGCGTTGGGCTCCGGGCGCGTTGGTCCTGCAGGGCTTGCAGAGCCCTCTGCTCCCGTGACATTTCCCTCCAGCATTCATGCATTTCTCCCAGCTCAGTACCGCAGGCTCATCAGTGGGAATAAGCAGAACTGGAAAAAGGAATGACTGAAATTTTGTGCCTCCAGAGTGCTTTACCTTTTTTTTTTTTTTGTACTGTTATTGAAACCACTGATATCTTTATTGTTCTTCTCTACCCTTTTCAGTAAAACAAGATCTATTTAGGAAACAGCTTTAGGACGGCTGATTCGATTTTCCATTTAGACTGTGGTTCTGCATGTACTTAGTGGGCTGAAATCACATTTATTTCCTTCTGTGATCTTCCTCTTACCTGTCTGCTAGACATTAACATAGTCCTTTCCCTCTGTGTTCCGCAGTACATGGGCTGTATTGAAGTGCTGCAGTCGATGAGGTCCCTGGATTTTGGCACACGAACACAAGTCACCAGGTAGGTGGTATCAAACTGAAATTCAGCCCGGGAATGAAACACCCAAGCAATGATTTCTGTATAAAGCCAAGGGTACACGCCAATCTCTGAGACATATAGGAGTTTGCATGTTTTGTTTTCAGTTTTCCTAAGCGACGATTTGAATTATTTGATCATTACAATAGGCTGTTTGCGTTGGAAAATGAATTGTTGCAGGCACAGATTTAATTTCTCTCCTGATTCTTGTTCTGGATGTAGAGAGCCTCCCCCTGCAGCTGCAGCCAGGCCATGCCTATGGGCTCTGTGCTGCCTGCACCCTGCACAGCTCACCCAAAGCTCAGGGTAAATCTGCCTGGGTGCTCACAGATCCCTGCAGCGTTGCTTCACACCTCGTGCAGAAGGTGCCATCAGCCCCTCAATCTAACCAGGGAATGAATTTTTATCAGATGTATGGCATTGCTTGACCCCACGTGCACCAAGGCCATGCTCAGCTGGAAGCGGCGTCACAAGGGGAGCATGCTGAAATACAGCCGTTTCCAACTGTACTGCAGGCTTAAGTTTCCAGGCTGCAAATCAGAAAAAGATGAATATTTTGCTCTCAGATACAACTGAATGTGGTTTAAACATCAAATATTTTGTGGTCTTCTGAGAAGTTTGCAACTTCTGCTGCAGATTGCTGCCAGTTGTTGAGTGTAGATCATTAATATATCACTAATGCACCCGTGAGGCTGTTGAAATGTCCTGTCAGGAGCGGAAAAGCCCGGTTTTATTTTCACCTTTATTCTTGTAAGTCTGTCAGTGCAGGAGTGTTTGAGTTTCATAGTAAGCAGGCTGTTCCCAGCTCAGCGCTGCACGCTGCTGGGATGGACTCGCGGTCCCACAGCCAGGACTGGTGCTCTGCTGGGCATCCCAGCACCTCCAGAGGTTTTTTTGGAGGGATGGGTGGGTGCAGAGTATTTTGGCCTGGCCTTAGACATGTTCCCTCCTCCCCTCAGCTATTTTTCTGGCATGGTTCATGCTGAGGATGCCAGGAGTGTGGTTGAGGCTTCCTGCGCCTGCCCAGCTCTTCCTTCCTGCTGGAGGATGATTTACAGATGCTCTTTTTCTTCCTCAAGTGTTCATATCAAAGGAATCCTGGAGAAGGGAAAGGAACATGGAGAGATAAGTGTTACATTTCTACCTATTGGCTCCCAGGCTTATCAGCTAAAAGGAAGAAACTGAAAAACTTGAGTCTTTAACTGCGTATATACCGCACTGGAAAGCTGCCTGACTTGTTTTACATTCAAAATCAGCAGTTGTTGACATTTACAATCAGCATAAGCACACACTCACCCGGTTCCTGTGTGTGTACATGAAGAAGTGCCTGAGATACAAATGCACTTCCCTCAGCCTGGTCGTTCGCTCATCCCAGGGAGCCAACCCATAGGCTTAGCCTAAAGCAATCAGCCCGGCACACTCAGACCAAGCCACTGCATTCAGCAGCCTCGGCCACAGCGAGGTTATCGCCTGCTTGGGGTATGTGTGCTGCTGCACTTACAGAACGGAGATCTGGACAGTTTGTCTGGAAAATAATGAATATGAATTACTGTGTGACTAGAGCCTGCCAACTTAAATTTGGCTGAAATAGTAAGGTTTTGTTAACGAGAGCTATGTGAAAACTTAACAATGGAAATATTTCCATCATCTAAAAAAAATGCCACTGCTGACCTTAATGGGCTCTTTTGTGCATGAGAAATTCAAAACTTAAACTGTTTGCAAACCAAATGCTGAAGTGCTGAGTTCATGCATGCAAACTTTAAAGTTCGATCGATTACGAGCTGACTGCAGTGAAGATAACATTGATTATTCCCCTATTGTTCTTCCAGGGGAGTAAGTTTATAGACAGCGTGCACAATGCACCAACCAAGGAGTAATTGCAAATGGTCCCATTTTAATATTCTCTGTTATTTGTACTGGGGGTTAAAAAATATTTTCACTCTGATGGCATTTCCCTAAACAGAGAAGCATCTTTGGTTTTAAAGTGATGTAAAAAAGATCTCTAATTATTCCTGCTCTCTGCCTGGCTTTATGTGTATTTGCATTCTTAGTCTCTTCATCTCTAAAATTAGAGGTATTTACCTACTTCACACGAACGCTGGAAAGATCAACAAGCTCATGTTTGCCAAAGTGCTACGAGGAGTCCAAAGAGATGTGCGTGGAGGATTTATTTTCTAGTTTCTTGCTGGACTTGTATTTTCAGAGTCACTTACCAGGCATAGGATTGAGGAAGCCAGGAGGTGGCCTCTCCAGCACTGAATGACCACACAGAGATGCCTCGTGGCTGGAAGTTGAACGACCGCAGCACAGCAAGGGAAGGGCCGGGTGCTGGGGTGCTCTGTACCCTCCGTGCCTGGACGGTGAGGGTGCCAGAGGGGGTTTCAGGGTGCCAGAGGGGATTTCACTGCCGCAGTTTTCTCTCCCAGCTTTCTGCCCTGCCAGCCTGTGACCCAAGCCTTAGGCTTTTCTGACAACCCTCTCATTTTGCGTAAATATATGATCTCAAATTCCACGTAGGTGATAAGTTTAACACCAAGCAATAACAGCAAAGGTAACAGGTTCTTCTGCTTGAGAAGCTTTGCATTTTTTTGAATGGCCCCTTGTTAAATCAAGCTTATTATTAGTCATTATGTTTGGGCATTTGTGGGAGAAGGGATTCTGTATCTCAGATCGGGGCATTAACTTGCAAACTTGAAAATGGTCAGGCAGCAAAGGGCGTCTGAAGCGTTCTGCTGGGGAGGGCTGGTGGAAGAAAGCTGACTTTGTTTGGAAGATTAATTTCAACTTTGTTGAGACAGACAATCCCTTTCTGTTGGATAGTGTAGGCAGAGCCCTAGATGCTTAAAAGCAAATCTTCAACAGCATGCTTACTTGCTTACATCAGCCCATCTCTCGTCTTTGAGTCTCATTTGGGGGAACAATGAACAAAGCGGCTCAGTGTTACTGCCAGCGCGTAGCTCTCCCGCACGCGCGGGCTCGGGAAGCAGCAGCGAAGAGCATCTGCCGTGGGTTTCACTGCAGAGGTGCGGACCCTGAAAACACCTGTAGACTGTACAGCTGAGCTGATCTAAAGGCTTATGGATGCCAAAAATGTGGCTGTCCTTGTTACTCTGTCCTGCCCCAGTGCGTGCTGAGCCCTTGCTGGTGGCCGCAGCCTGGCTGGGTGGCTGCTAATGGGCAGAGGGAACAGTGCATGCGGGGGTGGGGGGTGCACCAGATTTTTGGAGAGAAAGCAAGAATTCCCAGCACCACCAGCTCCCGCAGCACTTGGCAGCATGGGGACTGTGGCACCGTCCCGGTTCGGTCCATCTCAGCCCAGGAGGTGAGCAGCTGCCTACAGCAGCGTGCTCAGGAGCCTTGGTGACCCAGTCGAAGAAGCATGGTCCTGCTTTCCCATCCCAACTCCTGGATCCCGTGGAACCGTGCCAACCTCAATCCTCACTGACCGGTGCCCAGCAGAATAACCCCTGGGAAGCTCCCCCTGCAATGGATGGGCATCTGCCAGGGCCAGGAGCAGGACCTCTGCAGCAGGTCGGCTGCTGGAGATGGCCCAGGAGACCAAAGTGATGCAGAATAGTATTTTTCAGGATGGTGAAAAGAGCTGACCCAAATCTCTTCCATTTACTAGGGAAAGTGAAAACTGTGTCAATGAAATGATGGCCGGTCTATGTAATTGTGTGTGCACTGCAGGACCAACAGTGATTCCACTTCAAGTGGCAGAAGATGCCTGAGGAGTCGAGGAGCAAGATGTTCTTTGCCTTAAACTACAAGAACAATTGAAATTCCTCACAGCTCTCCTGATCTCATTCTGTGGCTCTCAGGGTTGAGAAGAGCTGCTGCAGAGTATGTGAGCGGAGTTATCTCATTCAGAGTGATTTAAAAGAAAAACAAAACAAAATCCCCAAACCAAAGTGTTTTGCTTTAGGATGAATAACAAGGATGGGAGAAAGAAAAAGGAGCAACATGACTGGAATAACAAGTCCAAGTTTTCTGCTACTGCCTTAAATTTGGAAGATGTCAGATGGACAAGCAAATGCCAGAACCCATAAGGCTGCACATTTATCCAGAAACAAGGCGATGATCTATAGAAGCTATGCACAGGTACATGCCATCCAGCAGATCTGAAAGCAGAGACTGCTTGAACAGCTGTAAGAATGAATTAATAGCAGATTTCCAGAAAGAAAGCACAGATACAGTAAATCCTATTTCAGTTTATCATGGACATATTGAGAGCTTATTTTCTTCCTATTGTACTGTGCAGTTTCTGGTTCATGTCCACCTGCCCATTGGAAATGACTGAAGGTTAGAAGTGTTCAGGTGTAGCAGTAAGGTGTTACCAAAGTGCTGCTTTTCACACCTTTAAAACAATATTTGAGAAGGTTTATTAGATCACCTGGCAGACCACCCAGAGGTATGCAGCAAGAAATGTCTCTGAGATGATTTCTCCTACCAAAAAGAGGTAATAGAAACTATTAAGTAGAAATGCCTACTTTTCGGTTCCTGTTTGCTGGCCAAGTGATCCAGAGCGAGGTGAAGTGGGCAGTCACCACACTGGTTTGGACAACAACTGGATCTATTGCTGGTAACTTTGCCTACGACGCCTTATTCCACGTGGGCTGCCTCAAGCATGCAAGAACGCATTTGTCACCAAAATAAATGACTTCCCTACTTTTCCAGCTTGTTCTGCATCTGGTTTTCTTTCCAGGTAGAGCTAGACTTGAAGGCTCCAAGCAGCCTTAATGTCTTGGCTCTGATTTTAATTTCCTTTAATATTGAATGAGAAGATGAGCTCTCATTTTCCAAGCTGATTATTGGAATCTGCAAGATCATCCTGCAGGATGCGTTTCCCATTCATTTTTTTTTAGTTTTGGCCTTTCTACTGGTAACACCTAAATAAAACAAGAGCTAAACAAGAAGGATGTCAGGAATTTGCTTCAGAAGCGTCTTTTCAGCTGGGCAGGGGAAGTGTTTGCTCTAAAAGGCTAAGAAAAGGCAGTGTGTCAAAGGCTCTGTTTCTGACCCATCCTGTGTAGCCCACGGTGAGGCTCTTCCCTGCTGTTTTCACTCACAACATATTCATTACATATTTATAATTTTGCCATGGGTGAGGGTCCATTCGCTTTGACAGTCCCAGGGTTGAATTTCTCAGGATGTTCTCTGACAAGAATATTCAATGCAGCATCACTGATTTTCAATGCTTTAAGATATGGAAAGATACGAACTGAGACCTCAGATTTGAAAAAGAACTGGAGAAGCGGCTTATGGCTCCTTTTTTTTTTCCCCACTTAAAAAAAAACACCCTATAAAACAAAAGAGAAACCCCAAGCACCAGAAAGGCAATGAGGGCACTCAGCTGGGCTCACTCAGTGTGCCCCTGCTGCTCTATATAAGAAGGATTAAGGCAGGGAGAGCTTCCTACCTGCCAAGCAAGAGACCTAGCAACCCTACTGGGAAAAAGGATTTGGAGGCATTAGGTCCTTTGAGTTTCTTGTGCTTAGTTGATTTAAAACAGCAGCAAAGAAACAAACCCAACAAACCGCATTTTCTTGAGGTGAAACTGGTGTGTTGTGTGACGAAAAAGAACCAACCCAACCCAGGCTGCTGAACCATTGTATTTTGTTAAATAGGTTTGTTGGGTCTTGTGTTGGTTTATGGCGTTCTTCTGTTGTTTTTTTTTTAACAGTGGGAGGAAAGAAGAAAGAAAAACAACTGGGAAAGAGCTTCCAGAAGTGTTTTAAGTGGGATGATGATGATAAATTTCAGGGTTGCTGGCCCCGTTACAGATAATGTATGTGAAATGGTCCAACAGTTTGTGCTGTACTTTTCTATTTGTAGGGAAGCAATAAGCCGTCTGTGCGAAGCTGTATCAGGTACAAACGGAGCTATAAAAAAGCGCAAGGTAAATACTCATTTAGCTGAATGATTAATTTTCTATATCTGCTTTAGATAAGCCAGATACGTGATTCCCTAACAGGCTTCAGTCTCTGATGGAGTTAGTGCACGTTAATCCGTATTTCTTTAAAACGTTTTTCCCATTATTGCCATAAACCCCATGTACACACATATTGTATTCAAGGTTGATATTTGTTAGAAGATCTCTTTGCATTTGATCAAGCCATTATCCTTATTCCATTTAAGTTCTCAGTAAGATACCGTAAAATCTACTTGACTTTATGTTTCTGCCCCTGACAGAATCAACTGACAGACTTTTTCTCTTTTTCCTGTGTTCAAAGCCTCCAGTGAAGTTTCTGTCTTCTGTACTTGGCAAAAGTAACCTTCAGTTTTCTGGCATGAACATAAAGCTGACCATTTCAACAAGCAGCCTCACTCTGATGAGTGTTGACACGCAGCAGGTGAGAGACGTAGAAATCAGTGTCCTTTTGTCTGTGCTACTGTGTTCTCCTCCTTTTGTGGCTTCTGAAGGAAAGGCTGGGTGCTTCAAAGGGAAAGCAGCATCCTTTAGTTTTCTTGTGTGTGCCTGGTAAAGCTGAATTACATGATGCCTCTGAATTTAAAAATGAGAGCACTTTGGAGGAATTGGACTGTAGAACGTGCCCTTCTTGTTTATGATGGTGTCTTCAATGGCGAGAAATCCTTAAGCACTTGGCAAACTGTTTCTCTGCATGTGTCTCTGCCTGTGTAGTGCCTAATAAACAAGGCACTAGTCCTGACTGGAGTTTCTGACAAGACCTAGGGAAAAACACCTGATATAAATAATGAGTCAGATCTTGGCTTTGTTGTCATTCACAGCTATTTCACAGATGCGAAATATATATGCATAATCAGTTATACTGTGCAAAGACTCTGGGCTCCATCAAGATGTGTTCCTGAGAGCCTGGATCAGCTCTGGAACTGGGGTGTGCTCCCTTCTTGGCAGATGTGATGAGGAGCTTTGTGTTGCCCTCCTAATTCCTCCATCAACTGTTGGCTTCAGTTCCCAGGATGATCTCGTCCAGGGCAACCAAAGGGTTGCAGGGGAGCATCAGGGAGACAGTTTTGGCTTCCTGGCTCTGGGGTATCACTGCACTGAGCTGATGCCATGCTGAGCATCACGCAGCTCCCGGGGGTTTGCCTGCAGCACAGAGGTCTCCTGTCCCTTGGATCTCTGTGCTAGGAGGAGTAAGGGTTTATGGCACCAGGTTTCCCTTCTTTTCCGGTACAGCGGGTGAAACTCTTGAGGTGGGAAGCTAAAGCATGGCCCTTCTGACTTGTTCCTATTTGTAACTGGACTGAAAGCTGGCTGGACAGACCTGCTTCCAAATGCACTGATGTGCCCAGTCACTGCACACACGGGCGTGCAGGGCACTGTCTTGAAACTCTTTCTAGGTCTTTCATTACTAGACCTTTGCAAATGGAAAGTCCTATTTATTCTCTTCTTGCCATTATGTTTCAGTGTGTTCACACCTGTGTAATCTACTGCACTTGATTTTGTAATAAAGAGCGGTTTGTCTCCAGAGATGAGGTAGGGCTTGAAACCAAGAAAAATCAATGCTTGATCTAGGTAGTGAAATTTCCACCAGGTAACAGTTTGATGCTAGTGGTGAGAGAGAATGCAATCAGTGGAGTCTATTTGTAAAAACACCACTATTACATACACCAGGCATTTAAATAAAATTGTTGGTAATTTTAAAATGAATGAATATCTCAAGACTTTGTAAATGCATCCAGTGTCTGCAGTTATTCCCCTCTTTAGCTTCATAGTCTCATTTAGCTTCGCACTGACCAGGTTAGAAGCTGGTGGCTGAATTCATTCTGAAAAGCCTTTAAGGAAGATTACTGGGGGATCTAGATGTTGCTAGGCTCAAACATACCAGCATTTTTATCTCCTTCCTTCACAAATGATACGTGCATGTATTAATGGCTTGGGTAGACATGAACTAATTGCTTGCTTTATGAAGATATATGCTCTGCTGTTTTCTAAATGTGTTGCACATGAGCATGTTTAACTAGTTTATCATGCTTTTCAGATTATTGCCAACCATCACATGCAGTCCATCTCATTTGCTTCTGGAGGTGACCCAGTAAGTATTGATTTATAAGATATACTTCCACAGGTATAATGAAATTATTATGAGAGTAAAAGTACCTGCAGATACTTTGCTTCATCCCTTCCTCTCCACAAGCACTGAGTGCACCGCGCTTCTGGATCACGACCAGTAACACAAGAAGGCTGAGGCACTGAAACTGGAAAGGAGACATGGAATAAACTCAGTGGATCTTTGATAGCCATGTGTAGTTCACTTTCCTGCTGCCCTCAGTCAGCCTCTGTTCATTCAAAAGCCCTTGGACTTAGGGATCTAAAAATAAGAACACATGAACATGGGAATTGCATCAGATCTGTGGTCCCTGCCATCCAATACCTGTCACAAAAGTGGTCAGCACTGGCACCTCTGAATTTTTAGACTAATTTTGAGTTAAGGAAACAGCTCCCATGAGACAGATACGGCATAACCACCTTCTTCCTGCAGACACGGGTTTTTCGCCTAATATCATAGTCATGAAGTCACTGATGTTTTCAAGCAAGAGCTTTTCTACCCTGTTCCAAACCCTTTATTGCAATGATTGTTAGGTGGAGAATTTGTCATCCATGAACATGCCTCCTTCCCTCTTCAAATCTAAGCCAGCCCAGCCAGCATTCTGAATTTTACACTCCGTGGGGTATGAAAATGGTATCTTTTAAAATTGGTTTTGAATTTTCTGCCCTTCAGTTTTGTCGAATGTCTCCCTGTTCTTGTGTTATGAAACAGGGAAAAGAGAAGGCTCTGGGTCATGCTTTTGATAACACTGGGGTGGAAGCCAGATCCAGCTTCAACTGGAAAATGACAGATCTGCCTCTTTGGATTTAGGAGCAGGGAAGGGAAAATAGCTGGGAACCAGCTCTGTGTGGTGCTTAAGGCATTCTGAGAGTCTAAGAGGTTCAAATTTCACCGTAAGGTGCCTGTGCTATCCTAATACACCGCATGTGCAATACAGTCCTTGGGCTTCGCAGACCCTTCCCGATGTGGACTTCCAGGTAGCTCCAATGCTGCCACGCTTTTGTGCTGAGCATCGCAATGCTTCATCTCCAAATTCCGGTTTTCTTGATAGATAAAACAATTTAAGTATGCCCTCAAGCTGACTTGTGTTTGATGTATGTACCATGCCTTAGATGCTGGCTGTCTAGTTTGTCTTTATGTAATATTTCCAGTTTGGAAAATTGAGGGATGTGTTTTCAGACCTCTGCTCAGTGGGTTGGATGAGTAACGCTTCAGGGCTTGTTTACCTTTTTTAGTTTAAAATATATATTATTTTCTTGCTTTGGTCTCGTATAGTGATCCTATCAGATCTCACAGGCTACAAGGGGCTGGGTTTGGTCAGTACTTAACGGCAGGACTGCTGAGAGATGTGCTTGCACACAGATGTGCTGCGGGAAATGGGTTTGCTGGTGCAACCTTTCTTACTGGGAGAATATGTGAAGTCTTGCTCAACAGTGGTAACTAGAAATCTAGTGGCACTTCACGTAAAGGGCAATTTTGGTAGCTTGTTCAGATACATTTTCCAAAATTCCCCCAAAATGGGCAATAGTTTCCGCAGGACCTGTGTCTCCGCCTGCCCTGTGTTTAGTGTCTAAGCCCAGTTCAGTGTTGCTCTGCACTGTTAAGAAGTAGCAATATTCTACCTGAGAAGAAAACCTATTCTGGCTTTATTTTAAATCAAAGTCATCCATGCATGTCCATAATCATTGCAAAGATATAAAAATAGTAGGCACTGCTCCAGTTACTTTAGTCGCTCTCTAGATCTGATTGATTTTAGAAGTGTATCCTAAAATATTTATGAAATTCAAGAAAAACCTGGAAGGGAATTCAGTTCAGTAAATGCATAGGAAATATTTAGCTTTCTTTATTTTAATGGTATTAACTTTGGAGATTTTTTAAACAGATCTAGGACAGGTTCTGCTGGCCATAAGACCTGCCTGTCGTGTCATTCAGTGTGAATTATTAAATGATTGTTCTTGTGCATATTGCAAAAGGGGGCCTTGTTTCCTGCCAGCTGATTGCATCTTCCCTCAGGAGAGCCATGCCTTTAAGCTGCAAATTGCATTTTCCCCATCACGCCTTAAAGATCCAAAATAACAAAATGCATCTTTAATAATTAAAAGAATGTTATTCATTACCTCACCATCTTTACTATAACGCTGAATTATCAAGTGACTCTTTGCTTTAGCAGTATGACTAGAAATGTTAATTTTTCTATGCCAGTTCACTTTTTGGTTTCACTAGAAAAAAGTAGGGAGTTATTTCATTGTTGGCTGGAAAGAGAATCTCAAACGGACAACTGGGGTTGTCTGATCTCAGCAGTGGCCTTGAGATCCAGAGTGATTTAACCTGATTGTAGCCAGAGTAAAACCACACAGCAGCACCTCCTGGATTACGCAATATTTTAAAGCTGAACTTTTCTCTAAAAAGCCTTCAAAACTCAATTTTCCTGCAGTAGCACTATTTGATCTTCCACCGCTATTGGTAAGGACTGTCCCAGCTGAAAGCTGTGGCTGGCAGTCCCGCAGCCCTAATGCACGGTACGGGAGAGGCTTTGGGCTGGCTGGGAGCAGGGAAGGAGCAGCAGCGCCTGCCACGGGGGCACCAGTTGTGTTTCTACTCCTGTTGCAGTGTTTGGAATTGAAAACCTAAAGAATACCAAACGGTCTAGTGCATTTATTTCAAGAAAATGGTTCCAGCACAATTACTGGGTCTTTAGCAACCAGTGTGTCACTGACCTCTCCCCTAGCCTGCTTTGCTAGCACCTGCAGTTGCCTTCCCTGAAAGAAGTACACTTTTTAAAGGTAAAAACATATCTCTCTATAGTCAGCTGTTTTGTTATGGTAGTAGGGTTGTTCGTGATATTTGTCATCTTCTTTCCTATAGGATACAACAGACTACGTTGCATATGTGGCAAAAGATCCTGTTAATCAAAGAGGTATGGAAACAATTTCCAGATTGTTATACATGTTTATATGGTTGCTTTATCCGTACCAAGGAATTTTTTTTAAGTTTTGAAATGAGAAAGCTACGGAACAGCTCATCATTCGGTACAATTCCTGACTACCCTGTGTGGATATGGGTGACAGTATGCAGGCTGTGACTTTAAACATCATATTCTTTGTGCAACAAAGTGAGAATCTGCAGGTCAGACTCAGGCTGTACCAACTGCTGGCTCCATGAAGGGGTAGGAGCCTTCCCAAGCTGTCCCTGCCTGGGGACAACTTCCAGATGAGGGGAGGGCTGTGAATGAGCCTCCTCATCCGCCCCAGACTCCTGGGTGTGTTGCTGGAAGGCAGAGTGGGGTAAATACTCAGGTGTTTGACACTTTCTTCCCTCTGGAGACCGACCCAGGGGGTAAAATCATTTTTGCATTGCTCATTATTTGCCTGCAGCGTTAGAAAGCTCACCCAGGTTGCTGGAGCCACCCACACTTGTGTTTTCATGCTGTTTTACATCAAAACTGCACACTGGCAGGGCTGGTTCTCTCCCCTGCTTCTGCTTACTGCTGGACAGGGAGAGAAGATACAGGAGCGCTCCACGCAGGAAGCATAAATGGAGAGTTTATTTTATTAAGGTATAAGTTGATACTATGATTAAAAAAAAATACCTAGGGCAATTTCCTTAACACATCAAAAAATCTCAGTCTGGAAAATGTCCTAAAGCCATCCAGATGCAGAACTTCATGCTTAGGTTTTCTGCTGTAAGCAATATAGCTTCTGTCTCTATTTTCTGGGATAAAGTCCGTTTTCTTAATTCACGTAAGGTGTCTCTTTGCAGCATGCCACATACTGGAATGCCCCAACGGGATGGCGCAGGAGGTGATAAACACCATAGGACAGGCTTTTGAGCTCCGGTTCAAACAGTATCTGAGGAACCCATCCAGCCTGGTTACGTCTAATGAAAGGTCAGCACGTTCTCAATCACTTAATTGGCAGTTTTCTTCTCTTTCCTACATTTCAGGAAAGCAATATACTCCAAAGAGTGATCTATAAATAAGATGTTTTGGATATGCTTTCTGGACATAGTATATTCTGTATGTACAGAGTACAGTCTAAAATGAGCTTATCCCAGTAAACTCCACTGATTTCAGTGACATTTGTACACGTGCATAACAGCATAGAATTCAGCCATTTTGTTGCTTTGAAAAATAGCCTTATCTTAAGTGATGCAAATAAGCTGAACAGATGTTCGAATTACTCTGCCCAAGAAAGTTCTGCTCTATAAATAGGGCACACACACTGAGCTCAGTCCTGACCTGTGCCAAGTTTAAGCTCACCGCAGTTGTGGTAAGCGTGTGGTGGGCAAAACCAGCAGTTGTAATTCATCTTTCTGCTGTTCTGCTCACATCCTGCACATTGCACAAAGTACAGGACCTAGACTAATTTTTGGACCACAATCCTCCATTTCAACGATGCTTTTTCCATTGCCCTGAACACACAATTCTTGCTCTCATTTATGGCTCTCCTCACAGGTTAGCCATGCCCATTTTTCTCAGTCTTTTCCTTGCCATAATGCCAAATTTAATCACTTGCTACCTCCCATGAGCAGGTAAAGGTGTAACACTGCTTAACTGCATCCTGAGCACTGGCAGTCGCTGTTCTGGAACAGAACTGATTTTATTACGTAACAGCAGCCTCAGCTCCAGTTTATATTTATTTAATTCTATATAGTGGTTTATGCCATTCCACTACTAATACTGGTCTGTTCTCCCTGGGGGGGAATAACCAGAGGAAGAGCTTTTCCTATGCAACTCCGCTGGGTTATGCCACACGTAAATTGGAGCAAGGAGAGATGGAAGAGGCTGATTAGATTCCTGCCTTGAGCCTTATCCGCAGCCAGCCTTGCAGAATGGTCCTCGGGCAGGGAAGTCAGATACGGCTGTGTGAATGAGTCACCCACTTCCAAACTGCTATGAATCACGTAATCAAATACTTGCACTGCATATCGCATAATCAGCTACTTGAACTTTATCTCTTTCCTGCTCGAGGCCTTTTATCCAATTATATTCTTGTCAAACAGAGAAGCAAGATTTGAGATGAGTTTTTTATTTCAGGACTGGAGACAGTACAGGAAGGACCTCGTTGTTTTGCAGTGTATCGGCTGTACATTTAAACTATCATCATTCTGGTTTAGCTTAAGAAAAACACTGAGCTCTCTCCTTCGTATCATTCAGTGCTTTCTTCAGTCCGAAACACAGCAGTTATATTGATTATGGTTATTAAAATCAGGGTACTTTCCACTCAGGAAAACGACTTTTTTTTTGGCAATATTTGATCGTTTGAAAGAGTTGCAGGCTTATCTAACTATATGCATGAGGTTTTGATTTTTCTCTTCTAAGTCCCCTCCCCAGCAATCCCTAGATTTATACAGGTGAGACAGAAGCCAGATGAATCAGCTGGATGGTTCATTTTGGACACCTTAGTTTTAATAGGTGGCTCTTGTATTTTCAAGGCAAAGCAAAGTGATCTGGGCTACCTGGTACTAAGAAAATGACTGTACCTCCGTGCACCCTGAACCGCAATGACTTCGTTTTTAATTCAGGAAGAGGTAACTGGAAAAATAAACAGCTCTGAAAG
Source organism: Patagioenas fasciata (assembly GCF_037038585.1). Taxonomy (NCBI): domain Eukaryota; kingdom Metazoa; phylum Chordata; class Aves; order Columbiformes; family Columbidae; genus Patagioenas; species Patagioenas fasciata. Next base: position 24,035,073 of record NC_092531.1, read on the forward strand.
TTCAGGCCCAAAGCCCTTTACAGCCTCCATATGGCTAATCTGTGTATTGTGCACTGCGTGAACACTGGGGATGTTTGCCTGCATTAGAAAGCAGTTGATTACATCAGTTGCTTTTTTTTTTCCCCCATATTTTTTCAGTGAGGCAGCAAATACTAATGGAGCAGCTGGGAATTCACAGGAGAGGGAGGATCATGAATATTACAATGAAATCCCAGGGAAAGAGCCTCCCACAGGTGGAGTGTTAGACATGCGAACGAAAGAGCAACCAGACCAAAGGGCTAACTGTCTTATGCAGTGCAAAAAGCAGTTTTGCTTGGTAAGTACATCTTCTGCAATAACTATTTGCCTGCCTATTATGGGAATGAGTAATAGTGTGTTACTGTGGTGTAAAACATGGCATTAACATCAGAACCAGGTCCTGATTATCCTGGGAAAGCATTTTTTTAGGCTGGATTTAATGATGGTTAGTACATAATTGAATCCCAAAGCACTTTCTGAATATTAACTGGTTTGTCCTTAGAGTACTTTTAGGAGACCAAGTAATACTCCCTTGTTCACTCGTTAGTGGTGAGAAGAAAATAGATACAGATTTAAATGGCTTGTCTGAGAGAACATCTGCAAAATCTGAGACTTCCTGGCTCCTGATTCTGTGATCTGATGAATATTTCATCCCATCCATTATGCTCTAAAACCTATACATACATCACTGCCTGCCTGCAATGTATATACAACATTAATTACCTGTGGAGTGTTTCAGGAGGCTCTGTGAAATCAGCTACAGCAGCAAAAGATGTGTGTATCTGTGGCTTCTGTCTGGGAATAAACCCCAATCAGTCAGGCAGTAAAACCAGCCGAGTTCAGAGCAGTGGCAGAGACTTGGGCGGCTGCGGGCGAGTTCTGGGGAACACCAACATTTCCCCACGCAGGGAAGCGGGTGCCACCGCTTTGCTCGGAGGGAGCACATCAGCCGTGCCTGCTGGAATCCAGCTGGTGCTGGCTAAAGAGTGTTGTTTGTGTCTGGTGGCAACTGCTCCCGGGTTCCTCTGTGTTCCTGTGCTGCTGCTCCATGCATTTCTCACTTTGGTAACCTCAACCATACTTCACATCTTGACTGGGCCTGGTGGTCTCTGCCTCCCCAACCGCCCTCTAAAAAGGTGTTTGACTAAATGCTGGGTTGGCATGTGAAGCTCACCAGAGTTGTTGCAAGGAGTTATCCTGCAATGTGTAAATGCAAATGCTTTTTTTTTCCACAAAGTGTCACTTTTTGTTATTTCCTTTTTGTTCTGTTGACCTTCTAGGACAGCTCAGACAACTTGGTGACTGTTTCACTTTCACACCATGATGTCTGTAGCTATTTTTCTTTGTTTTTATTGCAAGGAACGTTTATAAGAAAACATGAACTTTATTACCTAGGAGTTATACTGTATATTCTAAACCTTAGATACATAACAGGGTAGCTAACAGCTTCTGTGGGGATTGACATGACACCCTGTGGAAAGATCAGTATCAGCATAGAATTATATTTGAAGAGATGGGAAATTTTTGTGAAGATATGTTTAGTTACTTGTATCCCAATTAACTGGTGCATGGATGTTGTAAAGTCACCTGAGGCTTCTAAGGGACTACTTTACATGACTGTTTTTACAATTTTTCTACAGACAGGCAGCCCGACTTTCATCAATATATATGAAAATTGCCCTGAAGAAAACAGAACTGTGGGTATGTACTTGGTTTTCCTTCTCATGCATATGTAGAATTAACCAAGGCAGACTGCCCTGAAGAGCTGCCCTTTGGCTTTCGATACAATGGTGAAAAGTGTTCTACTTAGTGGGTCCCTAGATGAAGGGTGGACAAAAAAGCCTTACAGCTTTTCTAAAGGCCACTAATCTATCTTCGTGTCTGCTGGCAGACCTATTCGTTTTACTTGTCATGATACTGTACAGTAGCTCTTTGTGGTTTTCTAATTCTCTTTCATGCTCTTTGTTGTTTTATTCCCTTTCATACCCTTTGGAAAAGGACACTGCGTTACTTAGCAGTCTCTGAAAATGCCCATTCCCCCTCAAAAAGCTTGATGAGACCCAAACTATCAGCATTGGGTGGTTGTTCCAACAGAGCCTTTGACTTTGGTTCCAGCATCGCTGGCTTCTCTGTGTGACTGTGCCCTTTGCCTGCCTTGGGCAGCTCTGTCCCCCAGATCCATTTGCCTTCAGCAAAACCTGCTCTCTGGGGCCCTGGGAGATCAGCAGCCTCCATCCCTGCTGGCCTTTCCTTGCCACAGCTGATGCCCTGAGCACTTTGCCTCACTTATCTCTTCCCAATTAAGTCTTTTTTGAATTCCCACCTGCACTGCTCTGAAGTGACCCATGACACTATCTGTGGGGGCTAGTCCAGTTTCTTATGTTATTTCTGATTTAAGGAGAGGGTGAACAAATAAAAGAGTGAATGAATAGATCTATGAATAAAACGTTTTCTAAAGCGTAAAAATATGCATGCTATTTGGCTAGCTGAAGTGCTATTATTTTCATATCCTGCAGGGGATATTCTGTTAGCCTGTTCCTAGGCTTGGATCCTAACATGACAGATGTGGCTTTGGCTCTCCAGGCAGAGCCACAAAGTGCCAACCTCCTCCATCTTCCCCGCTCCACCAGAATAGCAAGAGAGAGAATTGTTCAGCTTCCCACAAGCTTTTTTTTTGTGGTGCAGAAGGGAAGGAAGGGGTTTTGCGACAAACAATGTATATGGCTTGTGTCTCTGTAGAGTCATGTGTATTTATTTCTCTTCAATCAGTTGGGGGTTTACTGCTGACATTGACTGAAGCAGAACTGAGCCAGTGCAGAATGTTTTTGAAAGCTTCATTTTAACTCATTTTGGATAGTGTACCTTGTGCCTTCTAGCCATAAGGAAAAATGAGTTCATCTGCTCGTTTTTCTTTCCTTAGGAATGACTTTAGTGGGATATAGAAGAACAACAATGTTCCCATTTCAGCTTTTGCCATTGTTTTAACATTAATTTAAAAAAAAAAAAGGAAGGTAATAATGCATGCTATATACTAATCGCAGGTAATCCTGGTGAAAGATCACAGAAGACAAAAAAAGAGGCAAAACTATTGAAGCCTGCCTACAAAACAGATCTTTTTGATGATCCGTGTTACATCAACACGCAGAGCCTGCAGTCGGCTTTCTGCACAGCCCGCGGTACAGCAGCGACACAGAGCCATGGGAGCCCGCTGCGTCAGCCCAGTAGGTTCCATTGCAATGCCATGTCTTTGCAAGTGTTGAAAAGAGGGGGCCTTGTCAGCTGTGTACATGGAGAAAGGTTTTAGTTTCCCCATAAAAAAATATAGAAAAGATTGAGGAAGAGAATAACCTTTCATCTTCTGTGGTTGGCTGGTAACAATCAATAGTGTCACATTTTTCCCAGACAATAAGAAGAGAGTCTTTAAGATGATACAAAAGCTTGGGATTGCAATCTCAAGGAAGAGGCTTCCCCTGTGTGCTCAAGATCTTAACCATTCTAAGGTAGAAGTGGCCTCAGTTGCCTTTGCTTCACAGGCAGAAGCATGTGAGGTCAAAGTGGGATCATTATGACCATCTTTTCTCAATTCTTGTGTAAGTGGACATTGAATCTCATCCAATAGTTTCTAAATAAAACTGTTTGATCTGTAGTATCTATTAAACATGTGAAATTGAGTCTTGATTTATAGACTCAAAGTGGTGGGTATCCATTGACTATATAGTTGCTACTGGTTGTCCTCATTATTGAAAATCCTTTATTTATTAGCTTTGCCTCTTATGGTTTCCCACTGAGTGTTTTCTCTGTCAGAGTTGGCTCCACATAGGAAAGTGGGCAAAGGACTGGACAGAACGACAGTAAAGGAAATCTGTGACCATGGAGATACTTCCAACCCGAGGCTGTAGTATGCTCTAAAAGGAACTGACTATACCCTGAGGAGCCTTGAGTTGCACAATCCCATTGAAGAAGTGGTATCCTCTTATTTTCCTTAGAAAAATCCTGCCTGTGAATCATTTGCAGTTGACTGGCTATATCCCAAACCACCCAGTTTTGTTAGTACATTCAGTAATTGTTCGTTTTTTCACAGCAGATGCATCATGCTGTAATCCTTCCCCACTGGCTCTGTTGGCCATGTTGTCTTACATTCCTGCACATAGCTGGAGCCACTCAACATGACTCTCCCTATGAGCCATAACAATCTCTTCAGAGCTTGTTAAGGACAAAAGAAAAACTACATCTTTAAAAATAAAAAAGTGGCTAAAAACCAACAAAAGTCTTTTTTATAGGGAAGATTTGACCTTTTAATACAACCAAAGAAATACAAACCCGAAACAGCAGAGGATCAGAAAAATTCCTGTTTCCAATCCCTGTTGCCTAGCGACCCAAGGCTTTCCCATCACAGGTACAGGAGGACATGGTGTGATAATTTTACCAAATGCACTGGAGGGCTGTGAGCATTCATATGTGCATATAATAATATGCAGTCTGTAAGGTTAGTTTGATCACAGCTTCAAGACCGAGCCATTTGAATTTATTAAAAGCTACAAAAAATTATTGTCTTTCATCCTTTCAGGATGAAGTTCTAGGTGAAGTGTCCAATACATTCCCTTTCATTTAATTTTAGAATTACCGGAAGCTGTTCAGCAGAGTGCCACAAGCAACACAGCTGGTCTCTGTGTTCTGCCACAAATAAAGCAACAGCTAAAGAATGAAGATTGTTACCATGGCAAATTAAACAGGAAAGCAGCAGAGAGCCTCTTAGTCAACGATGGGGACTTTCTGGTGCGAGAGAGCACGACGTCACCTGGTCAGTATGTCCTCAGTGGACTTCAGGGAGGGCAAGCAAAGCATCTGCTCTTGGTGGATCCTGAGGGCAAGGTATGAACATTTCATATACTGCGATTTCGGGGCTGCTCAGATATTTCGGTCAAAATGCCTGGGTGCATTCCAGGAAGTAAAACTGATCTGATTCCATCCAGGTTTGTTTAAATTTAGCCAGTCAGTTCAGTAGGTTTGAAAGTTCAGCTCAAGAACTTAAAAGCATCACAGTACCATGGAAATAGAAGTAAGGTACTTAAATGTTGTTAGTCCAGGTGCTGATACTTAGTGCATACCTTAATATTAGTGTAACCTTAAATAATGAATTTGATGAGTAACACAATTCTGGATAAAGAAAAGGTAGAGCTGGTTTGTTGTCACATCAGTTCTACTACTGCTCATGGCTGGAATAGCACTCTTGAGTGACACCTCTCAGAGGAGAGAGTCAATCAGAAAGGTAAACCTCAGTGGGATTTAGGGGAAAAAAAACCACAAAGGTTATTTCATTCCTCTTAGCAGAATCAGCTCAGCTCTACATACGGTCTCTTTAACTTGATCCTCTGCTTTTCATCTCAGCTAATGGTAGATCAAGGACAGGTCTGAGTTTCTGCTTGCAGCCTTATCATCCTACTCCAGTGAGTTCGGGGGCTTAAACGCCTTTTGACTGTAGTGCGCTAGGCTCGTGTCCAGCCGGTTACAAGCACAATCTGACCATAAATATATTCTCTTTCTTCTTTCACCAGGTGAGAACCAAAGACCATATATTTGATAGTGTGGGTCATCTTATTCAGTATCACATGGAAAATAATTTGCCAATCATCTCTTCTGGAAGTGAAGTGAGCTTGAAGCAGCCTGTAAGGAAAGAGAGTAGTGGGGGACACATGGAATATCACAAATAATTGCTTGGATCTCACAAACCCCAAGATGATTCGTATCTGAAAACTGTACCAAGAACCTTCTAGTATATTATGAAGACAATTCAGAAAAGTATAGACTGCACTTTCTGCTGCTGTTCCAGAAGATACCTTTTTGTGTGTGTATGTATGAATATATGTATATGTGTATATCTATGTAGATCTGTAGAGATCAACAAGCATAGTTATATAGATATATGTAATCTTCTGATGTGAGATTGATCTGTGAGAAGGTATTTTAGACATGCACAAATGTCACTTTCAAGGTCATACTGAATCAGCAACTATTTAAAAGCACAATTAAACCTCTACATGCAAAAGCTCACTTGAACGAACTGCTGGAACATTAGTACGTGCCTTTTAGCATAGACTTATTGGAAACCAATATTATTTATACTGAATTAGTTTTGGGTGGCTAAACAAACATGTCTAGGCTCTTACCTATTTGCCGAAACAAATACAATTTGAGTATTACTAAAATGTCCTCTGCTCTCGATAGACACTAACAATTTCATTTTGCTTGTAACAGCACTTTACTAGCAAGTAATGTTTGAAATGAATGGCATTCACGATTCAGAAAGGCTGTCTGGTTTCTTAATAATTTTTTATCACTGTCTGACTACTCAAAGATTTGAGATTATGCAACATTTACAAAGCTGAAATTAATATATGTAATATAATTTTGGAATAGAACTTGTTAAAGGACAAGCATGCTAGATCCTAATATTTTTGTCTTGCATATAATTTTACTATTATTACCAATTAATACTGGAGACATCTCTTTTTAAAGTTAGGCTAAATATATTTTCATTGATTACATAGTTGTTTACCAACTAGAGAAGCTGAACAAAACTAATGATACATTTTGAGAGAAAACTATTTAAAAGACTGTTTGAACTTTGCATGTGCCCTTATTCAGTGTTCTTTCCAAAACAAGCTACTGTTTTCCCTTTCTTCAGTAGAGTCTATTTGTTCCTAAACATGGAAAAAAGTCTTTTAAAGGAAACCTATGAATTGTTTTGCCACAATAAATACTCTAAATATGAACAATCCTATATTCAGAGAGAACGGAGATTGGGCTTCCTGTTGAAGAAACAGTGATTTAATAAGTAACTGAAGAAAAGGCGGGGGGGTTTGGGGAAGGAATGGGTAGTGTGGGTGAGGGCCTGAGAAAGTGATGCCTGTAAGATAAGCAAGCAGTGTCCTCTGGCATGAGCACGGACATTTTCTCCATCTTCAGGCCCACGAAGCAGACAATCGCTGTGGAGTTCAGCAACTGACAGAAGACTTGACTATAAAAAACCCCAAACCAAATGACGTTCTGTTCTTTCACCTGTGTTCATGTTAAATGGGACACTAAAGAGCTCTTTCCTCTAGAAAACAAGAGGGGTCATGTACACATAAAATTACCGAAGGCATAAGCTTTCTTGGAGGGGAGAATTCAATGTAAAGAGCCACACTTTGAGCTGACTAAAAACCATCTTATTCTTATCCTCAGCTAGTAGGCATAAGATACTTTTCATTCCTTGAAAATAACATGATTAAAATACTCAATTACATGTATTGAAGCAGTGAGAAGCTTTAAAACATTAGTAGTTTTCCTCGCTGGCATTATTGATACCTCAAGCCTTCAGACTAGAAGCTCAAGCTTACCCCTCTTGTACCCCATGCAAGGTTTTCCCTTGTGAAGAAGACCTCAGCAAGAACTCCTGCTCAGGCTTTGTGACACTGAAAGAATAGCTGGCAAGAAGCTGGAATATTAAATACTTACGTAGTATCTTTTCTATTCTTCTTCTATTTTAAAAAGAAATTTCTTCACGCCTGTGAAAATGTTGAGGAGAATTGGTTAGTCTCTGTTCTAATGGTTACTAGAAACCCCTGGGAAAAATATCTAATTTTGCCCATAGTGCTGCATGCACAAGGCGTAGCCTGTTCATTCTTTTTTCAAAGCTTCTATAAATTTCACTGAAACACATTAGCACACGTATCTATTTGTTTCCATCAATAAAGCTGTTACAAGTGACCCAGATGTTTCTCTCCTGCTACAGCTTCCATTTTCTGCTGCTGGGGCAGGCAGGCAGCGTTATTACTGCTGCGGTGTCACCAGATGGAGCTCTTACATATCTTCCTCATCGCTGAACAAGCGCTCATTGTTCAAAAAACCTGATTTTTATTTTCTTTTTTCTTTTTTGGATGCTTGCTACAGGCAACTTTGAATTGTTTGAACAGATTAAAGCGAGCCGTTGAAGCACAGCGGCTCCCTGAGCACGGGGCACCCCGAGGAAGCCGTGTGTGTGCGGGCTTGGCGTCTTCCTCCGCTGTTCACCACCCAAAGGCTCAGTCCCCCTGCAGGGTTTCCTCGTGTGCAGCTCAGCCCGGGGCCTCACACATGGGTGGTCAGTAGGTCAGAGAGGTTCTCCTGCCCCTCTACTCTGCCCTGGGGAGACCACACCTGGAATATTGTGTCCAGTTGTGGCCCCTCAGCTCCAGAAGGACAGGGAACTGCTGCAGAGAGTCCAGCGCAGCCACCAAGATGCTGAAGGGAGCGGAGCATCTCCCGTGTGAGGAAAGGCTGAGGGAGCTGGGGCTCTGGAGCTGGAGAAGAGGAGACTGAGGGGTGACCTCATTCATGTTTACAGATATATAAAGGGTGGGTGTCAGGAGGATGGAGCCAGGCTCTTCTCGGTGACAACCAATGGTAGGACAAGGGGGAATGGGTTCAAACTGGAACACAAGAGGTTCCACTTAAATTTGAGAAGAAACTTGTTCATGGTGAGGGTGGCAGAGCCTGGCCCAGGCTGCCCAGGGAGGTTGTGGAGTCTCCTTCTCTGCAGACATTCAAACCCGCCTGGACACCTTCCTGTGGAACCTCAGCTGGGTGTTCCTGCTCCATGGGGGATTGCACTGGACGAGCTTTCCAGGGGCCTTAAACCCCTGGCACTCTGTGATCCTGTGACCATGACGCAGACCTGAGAGCCCGGCCGCATGACGTCATCCTGCCGGCTGTCACCTCGCGAGGGGAGAGCTCTCCGGCCACGCCTCACGCGTTGCCAGGCAACTGCCACGTTCGCTACAAGATGGCGCCTACGCCACCTGCGCCAAACGTCCCCCCCGCCCTCCCTGCGCGCGCACTCTCAACGTCACGAGGAGATCCCGCCCCTCCAGAAAACGGCCACAGCCACTGGTCGGCCGTTTAGCCAATCAGCTAGCCAGGCATGTTCCCGCTGCCATGCGCGCCGGCTTTCAAACAGTCAGCGGGGGAGGGTTTGCAGCATAACCAAGCGCGACTGGGGCGGTGCGAGTGCGTCCCGCCCTTCTACCTGCCTACGCGGAGAGGCCCTGCTGCGGCCGCCGGTTGGCAGCCGCGGCTGTCAGTCAAGGCGGCGGGCGCAGAGTTCGGTTGTCACCCGGAAGAGCGGTGGGCGCGCCTTTGTTGTGCCCGGGAGAGGCGGGCGGGCAGGTGCGGCGTCCGGCGCCTCAGGTGAGTCCCGGTGCTCGAGACCGTGCTTTGTCTCCTCTTGCCCCGCAGAGGCCGAGGCGAAGGGGGCTACGGCTGGAGGGGCTTTCCCCGGGCGCGCTGGGTAGCGGCCGCGATTGCTCCGCCAGGTGCAACCCCGCGAGCTCGCCCCGGCCTGTTTCCTGCCGGCCCTCGGTGACTGCCCGCGGCTCCCACGGCTGGGCCCTTTCGTCCTGTTGCCGCAGCTCGAGGGGTTGGGAACGGCGTTGAGAGGACGGGTGGTCGTTTGCAGCTGCTGCGGGTTTGTGGGGAGATGGCTGAGCTGCCTCAGCACCATCCTGTGAGAGGTGTCGTGGGCAGTCGCACTGTAATCTTCTGTTTTAATGGGCGCACAGACAGGTACTGCTGTTAGGATTCCTGGTAACTGTATTAGAGAGTTTCCTTGAATATCAGTGGGTAAGCAGGTCCTTTAAACAGAATGTTGAGTGTATTCTCTGCAAGCTTGCAGACAACACCAAGCTGAGGCGTGCAGCTGACACACCTGAGGGACGAGAACCCATCCAGAGGGACCTGGACAAGCTCGAAGGGGGCTCATGTGAACCTCGTGAGGTTCAACAAGGCCAAGTGCAAGGTCCTGCACCTGGGTTGGGCAGCCCTGGTATCAGCACCGTTTGGGAGATGGAGGGTTTGAGAACAGCCCTGCAGAGAAGGACTTGGGGGTACTGGAGGAGGAAAAACTGGACATGAGCTAGTAATGGTGTGCTTGCAGCCCAGAAGGCCAATTGTATCTTGGGCTGCATCAAAAGAAATGTGACCAGCAGGTTGGGGGAGATGATTCTGCCCCTCTGTTCTGCTCTAATGAGGCACCACCTGCAGTGCTGTGTCCAGCTCTGGGATCCTCAGCACAGTAGAGACCTGGAGCCATTGGTCTGAGCCTGGAGGAGGTCATGAAAATGATCCGAGGCTGGAACAGCTCTGCTGTGAGGTCAGGCTGAGAGAGTTCAGCCTGGAAAAGAGAAGGCTCCAGGGAGACCTTACAGCAGCCTTTCAGTACTTAGAAGAGGCCTATGAGAAAGATGGGGACAGGCTTTTTAGCAGGGCCTGTTGCAATAGGACAAGGGGTAATGGTTTTAAACTAAAGAGGAGAGATTCAGGCTGGGCGTAAGGAAGAAATTTTTTTACAATGAGGATGGTAAAACACTGGCCCAGGTTGGCCAGAGAGGTGGTGGATGAACCATCCCTGGAGACATTCAAGGCCAGGCTGGACGGGGCTCTGAGCAACCTGAGCCGGTGAAGATGTCCCTGCTCATGGCTGGGCAGTTGGATTAGATGAACTTTAAAGGTCTCTTCCAACCCAAGCTATTCTATGATGATGAAGTAAATGACACATTATGTCTTTTAACTTGGGGATAATGCTCTTGTAAAGCTAACCTTATACTGAGTGAAGATTTCAGCATATGCTACACCTGTATGCTCAAAGAATGTGCTGTTCTGTAAGATCTTCATCAGTCATTCTAGTTCATATCTGCCTGTCAGGAGTATCCCTTCATCAGGGAATAACTTACCTTGCAACCACATGTGGGCCAGCACTTGTACGCTGTAGCTTACTGTGAACTCACTGCTCAGAGGAGACAAGTCCATGGGAGTCTGAGTCTCTTCATTAAGCAGTTACATTTGGAACTGATGTGATACTTTTCCTACTTCCATGATAGTTTTCTTACTTTTCCTATCAGAGCAATTACCCAAATATGTGAGTAGCAGCATACTTTGAGTATTTAGTACAAAATATAGTTATTTTCTAGAAATAAATTAAGCAAGACTTGAAAGCGGACATAACTATCGACGTATATCGCGGTGTATGTATTACATACAGTGTTAGAACTTGAAGAAACTAATGTCTGATTTTAAGTGAACTTCAATTGTTTCATAATGTCAGCATATGAAAAGCCCAAATAATCTGTATTAAGTACTAACTTCTTAGAAACAAATAGCATTTGCTATACTGAGAAACAAAAGATCAAGTGAATTATACTGATAATCTGGAATGTTTGTTTCAAAAACTGTATTTTTGTGTGTGTATTTGGCTACTTAACTCAGGAAGTGAGGGTTGTACTTTCTGATTTCCTCCCCCTTTTACTCATGTGTGATGTTTTCCTGTCTTATGATAGGTTTTGCTGAATGCTCAAAAACATTGTTAGACAACAATGTCCCTTGACTTTGATAGCGGAGCTCTACAAACTCAACATGAAGATGAAGACTATGACCAAGAGGATTATGCAAGAGAACAAGAGGTGAAAAAGAGCAAATTATTTCATCTGAAGACTTGTGTATCTAGCTTCTTCCCATTTTTTTTCATTTAAGTGTTTTTTTTAAAAAATAAAAAGGTTTTTTGGAGTCTTTGGTAAGAGCAAAAAAGAGGGCAGATTGTGCTTTGCACCAGTGGCATAAAAAGTAGAGAGAAAATGAGATGCTGCATCTTAAAGAGCTTTGCAATGTCATATGTAGTGGCTGGAAGACTGTTACTCCTTGGCCATGCAGTAGACCACATGCAAAAGGCCAGTGTCACCTACATTTTGTATTTCCTGACAGATTGTTCACCTGTTAAAAATACTTAGAAAACAACAACTCTCTTTCACTTGAAAATTTGGTTAGCTTAGAAAAAAAAAAAATGAATAATTATAATTTTAAAATTCTGATTATAAGTTACCTATTTAAGTCTCTAACAAAATACATTCAAACATTTTGGGGTTGGGTTTTTTTGAGTTGAAATACTTCAGATGTTTCTGTTCTTGTTGTTTCACAACGAAAATTGGTAAAATGTGCAGAAAAGTAGCTCTTCAACTTGGAAACATGCTATTGCAAACACTAGGAAATCTGATGTGTGTTCCAAAACTTTCTACCCAGATGAAGAATGTTGTGCTTGTACAGGAGAACAAGTAATGAATTAACTGTGGGGTTATTACAGTGTGTGAGAGAGCACATAAATGGCATTCGAAGTTCAGAGTGTGAGGGGAACATCGTTTCTCTAAGGAGGGGCTGGGAGAGCTGGGACTGTTAACCCAGAGAAGAGAAGGCTCGAGGGGAAATCTGCTAAATGTGTATGAACACCTGAAGGGAGGATGTAGAGGCAATGGAGCCAGGTTCTTTTTAGTGGTGCCCAGTGACAGGACAAGAGGCAACGAGCACGAACAAAGAACAAAGCAGCCTCTTTGGAATAAATTAGCGGTAATCCTTGTAGGTCGTACATGTTTGAACTGGGGCAAGATGGGATTTGCAAAACTGTACGTGGTGTAGATATTTCAGTGGGATGTGACTTTTAGCCTGCTGAAAGGAGGCTAAAACACAGGCTATGCTGTGTTCCCTAGTCAACATATAATCCAAGACTTCAGAAGTAGTCTGTCCTGGGACATGTCTGTCTGGCAGTGTTTCCCTTACTTCTCTTTGGTGCAGCTCTTAGGAATTTTTCTGGCAAACTCTTGTTAGGCTGGTACTCTAGTCTATCAAGCATTTTGTCATGTAAGTTTCTCTGTGAACTCCAGTGTTGTGAATTTTTCAATGGAGGAAGAAAACCAGAATTTTGTGCAAGTGGCCTATTTCACCTGTCTCTTTGGACTAAACTTGTTTGTGTTCTTTTGAAAAGCATATGATTAATGTAGTTTGTTCTGTTTCAGTTGCAACAGCTATTGACAGACCTTCCCCATGATATGCTGGAGGACAGTGGAGACCAGCTCTCCAGCTCTTCGGACTGTAGCATTCATGAGACTGAGGAGCAGTAAGGCATTTTGCATCATTTTTTATGTTGTGCTTTTGAGAAGAGAGCAAAATCCCAGCTGATGAGATGTGTAAAAGCAACCCAAGTAAAAGGGGAGCTGTAGTGCAGTTTGCAGTATGGTTTGTGTTCTATGAGAAACAAACTAGATGTGGCTTGATTTAATTACCAGATCACTTGTTTTATTTATTGAAGTTGTAAGTACATAGTTAAGCTACTTGTCTTTCTCTAGATCACACGAGCCTGGGAAGCGTGATGGAAGGTGGAACAATCATCCATTGATAAGTGATCCTCAAAATGTAAGCTTATATGAGTACTGATACAATTAGTAGGAACTGCTTGTTCATAATATCATGCTAAATATTATTGAAATTCATGAGAGAAATACCTTTCATGTAGGTGACATGTTTTGCTATTTGTTTGAAGTGTTTCTAACTTGAGGGTGGGTAAACCCAGAAAAAAGGTGGGGGAGTAGGAGGAAATCTGAGTTTTGAGAGGTAACTTTTAAACCTTGTATGAATTCATAGGGCTATGAGCAAGGACAAAATCTGTACCTTGAACAATTCTTATGTGACCAGCAAAATGATCATGTTGAAAAACATGGAAAGAATTGGAATGGCCTACAAGCTGATGAAGAGAAGAAACATTTATATGACGATAAGGAAGATTACTGTGGCCAGAATGGTCAAGAGGCTCCTGATGATCTGTATCTTGGTAGAGATGGGTTTAATGCTCCAAGCTGCTACCAACAGAATGTGTATCATCTTCCTGAAAACTTCAGGCCCTACACAAATGGCCATAAACCAGAATTTAACAATCCTCAAAGTAAAATAATAAATTTTCCAGATGCTCCAAAGGAACACCTTAAGGTATTTCAGAAGCTGATGCATTTTTCTGTCTCTTTTGGAAAAATTTCACAGGTTTTAACTATTGGTAGTTAATATTTCTAAATGCTTTCGGTCCCTGAAGAGTTTAAACAATGATGAGAGAGCTCTGTAGTCTATTTTGTATGTTAAAGCAACAAAGTGTTAAATAACTGGATTTCCATATGTGTGTGTTGATGGTGTTTGTGTGGGGGTTTGGTGGTGGTGCATGGTCCCCTCTTTTTTTCTTCATCTCAGCTATGTAGAATTCCATGAAGTAGAATGAATATGATTCACTTCAGTGTGTGCTTACTCTATTGAAGTTGACATTTCACTGCTTTCCTAAAGTGGAAGCTTTCATGAAAATTTCTGTCACACATAAATGGTGTGCTGGATTAGAGCCTGAAAGTGAAGAGCTACTAGAGCTTTTCTTAATGTCAGTCTGTAAAATGAAAAAGATTTTAAGTGAGCAAGACTACAGTTGTAGGTCTAATTTATCTCCTCTTATGTATACGTTGTCACAACAGCAATTTGTTGCATCTGATGCTGTCAGTGGTCAATTACCAGAATCTTACAAAGTGACTTATAAACCATACCAAAATGGCATTCATCAAAAAATTCCAGTAATGCAAGAAGGAACCAGAAGAAATGAAGTATTTGAAGATGTGCAACATGAATTCTTGGGCAATGATGAAAGTAAGTGTTTGCTGTTTAGATTTGCAATAAGCTTGTGTGAAAAGTCCAATGGAAATTGGCAACAGAAAACCTGTTGATTTTGGTAGATTTTTAATAAGAGGACAACTAAAAGTAGGTATATGATCAGGTAATGTGAATTAAACATGGATTAAAAAATGGTGCACTTGTCTGAAGCAACAGTGAATTTGGCACTGTATGAAAGTGGTGTCTTGGGGCAGGAATTGTTTATGGCCATGACTTCCTTGGTTAGTTGACCGCACTGACTTGTCTGTGCGCTATGTGAAATCTGACAGATTCTTCAGAAAAGATGCAGATTCTTCAACTTCAAGTTTTAAATAAAGCAAGAGAGAGACAACTGGAAGAACTTAATGAAAAGCTGGAAAAGAGTGCACAGCAGATTAGGTATTTGAATCATCAACTTTCAATGGTCCAAGGTAAAATGGTTTTGTACGGATCTCTAATTCTTCCATTTTTATTCACATATAGCAAATTTTGTTCTGAAACTTTGGTTTAGGTAGCGTCTCTGCAGGTATTGATCATATTTATAAGCTTGATTTGCGATTACGTGGACCTAACTCTGTCCCTCAGTGTTGTTTTAAAGAAAATTCTCTGGATTAGTGCCTCACTGTGCATAATTGTCTTAACTTTAACTACATTCTCAAGACCACCGTTGTATTCCAGAGTCCCTGTGTGCCAAGTATTAAAAATGTTCAGAAAAGTGAGAAATTTGCCCAATAGTGCATTAAAACTGAAAGAAAAACAAAAAAAAAACCCAACAGGAGAAATGTACATCTATTAAACTTGGATTTTTTGTGCTGTCTGGTTGATCATGCTATTTCATGGGCTGTATGTGAGGAGAAGCTCTTCCAAAACATCAAAGCTGTAGTGGAGACTGCTGATTGTTTTGGTCTCCCCTTTCTTATAGGAACAGACGAAGAAGAGTCAGGGGTTTAGGGAATTAGATAATATAATTTTTAGAGTACAAAAGGAGCAAAGGAGAGAAAAAACTTCAGCTGTCAAGCATTTTGCTGTGTCTTGGCTGTTCCTCCAGGGGAAATAGTTTGTTTCTCCCTTTAAATGGTATAAGGATTAATGGTAGTTCCTAGTGCTGACAGAATGGGGTGTGTTTCCAGTAGGGTTCTGAAGGTACAGTATCTCAGAGTGCTTCCAGCTACTGGAGGGAGAACATTGTTACTGAATAGAGACTGAGAGTGTTTTTGTTTTGTCCTCTGCTTGTTGTGTACAGTATAAGACAGAGGGCTCCTGGTGAATGGGTCTGTAGAGCAGAGATACTGAACAGTGGTGTACCGTGAAGTTGTTGGGTGGCTGGCCGTGTTTCTCACACAAGTTTTATGTCTCTCTCTTAAGGTGAAAAGGATGGTTTGGCTGTTAGTCTTCGCGAGGCTCAAAAACTCTATCAGAATGGAAAGGAACGGGAAGTGCATCTTGAAGGCCAAATAAAGGCCCTTGAGACTCAAATACAGACTCTTACTACCAATGAGGAGCAGGTACTACAAATATCTTCTTATTGTAGAAGATCTCTACAGTTCTATTTGTGGTGCGTTAGTGTTAAACATAAATGTTAGTGTTTTGAAACACTGTTTATGATCATGCAGAAGCTGGATATATGATGAATGAATAGGATGCGTTGGTGAAAGGAAGGTAGTTTGTATTTAAATCCAGCCATTATCTGAGCACTTTTAGCAAGTCTTGCATAACAAAAAACCCAAACAAACAAACCCAAACTGAACTGACATACAGAAAATGGGAGCAAAAGTAAAATATATGTAACTGGGACCTATTCTAATACTGTTCCTACAGATATTGAAGCAATCCAAAGTGGCAGAGGTTGCCATGGAAAGTATGCAAAAGCAGCTGTTAGAACTTCAAAGATCAGATGCCCTTCAGCGAGCCAGGGAACAACACGAGGCCATTATTTCAGCACTCAAGCAGAAGTATGAAAAGCAAATATTATCATTAGAGCAGAAACTTGATACTACAAAATCTGCACTCCGAGAACAGGTGAGGAATTATTTTAGGATGCTGAGCATTGTACTGGAGAGGCTGTAGAGCTCCCCTTGTTTTCTAAACTGTGCTTCTTGACCTCTAATTCTAATAACTCCTCCTGCAAGCTACAAAGCAAATGGAAAGGAAATTCTACAGAAGTCTCAGTATTATGAAGCCTGCGTGGTATGTTTTTCTAAACATCTCCAGGCAGTTGTGAGCTGAAATTGCGAGTTTGTACGTAGCAGATGCAGAGGAAGCAGGAACGCATTGCCTTAGTTTCTCTCCTGAGCTTTCATTCTGTGCACAGTCTCTTTTTGAAAGAGTACCGGCAAATAAATCTAAGAACTAATTAAGAAATGATGTGATTTTTAGATGCAAAAAGCCCCTGTTTACTAAACAGTCTATAACCAAGCTTTAGTCATAAAATGATAAAGGACTCCTAACCACTGAACAATCCCTTTATTTCAGAAGCATGGGTTTGAAAGGAGAGAGGGAGGGGAATAAAGGCTGGCTTTAAGATGGGGTTTGATATGGATTGTGTCATATGGTTGTAAAGCTTATTAAGATTATTCTGCCTGACTTGTCATAAGAGTCCATTACATTATGAGAAATATTCAAGCAATGTAGTCTAGGCAGGCCTTAATAAATTGTCCTCTTTTTTCACATAAGGGAAATAGAATTAAATTTCTTTAATTCTAGATCTGTAATTCTTTTCTCAAATAGAAAATAAATGGGTTGTATGTTTGAAAAGGTAACTAGCACTTGCTTGTAAACAAGAGTGTGCTGCTAAATTTGTCTCCTAGTACCACAGCAAAAGTTACACAGCTTTGTCTCTACTGCAAAAGAAGTTTTTGTGGTAGTAAGTTTGGGGTATATAGAGAGAGCTCCTGTTTTTGAGAGAAAATAGCAAAGTCAAAAGGTATAAAGACAAAATACTGTGCCTCCCAGGTCTGTGTAGGTAAGTGGAAGCAATGCTATATGAAGGTCTCCTTTGTATATCGTGTAAAAATATAAAGTACAGTTCCTCTTTTATGAAGCGCTGGAAGTTGCTAGCTTGGCGTAAGCTCAGTTAAAATAAACTAAATTGAGTTACACTCAGGCTTAATATAAATAACGTGGAGGCTTGATTTTTCTGCAGTGGACTACTAGATGAGGCGAATTACAGGGCTTAATCTGACCTGCTGGAAACTGCTCTAGGAAATTCGGAACAGTGCACATCCACGTATGTTTATGTGTGAGCATACTTATTGTGTCCTAGTGCAGACTTAGCTTTGAGGCTGTAAGAGATGACTCGTCAGCCAAGGATAGCGTTTGATCCGTGGTTCATCTTGCTGGCCTTTGCCCCTTTACATATCTGATTCTTTTTCTCCTGTGACTTGTATGCATTGATTCTTTCTGTATCTGAAGCTGTCCTAGATGCCTAGATGTTTGTAACATGAATAATCTCTCTTCCTAGAAAGAACTTTGCAAAAATCTAGAAGAGCATGTTAAGCAACTTCAAAAGATGCTGGAAGAAACCAAATGTGAAAAAACCGAAATAATAAATCGGCTGACAAGAAGCCTAGAAGAAAGCCAAAAGCAGTGTGCAAATTTACTGCAAACAGGTCAGCCTTCTACTCAAAATTGATCTTGCCTTGCAGAAGTGGCTCAATTTTTTAAAGTAAAAAAACTGTACACCCTTGTTTCTGTTGAAATAGAATCAACATCAAGCTAAATGTGTACTAGACCATTTCCTATGCAGTGTGTTAGTCAGATTTAAGTGAAGTTTAGTCAACTCTAGAGTGGAGTTTAAAAACTAATAAAAATAAAATAAAAAACAAACACCCCCAATTGACCCCCCCACCAACCCAAACCAACAGACCAAAAAAACCCGCCAGAACCCCGAGCAAAAAATGATTAAACTATTTTTGTATGCATTTTGTGCTGCATATGTGTAAACTCAGTTTTGGATTAAATAATGGCCTTTTGGAGCAAGCTGCTTATTTTTGTGTTAGGCATTTGACTTGAATTGCCGTTTTAAATTCAGATCTCAAAGAGAATAGAATTATTTTTGTTGCTGGAGGCTGGTTCTTGGAGAGTTAGAGCAGTAGGCTTCGCATGTGAAATATTCTCCTCTTTGTCTATTTGATCTGTGCCTACCTTTACACATTGAAGTCGTTTAATAGTAGTGTATGTCTTTTCATAGAATCCAAACGTCTTAACTAAATAAAATGTCTGTCTTCCTGGATCCTAAATTTAAGGGCATGTTCTGTCTGAGAACTGTGGTAGTCTGCAAGAAAAATCTCTCTGAGAGTGCTAAATGTCAGGATAGAGGAGAATAAAAACTTTATTGGATCTGTATTATGTGGTAAATAAGTAATTCTAAATGTGATAAGATATTTAAAGAGTACAATTGTCAGCTGAAGAAATGCCATGATTTTTCTGAGCTATAATCATCAAATGCCTTAAAGCAGTGATAAATTGACCAACTGATAAACCTTTCACCTGGGGATAAGGGAAGGTGCCCTGGTTTCCAAGGTGGTCCTGTTCCTGCTGAACGTCTGGCACAATCACACAATGTCATTTGCTGTTTCTAATGAGCTACAAGGAAAGCAAACATCTGGCACATCTTGCTCCCTGTGGTATTTATTTTAAAGCTATCATTAAGTATTCTCAAAAAATTAAGCCACAGTAATTCCCAAACGTTAAAACAAACTGCAGTTTAAATTGAAGACCTGTAGTAACCTCCACCTGCTCAATTCGGGCAGAAATATTCCTGTCTTCGTTATTTGTATTTTTTATTAGTGAGACCGAGGAAATATAGACAGAGTAATGCCTGCTACCAGAATCAACATGATAATTTTTAACAGTGATCTTTTTTCAGATTGCTTAGTCTTTCTTGCATGTTTATGACTTGGTCTTTCTCTCCCTTTTCTTTCCCGCAATAGGCTCGATGCAGGAGACAAATCAGCTGCGGTTTCAATTGCAACAAGCTCAGTCTGCACACATGATAAGCAATAACATGAACAAGGCTTTGCAGGTTAATTAATTTTATTCAATATTTTACCACTTAGATTTTTAGGGGGATGGGCATTATAGCTCAGATGTTGGTCGTTTAAACTCTTTGTTGGGGAAACAAGCACGTCTCTACAGTAAAGGGCTACTTGCTACTTCATCTAGTGTTGCGTGCTTCTTTTTTAGTTAAAACAGAGTTGGGCATGTGTATGATAGCCACATGTCGAACCTGATAATGGAAAAAGAAGAATGTAAATTCTATGTGTTGGGAATCTCTTGACTTAATTAGGCTATAGGGCCAGCTGAAGATAATATGTTCTAAAATTTCCCTTTTGCTCACAAAATGGAATGCTAGAGAGCCCTCTGCAAAATATGAATGGGAGTCAGTGTTTCCAGTTCAGTTCATATATTTGACTTAAATGATCTTGGAAATCATTAACCCTAATAAGTAGCACTGTCTTCCCAGCTATGTACTTCTGTTAACATCCATTTTACTATACAAGGGCAGCAGGAAAGAAGTAAGAGCAAAAGAAATAATGCTGAACTTCATATATGAACTGTCATAAGAACAATAGTATATACTGAACAACAGAAAATATTCCCTAACTAATTTGTAGATATAAGATATGCTTCGCTAGGTGTATCAAAAATTATAGTATAAATAAGTCGAATGCTACATGATTCAAGTAAATACCGCTAAAAACAACTAAATTTAGGAAGAAGAGCTCTGTGTATTTGTGTGCTCAGTGTAATTTTTCTTCTGTCACTTAAGGAACAATTAATGGAACTGAAGGAAGAAATAGCTTTGTATGAGTCTGCTGCCAAGCTTGGAGTGTTCCTGAATTATGCAGGTGGAGAGCTGCATACAAACCTGAGTGATTCCTATGTAGACTTGGGAATTAAAAATATCTCTGGGAAGAAACCAAGGTTCTGCAGGTATTGAGTGATTCTTGTTAAAAGAAAAATCTAAAATCCTCAAGAAATGTAACAAGCGATGTGTAAAACATGGTCTTACTGGATCAACCTGTAGTTTGATAGATACTTGAAATACTACTTGTATTGTGAGCTAATCTGAGAAACAGGAAGCTGGACCGATGCCGTAAATTAGATGCGTAATTGCTGCTTAATAAATCTTCAGATTTTATAGGGTCTATGTTGCTGTTCCTTGAATTGTATGGATTATAGGCATGGATACCATTTTCCTTAAAGATTTTCTTAAAGCCATTGTTTTAAAGCAACCACTTGAGTTGTCTCAAAATACCTCACATCATGTGAGAATGAAGTTTGGGGAGAAGCAGCTGAATGGATGAGTTTTCTGTACATTAATTACAACATAATGAAAAAGCATATGGCATTTGTATTCACGTTCTCTCATTCTTTTTACTACTTAGACATCTGTATTTGTGGTAGCATTAGTTGCTCTTTGCTACTGCTAGCTTTCAGATAAATGTGGTTTGTTGTGTCTTCCTTACTAGTGCATTACAGAACAGAGACGTGGAAAAAGAGCTCTCTAAAGATGAAATTATTGTAGAATTAAAAGCTGAGCTGGAACGTTTATTGAGCAGTAATAAAATGAAGAGAAACCAGATTACTCAATTACAAAATGATCTTAAAGATTGCCAGAAGACATTAGAGGAATACAAGCAGTTGTTGAAAGCAGAAAAAGCATCGAAAGAGTCAGAGGTTTGTTCTTTTACGCTTTTTTTAAAAGTAAAGTTGCACTGGATTTTAGTGAACCAAACAAACATTTAAACTTTATGAAAACAGATCAAAGTTCTACTCACAGCTGAGTGATTATAGCAACTAAGTAAATCTGTCTTTTGGTCTTAAGGAAAGTATTGTCACTCGATGATACCTTGTTTTGTGTCTTTGAAAAAGAAGCAAAGTGACTAGCCGAACTTGGGCAGCATGTGCCTTACTGGGTGAGTTCCGATATGACGACTCACTTGCTTAAAAGCACTTGATGGCCACTATGCTTTTTTTCAGAACTAAATTTCATTGAAGAAAGTAGGTTTTCTTTAGCCAAAAAGATCTTGTAATTTCTCTGAGAAAGCTGATAGTATCATTAGGTTATACAAATGGAACATTGAACAGATTGCCTTCAGAGGGTCTTCACTATGTAATTTGATCAACAAGGAATCTCTTTATTGCATCTCTCTTCACCCATTATTAACTTCCCTCTATAAATTGATCAGGCTTGTACCATCTGCTCTTGTAATCTTGTGACTTGGTTGTGGGATAGGAATATAATATCCTTGAGAAGCGTGTGCTCTGTTGGATGATAGTAGTCACTCAGCTTGCAAACACAACGTTGAGTGTGTGCTGCTGTAAACCCTGATACTATGAGTGCCAAGAATTCATCTAGAATAACAGTGATACTGTTACATCTGGCACTGCAGCAATTTCCTTTTTTTTTGTTTTCATTTTTTTCTAAGTAAAATTTTTATTTGACAGCCTTAACTGTTTTTTTAGAGAGTCAACTTCTAGGTCATGTATATCATGAAAGATATCATCTTAATTTTGTTTATTGTTAGCCTGTCACAAATCTGAAGGATACTTCGGTGGCCAGTCCTTCAGTTTCTGATAATCTTAAGGAAGAAGTTCTAAGGCTCAGAAAGGCTAATGAGACTTTGCTGCAAGAAGTTGAGGTGAGACAGAGATGCTGCTTATCCCTACAAAAAAACCCTGTGCTAAAACTTGCAACTAAAACCAGTTCTTTACAACCCACTTACTGTAATACTTGACCCATTTGTCCAGAACCATGCTTCCACTATTGAAGAACTGAAGGAAAACGAAGAAAAACTGAAAAACTTAAATCAAGATCTCTGTTGTCAGATGAGAAAAATGGTTCAGGATTTTGATCAGGATAAACAAGAAGCCATTGACAGGTGAGTCTGTAAACTCCGTCTGGTTCCATTCGTGAACTTTCAGCCTGTGTGTACAATCTTGTACCAGTTCTCTGGTACAAGGGGAGGTCAACATTAGAATGCTATTTCTTATTTAAGGAAAAGTTGAACCCTGTTTAAAAGATGGGGGAAAAAAAAAACTAGGAAGCTTTTTCCTTTCTTGAAATCGTAGGTGGGAAAGAACTTATCAGCAACATCATGAGGATACAAAAGCACATTTTGAGAAAGACCTATTAGAGAGATACACTGCAGAAAAACAGCAGCTTATTCAAACTTATGAAGAGATGATCTTGCAGTTAAAGTAAGACTTACCTTTTTTCTTCCCACTTTTACTGAAACTTTCATACTACTTGTCTGGCCCTCGGTGCTGGTTATGCTTTTCTTAAAACAGACTTGCTGTCCTGGGGGTGTAAAGACTAATTGATTATAAATGATCTGTCCTGTGAAGGGCTAACATAGAGGAGCTGAACAGAGAGGTGACTTCGGTGAAGGAATGTTACATTGGAGTCTGCGAGGAGAAGGACACCTTGGAAGCTACTTTGAGGCAGAAATTTGAGCAAGAGCAGCAGCTGAAGGAAGAGAAGGTACTAGTAGAAATACCTATCAACCATATCATTTCAGACTGTTTTCAAGATGTAATATCCATAAGCATATTTAACTTCGTAATTGTTTGGGAAAGATGATACCTTGTTTGGGAAAGATATTTGGAAGAGATGCAGCTATATCAGACATGATATGTGACCTATTGTTTGTTAAATTAATGTGCTGTTGTGTCCTGGGGCTTAAAATATTGTGGAAGTAACCCTTTCCAATAGCTATTAATTTTTACGTAGTCTGCTTTCATTATTTTGACTCTTGAGGACTGCTTAGTCAGCAGTGTGACATTTCAATTCTGGAGAAATTTTCCAAAAACTGAATGACAATACAAGCTCTCTTCTCTCTATATAAAACTGATCTGAAAACACTGTTTTTGTCAGGTCATAATTAATTTAGCCTATGTTGCTTAGAATCTTTGCTCCTCTGAAGAAATCTATGTGAAATGACTTAACTAGGTGAACTGCCTTGCTAAGGAAGTACAGTAAAGAGGTGCAGCTCAAAGTATGGTCAGAATAAAGCTGCTTGATAGGAAGACTTATTTTAGAGCAACAACCTGTAATAACCTCTGATATCACACCTTAAAACACCTCCTTTTGAGAGTGGAATCTTATCAGTCAGATCAGTGCACAGGCTCTAGAGAGTTAATCATGCTTCTTAGGCATTCTCATCTCTTTAAACCAGAGCAGTTCAGTATGCCTTGGAGTATACTTGAATTTTTTGTTTTTCCTAGCTCAAGAAACAGCTACTAGAAGAAAAAGAAGATTCTCTCAACCTTCTGAGGGCTGAGCTTGAACAGAAACACAGCAGTTCTATGTTAGCAGCAAAGAGGAAGTGGCTGGAAGAAAAAGAACGGCAGGTTGAAGAGGAAGTTGCATTAGCCAAAGTTCACTGGGAAAAGGAGGAGAAAGAGGTATTGAACTTAGACTGTGGGTTTCTTTTGTTGTTGTTGGTTTATTTTCGGAAGGAGAACTTGTATGGGGATAGACTTATGCATGGTTTTTCTGCCATTTGAAGTGGCTTTTAAGGATCTATAATTTTAGCAGCCTCTGAAGAAGGCAGTAGGTATTACACAGGCTTAAGATTTCAGGGAAAAAACCCGCCAAAAAACAAACCCTGTCCTGTATGTCACAGCTGGTAATATGCTGGAGCTTTCCACCCTGATCCCTGGGTGGGTGGTTACACTTTATTGTTGAATTCAGTTATCATATAGAAGTACTTTGTGTATCTTATTCCATAGAAGAAAACTGTGATGAAGAAGAAAAAACAACTCATTCTTTACCAAACTCTATGCTCTCTGAGCATGGTTTTGCTTTTCTCCAATTAGGGAAGGTTATTGGTGTAAACAGTTTTATTTGTTAAATACCAATTAAATTCTAGCTATTTGGACACCGGGAAGATTGTCTTAAAAATATTTTATTCCTTAGAATAAAGAACAAGTCTTTGCAAAATTAGAAAGAGAATGGCAAAGAAGGCTGGAAGAAAGGAGAACTGCAGTTGAGTGTAATGACTGCAGCAGCCAAACAAACCGGGTGACAGTTGTGGATGAAGCTTCAACTAAAGAGTTAGAAGGGGTTGTTGAAGACCAGAGGCTGCAGGTCCAGAAGGCTCTGAAAGAAAATACGACCTCTGAAGAGGCCTTAAAAGAATTTGAAATAGAACTGCAAAATAAATACTGTAAAAATCTTTCTAGCCAGGTAACCAATAATTGTTCTGTCTGTCCGGAGCCTGTGAAACTGCTGTGTGCAACTAAGTCACCTAAAAAAAAAGTGTCCCTTCCACTAACTTTCTATTAAACTCAGTAGTTGATATCTGTCATATTAGAAATATATTTAAAAAAAGGTTCTGAAGAAGTTATAGCATGTAGCTTGATATTTTTTAGCTGTTAATTTTTTGCACAGTTGAACAAGTTCTGCAGGACTTTTGAAAATAACCGAGCCAAACTGACTTAAAGTTGATATCATTTTGTTAAGAAAAATTGAATAGTCACCATTTTGGTAACTTTTTTTGGATCAAGGAATGCATGAGATGCTGCTGGTCCGATTCTTTCAATTTCTGTAAATATAGGTAATCCAAACTGAAGTCTATTTGTTCACTCTTACATGAAAGTCATAATAAAAATGTATGCAGGGGTGGTGACTGAAGTAGGTTGTTTTTGTCTGCTTGTAGGTAGAGGCAGCTTTAACCCACGCTCGTGCCAAGTGGCTCCAAGAATTAACAGACCTCGAAGAGTACAAAGTAAATCTAAAGATAGAACAAGAAAAATGGGAAAAAGAACACAAAGAGACTGCAGCAAAGCAGGTAGCCCCAAATACTTCTATATGTGTATTGATAAGCAGTTCGGTCTTCCAAATTGCACACATATATTACTGAGGAATGAATACAGGCATAGGTGGGGAATCATTAAGGAAAGGTGTTTCTAGTGTACTCTGGTTCTGATCCATTTTTTTTTTCCTATATGGGATTCTATTTAAAATATTTTTAAATTCATCTCAAATAGACTGATAATGACCCAGGGTTATATTTTATGTATGTATATATTTATAATGACTCTTACGTGTTCACCAGTTAGCTCTAGTTCTCTCAGCTGCTGAAGAGAAATGGAAAAAAGAATATGAGAATACAGAGAAATCCGGACCAAGAATGAAAGAACTTGAAGAAAAGGTGATTTCTCTCAAGAAGGAATTGGAGCTGAAGACCGAAGAATTCCCTGCAGCGATCAAAGCAGAACTAGCAAAAGCCCGTGCTCAATGGAACAAAGAAAAGCAAGAAGAAATCCTGCAGATACAAGAGCAAAACGAGCGAGACTACCGATCGTTCTTAGATGAGCATAGAAACAGAATTAAAGAGGTACTTGCGATAGCAAAGGAGGATCTTGCAAAGCAGAAGAATGACCTCTCCATTCAGAAAGAGGCAGAAATGAAGATGTTACTAGACCAAAAGCAGCGAGAATGGGAGGCTCAGGAAAGAAAGATACTGCAGGATGCAATTGATCAGTATGAGGAGAAGAGCCTGGTTGAGCTTGAGTATTTGTTGAGTGAAATCCACGAAGAACTAGTCAAGGGCACACATCATAAGCCGTCTTGGAAGGACAAAGGTCTTGATGCTCCTGCTCAATTAAACCGCCAATGCAAAGACAAACTGAAGGCTTACTTACAAAAGGCCTACAGAACCACAGTTTACACTATTCTGGAAAAGGAAGAGCGAGAATGGAAAGAGGTAATATTTCTGTAAATTGTAACTGCTGACCAGAAAAGGGAATTGAGAAGTTGTACTCGTACCTGTATTTTCCCAATATAACATATCTACGTAATCCTGAAAATCAGAGAAGCTAATATGTGAGTTCATTGATAGGAACAGTGTTTTAAAACTGTAAAAGAGGAGTAAGTGTAGCATTGACAAGTGAAAAGGGGAAGGTTGGGTGCAGCTTTGACACCTTTGGTCATTAAAAAAGAGAGAACCAGGTTAGGAGTGTCACTCTTTAATGCCAAGATTCATAAATTAAAGAGATGAATCCACCATCTGAAGTTTGGGAGCCTGTTGAAAGCTCCTTGTGGCCTCTGAGGTGGGTTCTGTCATTAAGGCTCGTAGCTGTTTTTTTTCTTTGGGAAATTTGGCAGTTTGCGTTGGTCATTGGACAGTGATCGTGGATCATGTTACTTTTTTTTTCCCCACTTGTGATGCAAATAAAGATGAAAACAGTAAACCCTTTTTGCACATTATCTGTAATATTTTGTGTTGCTTAACTCTATTGTGGCTCGAGGAAATCCTTTTCAATGTGTCTGCCCAAATGAGGAAAGAGATCCTTCCCTCTTCTAGAGGAGTTTGAGGCGAAGTAGAATTCAGCGCAAAAGCTTCTGTTTCTCTTCTTCTGGCAGATTTGACTTTTGCAATGCTTATGCTTGTAAGTTTTTTATTAAGGGGAGCATCCCAATGGAAATGCCATTTCCACCCGGCGTTTGGCAGCTGGGGAGCTGGCCAAGAACAGGGCAGAGAAAGCAGCTGTCTTGCTTTCAAGAAAAAGCAGGATGTGGGGGAAATGAGTATGAAGTGATTTCTCATGACAATATTAGCCAGTTTTTTAGTACTAATATGTTTCAGAGGTGATTTTTTTTCTGGTGAGTTATTTTCACGATGGTAAAGAAAATCTAGGTTTTTATCCTACGCCTGGGTGCATCTTCTGTAACAGATACGTCTGTCTCTTGGTGAACCATTTTTAATGTGGCTTTGAACTTCAAAACATAGATTGGCTTGCACTACCTTGTCTAGCGAAGTCTTTGAACCTCTTAGTAATATCTTATGCTACCATAATAACAATAAAGGAGCTACATCCTTCCAGCTGCCTTTCCCATCCTCCTACAACCCACATTTGTGCAGAAGCTCTAAAGGCATCTAGTCCCTTTTCTGCTGGGTGTGCCTTTTAAAAAACAAGTTAGTTTCAACTATTCAAAGACACTTTATAGTTCTGCAATATTAAGCACTATTGATGTTTCCAAAATAAAACTCAAGATAATGCTGTTTCAGTGAATTACACTAAGAAAAACTTCTATATGCTGGAATACACATTTTCCTCCCAATTTGATTGCTATCAACAGTTCTACTGCAGGTTTTAAGCACCTGCGTTACAATTACTAGAGCTACTTGGTGGCCAGGCTTGCTTGTTTTTATGCATAAGTACTGCTTACCTACTTTAAGTGTGGAACACTTTTTATTGCTAGGTGTTGGGTTTTCAGGAAGTGTTTTTTCAATTGCAGAAATATGAAGAACTACTGAGTAATGTAAATCAAGCAGCATACTCTTGCCTGCAACGTGGTGAAGGAGTTTCTGGGGACATGGCAAGGCCTCCTCTGTGCTATGTTGGACACCAAGCGGAAGCACAAAGTGGGCTGAGGAGATGGCCACCTTTGCAGGAAACTGGAACAGACAAAGGTATTGGGTTTGGTTTTTAATCTGGCAAATTGTGTATCATTAATTTCAACTTGTTAGTAGCAGTCTTTAACAGTCTATGTCGTATCGATGACTCTAATGTATAGTTAGTTAACTAGTGAATCTTTGGGTGATGGAGGAAGATGCAGTTCTTCCGACCGTAAAGTTGTTTAATGTTGCAGTAGCTTGTACTATGTTTAAGTCACAAACTGTGCAACAAATGCTACAGGTCTGCAGCTTACTTCTTTAGTCCTAGACTTTGAGTTTTAATTTTATTAAATGCTAGTAGCTCTCTGCTCTTTAAAGCTATGCATCAGGAGCTGTTGTATCTGCTCTAGGTGTAAATATTCTTGGGGGGTTGTGCACATATGAACATTAATACTTTTGGCATATAACAGCTCATAAGCAAGTCCATATTGATCATGATGAGCAGAGTATGGTCTAAAGTATATATTGTAAAAGGGTAATACTAAACCAGAGCTTTGAAGATGGAATTGTACCACTTGCTCTTGACATTAGCTAAAGATGAGAAATTCTACATTCATGTAACAGATATTGTGTCAAGAATTATGCTTCATCTGGCATAGTAGTTTTTCTGATTCTTTAGATCAAGAATGTAGCTGAAAAAATGCAAATCCTCAGGTGAAGCTTTGCTTTTTTTTCCTTTCTCATTCCTGCCTTCCTTTCCCCCCCATATATAGTTTAGTCCTGTAGCTTGTCCCAAAGCTGTCACATGTACTATGGCAAAGCTGGAGGCAGCATAGCTAGGGAAGAATTTTATGGGAGGCACAGAAATCTCTCTGGGGCTTTCCGTTTAGTTTGAGTTCTTACACAACCAAAAAAATATAAAGGAAGAAAATGCAAGAGAGTTTGGCTTTATGCCTATAGAGTGGCTGGAATTCCTTCCACACCAAACTAACAAGCCATCTATTAAACACAAAACAATACAAGCAGCGCAGCTCTTCTGTCTCTAGAGCTCCCTGCCCTGGCTAGAGAGAGGAGCCACTGCTCTCCTGGAAGTAGCCCAGTCTTTGTGAATTTCTTAACTTAACCAGACTCAGCCGCATGTGGAGCTTCCCAGCTGGGAGAGTCTCCTTCAGCTCACTCCAAAGACTCTGCTGTAATTTGGGTTTTTTTTAAATGATATTAAAAAAATCAACCTACAAGTCTCATATCACTGACTGAAGACTCAAATCATCACTGATGGGAGTGAATTGAGGCTGTGAGGACTCAACAGATGCTGCCGCACCTTCTGTATAAGGGTACCAGCCTCTTGTGATTATTTTAGACTAATGTCTTACACGCTTTCCTAAGTAGAGCACTGGAAATAGTAAGGTTGGTTAATTCCTTTTTTTAGTCCCATGATCAATGTGTAACTTCTAGCAATTACCATTGCAGGTCAGAAATGTACAAAAAGGAAACTTGGTTCTCAGGAAGATTTTTGCTGTGCACAGTGCCAGGAGCTTGAAAACAGAGAGATTGTGTGCCAGAACTTGAAAAGAGAGCTGGAGATAGCCTATAAACATCTTCAGCTTGCTGTGAGGGAGCATGCAGCTAAGTCAGAGCAAATCCAAGGTTAGGACTGTTAGCCACCTAAAGAAAACTTGGAATGACTCCGCCTTGCTGGCTGCCCGAGTCTTTCATCTGTTGCATCATATGGTTTTCGGTGGATGGAGTGGGTGTGTGTGCACACTTAAAATAACAAACCAACCCCCCCCCTCCCAACAAAAAACCACAAACCAACCTCTCCCCCACGCCCCTAAGGAACTCCCCTACCTTCTTGGCTTTAAACATTACATATTGCTTTAACACTCTTTCATGTGTGTCAGGAAAAGAATAGAGGAAAACTGAATGTTACAGGTGCTCTTTGAATATATGTACATGTGGATCCTGTTGCCTATGAGGGTTACACAGCTAATGCACGCGTGTGCATGTACACACACATACTTATAAATGTGTATAAGTAAGGGAGATCTTTAGCCCTCTCCTTTGGGGCTGTATTGCTACTTTGCACAACACTCATAGTGGGAGTATAGAGACCAGACTGGCCCCAAATGTTGCTTGTTTCCTCTTGGCACCAGTAGTAACAAACCACTGACCAGTTTTCCTGTGCCTTCCTGCATTAATAGCAGTGAACATTAAAGTAGGATGTAAGTAGGCTTTACTTAGCCTATGCCTTTTAAATCAAGATGTCTTTTTTCCTTTGTGTCACTTTCAAATGAGAAATACAGGACAGATGACTGAGAAAAGGTCTCTAGTTCTTAAATCTTTCTTTCCTGTGTGATGATGGTTTCTACCAATGATGGATATGAAATATCCATTCTGTTTTTGGAAGGATCACTGAAAGGAAGGCTTCTGCAGTTGAAGCTGCACACAGTAGTGTTCAGGGCATTTATTTTAGGCTTTCCTTAGAGCATGGCAGGAATTGGACTTGCTGAAGGTTCCGGCTAAGGAGAGGTCTCAGTCTGCATCCTGAGGGTCAGGAGCTCTGCAGGATTGTTTGAGCATGGCTCAGTGAAAAGTCGCTGTGGCTACCGTAAGCAGGTTTGGCAAATGGTCAGCTTGGGGAGAGCATATGTGAGGTGGTAGATTGTATCAAGTGACTAAATAGTTTTACTTGCCAAAGACAGTGGTTTGTATGTGTTGTGGTGGGTTTTTCATGTGTATGGTGTTTGGTTTTGGTTTGGTTTTGTGTTCTTTTTTTAATGAAAAGTCTCAATTGCCTGCTCGATTTTTTTGTGCTCAGTGAGGAGGAGTAAAATGCTGTATGTTTCGAAGGGAAAGGTTTTTGCCAGCTTGCAGATACGTGAGGAAGGCCAGGTGGCTAACTTTGCATAATAGCTTTTCTGTGCTCATTTGTTGACGACCATATAGCATGTAAACTTAACTAATAAATAGGTTTTAATGTTCTTTAACTTTCAAGAGGTGGCCTATAGGTGGACTATCTGTATGCCATGATCAACAGTCTTGGTTATCAGCTTGAAGTCCTATGCTTTGGGCTTTTTCAGCCCCACTGTCTTCTCATTCTCTGTGGTGGCTTCTCAGTAACACTGAGCAGAGTTCAGTGTGGAAGTCCAGCCTTTCTCTGTAATACTGGGTTTTGGTCATTAAAAATACTCACAAACCAAAAACAAAAAAACCAAACCAAACAACAACCAACAAGTTTTATCCTTTATTTCTCTGCCCCAAAGAAGGCACAACTGCTAGCCCAATGGTAATAATTATTTTCCTGTGTTTGTCGAAACAACCCTTGTTATTTATTTCCTGCCCCCGCCCCGTCCTTTTTCTATAGGTACACCTGGTATCTCAGAAGTTTTGCGTCCAGCATGGTGTTAGTAATGGCATATGAAGGCTTTAAGCTTATTTAATTACTGTAGGACATGACTCTTATATTCAGGCTTCACTGAAGTGTAGTGTGGTCGATTCCTATGTGCCTGTTACTGTGACAGCCGTACACTTGCTGATGATGCTTTGTGACATTGAGCTCTTATACCAGAGACAGTTTATATATACCAGTTTATATGTAATATCTTCTGTTCAACTCAGCCTGAATTTAGAGAAGTCCAGTGAATGGTTCATGCTTTTGGTTTTTTTAATAGGAAATGAGAAGGCTTTAGAAGCTCTAACTGGAGAAAGCTCTCAGATGAATACTAAACTGAAAGACCTGGTAACACCACCAAGGTATTTACAAATTTTAACCAAGGCAATTCTTTTTTTGTAAGATATAAGCTGCTTTTCTGGTTCAGTGTGACTTATGTGCGTTTCAGGTCACTGTCAAAGGGAGGCGTCTCAAAACCTTGTCCATACTGTGACTCTGTGAAAGGGCTGGAAGAAATGCGTGCTCAGTACATAAGAGCTGTGAGCAAGATTAAGTGTAAGTACTAAAGTCTTAGCTAAAAAGTTAGGAGAGCAAAATAATTTACTTTGTCACTTCCTTCTCCTTCAGCCAACTTGCACAGGAATCTGACAGCCAAACTGCATGAGAAGTAGATTTTTCCTTCTTACTAGAGTGAATGTGAGAAATGGAGTTGTCACCATAATCTTAGAGAAGATTAATTGCTTTGTTGCACTCAGTCTTTTAAAGTGGTAAAATGTATATTGAGAACTGTTCTTATTTCTCTAGCAAACAATCCACCTGCCCTGCAACTTGTCCTGAGGGAGAATCTGCTTTTCTCTTGTGCTGTATCTTGCCTTCTGGCTTAATCAGCAACTTTCTGGCTGAGGAGAGAGGGTTAATTGTAGCACCAGGTTGTCTTACTTCAGTGCAGCAGGTCCTCAAATGCCAGCTGCACTGCCTTCAAAGGATACTTAGACCTGCATTTTAGCAGCTAACGTTCCTCCCAAATCCCTGTGCATAGTGTTTTCTATTGCTGAAAATGCAGAATTGGACAATCGAGTTCCTGTCTGCTGCTTCATATTCACCTGCTCTGGTCTTAAGGAGCATTTATCCAGCAGGCAACACCTGGCACGAGGATTGAGTGGAATGTTGGCAGGTAAATCCAGGCCTTTGCTGACTTGCTCCAGGTCCGTCAGACATTCCCAGTTTGTGGCATTGGCTTTTTTTTCCTTCTGGGGGAAAACTGATACTAATGAAGTGTGTTTGTAGGTGATATGCTTTGTTATATCCGTGAAAGTAAGGAACGAGCCGCTGCAATGATCAAAGCGGAGGTTTTAAAAGAGCGCCAAGAAACTGCACGGAAAATGCGCAAATACTATTTGACGTGCCTTCAACAACTTCTTACTGATAATGGGAAACACGAAGGGTAAGTTCAAATATGTTTGGAAATTGCTGTTGGTTTTGAAAGAGGTGTGTAGATGTTAATCTGGTGTTTCAGTGTTGGAGCAAATGGTGTATGACCTGAAGTCTTGCGAGTCTGCTCAGATTGGCATGGGGTCACTACCGAGCAGCCTGGCATGCTGTTCTCACTAACGTTACCTTGGAGGAAAAGGCAGAGTTGAAAAGGAGCTACTCTTTAACTGGGTTTTTTTTGTGTTCTGCAATTCTTGGCAGAGCTGAAAAGAAAATAATGAATGCTGCCAGTAAGCTTGCTACAATGGCTAAAGGACTGGAAACGCCTCTTCGACACCTTCCCCAAAGCAAGTCTACCCACTCAGGTATGTTGGGTTCTACAGTTGTTCTCTTAGTCATCATACCTGATTGAATGCATGTAGTAATGAAAATGCTGATGGAAAGCAAAGTACTATTTATTTACAAGCTCGTTAATGGAGATGTAAATATAAGGTGCTTATTTTGACAATGCTTACAATTCCTTTTTAAAAAAGCCAAAAAACCCCACAAAAAAACCACAAAAGAACCTTGTTTTTCTTCCAGCATTAACATTTCCTTTAATTAATCTATTGCCATCCCTTCTCTCCTAGCTCTGCTATCAGATTCTGATCTACCATGTGGAGCTGTGTACTCAAAAAGAGATGGCACGCTTCAGACTAGGTCAAACCATATGGAAGGCAAATCATGTGGCAGAAGCGTTATTGAAAAAGCCAATGGTAAAGTTGTACAGAAGCGTGTACCACTTGACTTGAGACAGCAGTTCGATGCCGTGCAGACTGAAACGCACCATGTGCTTCATGAAACACAGACTTCAAATGTTCAAAATGGGAATAATTCTAAAAATCTGAATGGTGCTTCAAGAGATGCTCTGTCAGAGTTTTTTCCAAAGGAAGATAGAAGAAGAGAAAAATATGGCCCTACTGTAAATGTAGACAAAGAACTCTTGTGTGCTGCTGGTAATATAGCACCTCAGAATGCTGCTTCATCTGCTTTTCAGGTAACATTAGAAAATGTGCATGCACCCAGCTTTACAAACGGCCATACCACCTCTGGGCCAGCTCATCACGTGCTTAAGAGCAAGAATGAAAGAATGGTCTTGAAAGAGGATAAATCTATCCAGTCATGTGGAAAATGGAAAAGTAAATCTAAAAGAACTCGGGAATTTGGTTTTCAAGAAGCTCCAGAGAAGGACGAAGGGAGCGGCAGTGAATGGAGCTCTGTGAACGGAAGCCTGCAGCTGCCTGGCACTGATGCGCCTCTCGTGTATCCCGAACAGAAGGGCAGCGCTCCCGTGCAGGCACAGCCTGCGTGCTGCCGAGAGTTTCCTCACATCACCGTGCTCTCCCCAGCAGATGAAAATGCTGTTACTTCTTGGACAGACGTTAGTAACGACAAGATTCTCAGCGCAAAAAGCAGCACTACAATGTACAGTAGAGGCCATCTGATGACAAACCCAGAGGATGCTTCATTCCTTACCTCCAACAAATCAAACTCTGTCACACAACTTGGTGTAGCACCAGGTTCAAATAGAGGAAAATGCTGCAATAAATGCTTGGAAAAAAACAATGCGGGAACCCCGGTCTCTTCAGCAAGATAGTGGTTTTGGTTGCCCACTTTCTAACTTGAACCAATACCAACGATTCCTCATTTGGAGGAAAAAAAAGACGACTTGATATTTAAATAAAAGTGTGAGGATTAGGGAAAACCTGTTCTGCTATGGCCATTTCATGGTCAACGTGACACAATTTGAGTGTTACATGAAGAAATCCGATAAAGTTACTTGAAATATATTAATATAGACTTTTGTTTACCTTTGTAATAACTTTCATAATTGTTAATAGTGTATTATATACAAATCTATTAAATAGAACCTATTTTTATATTGTTTAGCTTGCAGTGTGGTGTTTCTCTAAAACAAAGCTACTGTAACTTGTCTTTTTAAATGATTATGAAAATTCCTTCAGAGCTCAATGAGAGATGTTTTAGGATTTGTTTGAAGTATTTTAATAGACTTTTCCATTTTGAAGGACCCCATTTAAGCCTCTGTGTGCATCTCCATAATAAAAGCAAAATTACTTGTCTTTTTCATTAAATTATTATAACAAATAAGACTTCAACTATTCTTCTCTTTGGTACAGCAGGAGAAAGGTATAAATTAGAATAACTGTGTTTTGCAGGTGTTCTTTAGCGTAGGTTATCAACGTAAATTGGAGATGTAGTAATGTTCCTCCTGATGCTTAGCTGCTATTTTAAAGGCCTGCTCCCATCTGGAAGAGAACTAGAAAATGTGGTGTTTGGGTTTGTTTGGTTTTTTCCTCTTAACATTTTGCTTTCCATGGGGTTGCATTTAATTTCTAGTGGTACTGTGAGGAAAAGAGGCATTTTGTTGCTTGATTTATTGACTCCTCTGTTGCTTACACAAGATATCACTGAATCATACTTGTTGCCATTAGCAGTGTGGTTATGGGCCAGCAACTCACATCAACAGTAATATGGAAGGCATAAACAAAGAAGTTTTGCTGCTGTTGTTCTGTGATATTAGAGGAAAAAAGGCTGAATATTCTCTCCAGGATGATGTATGTGCCTTTCACACGTAACAACATTTAACTGCTAGAAGGATGCTCATTTGTTCTTTCCGAGTCAAACAGCGCAGTCAGTCTCAAAAACTTCAGTTTTATGAGGAAAATAGCATAAGATTCAACACAAACCTTCTGATGAAAAATGCGTTTAACTTCCTTTACAAAAACGTCCTGCCTGTTTACATTTCAGGCCAATGGGCAAGGCAGAACACATTACAGCTATTGGTACGCGGGGCTGGTTTGGGACTCAAGACTCTCGGGCAATCTCGTGAGAGACTTCTGGATTTCTTGGTGGCCTTTAATATCGCCCATAAATCCCAGCCCACTTCCGCTAGCGCAGGTGAGGTTTGTCATCGTCAGTGGGAGCGCACGGAGGCCACAAGAGACTGCTTGTGCCTAAACAAACACGGGCAGTGGTGAAGTTCAAGGGCCGGATTCCGAGCTCTTAGCTGAGGAAATAGCTGTGGCCTTGTCTGCAGGGGAAGGTTTTTACTGCTTGTCCTATAAGCCCCACGTGGAGGCTTTTCCTTTTTTTCAGTGATGTAGCTTGCTTTGGTTAGTTTAAACATGTTCTCAAATGGCACCAGCTAAAAATGAAGCACGTTTAGTCCTGCGTGAGAAGTACTTGTGATTAAACTGATACATCAGATTAATTAATTCCTTGGGCAAGTCCAGAAACCTTCCCCAGAAGAAGAAAGGCTTCATCTGTACCAGAAAACACGCAGCTGTCCTGCAGGGCATCCCTGACCATTTGGAAAGCAGCTGAGGACCCATCATCTCATTGGTGTGAACCCAATATACTTTTCCAAGTAATCCTTCACCTAAAGTAGATTCAAGAGCTTCCCAAAACGAAATGCTCAGTGCCGACGTGCAAACTGCTTTTAAAATTCTTCTAAAATGTACCTCTTTACAGTACACTTTATTTATCGCCTTGTTCAATGTTGTTTGTATGCTTAACTCTTACTGTCACTTCTCTGTAGCTTTTAACAAATCTCCTGTGTTTAAAAGCTCAGTGGTTTCAGTGCAGAATGAAGTACTTAATGATCCTAGTCTTGCTAAAGTAATGAATAGCTAATTATTTTCTCATATTTAATTTAGAAGCCGGGGTCCCACGCTAATGAAGAGGGATCTTCTGCATCACTGATTGCTCTGGAGAAAGCTGAGGGTGCAGCAGGCCCTGCTACAATGAGGCAACCAAGGGAGTTTTCTTCAGCAGAATCTGTAGCCTGAAGTGAGAAAAGGTTCTCCTGTGGCTTTTTTCTTATGGAGTGGGAAGATGTTATGTTGATGGGGCAAAAGAAGGGGAAAACACCTTTCTAATCCCAGCTTGTATAAGGGAGAGTATTTAAATATGTGGACATTATGTGCCCAGCTAGATTTGGTTGTCACATCACAGTACTGGGCAACTCCAGTGACCAAAATTGCAATGCGTGGGGAGAAGGTGGGTGTAGGTGAAGATTTGGTGAAATCCTTGCTCACCTAATGTTTATTGTGTGTCTTGTAGCACTGACAGCTCCAGGGAGCTCCAGAGCTGCTGAGGGGATTTGAAGTTTTCCTTAATGAGAATCAAATGCAGGGGCCTGGAGGGCAAGCAGCAATCATTCCTTGGTGAGTAAATTTTGAGGAACAAGGAGATATTTAGCCCAAGAATCAGTAACTCCTAGTCAAAAGCATTCCTCAGCCCTCCTTCTAACGTCAGTAGGAAAGAATGAAGCAATAACAGGCTAGCATAGGGGGTGGCAACTCCTGAAACTAGACAGCTGACAGCAGTCGGAAAGGGGGATGTAATGTTGCAATACATGTGGTTGGACTTGCATAGTTGAGCCAAGATTGTAACAGAGCCACTAAATGAATTTCTTCAGAAAAAGTTTGCCGTGTATTTGTACCCACGAGGTTATACTGCCTGTTGGAATCGAGAATTAACTACCTTTTGGATTCAGGCGATTCCTTGTTTTAATACTGCCTTCACGCTATAGGAGCCAGATCTGGTTTTATTGTAGTGGTGTTGCAGTTTGGCACTATTTAGCTTAAACTTCTTTTTAACCACATCCTACCCCCATGCCCAAAAGTACTGCTACATTCTGCTACTTTTCCTTGCTGTATATTTGCTCTTTGTATTTTCTTTAGCAGGTATAGTCTATTTGTGCATTCCTGCTTAGAACAACCTCATTGTAAGAATGTGTCACTATTTCATACTAATGTATCGGTATGATAGAAGCTGTTTCCAAGATGACTTTTTCATACTGTGTTTAAATAGTAGTTAAAATTTACATTTTGTGTACATCTTAAACATCTTTTATATAGTTAACTATGCATAAGATGCTTATAGGCATACAGAACAGGAATGCATAGGAATTGTCTGTAACTCATGCATGTTTTGAGTAGTTAATACATGAACGATTGGTCTCAGGTTCTAGTGTTTTAGCTTGTTCCTTCAGTGGCCTCGTTCACATGGAATGAGCAACACCTGTAGCTATTGACGAAAAAATTAAGAATAGGTCCTTCATAAACTAGACTTAAATTCCCAAATTCTTTATTTTTACTGGACATATATGCATATGTGAAACCTTGTTGCCTATCACAGCAAGCTACTGTTCACAGGAATAGTTAGATGAGGAGCAATTGAGGCCGTGAGAGGTTAGGTAGCTCGTTCAGAAAGTTAGGAAGCCTGAACAGGGAATTAAGAAACAGGTCTTTTAACTC
This sequence comes from Patagioenas fasciata, assembly GCF_037038585.1. Classification (NCBI taxonomy): domain Eukaryota; kingdom Metazoa; phylum Chordata; class Aves; order Columbiformes; family Columbidae; genus Patagioenas; species Patagioenas fasciata. Next base: position 24,073,100 of record NC_092531.1, read on the forward strand.
TTAGGCTAGCACTTTAACCACTAAATTACCTTTTCTTTCTCCTCGATGGCTTTACTGTTCTTTTACACTTAGATTTATTTTCTCTTCTAGTCTGGTTTATCCCCTTGTACTTTTTTAAAAATTCCCTTTGTGTTCATATTGGTCAGTTTTCTGTTCTTTGCCTTTGCACTTAGTCTCTCTTTCTTTTTCCTTGACCTAATTTTAATCTCAGACTTTTCATGTGACTTCGCATGGACTCTTTTTTTTCTTTTCCCTTCGTTTGAGCTTCGCGTTGTTTCAAGAGCTGCGTGTGTGGCTCCCCCATCTTGTTGAGCATTTCCTAGTGGGAAATAGATTCATCTTTATGAATTTCTTCTCCAGAGTGACAGGTACCATTTTTATTATCTGCTTCATGATATTACATGATATTAGTTATAGTTTGCATAATATCTCAGGTCTTCTCCACCTTTCCCCTTCTAAAAAGGTCACGCAGCCCTTTTTCCTGCTGCGAGGTAGAATAAGCTGTGCTGACATTGGTCCTAAGGGATGTTTGTCCGGTGTCTTCTGAAAGATCTCCAATAACGGGGTATCTACAACCATCCACACAAATCCTTTCAGTATTATCCTTACTGCTGGAAGGCTGCCTCCCCACTCCCTTTCTTCCTTACCTGAACGTTTTTGCTGCAGTTTAAGCTCATCGCTGCTTCTCCAATGTACCAAGGACATGGAATAGGGACTTCTTTAATGTCATGCTTAAAAACTACTATTTTCCTCCTCAGTTTTCTTTTGCGTAAGTAACACCACTTCTTTCAACCTTTTTTTTTTTGCATAAATCAGCTTTTAAGATGTATAGGTGTGTTGCATGCAAGTGTGGAGAGAGTCCAAAGGACAAAAAATGGTAAATAGAGAAGAAATTAAACCACATTTTGGTCCTGCCTTGCTTGATAGTTTTCAGACTCGTTCCGCTGGTTGTCTCTTCTGCAGAATGACCACATTCTTTGCACAAACACCCCGTCTGTGATGGAGAAAGCCTTTCAAGACTGCTGTGATTAAACCCAACGTCAGTAAGTGTAAGCGGTGGATGTGCAACTAAGGAGAGCTCTGGCTTGCCGGCATTCCCCGGCTTTCCTTAACACCTTTGGAATTTCATATCTTGTTACTCCGTTATCTTTTATTTTACTTTGTAGTTGGTACTTTCCACTGGAGTTAGGAGATCTATGTACTACTGTATAGTGTCACTTTTCCCATAAAATCTCAAGCTGGGTATACTTCCCAGAAGTATTGACATACACAGTCACATATATATATTTCAGTCATTCATCCTTAAAATTTGCTGTCAGGGCCATTCTTCTGCTGTTGGAACTCTGCTCTCATGTTTCCCTTTGTTCTGTGGGAGTTGCTAAGATTTCCCATTGAAATTTATTTTAGATGTTTGCTCTTTTGTGCAGATTCACTGCACTGTCTTGTCTCCCACAGTGTGGATGGGTTACAATGGAGACGATGGCAACCTGGCAGTGATACAGGAGCACATTACTTGCAGCTGTAGTGAGATTTCACCCAGCATTCTGATGCTGAATACTTCGCACTTCCAAATTAATCATGCTTCTGTCTCTGTTCTTGTCGCTTGGGTAAATATTTCACTGTTGGTTAGATTTGGGCAGTGATCTATGTGAGAACCAAGGTTCTTGTTTCCCTGCCTGTTGTACATGCTCACCTATCATGCAAGCTTTCAAGCCCGGTGCCTCTTTCACACTTGATAAAATGAGTCTGTTTCTATCATGTAGCATTGCTGCTTTGTAAATCTGAATACAAGTAAAGAAATTCATGTCTATTGCCAAATGTTCTGGCTGAATGCCATCCCTGGTGTTCTGGCTTCATCCAGATGACGAATGTTCCCTGTCAGCCTGCAGCCTAGTGAGAGGGGACAATGGCACAGAAATACTGTAATTATTTAATCAACTTTGCTTAGAATGTTAAGCAAATGCAATTCTTTAATACTCTGGCTTTACTATAGCTGTTAATTAACGTGCAAATGCAATTTGTACAGCAAAACCAAGTGGAGGAAACATTCACTTTTAAGTTACTTTACTCCCCTCTAGTGGTCTTATACCACATATACTTTATATAACACTTCATGATAGATTCAAGGAGAGTGTTAATATTGTGGAAAAAAAACAAACCAAACCAACAAAACCAATAAGTCTACTGGTAACTTCTCTTCCTTTCTGCTCGTCTTCTCTATAGGAGAAACCAGTTCAATGACTTGGATTCTTGCCAATGCAACTCTAAATGGGACTGTTCTTTATATGTTGACTTTAATTAAAAGCCAAACTGATCCCATAGCTTTAAAATCAGCATGTACAGAAAAATCTTGAGGTTGTGTGCTAAACATTTATGTGCCCTCAAACCTGTTTACAAGGGATGTTTCTGTCGACGTCCCGGTGACTCAGCCTGCAGCCAAGGCTGCAGAAACATCAGCAGAACCCGTCACATCTGTGGAGCTGTGTGTTTGTTCTGTGGGACGTGCCAGTTTCGGTGCGTGTCTAAGGCTGTTTGGGCCTGTGCAAGTTGTGGGACATATGGAGACTGTCATATGACTGGGTTCCTCCTTTAAGCTTGCCAGTTGGCCATTTTGTGTAGGATGTGGCTTCCACTAGCTGGAAAACAGATGAGGACCTACAGGATCAGAATGGAAACTTCTACTTTGCCAGTAATCCCCTGGTTCTTTGCTCAAGTTACGGATGTTGTAATCAACACTATACAGGTGTGCTGCACAGGCTTAATTTAGCAGCAGTTAATGGGTAAGTTCTTGGCTAAATTTTTCTTTGCTTCCTGGAGTCTGTACTTTAAAGGTTGTGAAATGTCCTTGGAGAAGATGGGGTACCTCATAAGACACTTGTCTCCTCTCAATTTTCTGCTCAGAGAGAATATTAAGAAAAATATAGACAGGGGATTCACTTTTCAAACTACCCACTTGTAAATTTTCAGGTTTCCTCTATAATGCCTTGGACCAATATTTGGAATAAAGTAATGGGGAATAAGATGGGTATAGAGTCAATAAAGAAAATGTTGACAGTTTTCCACTTGAAAATACAGTTCTCTTAAAAAACTTGACAAAATTTTGTTTGTCTTCATATTTAGTTTTGGAAGAAAAATGGAGACATTCCAAGAATCAAACCAGTTTAACACTATTTTGTGTGGAACCTTTTGTTTTAAAATGTCTTCATTTGTAAACTTTTGCAACTCTAAAAAGTCAAAATTGAAATGAAACAGTTTAGGAGATCCAATCCTGGCCTTTTTTCCGCGTGATTTTTCTTTTGTGGAAAACTTAAGTATCCCAGTTTCCTTCCAAGCTGGAAGGAAACCAAATGTGAAAAGTAAAATCCTTCATAAAACGTAACTCCTGTCTTCCTGCAGTGCTCTTACAAGGGATTATTTGCCTGTGTCAGCGATGCGTGTTATAATAACCAATAGCTGGGGAAACTATTTCCTACGTTTCTCAAGATTGTTCCCTTTAGGTCATTAGCAGATAGTTCTAATAAACACGAGCTGAGCCAGTGGAGGTTTTGACTCTATTTATCACTGCGGATGTCTGAGCAGTCCCTGGGGGAAGTTGTGACCAATTCATCAGCCAGGGAGTTTAACTTTTTCTTAACTCTTCTCTTCAACAGCAGTGTCAGCGGTCAAACGAAATCAAAATCATTCACATGAACACGTGTAGGAAGCAGGTAAAGTATGTAATGTTGAAATAAAATTGTCTGTACAGCTGTTAAAAGCACACGAGCAGGCAGTGGGTATGGAAGTTTCTTTACTCAAAGGAGCTGGCCCTGGGCAGGGAAGGATCCGAGGACACTTGGGGTCTCCTGCCTGACACCTGGCAATTCCGCAGGTGGGCTCCGCTCCCCCTTATTATCGTTCTCATCCCTTTTTGTAGTTTTGGAAGAATGAGACTGTTGACAATGGAAATGGATCTTAAAAATGACTATGCAAGTGCTTATATCCAAAAGCTGTAAAATCTAGTTATGGCAAATGGAAGTTCTGGAGTCATGCTAGAGATGTACTTAGTGCACATGTTTCTGCCTTGCTGTCAGAGCGTTTTCAGCACTGCCACAGTTTGCCTAGACCTGGTGTCGAATGGCAACCGTTAATTGTCTGGAGCTTACTTTCTGTGCTCCTAATGTAGTGCAGTGGGGCCACAGTCTCAGTTGGGGGTTCTGAGAGCTTCTGGAGTATGAACAATCCTATAAATTAAATCACCACACTGTCTGCTGAATGCTTTCTTGCAGAAGTGCTGGCAACCGTGCAGCATATTTTGCTGATCATCTGAAGAACAGCAACTTCTACACCTGGCAGCTGTCGGACTGTTTTCCTGAAGCAAGGCAGTGTGCTGATAGCTCAGGAGTAGGATTGAACAGTGCAGACTCAGGTTTATAGCTGGGATTTACAGATTAACGCACAGTTGTACTTCCCAGCATCTTCCTGGGCTCAATCCCTCCTGCATTCTGCATGAGTGGAAGAAGCTCCTCAGATTTTCTTTCTACCCTGGTCCTTCAATCACAGTTAACAGAACACAGAATTTGCTTCCAAATGTGTTAGAAGAGCTTTCTTCTCCAGGATAGGATTTGATTAAGCACAGGGCTAACCCTTCTCATATTGTGGGGTTTAGCCAGTGGCATAAATTACAATGTTTTCTTAAGTATTTAATTTTAATTTTTCCATTTTTTTTCCTTTGCAAATGGTATCATACAGGTTTTGATCACAGGAAGAACAGTTTATGAAGCAAACCTGTCAAAGCAGAGTAAGGAGTCACCAGGGTTGCTTAAGTCAATTTAACCCTACAATACAGTTTGATGCCATTGGAGGGAGGAGGGAGAGGCAAAAACCAAAACAAAAAAGCCCCACAGGAAACACTGTAAGATTTCAAATGCTGTGATGCCCTAGAAAAAGCAACTTTTTCCAGGATTCCATGGGGAACGCCCATTGTCAACACGTGCATATCAGTGATTCACTGAATTGATACAATGGTGTAGTTGTTTCTATAACACATTTAGGCCTGAATTTGTCACTATTTAACATGTGCATTAGAGCATGATACTCATGCAAATTCTAAAGACTTATTTTTTACAAGTTGGAGTAAAATCAAAAGCATTAATTTCTTGCTTTAGACAACACTGCCAAGATTTCCCTTTGTATTTTCACTGGGCAGGACTCTGAATATTCAGCAGGACTGCACAGACTTGTTGCTGTTTGTGACAAAAACTCAGGTAAGTAAAGAGCCTTGTGCATGGAGCAAGGAATGCAGAGGACTGTGTATTTTGAAAAGGAGAAAAGATTTTGTAGCCAATTGTATGGAAGGAATTATTTCCATTTCTCCATAATGAATCAGAATCCATGTTACATTCTGTTTGCAGAAACTCCGCTGCTCTAGCTTAGCTTAACTGATGGGATGGCATTCATCACACTGAAGTCAGGCCCTGCAATAAGTGGAGGGGGGAAAAGAATTCTCTCAGGCTTTGGACTGGGCTTGTAGTGCCAGAGGAAGTTTCTCCAGATCACTGCAGTGCAGGGAAACTCTGTTTTCCCAATAGTTTATCATAAAATGCGTCCAGACTGGAGCCTCTGAAAGATTTCCTTATCTTGAAAGGGCAGCATGAATCTGCTTATTTACATCACCCACTGTTTCATCCATAAAATTAGATTTCCTCCTTCTTACTGATGAACAGGAGTGGGAAAAGTCAGCCTTATCATATATCCATCTATCTATCTATCGATATAGATGTCCTTTTTCCCAAGCATGTCCTGCCCATGAGTATTTTTCCTTGGCTCTCCTTGCGGGTGTCAGATGACATTTCCTCTGCTGCTCAACCTCTGTTCTTATTCATCTGAACTTGTGGGGCTTTTTGTTTGTTTCTTTCTTTTGTTGAAAGGAGTTCACAAAGCTAAAAACGTTTTTCAACATTCTTCTTTAAAGTTTGTAGAGTGTCAAAACCTGTCCCTTTAAAACAGAAATGTAGCAGACCGATCTCTTCTGAACTCCACCCCGTTCATCACAGCAACAGAAACGTTGGGTGGATCTGGTGTTGATAATTTGCGAACCATTTGGGATGTTCTAGAAGCAGCATTTTTTAAGCTTTTTTTTGTTTGTTTTTAATATTAGAATTGCTTCCCCCATTTAAATTGAGCCACAGTATTTGGAACCTACTGCACCTTCTTACCCAACGAGCTTCCTCAGCTTCATTTGGTTACTTGTAAAATGAATATATTTTTTAATTAACTGCAATTATTATTTTCTGTTTCCTTATAAAGAAGGGCAACCTGATTATTTGCATTATTTATATGCTTTGTAGCTTTTTGTTTTAGGACACAATCAGCTTGATGTGAGTTGAGCCAATACATGAATGAGGAGGGGTTAATAATGCAACAAAATAATCTTAAAGCTAATAGGAGTTTCCTGTTGACTTCTGGGGGCTGAATATACCCAAGTAACAATATTGGAAGTGTGAGATGCAATATATTAAAGATATATGTGTTATTAAATGGATCATGTTCTGTCTAGCGTTGTGTATAAAAGACCTTGCATCTGAGGGGCATTTTGAGGTGATGAATACTGGCTGCTGAAACTTATCAAGCTGATAAAAGCACCCTCCAGCGATCCTCAGTAAGTCAGTTTTAATACTTTCAGCAGACGGGGGGAAAGGAAAAGAAAAATCCCCAAATGAGGAGAAGGTTCATTCAGCCTTAAGAAGCAACAGTTAAGGAGGATCTTACTGTTCTCTTTGGGATGTTGAGGTTCTAGAGCCTGACTCTGAGGGGTGAGCAGTGGCAGGATGAGAGGCAACAGGCACATGTTCCAACAAAAGAAATTCCTACTAAGTATGAAGAAAAACTGAATTGCAACGAGGGTTGTAAAACCACTGAATAGGTTACTCTGGAAACATGGGTGTCTGTCCTTGGAGATATTCAGAACTCAGCTGGGTAGGACCTGAACAGGGTGCTGGGTAGGACCTGAACAGGGTGCTGGGCAGGGTACTGGGCAGGGTACTAGGCCAAATGACCTCCACGAGTCCCTTCCAACCTAAATTCATCATTGATTCTATGAGAGATGTACGCAATGCTCTCATAATGTTATTTCTCAAAGGAAGGGCCTTGCGAATGGAATGTAGTGGGTTCAGAGTCTAATCCCCGGTCTCTTATTACCTATTTTATTATTTTAGCTGCATCATGGGGCAACTCCCTATCAACCAAGCCATCTCATAGCTAGAGGAATACTGGGATGGAAACCAGAGGCAGAGCCACCCAATCCCTTGCTGACACAACGTTTGAAGGAATGTGGGGCCTGATTCAGCTGCCTTTGTTCGAGTCAGTAGGGAGTTGTGCATAAATGAGAGCTACAAGAAGAGGCTCCTAGTTACTGATTTCCACCCACTTGGAACACGCTAATTCTAATAAAAAGTTGTATCCGTTTTGCTCAACGTCTTGGACTCAAAGTTCACCCAGCAGTTGGCATTTCATGCTAAGCCATGAAATTTATTTTGCTTTGCTACTGAGCTTACAGGTGGGATTTAAGAGGTCATTGGAGAGAAATGTAAGATTGATGAAATGAGGCTTGCAACTGTTAATCTGGCAAAGTTCCCATTAAATTTGACAGCATTATAGCTGACAGAAAGTAGTGTATGTATTTCCTTTTCTTGCACTAGGGCTGGATATATTTTTTTAATCTTTAAATCAAATAAACAATTGCTATTGTTAAACTTTAGGTTTTCTACCTGTACACATAGGATTAAATGTCTATGTATTATATTAGACTGGGACTTTATAAATTATTATTTTCCATTCCACTGTGTTTTATTTGTATTTCTATTCAACGCTGGTCTTACAAAAGATGGGTTGTGCTTCCTCTTCCTGGAGGACAGAATAGAAGTCACAGGTTTTCTTATGCTTTAGTTACCTTTCATTTAGTACCCCCATAATTAACTCTTGTTAATGTAATCTCATATGTCTTCAGTAGTTAGAGATGTGGTGTAACAGTTTCACTCTTATTAGGTAAGGATTGATTGAAAATCAGACCTGGTTGTAGGAAAGAAAATAGCGATGAATGCGGTACAGAACTTTCCTAAAGTTGTACTGAAAAGGGGGTATCTCAATTAGGGCATCTCTTGAGTTTCCTTGTGCTTTCTTTGTCACCGATACTGAAGAATACAGGTGTTTTAGAGGAGTAAGAACATCTGTTTCATTCAGGTCTTAGTAAGGACAAATCCAATTATTGTTTGACTTCTACAGTTTTTGGTGGGGTGATATCAAAATGTGCCTTGTTCTTGTAAATTAAAGGGATCGTTTGGTTTAAACCAACATAAATTCTGTGCTAAAACTATTCCATAGAGGCATAAATAGGAGAGATGTGTTCTGAATCTGTACAAAATGTGATAGATTTATGGTAATTTGGATACAACTGAGATAAAATGCTGGAATTTCCCCAGAAGCCCATAGGCCCCTAATGTTTCAACCAAGAGAGACTCTCTTTTAATTCGTACAATATTACAGAATTATTACTCCAACACTTGGCACAGTATCACAAATGATGGTGTTAAATGCTAATGCAGGTTGGATTTCCTCCTCTATCATTAGAAACTCAGCTGACAGATGAAAGCTTCACATAAAACCATTTGTAAAAATGAAGTAAAAATCTGAAACGAAAGTTGTTCCCCAAAAGCTATAATGAATGGATTTCATAGCTGGTTATCATCGTTTGTCTGACCAAACAGCATTAAGAAAAATGAGTGATAGCTTGGTTTATTTTGAGTTGCCTAATATTTTTTTCTTTAAGAGATTTAAAGCAATTAATTGGTTGTCTGGATGTAATTACTGTTTGTGCCTGTAGTTTACTTAAAAAAAAATACACACACTAAAACTTTCCCACACTATTTGTTTTCATTGGCATAATGAAGGCTTTCTTTATTAAGAAATATGTAAGACAGACATACTTACTTTAGCTCGCTTGGGTTGGAGTAAATTCACAGATCAAAAAGTACAATGGCTGTGAAAGTTCACATACATTGAAATGAAGAAAACCTGATTGAAACGAATTCCCAGGTCTATCACAGCATTTCCATGTGGTAAGATTTTTGTGTTCTGTTTGCAACTGTTCAAAACGATTTAACTGTCTAAAATATGAACATTCTGATAAGCATCCTATAGGAGGAGAGGGAAGAATGTGTAAGATGAAGAGGACCAGCTTGGTAAAGGCCAGGAAGGAGGGAGACCAGCGCTTGGCATCATTGCTGCTCAACACAAAGATCATCGGCACTGAAAACTTCAGTTCAATGTTTTAATGCAAATCAAATAGCAGGACAAACAGGTATTTCTCTGACAATCAGTTGATTTTTAATCATCTAGTCACTGTATAAAATGCTCCATGATGTCGATAAGCACGGGGAGGCGTGCTAAGGCACGGCCAGCCAGGTGTCTTCATTTAAAGTGTATGTGTGTGTTGTGTTGGAAATATTTAGGATCATTGTTTCCAAGCTGATACCTAACTGCAAAAGCTAATTTATCTTCTCTATAATTCCCGATAGAATTAATTTATCTGTAATTATCCTCCCCTGCTTTTGGGCCCTGCCACCACAATCCATGCCACCTGCATTGACATCTATAAGATGCTCAATCATCTGGAAGAATGAACATTGTGGAAAAATAGTTGCTTTTGTCTTATGGCAAATCCCTCTGTGCATGTAGCATTGATATTTTATGTCTTTTTTTGGGTGACTTTTATTTCTGGGTATGATTCTGGAGTTTGATCAAGGAGCTTCATCACTGAGCTTCTGGATTTTGGTTAATGTAAGAGTTGAACTTCTCGTTTGCCATGGGAGAGACGGTGATCAACTGGATCGTTAGAATTGCTGCTTTATTTTTTTTGGAGTGAAACTTTTGAGTGGACGACAAGCGTTCTGGAGTCTACATAGGAATCTGCTTGTCTAGGTGTTCTTCAGAGTCCAAATGTTTGCAAAGGCTCTAGTGGCTGTGGCAAAGTGTGCGGATGAGCCTTATTCGAAGCTCTAGTGAAGTCTTTTGCTTGTGACCGTGTATTTTTATAGTGCTTTGAGAACCCAGGTGGGCACTATTTTAAAGTTGTCAGCAACTTAAGTACCTCTAATACATAAGCATATTCTTCAAAATGCCACACCAGAAGTTGATGATGTGCTACATATTTCACTAGATTAATTAACGGACAGCCCACATATCACGTAACATGACTTCATATAGTGTAATCCACATTTCTGCAGCCATGCGAGATACCAAATAATACATCATGAAATGTCCTAGAAGATATGAGAAAATAATCCTCTTAGCCTGTGACACAGACTACATGTTTTTCTGGTAGCTCATCAGAAAATTAAAGCAGTTGAAACCAAAAATGTTGAAACCGAAAGAATGTTTGAGTAAATAGTAACCCAGAATTCCTTTCATAACTCCCTTTTGTTTACTGGTAAATCCTATCTTTGCATTATAAACATAATTAGTACATATCTGACAGCATTTTTGGTAGTGGCTTGGTTTGAATGTATTTACCTTCTATATTCATGGAATAAATGTTTCGATTTTGCTGTATATATAGGTGAGAGTGAAGGAAGAGAATTGCACATCAATGCACTGCATGTCCTGGATTTCTTAATAGCAGGGACAGTTACTGGCACCTTTACCCTGGTCTCTTTTTCTGAGCAAATTTTAATTTGCCACTCCAAAAGAAACGCAAAATCCATTCCACAATTCTATGTTGTATTTGCAACAAGCGTAGGCATTAAAAAGAAAATCTTTACCTGCTTATGTGGCTGACAAACAAGAAAAACTGAAACAGTCCAATTCCTGCAACGATCCAGATAAATACATTATGTTGGTTTTCCTATTTATCTATCAAACCCCTTAATTTCTCTCAAAACCCTTTCTAATTTCTATCAAACCCCTTAATTTATTTTGCATTTATCAAAACCCTTAATTTCTAATTTCTATTATCAAACCCCTAATTTGTACTTCTGTGATGCAAACTGCAGATCTGTAATGGCCTGCATGCAGAATTGAAGTTGAATCCCTGGATTCATTCTGCACAAGTTACAAACTACTGGTGGTATAAGGTTTGTGTTGCTGCTGTCTTGGGCCTTATTCAGCTACTTTGAAGAGCCACACTCTGAATCCCTTACTTGTTTCTTGTGCCAATGTATCATAGTATTTCACGGCACATCTACCTTTTACCTGTATTTGAAGTGTCCACCTGAAAGCTTTAACCTTCAACTATTCAACAGTGACCTTGGAATGGCCAAAATCAAATGACTGTTGGTAGGCTACCGACGCTTGCAGAATCCACCGCTTTCTTTGGTGATAAAAACCAGCCAAAATGATTAGAATGCTGTTATCGTGGTGAGCACACACAAACACAGCATTTCCTGTAACAGTTTAGATACTTCTATCTACGTTTGTATCTTTGTGTGGTGAAATGGGATAAGCCTGGTACACAGCTACTTGACTGGAGTGTATAATCTGGGCTTGAGCTCTGACTATTAACTGTCACATTCCACCTCTGATTATTTCAGTATTTAAAACTTCCTATCTTTCAAGGCTGGTAGTAGTTTGCTCTTCTGCAGGATTTCTAAATTAGCAGAGAAGGTAATGGAGAAAACCCCAAGGCGTAAGTAAAAACTGCAGGGCTTTTCCTTTTCCTTTCCAGGGTAAGGACAAGACATGTATTTGTTCTGGAGTTGGCTGTAGGGATTTAGGAGTGTGTACAGTAGAGCTCGGTGCGGCTAATTGCTAGAAAGTGCAGAACTCATTCTGCAGTAGCCTCTAAGGTAAAGCCACCATCCTTGCTCTTTTTCCTTATAAGGGAAACATGCTATTTTTTTTTCCTAAGCTACTCCACAGATGTAAAATGCTGCACCTCTAGGACCTACGCCTTTTTAGAGGGAGGGATAGGTATCGACTTCCTTCAGTTCCCCCCGAGTCCTGTGTTCCACACTCGCTGCGCTGCTCAGCATTAAGACCGGCCCAGCCTCTAACGCTTCTGCCTCCGTGCGAGCCTCGGACCCGCCGGGTAACCTGAGCAGGCAGCCGCGGGAGGCGGCAGAGCCCCGTCCTGCCGGCCAGGACCGCCCGCTGCCTGCGCGCCGGGAGCCCGGGGCCGAGCATCCCGGCAGCCCGGGCCGGCAGCCTGCGCAGGTGACCCGCCGGGCTCGCCCAGGGCCTCTCGCTTCGGCGGCCGCCGGGGCTGTGCTGGGCGCCCCCGGGGTGGCGGGTCGGGGGTGGGGGGACATTTTTATTCACCTCTCTCTCGCGAGAAAGTGCTGCGCGGGCGATACTTGAAGGGGGGGGAGAGAGGAGGGGAAAAAGGAGGAGGAGGGAGGGGGCAGCTGGAGCCGCAGCTGGAGCAGCGGTGGGTGCAGCGGTCGCAGCTGGAACAGCAGCGGGAACGGCAGCCGGCGGCGGCGGCTCCAGCGGGTGCGCGCCCCTCGCAGCGGGCTTCTCCCGGGGCGGGCGGGCTGGGCAGGGGGCTCCCTGCCCGCGGGGCTCCCCGGCCGGGCACCGCGCTCCAGCCGCCGCATTTCGCCGCGGTGCCCGGCTCGGGGAGCCGGGGAGGGTTCATGCCCGGGAGACGCTTCCAGTCCGGGAGCGGTGGCGTCGGCCACGGGCTGTCCGCGGCGGGAGCGGGAGCCCCCGCGGATGCTGTTGGAGGGAAGGTAGAGTCCGGGCAGCCTTTCGCTATCCCCCGCAGCCGCCGCCTCCCGCGGCCGGGCGAGCGGCCGGGCTGGCCGGGGGCCGACGCCGCCGGGGCGCGGGGCAGGCGGTGGGGGGCGCGGGGCGGCCGCGCCAGCTTTTCCTCGGTCCCTAACTCCCCTGCCTTCTCTCCTCTCCCCTCGCAGCTCGCCTTGGAGAGGCTGGTCGGAGACCGGGTGGCGGCGAGCGGCGGACTTCGGCGGCGGAGAGGAGGCGGCGGCCGCTCGCAGCCCGGGGGCTCGGGGGACGCGATGTGGCGGGGGCGGCTGCTGGGGATCGCCCTGGGAGTTGCCGTGCTGTGGGCGTCCCAGGCGGGCGCCGCCGCCGCCGGGCACGCCGGGGGGGTGAGCGCCAAGGAGAGCCGGGCCAGCCGGGCCAAGAGGCGAGGGCAGGGCGGCGGTGGGCACGACGCACTCAAAGGGTAGGTGCGGGGCCGGGGTCCCGCGGTGCGGGGAGCGGGCGTGGGTCTGTCTGTATTTGTGTGTATGCATCTATTGCCCCTTTGCAGTGGGAGCTGGCGGGGGTGGGAGAGTTCCCCGAGTCCCCTTGGGGCTCCCTCTGCCGAGGGGCAGGTTGGGCTGGGGGCGCCGGACACGGCCCGCAGCATCCCGGGCTGGCTCCGGGGCGGGGGACGCGGGGTCCCACCGCCCTCCCGGGACTCCCCCGGCTGCCCGTAGGGCAGGGAACTGGGTCCCTTGCGTGCTGCAGCCTTCCTGTGCTCTTGGGTGGATGATGCTTTGTGAGGATGAGCCGCTGTAGCTCCGAGGTTGCTAATTCAGGTTCTAGGAAGGATATAGATGAAGGCAGACTGAGGGCTTGTGCATTCCTGCCGCGTCCCGTACTGCTGCTCTGCATAAAACAGAACAGTGGTGGGATCCAGAGACCACAGCATGCACTTTCAATTAGTTGTCCTCTCTCATCTCCACCTTAAACCTTTTGCAATATGTATGTTCTCTTTCACTCAAACAGACTGTCTTTACTTATCTGGTGTTTCTTGGGACCTGGGGTCAGCAGGGGGAGAAGAATAGGGACCATTTTTTGGTATCAGAGCTGTCTGGTACTATTATGAGTAAGCCCAAACATACAAGTATTTACAATCATTATGAAACATTGTGGTACATGCTTAGGAGGGTGATTTTTTAGAGTAAATCAGTGTCAGACAAACTATTTACTCAGTTTACATGGAACACCTTTTCAGTGCAAAAATGATTGTTAAGTCAGCTGAAGGGCATTGCACGTGTGTGCACTTGAAAATGTTCCCTGGAAAGGTGAAAAGCTTGCAATATTGGAAGAAAAAGAGGTTCCTTTTTCAGGTGTTCCAATGCACCTTTTCAGCCGTAGCCAGATTTTTCATTTATTGTGCAGAAGGCAAATATAGCACATATTATATGGACATAGTTATCCTTCAGTAAGGGATGCAACGTATTTTCTTTCTTTTCCTGGTTTCCTTAACAAAGAGCTATTACTACTTAGTTTTTAGAGGCCTTGTTAAATATATTTAATTTCTTGCTAACTTTCTCATAATTATATAGTACTTTTCTATATTCAGATTTGCAATCTTGGCGCTTTCTTGCGCTTGTGTGATTGGGAAAAGGTTTACGTTTTCACGTCCCTATGCTGCAGAAATGGATGCAAGCTATCAGCATTGCTTTTAAATGATCTGGTTTTGTAGGGTCAGGCTATTATTTCATTTCCTGATACCTTGTCACAAGAGAAATAGTTGGGCAAAGTAGATCCCTTCCTGTGACAAAAACTATTCCAGGAGGTGGACAGATAACGAAGTGTGTAGTACTAATTGCAAGCAGTAAAAGAAGTTAAGGGAAGCTATTTATCAGAAATAGCCTTTATTCTTCAGGGGGTTTTAATAAACTTTCTCATTGTAGAGCTCTTATTTAATATCAAACTGACAGACAGAGTTTTCTGATCAGAATATGCCATGGAGCACACGTGTGCTGACTGGATGGACTTGGTGGGAGTTAGAGGCACTTTGGCTGAGGATTGGATTTATTTGGTGACTGTAACTGTTGCCCTAAATTGTGTTGTTTGGGCAGTAATAGTAGTGCATCAAGGTATATTTCAAGCATTAATTATTTTTGGAATCTAAAATGGGTTAGGATAAGGATTTAGTTTTATGAGTTGATTCTTATGTTTAACTGAAGCTTTCCATTTTTTACGTGCTTTGCAATGCTTGTGTGTTACCTGCCAGTCACAGATCTACTTAGTAATGTGCAAATCTAGAGGTAATGACAATATCAATGTTAGGTATTTTCTATCTTGGTCAGTCATTTGGTATATTACACATCTAATGTGCGCCCTTGGGAAGCAGGTTCTTAGCAAGAATGTAGTAACTTGCCAGATGATCTTAGATACAGTAAAGACAAAACAAATAATTAGTTTGGCTGCTTGTTGGACCTTTTTCTGTAACTCTCATTTGAGGCTGAGTGTCGAGTTCTCGGATTGCTTGGAGGAGATTGCTAACACACGGTCATCTTGATCACTGGTGGGTGAATCCTGCTGGGTATTTCCAGTTCAGCAATTACGAGCACTTCCTTAGGTGTGGTACCGTACAATATGAATCAAAAGAATTGTCATTTTAACAGGCAAGGCTGGAACTAATTCTTTGGAAAGCCAGATGGAAAACATATTTTTAATGTACAGGAACTGTATATACATTAAACAAGGAGAATTCACTGTTACCGAAGGACTAAAACACTAAAAATATGATTTTACAAGACGACATACTATTTTTTAGCTTGTTCCTTAGTACAAATACATTTGGGAATCTGAGAGTTGTAATACAAATCATAACAGATGCTGGGAAACTTTATTTTCATGTTATTGTAGTTGACTAAGCCTTTCTTTCCCCTTCCTTTTGCAGTGAACTCCTGCTCTGATCGCAGGAGCGCGGGGGGACATTTTTAGAGAAACCCCTTTACATTTCTATTTTTGTGTGGTAGATTATAATGCCTATTGAAAGTGTTTGAGCATGTGAAAGTATTGCGCTCAGTCTCTGTGTGCATACTGCTCTTGTATGGGGAAATGAAGAAGCCCCAGATCTCTTTCAATTCTCAGGATTTTTCCCACTTCACATTTTTTACTGCAAGCTGTTGATTGCAGGAGCTGTTTGCTTTGTCCTCCTGCCCTTTGCCTCATTGTTTATGCCAGGGAGCTGTCTGAACATATACAGTGATTCTAGAAGTATATTTTAACTTTGATAATTTAAAAGCATTTGGAAACGTCTCCTATGTGCTCATTTTAAGGCTCTCAGCTTGCTACTCATGTAGTTTGAACTGATCCAGCTATGAAGGCATCAGCAATGAAGCCCTTGTAGTGCCATCTATGCTTGGTCTAAGGCAACGTGTGTTTATGTGCTGGTGTTTGGTGCCTCTAGGTGATCAGAAAGCAATCAGAATAAAGGCAGTAATTATCTCAAATTATGACCAGTTTCTCCATTCATGGAAAGGTTGCTGGAATCCATTATGATTCAGCAAGTTAAACTAATAAGCTGCTACTGAGACACTTTTATCCTCTGGAAGCCCTAAACTTGAACACAAATGTTAATGTGTTGAATTATAAGGCATCAAACCATTACCCTGCTACCCCTTAAACATTTAAGAATGTAGCGTCAACTTCTGAAGAAATAAAACCTACAAAACTGGCCACTTGAAGTCAACAATTTAGATATGTTTCAGTCATTTGAATATAAAGTAAAAAAAATTGCTGGTGATTTGATTGATGATCAAATACAAGAAGTGTTGTGCTTAAAGATCTTAGAATTAATCAGAATTTCCCATTTTCAATGATGCCAGACAAAGACCTCAGACTCTACAGAGGATCAGTCGATCTCTTCTCAACATGATGGCCAAATTAAGCAATTATTTGCCCAACAAATAACTCTGCAGAAATGTTCAAAGAGCTAAAATTTCTTCAGAATAGCTGACTTGTGACATGACTCTAATTAACACACTAATTAATACGTTTATGCAAGAATTATTTTAATGTCTTTGTTTTTCTTAAATTGAAATGATAGTGAATACTGCAGGACAGGATAGTTGGCTCCAAAATTATTCATAAAACTTGGATCAAAGCTGTTCAACAGGGGATTGAGGTTTTTTGGACTAATTTCCTTTGGTCATCCCAAATGAAGTCCACAGGTTTACTGATGTGCTTACTTGAGTAAACTCAGTTGGATTTGACCCTTTTCATGCATCACTGCTCCCTGAAATAAAACCAGTCTTATAATCTATAACATAATTCCAGTATTCAACTATATAATTAAGGCTTCTGGTTTTCGTTTTAAACCAATATTTACCACTAAAAGCCTGCTGAAGAAAAGCAGACTTTCCATACTGGTAAATATTGGTTTATACTGAAAAACCTCAAGGGTTTTTCTTACCACGTTTGGTGTGTGTGCCCCGGGCCAGCCGCCGGTGCCGCACATCAGGCCAGCTGCTGGTGCCACCCCTTGGACCCGCTGCCGGTGCTGCACATCAGGCCAGCTGCTGGTGCCACCCCTTGGACCCGCTGCCGGTGCTGCACATCAGGCCAGCTGCTGGTGCCACCCCTTGGACCCGCTGCCGGTGCTGCACATCAGACCAGCTGCTGGTGCCACCCCTTGGACCAGCTGCCGGTGCTGCACATCAGGCCAGCTGCTGGTGCCACCCCTTGGACCCGCTGCCGGTGCTGCACATCAGGCCAGCTGCTGGTGCCGCACCTCGTGGTGCTGCTCTGAGCAGGAGGCAGCCTCAGGACTTGGGAATAAACATCTTAATTGAAAATGCATGCAAGTGGCTGTAATACCTGATGTGCTGGAGCACTCGCCAGGCGTCCCGGCAGCCTGGCCAACCTCCTGGCACCCTCTGCCCTTACCCGCTAGAGCCTGTATGGACGGTAAAGAGCTTTTGTGCCAGTGCATCCTAATGCAAAAGCTGAAGTGCTTGGCAACTACACGTAGTGTTATTCTGCACCTCTATGGATTTGTTTGCCAATGGCTGTGATACTTTTGTTGTCATTGTTGTTATGTTATCCTTGGAAATCTAGTTCTAGAGTGAAATGAGTTCATAGGGCTTGGCACTGGGTCTCATGTACATGTTTCCTTGCAGTAGGGCTGTATGATGCGATTTGAGGTAGGTGTGACTTTCTCTGGGGAGCAGGATGTGTGGATGAGGAGCAGGGAAAGCAGACAGAACCAAGTGAGAAGCCAGCACAGAATCTGTTATTTGTCCGGCAATAGCTGTTGCTAACACTTGCTGAAGCACAATATTTAAAGAAGGAATAACATTATTTTCAGTTCTGGTCATATACATGTCTTTACCTGGCTACCGCAA
This sequence comes from Patagioenas fasciata, assembly GCF_037038585.1. Taxonomy (NCBI): domain Eukaryota; kingdom Metazoa; phylum Chordata; class Aves; order Columbiformes; family Columbidae; genus Patagioenas; species Patagioenas fasciata. Next base: position 24,091,165 of record NC_092531.1, read on the forward strand.
TAGGTTTTAGTTGCATTTTGGAATATACTAGTTTAGATACTATGTGTAACTTCTTAAATGCATTTAATGAAAGCTGTCTGACAATAGTCTGCACTGGATTGCGTTACCCAGAGCCAGTAGCAATGCAAAGCTACGCTGTTTGAAATTTGAATTAGACCACCCCCCCCTAAAATACATCAGAGAAATACTCTTTTCCTATTTGATGGTAGTAAGTCACAAATAGAGGAAATAGAGGAAAAAGGCTGCAATAAGCAGTATAGCAGTGTTCTTGGAGCTTTGTATGAAACACAGTTGTGTTGGAAATACTGTAAAATTGGCTTGTCAGGTTTCCCATCACCAAGTACCACTTTGCCAGGGTGAAACCTCGAAGATCAGGAGGGCAGAGTTGGATGTAGTTCTTTCTTTTTCGTCCTCTCTCTTATTTCTAAGTTGGTGTGCATAGCCCATGGCTGTATCAGGCTGACCCAGATGCTGCAGGATGGGTCCCAGCTGGGCTGTGATGGGCTTGTGCTTCGTGTACAGGCTGAGTGGAGAATTTCACACTGGGTTTGCCACTTTGTGTCCCATCATAGGAAGGTGCGTTGCTGCCCTCCACCCTGAGGGCTCCTGTGTAAGCCTGACCGTGGTTATGATTGAATGTCCTGGGTTGCACTTTGTTTCTTTTCTTGTGTTCCAGGTAATCATTTTCTTCCATTGAGATATGATGGAACTATCTAATATTTTGCGTGGTGTTTCTGGAGACTTTCTGATCTCTGTTAGTGTTTAGTTGAACTTTTATTGAGGGGGAGCGGGTGGTGTTAAGTCTTTAGGAACTGGAGGCATGAAGCATTGGGGGAAGAACAGCAGTCTGCTCCTGGTTGAGTAGCTTACAGGGTACGGTGCAGGTTTCCAGAGGGAATGGTTTGGAGGAGGCAGGAGGCGGCTCCGGCACGTGGCTGGGATGCTGACCACAGCTGCGCTTGCCTCAACCAAGAGCCCACTTCAGGTTTATAAAAGCAGACCTCTCCCCTCTTGTTAGCCAGCGTAGGATACGTTTTGTGTTCGGTGGTGGTTCCTCAAGTTTTTCCCCAGATTCAGTCTGATCATGGTATGTTTGCCTTGTTAACTGGATAAGCTGCTCTATGTGCAACTCCACACTGCTGTGCCAGAACCTTGGGGGTTATGGTGGGCTTGAGGATACAGACTTGCAGTAAGCACAGGGCTGCTCTCGGTTTATTTGGTAGCAATGGGAGGATCAGTGGGTTAGGGTTTGGCAAGGACAGTCCATCTGTCTGCTTCATTTACAGTGATCCTTATTGAATAAAATTGCAGCTTCTGTTTTCCCGCGTGCTTATTTTCCTCTCCTGTGCTGTGTTCAGCAGCGCTGCTCGCTTTGGACAGTCTTTCCCATTGTTGTTCATCTTCCATCCTGCAAACTGGAATGTTTTATATATGAACTTCAATACAAGTTTTGACAAGGGTCACTTTAAATGCGTCAATGGACCCAGCAGCTTGTGGTTGTTAGAACAGCACTACCTAAAATGCAAGACCCAAACTATTTGGTGACATGGATCACCAGGAAAGCTTCCTCTTGATAGAAGTGTGGTACACATCGGCTAAAAGGAGGCCATCTCTACTTAAGCAAGTCTTTAGGAGCTAGGGATCTTTGTGTACATATGGAAATAGTAAGAAATTAATCATTAGCTTTGTTGGTTTGCAGTAAGATCACCTTCCATCTTGTTCTTCTTCTTCATCTCCCTGCTGGACTCTGAAGACACAGGGGATATAGACACATGTGTATCACTTTGGTCTTACGCCCCAGACTCAGTAAATGTTTTTGTAGAACAGAACAGTTGTGGCGTGGGCTGTTTCTGATTAGCCAGCGCACTGTGCCGGAAAATACATTTGCAGCTCTTCGGTGTTGTGTTGTGGATGTCTCCTTTGGTTGTTTTCTCATCCGTTCTGACTCTCCCACTTCAGTTTTATTTATTTGTTTATTTATTTTTAAAGGATTTTGGGCGTACCGAACAGCCTCATTTATGCTGAGGTTGATGTGCAGATAGAGGCATGAGAAGGATCGTTTTACTTTTTGGTGACAGTTCAGTAAAGTTGGGTTCTTCTTTGGGAGATACCTTGGGAGGTAAAATATAGCCTGTTAAATTAAAACCTGTGCCTTCTGGTTTTGCTTATAGATCTTCACTGAAGTGTGGAGGACTTCTAGCTTTTATCTGGAAGAATATTTTGAATGTTGACTTGCTGGAGAATCTGTTGTTTTCCTTTCTACTCATTTTATGAAATGATTCATGACCATTACAGCCTCAGAAATACCAAATCAAAGCCTCAGTTCTTTTGTCTACAGACTTAATCATTTTCATCCTCTTTTTCAAGCCTCCCCCTCTCTCGTGTTTTGCTGGAGGATATCAGAATATCCCGTGATGCTCAGCTGAGGTTTCAAACTAAAATTTGTTTCCTTTCACGAAGATTTTTTCTTTTCCTATCTTGTTTATTCTTCTATGTTTTTTCCCTCTGATATTTCATCTTTTTCTCTTCCCTGTACACAGAGTACATTACCAGTGCCTGCTAGGGACAGGGTGAACTGCAACAGTGGGATCCGTATCAGCCGAGTTTTCATGTTGCCTATGGTGGACACGCAGTTAACTGGCCTTTGGAAAACAGTATTGCTATCCCAGCGAGGAGTGACAGAGGGTGGGACACGGAGTGTTGTGAAGGGGGGAGGAGAAATGCTGCTATCTCACCTAAAATAAATCTTCCAATAGCCTAAGGGAGAACACTTTAAACGCAAGTTAATGGCATTGCTTAACACATTAACTGAAAACTGTTGATATAAGTGTCAGGTTTATGAGACTCTCTAAGCTTGCATTTGCTCCTGGGTGGGGATGGTGGGTGGCACCGGCCTCTGGGAAAGCCTCGCCAAGGGGCTGCCCAGCTGTGGGGTTTGACTGCCCAGCTGTGTGGCCATGCTGCCCAGCTGTGGAGTTTGGCTGGCCAGCTGTGGGCTTTGTCCAGCCAGCTGTGGAGCATTGCTGGCCAGCTGTGGGGTTTGGCTGGCCAGCTGTGTGTCTGCGCTGGCCAGCTGTGGGCTTTGGGTGGCCAGCTGTGGGGCTGTGCTGGCCGTCATGCCCAAACCAGTCCTTGCTCTGCTGCTCAGCCCGGCACGCAGCACAGTCCGGCCAAGGGTCTGAACTTGCCTGTCTGCTTTCTTTTGGGACAGTGTCACAGGCCTCTGCCCCCATTGATGGCAGGTACATGGTGAGTGTGGGCAGAGGTGTGGGAGGTGTAACCTGGTCTTTTCCCGTTCCCCTGTTGGAAGTGATGTCTGGACAGCTACGTGTTGCCCATGCCCACAGCTACACATCTGTTTAGGGCTACCAGGATAGACGGACTATGAGCTTTTGTCCCTTGAATGCACCTTTCCACTTTTTTTTTTTTTAATGATTTTAAAGAAAGTACCTGCTGGATCCCTCCTCTTTCCCAGCTGTGCTTGTCTGGCCCAGCAGGTAGTTTTTGTGGTGGCACACTTGTACTTTACGTGTCTTGTACGGCCAAGTAGACTGGGTGTCACACTGCACCCACTGACATTCTCAAGTGGAACAGTGAGCGGAATACATGCTAGAAATGCATCTGTCCCTGGCTATAAATGAGAACAATGCCTGGCTGTCAGGTTATATGAGTCCGTCCCTGCAAAAGACACAGTCAGATTTTCAGAGCAAGTGCGGAAGAATTCACTTAATGTCAAATGCTGTTCTTGGATTGCTGTATTTAGCTGTCACAGTGTGATGGAGGTTAGGGTTAGAAAAGTGTTCAGTGTTGCTGCAGGAAACTTGCATGTCGTTTTGAACTCTTGACTTGCACACAGGCCGTAGCCAAAGACACCCATAGAGCTGCTTGGCATGTTATTTTCTTAGTTGAACTGAGCCAGGATTCTGGGACAGCGGTATCCTTACTGTCAAAGTGAGAAATAGTTATCGTATTAGGCTCTCTGCATGGCACAAACGTCCAGGCTCACTTATTGCATCGTAGAAGTGACGGCATCAGATGCAATCCTTTGTACGTAACGAACATATTTTGCTTAAAAATGCATGCTTATCCACTGTAGGATAACAAAACCAAAATTTTGTTCTTGCTCTTAGAATCTAGCATTGCTTCCCAGATTTTCCTTTTATACCATTAAAATAAACAGCTTCAAGAGTCCTCTTCAGTGAAAGATGGAAAAGGGCACAGTGACTAAAATATCCTATTTTCTAATATTGAGCTAAACAACAGAGAAGCTATCTCCATTTAAAGTATTTGGCATACCTGGAAATGAGGCTCATTCAGTGGGAAAGCTGAGTGAAGGTCCAGGGCAGTCAGCAGAGCTGGGCTGCTCCATGCTTTTAGCATTTACTCTGAGATGCTGAGAATTTGAGAGAGGCACGTAAAGCTGTTTTACAGCAAAATGTATAGGTCTGATTACGTGTCTCTGGAAAATGACTAATAAAGGCTATTCCTCTTCACGTTCTGGAGCCTTAGTTACTATTTCTTAGTATATTGGTTATATTCAGACTTAGACAACCATATTGTTATGACCAGCCTACCATTTTTTCAGATGCAGTTTATCATCCTTTTTAACTGCCAGTGCAAGCAAGGCAGCACTTCTCCAATTCTATGTGGAAATGATGAGCAAATAATTCTGGGTACAGTTTTAGCAGGTACCAGTGTTACCCAGGTAAGAAGAAAATAGGCAAAGGCTTCTCTAAAAATAACTGTTGGCTGATCATGCTGCTTTAAATTGTCTCTCTTCTGCCAGAAATTTAGGTCCCTACATCAGGTTAAACATATGCTAGTTGCTGCAACCAAATAGTTAAAAGAAGTCCTTCATTAAACATTCCCTTGCAAGGAAGAATCCCTGGTGTTTTCCTAGGGAGAGGAAAAGTGAGTTGCGGGAACGATGACAAACCCTCCCCGGTATCCCTGCATCTCAGCTCAGCTGTTGCTGGTGCTCAGCTGTCTCTTACTCTCTCAGCCACTCTCTGCCCACTCTGTCTGGTCTCCCCGTCTAATTTATTCAAGACCCACGCTGTGGGTTTGGTTCAGCCCGGGTTACGCCAGCGTTGGCCGGTGCATGGCAGTGCTGCTGACAAAATTTCCTCCAGAGGCCTTACTCACAGCAATGCCAGAAACTCTTCCTCCCGTGGGAGCCGCAGATGGGCAATACTTTCTTCGGGAGAGGGCTGTAATTTCCTCGAGGGGTCGCGGGCAGGGCAGAGCGGGGATGTACAGAACTAGCACACCCCCGGGCAGGCTGCAGTGTGGGGCTCCGGCTGTGTCGCTGCTGGGGTGCTGGAGAGATCAGCCACAATGCTGGAGGTGCCCCCCATTCCTGGGCTGGCTGATGTTCCCCACTACCAGCTTCACACGGGGCTTTTGAACACCTCGCTCATGTCTCTGGCTGCCCCATACACTCTCTGCCTGGTTTTATCTGATAAGAAGGCACTGCCAAGCTTAGCGTGATTTGCTTCCCATCATTTTATGTGCGCATACCTGTTCCACAGGTCTGTCCCCAGCTGCTGGGTAATCACATGCAATTCGAGAGAGCCAGGCAGCCACTTCTTGCTGAGACGGGGAACTGGAAGCAAGAGCAGCAAGGGAGGGATGGGCCCAGTTGGTCCTTTCCATGAGGCGATGTGGTGTGGCCCCGTGGAGAAAGGAGAGCTTTTCTCTGTGTGCTGCAACCACAGCCGAGGTGGCACAGCACGGGGCCGGGGCAGAACCACGTCTGCCCGTCCGAAGGAGCTCTTGCTGCAGCCCTGCTGGGCTCCATCCCCACGTGCGTGGAAAGGACAGACAAAGCTTTACTTCATCATGAGGGTGTAGGTTCCCCATGGTTGTTCCTGAGGATTATCTTCTAGTTTGGTACATGCAGGTGCTGTCAGGCAGACCTGTTGCTCTCGAGCATTAGCTATCAGAATTTCCAGATGAACTGTCTTCTTTCTGCTGTTCTAAGACTTTTCTAATTGATGACTAACTTCTTTTGATAATTATTCAACTCTATTTTGCTACTGAATTTGTACTTGCATATCATTAATCACGGACATAATTTGTTTATTTTGGACATCTTTGATGAAAGTCTGGGCATCACTCATACTGTCTCTCAGCACCATACCATTACAGGAATGCTTTTATACTTTACAGTTCATAAGTTACTCTAAAATTAAGTGAAAGGCTTGTGTTTTTTAAATTGCAATGGGAATAGCTTTGTTCCCAAGATGCTCTTTCCTTCCTCTGGGCTTTGGAGTGAAAGGAAGGTGCTGTGGGCACCACAAGTTGCTTGGGCTGTACAGAGGCATTTTTGCTTATTTTACCGTTACAAATTAGGTTTTATAACTGAACTCTGTTTGCAGTGCTGTTCAGGAAAACAGTTTTATAAGAATATAAAATGCTTCTTTAGTATTCATAGCCTATAATATCAGCAGGAAAATATGCTCTATTAAACATAGCAGTGGGTAGCAGTTTTAAGTACCGCGGTAGAGGCTTTACAATTTGATTGATGTTTTCCACGATTTTACATGAGGTAAATTGTTATTCCTTGAATACACTCTTTATTTATTTATTTATTTATTTGTTGGGATTTTTTTTTGCTATGTTGTTAGATCACTTCCTAAATATCAATTAATTCAACCTTCAAAATTAATTATTTTAAGAGAAATTTTACAAATAGGCGCAAGAACACTGCCTCCCCCTCCAAGAAGTAGCATTCGAACTTTGTTATAGGTTTCTTTTATAAGCTAGACAGCAGCTTTCTGGTGACGAAGTGTTCCACTGGAATATGCACTTGTCAGCCTCAAACTGTTCCATACAAGTACAGTTTGATGACTTTTTTTTTTAAAAGGCTAAGCATGCTGCATCTGAGTTATTAATAGAACTTATTGGGTGTAGAGCTGAGCCTACCCTGTGCACAGCCTCAAGGCTTCCAGGGTCTCTCTGACTTCATGGTTGCTGGCACATCTACATTTTCCAGAGCCCCATTTTGGAAACAGATTTTTAAAATCGGGTTTCCCCATGGCACAAAAATCTGCTCCTGACTCTTAACTTGCACCAGATGGTCCCCAAAGCCGTGGACTTGCTGAGACTGAAATTCGTCAGAGCACCTAAACATCGCTTTATCGTCAGCCATTTATAGATTCTGACCAGCTCGGATCGGAAATGGTTGGTTTATGCCTGTAGGTTGTAACAGGTAGCAACAAACTCCTTCTGTCTGTCTTAATAAGTTCCATTATTTCCTCTGAGTGGAGAAGGTGAAAAGCAATCTCACTTGTCCGCTTGCCAGTCTTACTTGGCAGATGATCGCGGAGCAACATTTGGCATTGATGAACGGGGAACTCGAGGAAAGTTACATGGATATAGCCCTGCAGGGAAGTAGCTGACATTACTAAAACTGAATACGTTGGAATTATATGAATAAGACTTTGAGTCTGTAACAGCAGTTGCAGGAAGGGAAAAGGGCCCTGCAACAAGTCCAATTGTGTTGCTCACATTCACCTCAGTTCCTACTTTGTAATTACCCAGTGGAAGGCTGTGGCAGTGTTTGCTCTGACTTAACTAATTTCTAGCCAAGCTTTTAATGAGAAGATGAGTTATCACTGAAGTTGGTGTCATCAGAATACTTGAAATTGCATTAACAATGCAGATCCCTACATAAATACAGTATAGAAGTCTTGTTAGTTAGAAAATGTTCATAAAGAAATGCTTATGTATATCAAGATTGTTTGTCTTAAGTTGCCTCAGCATATGAGGTAACTGTTGTTTACTTAGACGTTGCAATACTGGGGATGAAGAACTTTATGAAAGACCAAGGACAAAATAATAATAGAAAACCCTTCCTATAACAATAAAGACTTTAAATCTGTTTCTAATCTGTATACGATATTTTAATAAAGCAGTTTCTAGGATGTACTAGTTTATAGGTAGCTCTAGTTGCATTTATCTATTGAGTAATTGCTCACAGTATTAATAGAGGTTGTAAAATTTTCCTCTGAAAAAGTTATGAAACCTAAACCAAAAGGAGGCACATATCCCCATTTTGAAGCTATTCTTCGTGCATGGATAGATGCATTAAATCAATAGGACAAGTTAGATTAAAAAAAATTATCTTTGAGGGGCATAGAACCATTTCAACTTTACCAACAGAATCACGATAGGAAAAGTGTCATGTCCTGTCAGCTTTCCTTGTTAGCTCTAGTGATATAGTTATTTGAAAGGGTCAATATGGATGAGAGGAATTGGTTGGAAAGAAAAATTCCTACAGATCCATCATTTTAAGAAGTGCAGCAGGCCCTTTCTAATCATTTTGCAGGACCCTGTCTCTCTACATGCACCCACATCCATGATTTTTTTGATAGTAAGTCATTTTTGCTAATGAAGCGTTTACGTTTTTTGGCTCATGTAATTGGCTAATGTCACGTTTGGCGTGTTTCACTCGGACATACATGATTTTGCTCATGGACAATACAGGGGAGCAGTACTAGTGCTTTAGTGTACAGAAGAGAAAGCAACACAAAGCTTAAACTGATCATGTAAAGAACACTGAATTTCTTTTGTGTTTGCTAGTGTTGATAGGTGTGATTTTGTATTTAAACGGGAGTTTTGCTCCAAAACCCTGTATGCTACTTTTCCAGATACGGAGTGATATGGGACAAGGTTTGCCCACTCTGTTCCTGTTGTTCAGATCGCACTGATTTGATTTTGGATTTATAATGTAATCTTCAGTTTCTAAAAACCCCAACAAACGGTTCTGCTAAAAACATACAACAATTCTAGATTTAATTATCGAAATGTATATTGCAATGATTTACTTTTTCCGTTTTTATGCTTCTACTTTTAAAACATATTTCTGAGTAAAAATAAGAATTCATCCTGTTTTTTTTCCAGGCCAAATGTGTGTGGATCACGTTACAATGCTTACTGTTGCCCTGGATGGAAAACTTTACCTGGTGGAAACCAATGCATAGTCCGTAAGTTAATCCAGTTGTGTGTTATGACTGAGGTTTATCTATGTCAGGCTATTTTTAATTGTGTACAAGAACCGAAATATGTTTCTGTATGGTTTCAATAGCAGCTGTACGTAATTTCTTTACCATTTTAAATACATTAAGCTAATATACAAAGTTTTGTGGGCTACAATACAGTGATGCGATACCAGCATTTAACAAAGGATTAATCCCATCCACATGTTGTGTTTAAGTCTGTGGTAAAGGGATCCAAGGGGTGTGTGGACTTTAAGGAGTGAGTAGCTGTGGAATATGTTAATCTATTTAAATAAATGGAAGGAGGCAACAGCATCGGGCCAGCAAGTACATTTTCTCCGCTTGTTTGGACCACATCCCTGAAATATGTATGTAGGGATATAAATATATACATATATACATCATAGTGCTGTATGCATATTCATGTGTAATGGTACAGTGTACCAGAAATAATTATTAAAGGCACTTCGCTTCAGTCTGGTAAGACCCTGTGCAGAGATACTGAGGCAGAGCACAGTCAGATGGGAATTGTTAGGCTTGTGTGTCTGGTGGAGAAATAAAGGGAGCATTGTAATGGTGGTCAGTGCCATCCTTCCTCCAAGAGTGGGCTGGTAACAATGGACCACAGTTTCACTTCGGCAAGGAGGTCTCCCTACATCTGATGTGGCCTGTGCGTCTTCCCAGCCCTTTCCACAGCAGCCTCTGAAGGGTTTTAGCTGTCCCCTATAGATGTATGGATCAACAGGAGGAACAGTTTTGGAATCTGTTGTGTGCTCTTGAAGGAGTTTGTAGGTATTTGTTATGGTATGAATATTTAGTATGAATGCATATTTTCTATCAGGTGTTTTTTATGTGTTTGTGGTTTTGGAAGCATTTTTAAAGGCATTTATGTTCTCTTCACAGCAATCTGCAGACATTCCTGTGGGGATGGATTTTGCTCTAGACCAAACATGTGCACGTGCCCAAATGGTCAGATAGCCCCCTCCTGTGGTTCAAAATCAAGTGAGTATTTTTTCTGTGTCTCTCATACTACTCTTTTGAGTCTGTGAAGCTACTAAGGTATGTAAGATAGTTCAGTGATCAATATTGAAGACAAATAACCTCTGAGTCACCAGATGTGCTTTTAGCACAGGAAAGAAAGCACAGTGTCCTATGATGAAGGTGAAGAATGACTCCGAGACTAGCTATTGGGGACACTCTTTTTTTGCCAAATTAAAAGCAAATGGGTTTTATTGGAAGCTATATTCACTTGCCACTTTGTAAAACTAATTCCAGTCTTCCTTGCTTTCTGGAAAATACCTTATCTCTATTCAATGCTAGACATGCACGCATACACAGCACAAAAGTTGTAATGATAGAGAGACAACTGTTAACAATTGGCTGAATTTGACTTCCTTGGTAATTCTGCTCTCATTTTGGAGCCAGACACTGCTGTATTTTACATACATAGGCCTACAAGTATCATAGCATTTCCTTGCCAGGCTCAGTACATATCTTCTGAATTGAATATCGCTGACCTTATTCAAGTGATACTTCTGTAGGTGCTAGAGGTACAGAGCCACTCCAGGTTTTTCAGTGGAGGAGCTTTTCAGCAGAAAAAAACCCAGATGCTTTGGAAATGAAACTTTGCAGAGCTGACTTTTCCTAGGAATTTTGGATTTCAGGTTTTGAGCAAGGATCTGCAGATCCAGAAAAAAAAAAGTACAATTAAATTAATTCAATGAACCAGATAGCTCAATGGCGAATTGTGGGTAGAGCATCTGAAAAGAAGTAGGATTTTTCTTTGGGTAGTAGCTCAGTTCACATTTGAAATGCTAGCTGTAATTCCACTGTAACCTCATTTGAGTATGGTGCTTGTCTCTTAGAATGTAGAAGATTTTGATTTTTGTATAAAACGTGAAGTTTCTGGGAAGAATTTTGGGGGAGATTGGTTCCCACAAATGCCCATAACTATCTGAACAACATCTTAACTGAAGTCAGTGGGGGATGCGCTCGGCTGAGATCTGTAATATTGTGCAAAATGGTTACCCTTTTAATCCTGATTATCTTTTCAGACTCAGTGTGTGGTCTGCTGTGCCCCTGTATTTTTACCTTGCCATTTTTCTGCTTTCCTAGTTGATAATGGTTTTCCCACATAACTGACCACTTCGGTTTGTGGCTTTAGCATCCTTTTTGTGCAATAACTGTGGAAAAACAATAACAACTCTGGAATGTAGTGGAATGGCATGTACTAAAATGGTAAATATTGTTCTTTGTAGTTCAACCCCCTTCTCAGGCTCCTGTGATGTCTGGTAAGGAGAGGTCAGTGTGAGGAGGGTACGGAGCTCCCAGAGAGTGCTGGGAGGAGGAAGGGTACAAAATGCTGCACAAATGTGTGTGTTGTGTTCCTGCCTCGGTTTGCAGCTACTGTTTTACCAGGTGCATACGCCTTAATCCTGTAAGCCAGTAAAGGAAAGTATGACCTTCTCCCAAGTCCCCTTCAGGGTACAGAGGAGAGATATAGCCCTACATCTGTTAGATGTTTTGGCACCTTTGTAAAAGGCAGGAATGAGTGGGCCTTAGTATTACCTCATTTTTTTTCTTAGGCCACACTGAAGTATTTTATGAGTCAAGACTTGAAAGAAAAACAGAGTATGAGTAACGTTACAGTTCTTCTTGTGGTTCTTGTTTGGAAACATTCTGCCATTGATCTCTGTAGTTTTAGCCGTTATTGGAGCCGCACAGATAAATGGCAACGGAAGGACTTTACTACAGTTTTTAATCAAGCAGCTTCTAAAGCCTAAATGACATCACTATTTTGATTGTTGACAATTAGTTTTTTTGGGTATGAATATTCTACTAATCATAATCTTTAATTAGCGCTGACATTATTTTCCTTACATTGCTGCGTAGGTTTACCCACTATTAAATGTTGCTTTTCTATATACAGTGTAAGTATTAACACTTTACAAAAAGACTTAGCAGCTGCTTAAAAAAAGATATTGTTTCTATTTTGTTTAATCAGTGCAATAATTTAAGATACATTTTGTGTGAGCGGTCACATCACCTTTATTTATAGAAACAAACCAATTCTAAAAGCAAAAGTGTCTTGAGTTGTAGAGAGAAAAGACTCCATTGCCTCTGTGCGCTCTTGTGTAATAATGTTTATGACCCAGCACCTCATTAGGACTCACAGAACATACACTTTCTGTAAGTCATTTGCTCTGTTGGCACTGTAGATGAAATCCATGAATACATATTTACACAGCAGACCACAATGACTCAGATCTGCTATTTAGGAAACAAAGTAAACATAAACAATGCTGTTTGACATCAAAGGGTTACTGTCATCTCCCATTGGTAACAGTTAATATTATGTCAGAATATGCGTTCATGAAACCTTATTTTAATTACAAGTTTTAACAAATGAGAAAAGCTCTTATTAGAACAATTTAAAAAGTCAAAAGTGCATGATACAAGTTTGTCACGTGGGAAATACAAATAACAAATATGAGTGAAAATGCCCTGATTTCTCAGGATTAAATATATGCCTTTTGATATATGAGAGTGTCATCCTTTGGATATTTTAAGCTATATGTGTCTTCGGTACTTACGGAATCGGTAGCAGGCACAGGTTTTATAGCACATACAACCGTAGGCAGGAACTGAATTCACAGTGGCTCTTACTTACTGGTTGTCTGCTGGAATTAAATAATTAATGCAAATTGGAAAGCACGTGGACTGGAAAGCAAAACAAAGCCTTCAAATTTGATTCTTATGCAGGTCAGTTTGGTGACGTTTCTGGTTACGAGTCAGCTTTAGGAATCTGATTTGTGGTTGAAAAGAGCAACTGGTGGTTTTCTCAGCAGGGATTTTCGTGACATCGGTGAACTTGCTGGTTATTTCTATGTAATCAGTGAATTTTTGGGTATGCTTCCAGTAGTCTTGCAGATAAGATTGCCACATATGGAGGCCTCCCCCTGCTGGCTCTGGTGTGCGGGTGGCTCTGACATTGCAGGTGCATGTGTGGGGACGTCCCACACCCTGTGCTGCGCCAGCTCTGCGGTGGCTGCCCCACTACTGCCTCGCAAACCAGCTGAGCCGTGGCTTGGCCCTTGTCTGGTGGTGGCGCAGCCATGCCCGGTTTGTGCTGCAGCCATACCCTGCGATCCCGCCATGTTGTTGGAGCTGCTGCTCTGCCCCTGTGGGAGCAGGGGGCGAGTGAGGAGGAGGAGGAGGAGAAGGATCTCTCCTTCAGCGTCGGGCACCCTGTGCTGCCCCGAGGGTTATGGATCAGGTGTGTTTCTGAGCTCAGCCACTTGGCTTTGTGTCCAGCCTGTTTTAGTCAGAATGGCGTGGGCTGGCCTAAACAAGGAATCACAGAATCACAGAGTGTCAGAGGTTGAAGGGACCTGGAAAGCTCATCCAGTGCAATCCCCCCGCCAGAGCAGGAACAGCCAGCTGAGGTTCCACAGGAAGGTGTCCAGGCGGGTTTGAATGTCTGCAGAGAAGGAGACTCCACAACCTCCCTGGGCAGCCTGGGCCAGGCTCTGCCACCCTCACCATGAACAAGTTTCTTCTCAAATTTAAGTGGAACCTCTTGTGTTCCAGTTTGAACCCATTACCCCTTGTCCTACAGTTGGTTTTCACCAAGAAGAGCCTGGCTCCATCCTCCTGACACTCACCCTTTATATATTTGTAATCATTAATGAGGTCACCCCTCAGTCTCCTCCAAGCTCCGGAGCCTCAGCTCCCTCAGCCTTTCCTCACACAGGAGATGCTCCACTCCCTTCAGCATCTTTGTTGCCCTGCGCTGGACTCTCTCCAGCAGTTCCCTGTCCTTCTGGAACTGAGGGGCCACAACTGGACACAATATTCCAGGTGTGGTCTCCCCAGGGCAGAGAAGGCCTTTGCTGAGGGGACTGTCTCTGAAGGAATGGATCTGCAGCAGAGGCAGTGAGAGCTGTGAGGGCGCTGGGGGCGGCAGCTGGCAGGGACGGGTGTCTGTGCCCCCCGGCAGGCTGGTGACACCGCCTGAGTGCACAGTGGGGAGTGCTGTGCTCCGCTGCCCTCAGCCGAGGTCTGGGGTGTTCCTCAGGGACCGCGGTGCTGGGGGGGGAAGGCTGGAGCCTGAGCCCTTGGCTTTGCGCCCAGGATCCCGTTCCTTGAGCTGCTGTGGGAGGTGTCTGTTCAACAGCAGGAAAACCTGGAGCTCAGGCCCTTCCCTCACGTTCTGCTGCTCGCAGAGGTGATAGAAGGTCTTGAATTTTAAATGTTTCCAGAGTTTTCAAGACTGCTGTGGGATTTCTCAGCACCCGTTCAGGGCTGCAGGCCGGCGTCCCACCCCAGCGCTAGCTGCCATCTCTCTCCTGAGTCAGTCACTCGACAGAGAAAGCACGCTGAGCATCTGGGACGTGATGAGACCGTCATTCCTTGTTTACAGCTCCTGGCAGGCAAAGCCCTGCGTCATGCACGGCCGGGCTGGGAGCGTTTCCTCGGCAGTGGCAGAGACAGGCGAGAGGCCACGGCGGCCCCGGGTGCCCGCGGCCGGCCCTGCGGAGCCCTCGGCCTGCGGCGCTGGGTGAGCGGCTCCCCCGCCCTTCCCACCTGCGGGCTGCAGACTCTTCATGTTTTTAGTTTGGGACTGCAGGATACATGGCATGTGTGTTAGTTTTTGTCTGCTCAGTGAGGCCCTGAATGTTTTGTGAATGGTTTTGGTGTGATTAGTGCTCGTGGTGTGAAGCCTTTGCTCAGTTTTGCTAAGAATCAAGAAAGCTGGGAACCGTTCAGCTTAAGCGTGCAGCTCGTTGTTTCACTTTGATAAACGGTGTGAACGTTGCCCACACACAAAGCGTGTGTGGATGTGTCTGGTCTTGCTGGCTCTTTTGCAGGTTTATAAAGCTATGCTCCTGGAGTTATTCCTCTTTTGACTTCAGAAGTTTCCAGTGCAGACTGTTTACAAATTGGACCCAAAAGAGAACAATAATTGATTAAAAGTAATAATTTATTAATGTTGTTAACATTTCCTGTGCATGCTGAGGTAAAGCAAAGCTGTATGCATTGATTTACCAGCATTATGGTAATTCCCGTGCTTTTTCCTGGAGTCAGTGTCATACCTTGGAACAGGTTATTTCATTTACTGGAATATTCCTGCTAACATGAATGGAATTGTTGATATAGCTGAGAAAAGAGACTCTGGACCTGCATTACTGTGCTACTTTTCAAAAATGCAGTTTTAAAACCATCATCTGAGCTCCAGACAGCCTTTGTATGTTTTTCTATAAACTTTTGGAAGAGTAATATTTCAGAATAGTCTGTGTGATTTTGGAAATAGTATTTTCAACATTCCCTCAAAAGAGGGGAGAAAATAAGTAATTGGTTTACTGGCTGTATGTCACTGATTTTCTTGCATGGCAATAAGGGAGCAAGCCCGCTGATTTGAATGGCTCGTTTAATAAAGATGACTGGGTGTCCCAGCAGTCTTCCCTAATGTTTTTAGTTTAAAGAAGAGGAAGAAATATTTTACCTTGGAAAAGTTCCTTTAGGAAGCAATGAGACAAATTATGGAAACTTTGTGTGTGTTTTGTGTAAAACCACTCCTTTTCCCAAAATGGGGAAATATACTTCACTTTTACTTGAACAAATAATATGAGAGTCATCATATAAGCTACTGTTAACCTTTTTATCTCAACTGTAGTTCAAACTATTTAAATGGCTTTGGTCTTCATGTGGGAATGGAAATTAGCTCTTGGCATAGCTTGCTCTAATTGAAATCAGTTTGTGGTTTTTAAGTTCCTTCCCTGCTTGACAGATGATATCATTTCCTATGCTTTTTGTAATCCCCTCTGTTTTTCTAAGATTGTATAAAGCTAAGTTGAGCTACACATTTTAAAGTAACTACACACCTTTTTCTGACCTACTTAGGACATTGTCCAGAAATCTTCACCAGATATTCACTCTGTATTTGCAGACAATTTTACTTTTTGTTGAGGAATGTTAGTATATTTTTGTTGCCTGAAGTACATCCAAAGTAGAACAAAGATGTATCGTAACCATTAGACACATTAGAAATGTAAGATACAGTTTTTACTTTCCTAATTTAAGAATTAAGAGTACCAGTGCTTTCAATGCTAGATGTTTTTAAACCCTTTCTCCAACTGCATGTTTAACTCCTGTTCTGTGGATTCATGTTGCTATAGAAGGCAATACAGCTGAAGTTAGTATTTCTGCTTGAAAACAAAAGTAAAATTCCATTCACATACTTGTGAACAGTAAAAAGCCAAATGATGCCTAGGGGCTTTGTGCAACAGGAGGAATTCCCTGGCTGCATGGCACCTGTTAGCAACAGGCTTTGGTGGGACGTGTAGTTTGTTTTTCAGTCTTGAGCATTTCAGATGTTGCAGGTATCCAGTGCTCCCAGTCTACTAAAATGCTGATCTGACCGTAATCATGTCTGGGGAGGAGCCTCTCATGTGGTTCTTGTTAAGGGAGAAGCCGTTTCCCAGCTGCTCAGTGTCAGACAGCAGGACCTGTAAGGGGGACTTGAGTTTGTTGGGAGGCCTGCCCGCTTCTCTGTGCCTGATGAAGAGCTTGATATGCTTTAAGTTGTTCCTAATCTCTAGTTAAAAATGTATAATTATACTTACTACCGGACAAATACTTTGGATTTATGCTCATATGTAATGCTTTTGATTTCAGTGACTAAGGGTGGTATCAAATCCTTGCACCGTGTCCTGTATTCCTTAAGAACCATCCTATTGTTTTCCGTAATGCCATTTTAAGCATATGTCCTAAAATACGCATCCTTAGTTTCTAACACTGCTTTCTAGTTCATAGAATCAATCCCTAAACAAAGAAAAAACAGTTAAATGTTTCTGCCTGGTTTGGTTTAACTGAGGAAAACCTTTTCTCCTTTGCAGTACAACACTGTAACATCCGGTGCATGAATGGAGGGAGCTGCAGTGACGACCATTGCCTCTGTCAAAAGGGATATACAGGAACACACTGTGGACAGCGTAAGCACACTTTTATTAATATAGATACTATAATTCTGGGCTGTGTGGATTGGGCAGCCTTCAGCACTAAATTTCAACTGATGGTCAGATTGGTTTTGATCAGGTACAGTGGAATTTTACAGGAAAACACATGACTTTGTAATGAATGCCGAGTGAATTCTTTCTGATGAGGACTATTAAAATAAACATCATGTGAATTCATAATAATTGGGTATAACTTGATCCTGTAGTTCTCACACTACCATAATTCCCGTGGACCTCCAGGGCTTTCCACTCACCAGAGCAATAAGCCATACATTTAGAATTTACATGGGATTCAGTTTTCATCTTTATAGACAAAATTAAGCTTTTTAATACAAAGCCTTGTTTTAATTTCAGGGGTCTGCTTCAGCCAGTATGTTTTAGGAATTTTGGTCATTTTGATGTTGTCTTATTAGAGTCGGTCGGCATTTTTTTATTTCCTCAACCAATTCTGAGCCAGCGGCATTCCTGGATCCACTGCTTGAAATCTCTCCCAAAGTGACTCTGGTGATCTCTTGCTCTTCTTGGCTGGGATGCTGTGAAGAAACTCAAATAAGGAAGTAGACGCTGCCTTTTAACCAGGGCTGTCATGTTGCTATCTGGTGAACTGTTAGTCTGACAGAGAAAATGTGTTTAGCTCATTTAATGAAAACCTTTTGTGCGCTGTCAAAATCAATGGCACACTTTACATGAACTTCAGTGGGACCAGGAATTTACCCTAATAATCTGGAAGAGGATCACATGGTGAAAGGATTAAGAATTGTACTTCTGCCTTCTCTGTGAAATATCAAGTGGATAAAAGAGGATAAATGGAAACCTCCTTTGTACTGAGGTGAATGTGAAATGGAGCAAAGAATAACATTACTCGACGAGCATCAAATTGTATTTAACAGCCACCTTTTCATGTGAATGTTAGATTTTCTGATTATTTTTGAGCGCAACTGCTTTGGAGTTTATTATGAGGAAAACTGGGTTCTGAATCTAGTGATAGCGTTGTATGGGCGAGGAATATCTTGGATTAACTTAAAATAGATATTGATTACGTTTTGCCATCCTAGTTGATAGCATGACATTTAATATCAACATACAGCCTTTTAATACTGGGTTGTTTTTCTATTATTGTAAGGAAACCAAATACATTTTAAAATGTGTTTCCGAACAGGGAACAACTTTGAGGATTTTGAGTTGAAATTTTCTTCTGCACCTTCTACCTTCAGTCTCTAGTATTTCAGTGTTTCTTTGTTGACAGTTTGAAAGAGATGTTCTTTTGAAGCTATGGAATTGTCTAGCAATCCCAAAGAGAGAAGCCGAGATTGTTACTGTGTTTATATTATGATCCCTTGAAAAGATGAAGTCGTGATACTAATGAGGCCAAGACGTAGGAGGTAGATTCTGGAAAATAAAGTATCCTGTTCTGTTACGTTTACTATTTTTACCGATTTACCTGAGCTTGTCAAGTACATACCTTCATGCCTTTCTGGAAATAGCTCAATAAAGATTACTTTTCCTTCCCTCTCATACAGCTGTCTGTGAAAATGGATGTCTGAATGGAGGGAGATGCGTGGCTCCGAACCGGTGTGCTTGCACGTACGGCTTTACTGGCCCCCAGTGCGAAAGAGGTATGTGCCCTAACACAGGGGGAAAAAGTGATGTTCCAATTTGCTTAATAGTAACTTTAATATATTTAAACAGTAATATGAAAGAAAATATTTTAAAAGAAATATTTTATTGCTGTCTATGAATAAGGTAAAATAGAATTAACGTCCTTGTAGAATGCAATGGAAGGAAGCTTTACCAAAAGGAAAACTCCAGTCTAAGAAAATGGTGGAGTTATTCGTTATCAAATAACACAAATTAAAATGATAACTTCCTAAATGCCGTCTTTAATGAGAAAGAAAACTCTGACATTGGATTTTTTAAAAAAATATGTGACAGGTGTTGATTGATATGGTTTTAGTGGTTATTTCTTCAGTTCACAGTAGGTTTACCAAGTGTTGTTTTCTTTTGCCGGGGCAGCCCCCCCCATTTTTTTACTATAAGAGGAGAGTTGATATTCTAATCTATAGTTGAATCAACTGGATTAGATTTTGTTAGTCTGAAGACTGAAAATAAATTTTAAATAGCATTTTTAGCAGTATTTGAGCTTCATAGGGATAGAGGCCAGGATGAAACACACATGCAACTGATTAAGGCCTTTCTTTTGTTTCCTTTTTTGCTATGAAAACACTCCAGTGAAAGAGGTGGCAAATCAAAAATATTGATAAGTCTCGTAATTCAAACTTCGATTCGGTTTCTTAAGTCATCAGAAAAGCTCCTTGTATCTCCAATACATTTGCTTACCAATGATAAGCAGCATCTTGCCTCTGCCTTTGTTGTGTTTTGTTTTGGCAGAGTTTATTCAATTCTTCTTTCCATTTTGTACAGGTTTATTGTTATCAATTTTAGGTTTTTATTTGTGTATCCATTGAGATAATCAGAGCTGTTTCCAGATGAAAACACAGCTATACCAACTGTCTTATCTGATATATGGATTTTTTTTCAGGGTCATTAAACCAATTTTATGGTTCATTTGAGGGAGATACAGTGAACAATGTTTAGGTATAATCCTTCTGTTGAATTTTGTAATTTTAAAAATAAAACATTGTCACTTGTTAGAGCTATCGGTTGATCTGTTTAGTTGGACATTCATACACGCGACTCATACAATAGATTGCATCATGTATCTCTGAACCTGGGACAGAATAGACATTAAAATCTGCTTTTGGGCTTGCAGGTGTGGGGTGTGCTTAGCACATGCAATTTCTGTCTGTGAGCGTGTCGGGTGTTCGCTGCTGGTGGTGCTGCACCTCGATTTATGGTTGGTTAGTTGTTTTTTTCATATGGGCAGCATAGGTGGGTGATGCAGAACAACGCATCCTAGGGGACTAAAGCCAGAGTGGACAGCAGGATGAAGCAGGCATTTCCCGCACTCCGTACAGCAGAAGAAGATTGCTGTGTTAGTGCTGTGTGAAGTCTTGCCAGTTGTCCACTCAGATGTTGTAGAAGTAGTTCAAACTGATGGTGAAGTTATTCTGAAGATTAAAAAGTAACTCAGTTCTGAATCTTGGGATCTCACTGCTGGAGAGGAGTAAGAGGAATGGAAAATTAGGTTAAAAATCCCAAGTTTTAAGAGAATAAAGGCTTTACAGGTAAAGAATGTACTGAACATTACTGCAAAGGCTTTGAGTTTCAAGCTGTGACTGCTCGTTCTCCATGGGTGAAGGGTTTGGGTCTTCAGTCTGGTGAAGTGCAAGTTCAGAAGAAGATTGTTCAATGCTGCTTATGGAGTTGCCTGATCTGGGACCAGTTTGACTCCAGCTCATTAGGGCAAGTTTCAAGGCTGAAGGCTGCTAACAGCTTCAGTCCTGTCCCTCGGGGCTCCTGCCTTGTGTTGGGTGGAGTGAGAAACTGGTGACACAGAGCCATGTGAGCCAAATCGTGCTGTCATGAAACCCCGTGCATGTTACCGAGTACAACTGAGGTGGAAATCTGTAACTTATATGCCTCATCCATAGGCACTTTTAACTTAGAACATGCGTTTGGTTCTATGGTTATCAATAAAAGAGAAAAGAGACATTAATGAGCTGTAGTATTTCTGGCTAATGCTCACTGCAGTATCAAAGCCAAAGGATAGTCATATCTTCCTAGAAAACCTCTGAAATTTGGCTTCTTTCACAGAGATTTCCTGTAGCCTCTCTACCTAGCTGAGCTAATATGTTCCCCTCCTCTAAAAAGGGTGTGGTGGTTTTTGGTCCCAGAATCACATTATGCCATCAGAAAAACTTTTTCTGAAGATAATGTTTCAAGTCTAAGCTGATGTTGGTCTCAGTCAGAATAAATTGCATTGTTCAGCACATGCACCTGTGTGGTCATTAGGGAGTTGGCTGGCTGCGTACGATTTTACACATCTGTCAACTAAGTAAGAGGTCCATATTTTGAATCTAGCTTTGGAAAGTTATGTGGATTTGTGACACTCCCTGGTGGGCTTCTGATGTATATGTGGATGGATATTATCCAGTACATTGACAAGATTCATGCCGTGTAGAGTAAAGCTATGTCTTTATTAGAAAGAAAAAAAAGTGAACAAAACAAAACCAAAGCATCTCTATGCATGGAGAGGGAAAAAAGGGAAATTACTGAAGAGAAATAGTCTGTTTAAAGTATCCCATTTCTGGGGAAAGCAGGAGAGGCAGATTGTTTTGAAAACACCATTTCTGGGTATAAATGTAATGTGAAGTGACATGGTTTTGTGGCCTGCACATTCTCCATCTGTTTGGCTGTGGTTTGACTTCTAGGTTGTGCCATGCCACAAGCTAACAGTCATGTCAGTAATTTACTGCGGCGTTTCACGCAGTGCTTTCCTCTGCAAGCATCGACTAATAGTAACAGTCACAGGGTGTTTGTGGCACGTATGTCACAGACCAAAGAATATTCCAGCCTTTGCTGCATATGTCATAGCTGTCTTGAATACAACGTTGAGGCAACAAAATTCATGGGGGTTATTCCAACAATCTGATTATGGAAGACAATTAAAATGTTACAGGTGGTTGTAGCGAAGTTAGAGCCAGTTTCTTACGTCCAGAGGCAAGTTGTGTACTTCTGTTTCTACTATTTTAAATAGTTCGTCTATACAGTTGGTCCATATTTGTGATACACATTAGCCTGATCGCTATTACCTCAATAAATGCTGACCATATGGTTGTTAATGAAGATCTACAAGACTTCTGTGTAGGTCATTAACTTCATATACATCTACAATTGAAGAGCTTTATCTGGTGAAAGACCTGCTGCTTCCACAGTGCAGCAAACTCCATCAAATTAGTGGCATGGGTATTTTTATATTTATATATTTATTCAGTCATTCTTCGGGAGGGCAGCAGCCCTGGACCGTTTTGGCACACAAATTGCTTTCTGTGTGTCTTATAAATGTTAATGTTAGTATAAAATGCTATGAATGTGAGCGGAAGGCATTTTTAGGTTCATTATTATCAATGGAGTGCCTCTTCATCTTCTGGGAGCATGTGCCATGTCACTGCTGAGATACGCCTTGTCAGAGCTGGATTGGGAACTGCAGCATGGTCAGAAGTGGTATCCGTGTCTCCTTAGTCCCTAAGCCGTTGTGTATCGTGTTTGGCACCTTTCTGGGCCAGGCGAAGCCTCCTGGGTGTACTGGCCAGTACACGCAGGTGTATCCTAAGTACAACAGACCTGACTTTTTGGTGGGATAACGTTCATCAAAAAGGTGAACTTGACATAAACTAAACAGTAAAAGTGTAGTGGAGTTGGAAATGCTTCCTACAGCAATTTTAGACACTTTAAAAATACATAGTCCAGAAAGGAAAATATTTCATGGATATTGGCTCGGTTAAAATTTGAACTTCAGGGATTCCTTCTGGAAGGTGCTGAGTGCTCTGGCTGCAGTCCAGCGATGGCCTTCGACATGCGTTTAAATTCAAAGCTGAGATGTCAATATGCTTAAAGTTATTCAAGTGCTTAAGGGCCTTCCTGGATTTTGGCCCAAGCTTTCAGAATCAGTTTAGATCTGAGAGGTGCACTCAGCTTTTAGCGTATCCTTTGGTCATATTGTTAGTGAAAAGAAATTGCAGGTAACAGAAAAAGAAGATGCAAGCAAAGCCATGGATGCCATCTTTACACAGTCTGACTTCTAATATTGAATAACTTGAGTGGGTTACAGATTCTGCAGTTTCTTTTAGAGTCGCTGAAGAGATTGAGAGCAGAGACTTAGCTTATGTTCCCCTGAGGATGATTCAGAACATCGACAGCTCTTTTTATTGTCTGTAAAAGAGCCTGGAGGATTTAGCTGGCTCTGTGAGATGTCCGTGTTTGAGTCATGTGAAAACATCCCTATGTCATACACGTTAGGAGAGTTCAGAGGAAAAAGTGGTGTTAGAAGCTCAGAGAGATCAGACAGGCCGATGAGGTTGGGTAGAACTGGGTCCTCAAAACTTGGGCATAAAAGCTTGCTTGACTCTTTGAATCTGTTTCTCTTCGGACATTTGCATGATTATACTTTTAAGAGGGTGAATTCTATAGAATATAAGATTGTACATTGTTGTTATCATTGTATTGCAAAAATGCAATGAAATGTGCTTTTCTTTTTCTGTCTGGATCCATTTAGAGGAACACAGTGGAAGCTCAGAATGTGTTACAGCCCTGTTTGTTTATTCGAATGCTTGTGACAACATCAGGGGCTCAATTCTGCCGCACTTTGGAGTTTTGCCACTCACTTCACGTAGGAGCAGAATTGGGCCTGATGTAGTTCAAATATTAAAAGCGTACCATGTGTGTTTTGGGTTTTTTTCTCTGCACTCAGAATATGAGCGAATGATTGCTTTTTCTTCAGACAGACTCCTTTCTGTGCTGCTCTCTCCATGGCAGGAATTTTTGCATGATTTTTAATTATATTTGGCCATTATTAAAAGTTCCCAGAATTAATGCCATATGTAAAAATATCTTTC
Organism: Patagioenas fasciata; assembly: GCF_037038585.1. Taxonomy (NCBI): domain Eukaryota; kingdom Metazoa; phylum Chordata; class Aves; order Columbiformes; family Columbidae; genus Patagioenas; species Patagioenas fasciata. The sequence continues at coordinate 24,114,700 of NC_092531.1, forward strand.
CCAGAGCCTCCCTCTGAAAGTGCAGCCGCTCAGAGTGCTCTAGAGTAGCAGAGTGCTGTGTATATTTTTTGCTTTCGAAATATTACAACGGGTAGAATATTTTCACAAAGAGGACAGTGCACCCCTTAGTGTGCCCCGTCTCTGGTATTTAGTCTAAATGGAAAGTAAATAACAAAGTGTAGATAGCAGTAAAAGTATGTTCCCAAAGCCTTATGTTGCATTTAAAGTAGTATTGCAGCATATGGTAGCTGGCAAACATTTGAATAAACTTGATTTCTGTAGCTGTCTTCCAAGAAACACATCTGTTGACATAGACATGTAGTTTCTGCAGCCCTGTAACATGAATGCATGTACAGTATTATAGCAGCAAACTGAATGATGGCTGAGCTTGAAGGCCTGGAGTGAGGATTCTTGCACACCATTTCTTCCCTGAAAAATCACAAAAAATGGCTTCGGGTTGAAGGTAAATATATTCAGTCATAGCGTGACATTTAATTTTAATACATATTGCTACTCTTCACATCTTTCAGTTAAAAAAAATGAATTCAATATCAGTGTCTTGGATTATCTTTTCTATAAAGACATTGAGATAAATGAATGAGGAGGGTCTTTTCGTTTTTAAAACTGAAGCTGCAGCTCAATGGTCAAGTCAGTCTCTGTAGAATTGCTGTGTGTGATTTAGAGTAGTATAGAATACTTAGCAATATAATCAGTGGATCTGTGTATCAGAACTCATTACTAAGCTCAATCTGTCATTTAATGCCAAAAAGCATTTTTAGGATCTTGTGTATGTGAAGGCTTTTATCCATTGTTCTACTCCTTGCAAATACACCCCATAGCCGGTCCTATGTTGCTTGCTCTATGCTTTGTGCATCTCAAAATATCACATAGCAAGTTTTAAAATGTTTCTTCGGATATATGTTTAAAGCCTAGTCAAGATCCATAAATGATTCAGTACATATGGGCTTAGGTCTCTTGTGAGATGTGAGGGCTCCAACTTTTGTCCATGAAGCTGAACATTTACATTTTGTTCCAAATTGAGTTTTGATTTCAGTCAAACAAATCCAAATCCAAAGTTTTCATTCAACTACTTGGCAGCCCTTTCTTTATTTCCATGCCTTCTTGATTGGCTGCTGGGGCACTGACCCTTAGATGTGCAGTAAGGTATTATTTGGACGTGTTTGGTATTGATTCGATTTTAGTTGTACCGGTGGAGATGCGTACGAGTTTAATCACATATTGAGGAGCCCATATTTTGGTATAAATGATAATACAAACATGTGAATGGCATGGCTGCCTTGTTCTAAGCTGTAAGATTTGATTCTTGCATTGAAGGGCCTCACGTGAGAATCCCGGAGGTCACTGTCCCGGTACTGCAGGCACAGTATCACAGTATCACAGTATGTTTGGGATTGGAAGGGACCTCGAAAGATCATCTAGTCCAATCCACCTGCTGGAGCAGGAACGCCTAGGTGAGGTCACACAGGAACATGTCCAGGTGGGTTTGAATGTCTCCAGGGAAGGAGACTCCACAACCTCCTTGGGCAGCCTGGGCCAGGCTCTGCCACCCTCACCATGAAGAAGTTTTTTCTCAAATTTAAGTGGAACCTCTTGTGTTCCAGCTTGATCCCATTACTCCTTGTCCTATCATTGTTTGCCACTGAGAAGAGCCTGGCTCCATCCTCGTGGCACTCACCCTTTATATATTTATAAACATTAATAAGGTCACCCCTCAGTCTCCTCTTCTCCAAACTAAAGAGCCCCAGCTCCCTCAGCCTTTCTTCATAAGGGAGATGCTCCACTCCCTTAATCATCTTTGTTGCCCTACGCTGGACCCTCTCCAGCAGTTCCCACCAGGTTTGGTGTTGAACCGGTGCCCATGTCCAGGTGCCCTGGCAGCCTGGGCACGTGCTCACCATGCAGGGAGTTCAGTCTGCTCCCATTGCAGATAGGCTGAATTTGCGCTGGCTTTGCTTGCTCCTGGTGCTTGCCATCTGCCTTGTCATGTCTAAGAAATGAAGGGTGGAGGCTTGTGCTTTCATCAAGAGGTTCTGTTGAAGTTATATACACAAAGAGATGTCTCTGTTAGTTTGGTTCTGTGATATTACATTAATACAGATAGGTCTTTTATATACACAGTTGAAAGATGTAACTTCCCCGAATGGCCTGTACTGCCAGATCTGTGCTCTGTGGAGCTCCAGGGAGAACTGGGGAGAATCTGCCTGATGTGTTGTACCATGAAAGTCAGATTTTTTCATGTGCGGAAAGACTGAGTCAGCTTTTCTAGATTTTGGTTGTCATTGCAGCACAGCGTTGCGTTTAAGGCGTTCAGAATGAGAGTCTGCAAGCCACTGTTGCTCTCCTAGTATCACTGTAACATACCCATTTTCTTAATTTCTGCCATCTCTTGGTTCCTGGGTCACCGCAAAATACATAGAACACAAAACACCTGAGCACAACTAATTTCTCGTGGAACTTTCCATAGAAAAGGTGCTTTCAAAACGGTGACTCCTGGAGTTGAAGATGATACAGGGAATGTGTAAATGCAGCTCAGAACTTACCTAGCAGTGCCCACTTAGCCATTTTTGGAGAAAAATCTTCTTTCTTCTCTGGGCTGTGATACATTTTGATATAAGCAAGCATAGCTACCTGAAATTCTTCCATTTATTACAGTGATAACAAATGTTTTCCTTGTGATTCACCCTGAAATTTTACATGAATATTTTCCATTCATACTTTTTTTTTCTTCTTATTGAGCTGGTAAGCTGAAAAATGATGTTACAGTTTCAACAGAGAAAAATAACCTACCTGTATGTATGATACCTCAGTCACCTTTGTGTTAGGGACTTCATTTATTCTTTGTTTTTGTAAAGTGATCTAAGGCTTTCATGATGGTCAGTTCTGACAAAGAAAAGAGAATCTCTTTAAAACATCATAGATCATACCTAACACAAGGACAAACTGACACACATTTCCAAGTAAAACAATTCTTTGATGTGGGTCAGCTGCAAAATGATAATGAAAATGCATCCTAAGCAGAGGTGCTCAGAATGGTCAGTGCAGCTGTGTTGTCCCATGTAAGTCTCCTTGCGGCGTATTTGTAACAGACTTGATGAAATTTCTCTAGAAACTAAAGCTTTTCTAAAGTAAGCTGTTACATTTAGAAAGATATCGCGTATGCTATCTCAGTACGAAAGTTGCAAATAATTATAGGAAACAACTACCTAGGAGGAGCTGTAAGGACATTTGTAAGTCACATTTGCATTTCCAACTGGCCTGGCGAAGTTTGTGAATAATGACTGAGTGGTTTGGTTTGGTGTTTGGTTTGGTTTGTTTGCTTTGTTTGGTTGGTGTTTGTTTGGTTGTTTGTTTTTGGTGACAGCTTGTACAGTTTGGCAATCGGTAGGAAGAGGAAAGAGGTCTAAATAAGATCTGAAAGGAAAGGACCCCAAAGAGAAAGGTAGCTCCAAATTGTGCTGTGCTGTAAAGCAGCGCCTAGCTTTGTGCTCCTTATCCAGAAAAATATCAAGGGTGTACTCGATCCCACCATCTGTGTCATTGATGAAGATATTAAACAGTACTGGTCCCAGTACAGACCCCTGAGGGACACCACACTAGTCTCTATGCTGGCATAATATGTCCATACATCATAGTTCAGTTGAGCAGTACAGTGACAGAATGCTACTTGAGCTTGAAATGTTTCTAAGAGGTAATAGTAAACCCAGCGAGCACTGAATTCTCATTGTCCTGCTGGGACATGATGAAGCCTTTATGAGAACCTCCATGTCCCGGTGGGACAGCATGGGTGGTAACTTGGAGAGAGTCATCAAATGGTAGTATGACAGCTTTACAGTCACATTAATACGGGCTTCAAAAAAACCACGGGGTCAAAAATGACTGCCAGACTGCAGACTTTCAAGGCTAAAAGATCTACCATTGAGATGGACAGTTAAGAGGTGGGTGATACACAGCTATGAAAGGAGACTTAGTGTTAGATTACTTGGGCTCTGATAACTTTTAAGATAAGATATCATTTAATGATGCAGATGCTATCTCTGGAACTCACTTGCACCACACGGTGTGAATTATTCCAGTTACTTGATTCTTTATGTGAATAGTAAAGGAGTAATAGGAGGACAATTTGAGGAACTGAAATGAAGAGAGGGTCATGTTTTAATACTTTGGAATTGAGTAGACATTTAGGGGCTCATAAAGAAAAAGCAAAAGAAGCAGGTGAGAGGGGAGGACAGGCGAGAAGTTGGCAGAGGGAACGTGGCCAAATAGCTTCCACGCATCGCAGGGAGGGAGCGTTGCAGGCGGTTGAAGTTTAGACTGCTGCTTGGGCAGGGGAGACCCAGCGGAGATGTGCATTCCATTCATCTGAATGGCTCTTCTAGTAAAAACATTGCTAGACACAAGCACGGGCCAGGAATGGCAAATGATGAATGACTTAGCAAGCTATCTTGCTGGGTACTTAATCTGGGTGGTTATCTAAATAACTTGAAATGCTTCTCTTGGCCTGCGCCAGGCTGGGCAAAATGAAGTGCCATGCATTAAAACCTTGTGCTATTTCAGCTCTCAGGTCCCAGCAGGAGCCCAACAAGATATGGCTCCAGGAAAGGTGATACTATGTTAAACTAACAGTACAAGTTGTATCAAACTCAGTTCCAAATTAAATAAAAGATGTCGTGTTTTTAGAAGGCATTTTAAATCTAGCACTAGCGCTTCAGTCACTTGCTGATGTCAGTACAAAAAAAATGCTTTGTACAGCTGCTGAGTGCAAGGAAGATGAGAGGTTAACTTGGGTTAGCGGAAATGAACGACGTGCGGTGGAAGAAGTAGTGGTATCAGAGTGTTTACAGAATTTGTCATTGAATAACAGAAGTGTTTGAATTGGAGGGCCAATTAAAGTGTTCCTTTTTATAATTTTTCCCCATTTATGTGAAATTCAAATTATTTACAAAGGTGTACAAGGAAACACTGATTTTTCCCCTCTGGAAAAAAAAATGATGATGTCAAATCCATCTTAGTCTCTTACTGTTCAAGCCTTCTTAAGCTAGGGCCTGAGCCACCAGCGTGTATTAGAATAATTCTGCTATTCTTACTACAGTTGATTACAGTGCTCTGTTATAAAGGGTGGAGGCATTTGGTTGTTCTCCAAAGAAAGTGAGTAATAATTGACCTAATGTACAGAGCACATGAATAACATATTCTTTTGGTAAGAAATTTATGTTTTACAGGGTGTGCTAGAGTTCACATCCCTTTTTCACATCTTCCAAAAGATTTTAAAATACTCAGCTGCTCTATTAAATTTGTAATTCAACAAATACTCAAATACAAAGTATGCATTAGATAAAGCTCTTGAGTTGAATCCAAACATTGAAAAATCTTTTAATCTGCCTTGAAAACAGCTGTTTAGAATTTTGAATAGAAATAACAACTTCCTTCAGCCTATGTTGTTGGTGTCTGCCCCGGTCTCAAGCCGGGAGGAATTTCTCTTTGTTACTCTGATGCAAAGTCTTGCTGCTGTTGCAATGATTTGGCTATCCCCAAAATGTACCAGAAGGGGTATGCTGGTCCTGGTTGAAATACATGGTAGCACTTCGTTCGAATTCAATATAATAGAGGGGAGACTTACTCAGAAGACTTGAGATAGTTTTCACAGCTACAGGAGCTCTTCTTGACATCTCCTGTGACTGCGAGACCGCCCCTGTTCTTCCTGTTTGTCCGCTGAAGGAATTCTTGATGTGAGAATGGTGATTTTTACTGTCTGAAACAATCTGAACAAATTAGATGGGCTTTGTGCATATGCACATGCAACTTCTATTCCTCGCTCATAAATACGTGGGTGATCTCATAAAATGTTATGGAGTGACTCTGCATTAAATGCCACAAATGAAATTTCTAGGCAACTGCCCGTTGCATCCAAGGAAATGCCAAAAGAGTTCAAGATGGCTAACATACAACAAACATCAAAAGCAGTAACGATTTGCTGCTTATTGTCAATTATTGCCAAAACCCTGCAGGGCATGGCTTACATTTATTCTACAACGCTTCGTTTTGCTGTGTCCAGAGGGTGGATTATACATGCATTGCGCACACGTGCACGCATATTGGTTGTGTATTCAAACATTTGGGCGGTGTTTTAAACTCAGAGTCTGACATTGTCAGAGAAGTGAAGCCAGAATGACACTTCTCAGTAACTGTGGCATTGATGCCAAACCTACTCATGTCAAAGGGAGGGATGCCCAAAGACCTGAGTGGCCTTTGAAGCCGGAGTCAGAGTTGACGTGATCAGATGTTGTCAGCCGGGTTTCAAGGTGTGCAAGGTTACTACACAATGCTGTTGATCAGTAATTTTGGATAAAAATAAGAAGTGCTCAAAGGCATAAGCTACAAATATGAATCTGTTTTAGTAAAGGCTGTTATCTGTGGCTGTAGGGTATGGAAAATACCATTATATGGAATTGTATGTATTTAACAGCAATTTGGGATTTTGAGGTGGTGAATAGGAAAGTAAATAGCAAACAACACACATACAAATTGTTTCAGTTGTGTGATGTAATATGCTTTTTCTTTTGGGCTTCTGTGATGAACGTGCAGTCATTAATGCAATATTCTCATTTCTGAAGTGTTTCTTGAATGCAAGTGTGTTGATGGACATTAGTTAACACATAGAGAAGTTTGTGTGTGTGTCCTCCAGTAGCCTCTGATAAAGTGTAAGTAGCCCTTTTAAATCCAAAGGAGATCTTTGCATTCATTTCAGCTGGATTTAAGTCATGCTCAAATTTAACCAGATGTGGAGAAGCTTTGTGCCTTCCTTATTCTGTGAGATGATGTCTTTGCGCTGGGTTTTTTTGGCTGTGGTTTTTGTTGTTGGGTTGATTCTTCTTTCCAAGTAATCAGTATTGTGTGTGGTTCGCCGCGGTGCGATGCTGATGGAGCGCTACCCTGTGCAGATGGAGCACCCGGGATGCCAGGGACTGTCTGCATCTCCTTCCGAGCAGAAGGAGGTTGCGGGCAGCAGGATTGCAGCCTGATGCTCACAGGAAAAATAAGCAAGATGACTTTTGTGAACAGCGCTTGTGATCAGCTGTTTAAAAGCTGCTGATCCAATTTCAAGTTCTTAATGAAACGGAATGGTGGAAAGAAAGAGATCGGCACGCTGCCAGGCGTGAGTTCCAATCCAGTGGTTATCTCATTTCAAACGCGGGGGCTAAATTGTATTATCTTTATAATTTAGGCTTATAATATATTCACACACTAATAAAAAGTTGGTATGTAAAGGAAGTTTAACCACTGCAAGATTGTTTTATAAGACTAAACTATTCGATGCTTTAAAAATATTTTTCTAATGTGAGTGTTATTTATCACAAGTATAGTTGAAACCTGAAGCTTAATTATTAAAAAAGATGTTCAGGCACTTTCCTGTCAAGAGTGATGTGGATAAAAGACATTATTTCTGGGCGAAATCCTATTTACCTTTTGGATATAGCACAAAATGCCTCTGATAATCAGGAGGAAGTGTTCTGTTCCACTGCTGTCTTAAACTGTGAGCTTTCTACTGTTCTATGAGAATTCTTTTAAAGCCACCTAGAAGTTTTCCCACAGTGCTGATTTACAAGGCACTGAAACTTTAGACATCGCCCAGAACAGTCCGTTGTTCCATTAGCATTGCTGAGTGTGCTGCTCGTGTGTGTGGGTGACCACCTCGATTCCTGAATGTACCTGTTCTATTAAAATGAAAAGAAACTATTTTGTGAATGTTTAAGTACGAGTTTAAATTGGCACTGTAATTGCCAAACCTTGCATGTTAGACAGGTGTCAGAGCTCCCAAGGAGGAACTTTAAACTGCAGGATGCTGTACTCTACACACTTACCCTCTGAACTTTTGGCTGCTCCTCAGCAGTCGGTGGGAGCTCCTCCCTATGTCCCTTCCTCTCTCTTACCAGCTGCAGGAACCCAAGGTGCTGCCTGTCATTCTTTTGCACTCAGTCCCCAGCAGATGTTGACTTTTCATACCTAAAGTATCCTCTGTCTCAGCTGCAAATCTGCTTTTGGCTTGAGGAGGCTAGGGGAGCTGAGTTGCACTGGTCGCTTCCAAACGCCTTAATACTTCATTCGAAGCCCAGTGAAGTTAAAAGGAAAAAGATACTCAAAGGTTTCAGTGGCAAGGATCAGATCCTATATCCAGAGGGGTGAGGTGAGTATTGAGACCTTGCTTACACACGGATTACCTCACTTCTGTTCTGTGAGTCCTGGTTCCCTGACAGGACCCCCTCTTAACCTCAGTACTTGCTTCGTATGATGCCGAGTTACCGCAGGAAGTCTTGTTGGGGAGATAAAAATGAACAAGATGGGTTAACAATCTGGTGACTCGGGAACTTGTTTTTCTCAGAAATAATTTAAATCTCCATCTTTTACTGCTCATTTATTTTGGGTTTTTTTTGAAAGATGAATTTCAAATCTAAAGATGGGAACACAGTAGGGCCTTACCATGGTTTATTCTGCTTTAATCAATTGTTCAATTGTTCTTGCAGCATAAAAATACTTCAGAAGACAGCAAAAGTATTTACTATCTATTAGAAATCCTTTAGCTACAGTTTAAAATTTTTCCTTACTCAATACACTTATTTTTATTTCTTTTAGATGGATAGACAGGAGCTTCCTCATTTAATAGACAAGCAACATGTTGTCAGAGCTGGATTAGGCCATTCTTCATGTGGTTTGTAACCCCCTTTTACCTCACAGCCTCATTTATCGCTGGCCTGGTATTTGTTTTTCCTGATTTAGGATTATGACATTGAACTATACAAATAATATCGGGGTAGATAACTTGTACCTAATAAGCTTGAAAGTATCAAAGTAGAAAAAGAAATCAACTCTACAGATGGCAGGAAAAGGCCTTTTGGGAAAAGTGATGGTTAATATCTGCAATTTGTGTAATCATTGTTTATTCATAGTTGGTCACTCAGTGCTAGCTCGTGGCTAATATTTCAGAGTGCATAGCCAGCTGGGATGCTGTGGGCTGCTGTGTCAGTGAGGTGCTCATCACATTGCTGTGACATTCTTGGGCACCTTCTTGCATCTCGGCGTGTGAAGGTGAGCGCTGCTATGGCCTTTCCCCCTACAGCGCGTGGCGCTTGCCGCAGGTCACCCCGCTGCCGGCTGCAGCCGGGACTGCTCCCGCTCTGCTCCGAACGTGGATTCCGCTCCTGGATGGCTTGGCCTGTCTGGCTGCTCTCTACTAGCTGGCTCTCTGGACCTCCTTTGTAACTAGTGAGTTGGCTGGACTGTCCTGGCAACCCTCCCTCTCCTGGTTGGCTGGCGAAGCTCTCGGGCTGGCCGGCCTTTTCCTTTCCTTCCCTTCCTTTCCCTTCCCCTCCTTTTCTCCCCTTTTCACACGTGGTGTCTGCTGGCTCCCACTGTTTATCTCTCCATGTCTCTGGGCCTCCCACTCGTTTGTTAGATTTGCTTTGATCCATCCCGTCTTTGCTGCCTTCCTGTTTTTCTTCCCTCTGCTCTTTTGCTGTTTTGCTTCTTTGTATGGTTGTTTCTTCACACTTGTTCCCTGAAGGCTTTCTGCTCTGCCTTTCCCCTACCTACAGGCAGCATTGCATCTTTTCCAGAGCTTGCTGTCTCACTTTTGTCCTTCATCTGATATAGCAACCACAATATGATTAGTGTTATAGGTTGGAGAAACGGTTACGTTTATCACTTTTTTATTTCCCGTGGGCATTTTGTAGCTCCTTTATAAATCTGGTCTGTGCTTACGTAGAAATGTCTGTGATAAAATCCCAACTGAAGGCCTTTGTCACGCTTCTGTCTCATCTTTCCCATAATTGTGGATTATCAAGTGTCTGCGTATTCTCTATAACTCGCTGTCATCTCCCTTAGGACTCTTAGAAATGTCACAACTCGCTGTTTTAATCCAGACATCACAATTATAACTATAGTCTCACAAATGCTTAATTACGTTACAGTGGAATAAGTACTTTTGGGTGATCACAATGATGGGAAAGGAAGGGCAGGGAAAATTCACGGCAGCTGAAAATTTGCTGCGGAAGACCCTGTGAGAGAAGGCAGAACGTTCTGTGGCCATTCTCCTGCTTGGTTCAGTGTTCATTCCAGAGTTCTTATTCAGACATTATTCCTGCTGATGGTAGTTGAAGTTTTGTCTCAGGAGTAGAGAAGCAGATCTGAGTTGTTAGATGCTATAGTATACCTCATGTCACCTATAGTTATAACATCTATAGTTTTTGCCCTTTTTTTGTTCTGAAGCACTTCTTTTGCTCTTTCCACATGGCAAATGTTTTCATTCTCCCTAATTATGAGGTACTGACTTGTTAATCTGTATTTAGAATATTAGGTACCCCATATATTTAGGGAGATCTTATTGTGGCCTTTCAGTACTTAAAGGGGCCTATTAGGGACTTTTTAGCAGGACCTGTTGTGACAGGACAAGGGCTAATAGTTTTAAACTCAAAGAGGATATATTTAGTCTAGATATAAGGAAGAAGTTTTTTACACTGATGATGGTAAAACACTGTCCCAGGTTGGCCAGAGAGGTGGTGGATGAACCATCCCTGGAGACATCCCAGGCCAGGCTGGACGGGGCTCTGAGCAACCTGAGCTGGTGAAGATGTCCCTGCTCATGGATGGGGGGTGGAATAGATGAGCTTTGAGGGTCCCTTCCAACCCAAACTATTCAATGATTCTGTAATCTGTCCTTCTCTTAAGATTTTAAAAGTTTTTTGATTACTTTTATACATGTATCCAGCATAGATCCATTTCTGCATAAAAATAGTTCATAGCATCTATTGAGTTGGAAAATTAATTAGGCAACCTAATTGATTGTGCATGAGTTCCTCTGTGGAATGTGCTCTGCTGCTGTTGTACTCGCCCAGCACAGAAAATCTCAGGAGATAATTCCTCTGGTCGTTTACTAGAAACTCACAGTTAATTGAACATTAAGAGACAGAAAAAACCAAACCAAACAACAACAACCTCCCCCTGACAAAAAACCCAACAAAACCAAACTACCACAACTTGGAGGGTTTTAACACAAAAAAAAACATTACATGAAAGATCTTTTATAACTTATTACAGTAATGCCAAGAGGCCTGAACTCAGCTTGAGGCTCTCTTTATCATTCACAAAACACACAGGTCTGTGTCCCAAAGGCTATGCAGTCTGAAGAGGAAAAAACCCCAACAGCATCCAGAAGTATTGGCAGCCCCATGTTACATGTGGGGAGCTCGTATACAGGGAGATTAAGTCACTTGTGTAAGGGCGTACAGGGAGTCTGTAGCGGAGTCTGAAACTGAACCCAGGTCATCTCAGTCCCAGCCAAGTGTCTCAACCACAAGACTATCCCTCCTCTTCAGTATGTCAGTGCAGAAAGTAGGCCAAAAAGCAGTTTCCATCCTTTTACACACGGCATTTTGTAAGGCTATGAGGTATTATGTACTAGACAGGCATCTGGATCAACAGCAGTTTCTGCAGATACTTTTATCTGTAAACAGAGGCAAAGCCTGAGAAGGCTTTGTAAATTTTACAGAAATTGCTATTTTATCTATAAGTAGCATGGTTAAATCTATGAACACTGTACGTAATTACAAGGCATTTGAATTATTTTTAAGAACGGAAAAAGTATTTAAAGGATTTCTGTGTTCTGTGGCTCTCTAATATTTTAGGTTCTGGTACTACTGGTGTCTCATGGTGCATTAGCAGTGATGTGTAGCTCTGCCAGGCTACGTAGTGGTGTCACCTGAGAAAGGGAGGCTCAGGTCGTGTGACAGGCTCATGCACCCATGTTACTCAAAGGTGAAATACTCCTGCATCGAGACTTAGTGAGGCTTGCAGTTTGCTGACCTACGTCTCAGTGATTCCTAATATGTTGAGTATTTCCTTAGCTTTTGGAGAATCTCGGTTTCGCCAGATTATAATGAAAATTCTGCTTTCATCTTTTGTGCCCCCCCCCAAAAAAGTGCAAGTATGTGCAGATATATATGCATGTAGTATGTGCAGATATATATGCATGTGCGTCCATCATCCTCCTTCAGCTGAGATCTCCCATTTTTGTATGAAATCAGTACACAAAGAACAGGCCTGAGCTGTTTGTTGCCCTCAGTGCCCTAGTTAGCTGTGCACAGACCTCTGCCTCATTTGCTGAACCCCTGATTCCTTTCTCCCATATCCCCCAAATAAAAATTACCTATCTGGTTCTCACTAACCTATGTTCTGGAGTATCACTTTTATGAACTCCATTAATTGAAACCATTAGTTCCAGATCTTCTGGGCCTATACGCAGATAGATTTCAGTGATTCTCATGGCAAAAAAAAACCAAACCCACACCTTTGAAGGACCACTGGGATTTATGCAGCATGGAGGTGAGAGAAACCTTGTTTTGCAACCCAGAATCTCTAAAATAAGTAGTGAGAAATCATTCAAAACTGTGCGGTGATCAGGGTAATGAACTGTTCAGTACAGACTACGATTTCCAAGACCCTGATGCTATTCGCTGTGAGCACACACTTAGTAAAATACAACTGGAGTGTGTCACTTTTGGTTGAGCCAGTATGGCCTCGCTTTTGGAAAGAGGCCTCTGAAGACGGGGGGATCTCTTTCTTCCCCTCGTTCCCCAGTGCTGGCCGGATTCTGCATGTGGGTGTGTGCATGCAAAGTCACAGCAGTAGGATTCCTCCACTGAATTGTCATTTTCTCATCATAGTCAATGAGTCTTCACTTGTAACTGGGACCCGGACTTCATGCTGGATGTCCATGTCTGGGCACCTGCAAAACCAACAAGTCCTGTCTAATAGAGAGGAAGTGGAGACCCCTTACAATTTCAGTCTTGGAGCTTGAATGCTCATGTGCAAGGCACTGAGGCTGGCGACTTTCCCATGTTTTAATGATTTGCCCTGTGTGTGGATGCAAATGACATCTTAGGACTTGACATCCCCATCAACAAGTAGAAGAGATGCCGGTTTCCAGTACTGCAATACCTGTTGCACTAAAATAATGTATCCACAGCAAGCGTGATGAATAAAAAAGGCCAAAGGCATCAGCACAGGTGCAGCTGAAAAGCTGAGAAATGTTAAACAATATGCAGAGATTCTGAAGTCGCTCGCATTTTTAGCAAAAGCACAGAAAGTTTCCCGTGTTTCCCTAAAGTATTCATAGTAATTGAAAGACTTTCAGAAAGACTTGCAATTGTGTCAACCAATATCTGAAGTTAAAAAATAAAATAAAATGTGCTCTTTATTGCATCACTAACAGGAGAGTCAATAAAGACCTTTCACTCTTCTTACCTGCAGCTCGGAAGTGAGAACTTGACCCTGTGTTTGATAACTCTCTGTTGTTTCATGTATTTTTATTTTTCTGTTTTAAGATAATTATAATTAGTTCTGTACTCTCTCACTACTTGGGAAAATGCGGCTTTTTATGTGGTTTTAACAAAGAGTATTGAATTGACAATTGTCCTAGATAGTTTCCATAATCCTTAAAGATATGATAAAGGCAGAGAGTTGAATTAAATACTAATGTATATCTGATGTTCATCGGCTCTTTCCAATAAATATGGAAGTCTAGAGTCTCTGTGAGCATCTTAGATTTTCTCAAGATGATTCACAGTCAGGAACAGAGCAATTTAATGCTTTAGTGAACATTACAGGAAAGTGTTCAAGAGAGAATCCTAGACCTGCTAAAACGTGTAAAAACCAAAGCTGATCAGAAGAATAATAACTGAGAGGTAGGGTCCATAGTAACAGCTCCAGAACTGCACAAAAAAATGAAAGTAATGAAACACACACATGTTAGCATCTCCTGTACTTCATATAGTGGGTGGATATAGTATATATATTTAATAAAATTATACTTGCTTAATTGGAAACATTTTTGAGTCATGGTTAGTTCATTTGCATTCTTGGAAGGAGGTGATTCCTACTTGTAGCAATAGGTATTGAATACATGAGACAATTCCAGAATTACAGCATGTATTCGGTGATAATTCAACAGAGATACCACCAGACGTATTCAGAGCTAAGCAGTGCATGCTATTACCATGTTTGTTTTTGGACCACAGTCTTCATGTAAATCCCATATACGTGGTAATGCACACTGAGTCAGGTTCTGGTCATGATTACACTGGTGTACACACACAGTGATGCCACAGATTCGCTGAGGAAGGAATGTGATCCTGTAACACAGAGGCTTGCATGGGATTTCAATTAAGTAGTTGATGTGTTCCATTATGCAGTTAGGGGTGAGATATTAGGGTCTGAAGCAATTTTTGCAGATTATTGACTTAAATTTTTAACCCTTTTTGAGTTAGGTTGGTTTTTCTGGGGGGGGATGGAGGTTATTGTGCAATCACAAAATGAAATAATTGTTGAAATATTTGTGTGAAAATCAAAATACCGTATGATGTCATTGTTTTTCAGGCTTTTGTGCGTGTCTTTTTAGCTGGCTATTTACAACATAAAACTGTTACAACCTTGCTCAAAAAGAACAGTATTCGTTATTACAAAGCCTTCAGGCTAGTAGAAAAAACCAGTCAGTGTGTACATCGTACCAAATCTGTCATCACTAAAATCATACCACTAAAAATACGTGTCTATGAGAAGTATTGTTGATTACCCTAATTACCTTGTGAAAATCATATCACTAAAAGTACATGTCTATGAGAAGTATTGTTGGTTGCCCTAATTACCTTGTTAAAGACCTGCCAGGACTTCAGAAGTTCTGCGTTCTGTTAGAACCACAGAAGTTCTTTGGCCGTGTGTCATTGATAACGTAGACTTAGTGACACTCAAAACATCATTACTACATTTGCTGCCTTCCCTTTAAGTGATCCCCACTGCAGGCAAGGGGACGTCTCCCCATTCCTGCTGGATGTTCGCTCATTGGATTTCACTAAGCTGGAGCAGTGGAGCTGGCTCCCTTCCTCCCTCTCACCTCCCCTTTTTATTTATAACCGGCTGGGTTTCGTTCCAGTGCTCTGCAGTTGTATTGTGTTTCATGACGCTGCACAGGAACATTTATATTTTAGAAAAGAAAAAAAAAAAAAAGCAGGTTATTTCTAATGTGTTGTGCCATTCCCTCTCCTTTTCAAATGTGAGCGCTCTCTCTTTAAATCCTGTGCGTTGCGTTGTCTGAAAGCATTTTCCATTTCTTTGGATGTTGGTCTGTTTAATATAGTGTAAGTCATTGGGATCTATTTTGCTTACACAGTTTGCAGTACTTTTGGATAGTCTCAGTTATTTTATAGTCAGTGTCTTCTGGAGCCAAAGAGTAGAAATACACAGTGCTCGTCTATTAGCTTTGTCTTTACCTTGCTGGTTAATAGTTAATACTTTGTGGTATGTTAAGAGAGTTTCTATAACGTGGCACTTCTTTAAAAGTAGTAATAAACTTCAGCCAACTTGTTCTTTTTGAGTGAAACTTCCAGAGTTCTTCAATTGAATCCATTCTCCTTAATAATCATCTGGTCTTGACAATAAATATGTCACCAAAGTTAGTTACTTTTTTGCAAAATGAGAGATGGAAATCAACCCAGAGTTTTCTTTCATTGTTGCTAGCCTAGGAAAGAGATTGGAAAAATGAAAATCTGCAAAGAAATGTTCCTCTGTAGCTTATACAGCAAAGTAGGGTGGGTTAGAGTTTGTCAGGTAACTGATTATTCCGAGATGATAAGTTATTCTGCACTTAGCTGCATTGCTTACTGTTTTCTTCATCATGGAAAAGAATAAAATGTGGTAACAATTTGCTGTATTTGGACTGCTGCCGCACGTAATTGGGAACAACAGAGCTAAAGCATTGATTTTGGTGAAATGCTTAGTCTGCGTGTTGGATTAAAATGTGTGCAACAAATCACTCCGATTCGAGAATAATTTTTGAATTTTTTTATTTTATTACTGTAATGTTATTACTTTTCAGTTACAGACTTCAAGAACTGGGTCAGTTGCAAGGACAAAACTGGCATGAAAATAGTTGTATATTTTTTCTTGAAAATGGGTTGCCAAAATACTTTTGAAAATGGTCGGCCTGGATTGTTCTGTATGTTAAACGCAACTGATTATGTTAGTCTCACATGGTTAGTAAGCTGTTTTTTAAAAGTCCTGTTCTTTAACCAGTATCCTAGGAAGACTAGATAATATTTGCTATAGATAGACATGTTAAACAGATCATCTGTGCAGAAATGGGTTTGTGAAACAGCTTACGGAATGGAAAATAAATTTAGGCTGAGGCGTGCCAACAAGTCAATATATGAGAACAATTTGCAACAAGCAAAGGTGAGGAAGACATGCAGAAATGGGGTCATCAGAATCGTCAATTAGAGGATAATATTCCTGGGGCTGGAATATATGAGGCAGTAACTCACTTTTGTGGCTGACTAATACAGAATAAAGAGTTGTGATACCAGTAGAAGTTATTTATTGCCAGTGTTAGATATGCTTCCATGGATGTTTTTTACTCTTGTTAAAATAACGAGAGGCAACTTGGAGCTGTAACCTGTCCGCAGCACAGCTGTGGTATTTGAAACCTTGCCGCTGCCAGGTTTATAGCCCTGCCAGGAGCAGCGCCTGGATGGTTGCACTCAGTCCCGGCTCCCAGTGACATCTTCGCACCAGCCGGTGTTAAATCTCAGCAGCTGGAGCTCGCGACGGCACCGTGTGCTGAGGCAGCTGGGAAAGGCTCTTGTTAGTCCGTCAAGCCATCTCCAGCACTGGAAGGGAGCAGACAGAAGCGCCATGGTGATAATTCTTCCCATACCACAGCTAAACCTACCAAACCTCATTATAAGAAGTGTTAGACATCGTAGGAAGCTTTAAAATATTTACAGAGTTTTGTTTTCTTTCCTTCTGAATACCTTCTGATATCTTTGCCATGTACTTTCCAATGATGACACACTGGGACCCGACTGGGGTGAGTAATGGTGTCTGGCTGGGGGGAGGAGAGAACAGTGAGTGCTTAACCGTGAGTAATTATTGAAGGAAATGGCCCATGTGGAAAAGAGTGTTGTGATTGGATGCATTTATCAACGGGTGTTTTAGTGTCACCTGTGCATGGAGAACTCTTGTGTCTGACTTTCTAAATGGTTGGAAGTCAGTTCATTGAGCTAACATGGAAATGTTGTGCTGTGTATCTGATCTCGATTCAGTCCATGAAGTGAGATGTCTGACAGGGCCGTTAGAAAGGATGGAGGTCAATAATAGTTATCCCATGGCTTCCTGAGCATGGGCATTCACTTTTCTGACTTAAAAGCCACAACGTCATGTATGCAAAACATGGTTTTGTGATGATAACAAGCAACTAAAAGGGACATTTTGCAAGTGAAAATGGAGTTACAAGGACATTGCCCATCACTGTTACTCTGGTACAGTGACACACACCAGTTTGCATTAATCTTTTGGGAAGCATATGTGTGTAAAGCATTCTGTTTGTTCTTTCTGTCCGTTTCAGGAGATTTTAGTATGTCTGACAATACCTAGAATCGCTTTGAAGGCCATTTGGAAGTTGAGGCTGAGATGCTAAACCTTTGTATTCCGCAGCTGTGTGTGCTGTGGTGGTGCTTACGGCCGCGGTCAGCTTGGCCATGCCGTGCTCTTGTGTTCTGGGACTCTCTGTCATTCTTGGAATTTTACTGCAAAAATTCTCATTTCAGGCACAGCAGATCCTGCTTCTTGAAATGAAGCACTTGGTGATTTTCTCCATCATCTGTAAATGTATTGCTACCTTCTCTGAAGAGGGGAAAATAATGGAAGTACAGTGAAACACATAGAGATGGAAGCTGTGGTTTTCCAGTAACAGTATAGTTGTTGGTATAGTGAGAGGTATTGCATAGTTTCCAATCCTGGCAAGAACCGTGGCTTTCTTGAAAGAACTAAGTGGTTTATGTCAGATCCAGGCTGCCTTTGTGTCACCATTTATGTCAGATTTTAGGTCAGGATATCTGATATACATTTCTTCCATTCCTGGTTTTTAAAATTAGGAAAAGTGATAGGAGTTTTGTTTGTGCAAGCACACCTGAATCAGCTTAGGTAAATATGATTATATGTGAATATTTGATAATTAATTTAAGGTTCTTCCTTCATGGCTCAGTGAAAGCTCATTTTTAAGAACACTGTATTTATCTCTGTTCCAAACCCATGATTTGCTTGGTGTTGTTCTCCTATCATACTTACTGGTGACATTTGAGTTGATACATACAGAGCTCCCTTCTCCCCCATTAACTTTTCCCATATGTAAGTGTCCAGTCATTGGACATTTTTGGAAACTCCTTTGGAAATCCCATCATCTGTTTTTCTAATCCTGAGCCTACTTTTTCTAATGTGAAAGTTGTGTTTAAGGCAAAATCTCCCCCCTCTATAACAGAGATGTGATATCTTCTCTTATATATGGCGTTCTCAGCATCTGCTATTCCAGACCAGGGAAAGCCGAAAGTGCCATTTCTCGTACTGTTCCTTCACCTGACTGCATTTTAATTACCCAGCATCTTTTTTCTGCTTGTAACTGCATAGTTACTAGTTCTTTCATTCAAAATTCCCATTTGTATATTAATAATGCCATTGAAAAACAGAATTGCTTTAATTTTTTTGCCATTAGAAACACTCATTTTGGACGGTTGAGAAAAAAGAGTTGAAATTTGCGTGAAGTCATGTACCATCTTAAAATGATTCTGCTGCTTGGAGCTCAGACCACCAGCCTTTTAACCAGCGTTATTCTTTGGGTGTGTGAGAGCATTTTGGCTACAACTGGTGGCGATTCTCTTTTCCAGGTCTGGCGGGTCACACGTGAGCAGCACTGAGTGAGTTTGCAGAGACGAGACTTTGTGCCTCGTGCAGTCTCACTTCCAGTGTTCCTGCTGCGAACAAACAGCGATCAACCCATCAAACAGCAGAAACAAAAATGCTGCTGAGCAGGAAATTAGGTTGTAATAAAGATCAACTTCAAGGTACTTCACTTGCCTTAGAGCCCTTTCTGACCTTTATTTCTTTGTATGATAACGGAACATTCCTTTCTTTCCCTTTTCCCCTGTGCTAAAGCAAGGGAGAGCTGGCAGTTTGTGTTGCACAGCACTCTTGGCTGGCTGTGGGGGTTCATGCAGGATTTCCCCTGCCCGGTGCTGACAGGCAGGAGGAATTTTGCCCCCTTCCAACACCCTTATGGGTTTGCTGCTCAGCCCATGTGCAGCACGAGGCGCCGTGTGAGGTGTGCGTGCTGTGGACTGGACAATGGAAAAGCAGCGCTTGTTTTATCATTACCCATTTCTTTATGATGGCAAGAGATGGATTTTCCTCTTGATCACGGTAAGAAGAATGCTAAGGTCTTATCCTTTGACCTTTGCACCCATTGAGTTTCCATTTATTTTAACAAGGGTGGAAAAGGCTGTGAACCTCCCTAACAGGTGCTTATCAGTTTGCAAAATCGTGCTGTTCATTTGAAAATTCAAGAACTCTTTACAGGAGATTTATAAGGAATGGATCTTGGAGGAAAAAGTGAGCAGAATTTCATTCAGCATTCTTGCACTAGTTCCTTTAGTTCAAATTTATTTTAAAACCGTATTTTTACATTAAAAACAATATTGTGCTTGAAAACAAACGGAGGTTACCGTGCACTGAGGGCTCGAGTTGTGTGTCTGGTGTCCAAAGTCTTGCACTATCCTGGTGCTGGGAGTCTTGGAGTCTTTTTGGTGCTGTCCAGCATTACTTGGAGCAATTGTCATTATTCATTGCTGTGCTTGGTTTTGATCAAAACTCACCAGTACTGCATGTTTCAGTAGCTTCTCTCGTGCTTTTAGGAACACAAAGGATCTTTTGAGAAGATAACTCAAATTATTTATGGCTGAAATAGGAGCAAGTTCTAGAACAAAATGCAGCTTGGTTCTTCCCTGCAGACCTGATAAGCTGGATTCTTGCATGGTGTAAACCAGCCTCATTTTATTACCCACGATATATGAGCTTAGTAGAGTTCTACAGTTTCTGCCACCTTCTCAGTTGTCTGATGCTCCCCGTGGAATTATTCCTTATCAAAATAGCTAAGAAGTAGGTGAAGAAGCAGATGAAGTTGTTAGGTAACCGTGACAATGCTTTATTGAAGGCTGTATGCACACACTGAAATTTGCATTAGAAGTGACTTAAAACATTTGAGTTAACATCTGCGTATCTTTACAAAATCACTTCACTAAAATAATTCAAGTTTGAACATTTTCAGTTCAAATGAAGTTACCTCTGGGGAAAACAAACAAGCAAAACCCAACCAACCGAAAAAACCCCAAACTAACTGTGTGATAGCTTTTCTGGCTATATTTTTCCCCTTCCTCTCTTTTCAGCTCCTGACTGATCACTTGGGACCTTGTATTTGAGCTTTCCTCATTGAAGTAGGTAGAATAATCACAAATGACACTAAAGTGTAAGGAGACTTCCTTGTTACAGAAGAAAGGTTGGAGTTTCAAGCTCGCATCCCAAGTCTGTGCCTTGTAGTGTTGACCTTAGGGTTTACCGCATCGTCTGAACTCAGCGTAATTGGTAAAACCAAACACCTTCTGGGAAAACTGTGCGACTCAAGGGCATCTCTCTACTTGCGATACCTTTCTGCTTTCGTTTTGCCATTGTGGTGGTGGAATCCCATTCCCTTTTCCTTCTTGTAGGGTCTGTGTCTTGCATCAAAAACTCTTAAACTCACTATTGAAATGCTTGAATTTTAGGGATCTTTTTATTAAGCCTCTGTATGAAAAAATGGACTTGAAGTGTGGAATTCTGTGTGGCCATAGTTGGGTGTGTACCCCCAAATGATCATTTTCTTAGGCATTTTCTGACCTTTAGAATTTTCCATTAAAAATGTGCAAGAAAATCTTACCTGTGAAAACGTCAAAGATGCTATTTGAGAAAATCAAAGGAAAACTGTGCTCAGCAGAAAACTCAGTATTTACAATAAAATTCATCAAGGCAAAGGATTAGGGGAAAATAAAGTCTATAGTTCTCCATACTAAAGTGCTGTGGACTTGGATAATAACAAATAGGAGCTGGATTTTCTTGAGCTCGAGTGCATATTTAACCTACATCTTGTTAGTGAAACCTTGCGGAAAGATTTGCATGATTAGAAAGTTAACTTTGTTGGGTTCACCGTATTTCTAGGTCATATTAGCCGCTGCTAAGTCATTTATAGCTTGAAAGCAAACAATCGTAAATGCTGACCCATTCATTTTCTACCATAAAATACAAGATGGGTAATTCACTGCTGTTTGACACCTGTGTCCCGCTGCGACACGGAACAAAATTAGTCCTTTTAAAACTGTCTATATATAAACGCCATAGGGACATTGCACAATGAGGGATTTCATTCTGAGATACACTGGAGATTTCCTGTTGCTGACACAAAAATTGTGGTGTTTCTAAAGGAACTGTCATCCGTTGTTGTAATATTGGGAGTTTTGTATCCAGTAGGTAGCTCTCTTAGACCTCACTTTGTTCAAGGATGAATAATCAGTCTTGGAACTAAGATTTTTTAATTGATAGGTATAATTGATCATGGCTTACTCGTGTTCATTTGTGTGCTGAAGGAATAAGATAAAGCTGGTAATATTTGGTTTTGTAGTCCGTGCTTCCAAAGCAGCTTTTCTGCAATGAGAAATGAGAAAGACAACGTTACAAAAATGCTTAAAAATGGCAAAAGAAATTGATAGTAGCTGTAGTGTAGAAAGTTAATATGGGAAGTAAAGGGACACAATGAGAAAGAGCAAGCCAAAAAAAAAAGTTACAATAGTGAAAAAGAATTAAGTAACCAAGAGTAAGAGAGATGTTATCAGAGATTCTGACCCATTTCATGCTGCGGAAGAGCTGGGACAAGGGTTCAGTAAATGCAGCTTTATTGTGTGGAGGGGATAGAAGAAAATTATTGCATTTCTAATATTTTAAATGGAAAAGGGATGGTCTGGGTGATTATAGGCCTGTTAAACAGGCAAAAGAGTAGCAGTTATAAGGTATAGCACATAGTTAATGAAGTTTCAATAGTATTTAGTGTCATTTATTTCAAGTTTATGAGAAATATGCTTTCAAACTCATTTGATATCCTTTCTGAGAAGATCACAATTGATGAAGATAATAGTAACAATATAGCACTATTGTACAGCTTACACGACTTCTGTGAGCCATTTTATTTATTATATCAACAAGTCACTTGATTAATCAGGTTTATAGTATATGGACATAGCATCCCTGGATTGGAATGAAAAGTAGTTAAATGATAGATTTCAAGATGCACCTGCTGTGGGGAAATGGGGCAGATCAGAACGGCATCTGTTCTTACTTCTGCCTTATTTAACACAATTTACCAATGATTTAGTGGAAATGTAATTGTTAACAAAGTTTGGAAATGGCTCAAGAATTGGAGGAGTTGATAATGTCAGGACTCTAAGTGTGGGTTATGTAGTGACCTGGGCTGATGAACCTGGTAACCTTTTCAGTACAGACAAATACCAGGTTCAGGATTTGCTGGCTCTTCCTACAGGATGCTGGACTCTGTCCTGCTGCACCATAACACAAAACCACTTAGGGTTGCTTGTGGAGAATGAAGCGGAGTGCGCACCCCGGATGTGCAGGAGACGGCAGGAGTTGGCAGCACAGCTGTTTAGTTGTTGCCCTTGGAGAGTGGAACAAAATAAAGCCTACTAGTGTTTTATTAACATCTTAGTTTAATTGTGTCTGTTGGCTAAGTGGCCTGTCCTACCATGAACAAATGGAAGCAGATGTGCCACACATGCCCTGCGTTCAGCCGTACCCACGTATCTGGTATAGCGTGTGCCTGAGTAACAGCGAAAACTGTCCTCAAAAAACTTCCTGCAGTCTGTATTCTTTTCCCTTGAGGCTCATTTGAGAACAACACTTGTGGGAATAAACATCCTAACTCTTTTATCACTATTATTTTAATTAATGCACTGAATATTTAAAACAAACTGATGAAAAGACCTCCCAAGTAGCAAAGGGGACCTGCAGAATCTTAAGTATATAATACTCGTGGTAAAATAGTCACAATGTCTTTATAGAGCTGCTTATTTTCAGTGGATTTGAATAAGAGGAAAACTCGAGAAAAATCCTCTGCAGAACACGGCTGAGTAAAATTGTTGGGCTGCTGGGCATTTCATTTGCAGCAGACTTGCCTAAATGTGCCATTGTTTTGCTTTATTGTGATCGTTGTGCGTTTTTATTGTGACGCTGATTAGGTTTCCTGTCTTTGCCACAGATTACAGAACCGGCCCTTGCTTTGCTTTGATAACCAACCAGATGTGCCAGGGCCAGCTCAGTGGAATCGTCTGCACAAAAACCCTCTGCTGCGCAACGGTTGGGAGAGCGTGGGGCCACCCCTGCGAGATGTGTCCTGCCCAGCCGCATCCCTGCCGCCGAGGCTTCATTCCAAACCATCGGACGGGGGCCTGTCAAGGTAAGTTAGCAGCAAAGCTTCCCCAAAAGCTGCTGAAATTGTTACTGGATTATTCTTAATTGAGTTATGCTGCTCTGAATAACCTGTCCTAAGCCATTCTCAGCTATATGTGTGAAGAATGGAAAAACATTGTCAGATGCATTACTTCATGATTCAGTGAGTGCCTGATGTTCGAGTGAGTACATTAGTAACTTAGGTCATGTGAGAGCACTCAGCATCTTAATGAATTTCTCACTGCCAGCAGCCCTTTCCCTTGGTTCTGTAATGGTGTTTTTCGGAGTGAACCGCTCGAGGAATTGATGGTGTTTCAAAAAGCCCTCAAAACACTCAAAAATCAGTCTGTGGCAATACTGTTCCATTTATCTGGTGTGGGAGTTTTTAGCTAAAATTTGTTGACTTTGGGTTCAACTTGGGTGTCTTATCTCTTGAGCTACACTGCATCGACCTGGAGAAAACTGTATTGTGCCATTTGAAATGCCCTATTATTTATTTTATATAATTTTGGAAATGAATTTGCATTTGTTTCAAATCGTAAAATCCACCCAGATGTTGCTTACTTCTTTTTGAGCATGCCTTACCATAGAAAGTCCTTACACTGCTTTTGGCTTTTATTCTAATACTTCCAGCTGTATAAATTCTTTTATTGTCTGGATGTCTGGCAGGAAACAGGAGAAAGTTAACAGGGGCAGCTATGTATTCAACTGATGTGGATTATAAATTCCCAGGACCATATCTTTTGGGCTAGTTTATTTCAATCTGTCTAACATTTTCTAATAAGTTACAATATTTTTGAAAATAGGGGAGATAAAGATTAGAAATCTACGAGTAATTTTATTTAAACATGAAATTCCTACGAAGGACTTCAAGGCATTCCATTGCATTAAAACATGGAGATATCCTCCGTGAGAGGCCAGATCTTGGTTGGTGCCTGCAGATGATGAACTTCGAGATGGGCATGTTTGTGTATGTTGCATAATATGCGCATATTTTGACCTCGAGCATTCTGTTCCCCCCTCTCACTGTAAAGGTCAGAACTAAATTGTACAAAATCTGTGAATCGAGGGTTCAGGACATTTCTGAAATCTTATGTGCAGAAATATGTGGCCCACACCCCTGAACTCATGCCCCACCTAGTTATATTGGTTATGTGACAGAAAAGCTGCGGTGACCTCTCCAATGGGTTTGTGCGCTTCGGAATGAAGCTGCTTCTGCTCGCTGTGCGTTTCTTAGCATGCAGCTACATTTTCGCTGATCTGTATGTGGTGCCAGCACAGTTTTGGCCCTGTATGTTTGACTTGTACTTTCCAGTTTTCCCTTCTCTTGTAATGTGTTCATAATCTCAACAGATCTGCCATGGAACCGCATATTAGCTTTATTTTTCGTGCAATTGTACTGAATCCAGTCCTTTTGAAATCAGATAACATCCATTCAGACTGAAGACATTTCAGGGATTTCACATCCATATTCAATCTCAATAAAGGAAAGCAGGTCAAATAAAATCCAGGTTCTCTGAAGAGAAAAAGGAACCGTTATTATTGTGTGGAGAAGTCAGAAAAAATAAAACAGAGGGGAGGGCAAGTTTATTTTAAGAAGTAAATACAATATCACTGCCCACGGTTTGACTTTGTCTGTCTGGCCGAAAGTTAAATTAATATCACAGCTGAAGTTTTTAAAGGTACAAAGTCGGAAAGTGAAAGCCAGAGGTGGGATTGTGAAACAGACGTCGTGACTCAGGAGCACCGCTTCCATTTTTTTAACTATTTTTTAAGTCAGTGCAGTGCCGTGGAGTCTGGCTGGTGCCTGTTAGTACGGCACAGCATATTGCTGTGGCTCTGCTCCCAGGGGCAATGCTAAGGGTGCTGGGGTTGGGGTAGTTCCCTGTGCCCCCCAGCATTAGCACAGGCACAGCCCCGCTCTGCCAATGCTGCTGCCCCCCGGCTTGGGGGTGCCATTTGGTCCAAAGCGCTGTGCGTCTGGCCCTTGGCCTTGCTCAGACTTCCTACTTGTGGCTCCCAGGGAAATTGCCTCTTGGCCTTTTGTACAGACATAATACTTTGCTTTTCAGACTCCAAGACACATTACAGCTGGCTCTCTGTGATTTTTAAAGGGAGATTTGAAGGCATCATCTCCTTCAGCTTGTGTCTGTCCCTGTGTTGAAACTGATCCTAGTGTGAAGCCCAAGCATTCAAGAAATGGGGTTTTACCAGCAGGAGCTGGTGCTCCCTGGGGAAACGGGGGAAGCGCAGGCGTTTGGGGTGGAGAGTGGCGAGTTCTCTGTTTGCTCCCAAAGGACCGGGAGCAGCAGACACGGGGCAGCCCTGGGGATGGTGAGCCAGACCTCCACTGTCTCCTATTGCAATGCCACTCCTCCTCCTTAAGTCTCTTTTCTCGAGCTGTTACTAAGCTGTAGCAACACTTCTGCAGCTAAGTGATGACACACATGTTGTGCTAAAATAGCCGTGAGGCCAAAAACTGGGGCCTCTTGAAAATGTTTGTCTTGAGCTTCCTACCTAGCCTGCGACATCGTCTTTGTTGTTTCATTTTCCTGAGTGAAAAAATCAAAGGCGAAGAGAGAAATAAAGGGGAAAAAAACTTCCCAAGTTTACCACTGTCTAAGCAGGTCATTAATAATTCCTCCTGAGACATTAATTATGGCTATGAAACTCCTTGAATCAAATTCTAAACACGGTTTACAATCGTTGGTGCTGATCTGCCTGCCTCTCCGTGAGATCCTGCATCTCTTGCCAGTGGGCTCTGCACTGTATGGACTTGTCCAGATTTTCAGAGAGGGAAGTGGTGCTGGGTGCCCAGCTTCAGATAGTTCAGAGGAACCTGGCTTTTGGCAGGTGGTGTTCTCTGCACACCATTCCCCAGATGTTTTGGAAAAACAAAGCAATAGCAGTAGGATGGTTAATGTCTGTAACAATAATAACCATGTGATTTCTTGCAGAAAATATTTAGAGTAGTGTACTTAATCATACTTCTCACAGAGTAATTACAAAATTAGTGTCTGTCTTCGCAAGCAAGTATCATAATATTATGATGGGTGAAGAATGGTTTTAGGCATATTTACTTTAATTTCTGTGTAGACAAATTATTATGGCTGTTCTTGAGAAATGAATTAAAAGTGGCTGTTTTTTCCTTTTTGTATGATAGATGTGGACGAATGCCAAGGCATCCCTGGGATCTGTCAAGGGGGAAATTGCATTAATACTGTTGGATCTTTTGAGTGCAAATGCCCAGCTGGACACAAGTTTAATGAAGTGACACAAAAATGTGATGGTAAGAACTTTTAGAACTTTCTTCTGAAAGCAAAGAGGGAAAAGTCTGCTTTTTGGGGCCAACTTTGTTTAGAGGTTTGTAGCAAACTTTTCAGTTTCTTTTGCCTTGCATATGCTAATAGCATTCTTCACAATAAATACGAATAATGGTCTTTCTCCTTCTAAACCAGAGATTCTTAAATATTGACCCTGCAGTTTTTTCCAGCCTTTTATTCATGTAACATTTTACAGACATAAAGGTACATCTGAAGCAAATTAAACAGTAAAACTAAATATATTTTTAACCAATATGTTGCTTTAGAAATGCTTGAGGCACACGTTTCTATGTGGATCTTTTGACAAAAACGTGTATATGACTGGAAGGCTCAGCACATTTCCACCTACTCAGGCAAACTGTGCTTAACACTGATGGGAGTTCAGCCCTCTCAATGAAGATTGCAGGACTATGCTCTAAACTCATCCTTACAGCTGCACATGTTAGAGAAGGACAAACATTTTACCTTTCTCTGTTGGTCATCTGATTTTGGAAGTCCAACAGGTGCTAGATATCAGTGTGGAAATGTGCACTGCATGATGATGGAATCTTGCTAACTTTTAACTGCGATTTGCTAGTGTTTTTTCTCTATAGTATAATATTCAGGCATAGATGTCTCCTTTACTCTAAGAGAATTTTGGATACATGAGGAACGTAGTACTAAAATGTGTCAGTTCCACAATTTTGGTTAATTTTCTTTACTGTGAAGTCCAGATAATTGTCAAAGTCAGACAACTGATTCTCAGTTGTTAGACAAAAATTAAATGAAGCATCGAAGTTGGATAAGTGGTCAGTGATTTGGGAGTCCCAGCTTTCATGATCATAAAGGTGTGAGACTGCGGGAGTACGATGTTCGTGCACCACCCTGTTTTGCATCAGATGCCTTTAAGGAAGCACTCGAATTTTTTTAGTCGTTTTGAAAGAATTATGACTTACTCTTTCAAAAGAAAACTCCCTATTTCAAGCAAGACTTGATAATTTAACCACAGGTTAGGGAAGGCAATTTCAGAAGAGTTTGTACACAGCATGTTTTCATATTGACTGCCAATGGTTTGGGCAGAAAGTGACCCAGCTTTGGGGTAGAACAACATTGCAAGTGTTTCCTTGTGTGGATGAAGGACCAAGAACATGGTGAATAGGAAAGGCTGAACTTGTGCCTTGTTAAGAATTAGTACTTGAAAGACTGAGAACTGTAGGCTTGCATAGGCTGCATTGTATAAACATTCCTGTGGTGTTTTCGATTGCTGAATCATGTAAAAACAAACAAACCAAACACAAAAAAACCCACAAAGAACAAAAAAACCCAAACAACCACCACATTCAGAGCCTGCCCTTGGTAATAGTTGAGGGAGCGGACCCAAAAACCTGCGATAGCTTGGTTATTTCCTAAATCCTGCCACGAATTTCCTGCCCCATCTTGTCGAATCTCTTTGGAGTTATTGCCTGGCTGCGAGATAAGATGAAGTTTCCTTTCCTCAGTTCCATACCTATACATTTTTGAACCTCAACAGGCAGAGACTTACTTTCAGTACATCTTCATATTGCCTGTACGAAGCAATTTGAGTTAAAGATGTGTAGGTGTGAATACAATACGAGGAGTTAAAAGTGGCATGTTTATACCAGTGGCATGAAATAGGGTAGTGATTCAACTGTTAAGAGCATAATCACATAACAACAGAAAACCCTTTCTGCTTTTTTAAATTATCCCTTCAGGTTTTAAGTTCAAAGCTCCAATATAAGACAACGTATTTGCCTTACAATAGTTAACTGGGATTAATTTTAATAGATAATAATTAACATCTGGTCAAGTACTTGGTTTAACTTCCTATCCAACCAGCAGAACTTCTGGCAGCTGTAATGTGTCCGTGGTCACTGATTTGGTAGAACTGGGAGGTGCCTACTGAACGACCAGTACTGTTTGTTCAGTGGGTCCCCGTTAAGGTAAGATTATGATTGATATAATCAGGTGTAATTAGACAATGCAACAAGATGGGAAATGAGGTGTGTTGGGCTAAGTTCTCTTTACATGAGCATGGCTGGTGGAAAACTGGAATTTAAATGTTACATTATTTCACTGCTTCATATCGCCATTCCTCTTCCAGTTGCATTAATGCTGAGGTAAATAGTTTCTTGTGGTGATTGGGAGGAGTAATTTTTCCTGGAGTGACATTTACATCTGCGAGTACATCGAGTATGGTTACCTTTATTAAACTCGCATACTTAACAATGACAATCTTGCTTATATGAATGTCAACACTAATATAAATAGTGAAATACTGTTTGTGTTAAGCTCAACCCTAAAATAAAGTGATGATTTTGCTTTTAAAAAGGTTGGTCTCTATATAAACAGTGGCAATACTGACTTTAAGATAAACACTGGTGAATTTGAGTCAGAAAATGCTTGAATCTGATCCATTTCCAATTGCATTTTTCTCTGTTAATTAAGGGCTCTATTCAGACCAAAATTCAATTTCCACATTTTTTGTCACTGAGCCTTTTGCGACTCCTGTGGAGTATAATCCTGGAGCAGAAGCCAGCAGTCTCTCAGCAGTGCTCCCAGGGCACTCGGACTGGAGGCTTTGGCAACACCCTTGAAGTAGCACTGCACAAAAAGTCACTCCCCTGTCCCACACCCAGGCGAGGAATGTGACCCACATCACGACAGCTGGCAGGATGCTGGGGAGGAATGTGTGCGCGGGGGGCCCGGGGCCCCGTGCCACTTGGGGTGGGTTGGTCCATGAGGTCTGGTTATCCGTATGCCATCCCAGTCCCTCCACTTCTTTCCTGCCAAGGCGAGGGGTTCACAAAGGCGTTAGAGCACCCAGTGCTTTAGCTAGGGGGAGAGGACTTGATAATTTTTGTATTATTTAATTTTTATATTGCTGTCTTCACAAGAGAAGTAGAACAGAGATCCTCTCTACTTGCTAAAATACTCATTAACAGTCCTGTGGGACTTTGGGTGTTCCCCCATCTGTTGGGGCCAAATTCCAGTTTAGGCGTTACATTTAAATTCCTCCAATCATTTTTAATGACTACGATATTATTCACTCCTTGCCTTGGCGTGTTGGGTGGTGTTGCAGTATTTTGTCTCAGAGATTTTTGTGGTTGGTGAAATCATTATTCCAGCCATGTGTCTAACTGTTTGTAGATCTCTGGAGGAGAGCTTGCATAGAGTCCTGTGCTGCCGTGATTTCTGGCTCCATTCTCCCTGTTGGGAGAGCAACTGGTTGATTGTAGGTGGATGCGACAGGCAGTTGTCGTTGATCACTCTAGAGCAGGGGTGTCAAGCTCATTTTCACTGGGGGTCACACTGGGAGGAGTAATTACATTCATACAGTCCTAAAATTACATTTGGCCCTTTGAAGGCAACCACGAGGCTGACGTGGCCCCAGTGAACATGAGTTCGACACCCCTGCTCTATAGTATAACCTCCCTTTGTGTTCTGCTTGGCTGATTCTTCTGGTAGGTACCATGGAAAAAAGCGAGCTGTTTGTAAGCTCCAGGTTCCTAGAAGGTGAGAGCAGTGCTAAGTTGATACATCTGCATTGTTAAGAGTCGCTGGAAACCAGGGGAGAAGTAACTGCACATCTCAGGCGGGCTACTGATGGTAATGAAGGAGCAGCTGGGGCTGGCATAGGTTGTTATTCACATGACTGCAGATAACATAAACCCCTAGCTGAGGAAGAAACCATCCGAGTTCCCTCTGTTCAGGTGTGCAGCTATGCTCAGGTAAAAGAAGGTATTTGTTAGGTTTTTTTCTGCTGACTTTGAAAATTTTTCTGCATTGGATCCATGATGATGATTTAGTAAGTGGATTGAGATTCGTTATTGAAGAAAATAATGATACGGACTTTTATTTTAAAATCGCTGACAAAAACCTAAGGGGAATTATGGACATTGCCTGACTCCTGCAGTAGATGTTTCAGTTTCTGTCTAGAAATCTGTTGAAACTTCAGAATGTTCACTTGGTGGAGAAAGCCAGGAAAGGTCATTTTTGTTCCCTGCAGTCATCCTGCTCTGAGCTATAATCCTGTCAGATTGCATTAGTTCAACAGTGCCTGTCTGCTCCGAGCTTTTTTTGTGAGGGATTTCTAGAAAACGCCGAGTGCAGCAAGCAGGATGGGCAATTCAGTAGGTGCTGCAATTCCCTTGGAGTCCGTAGTGAACCCTTGCATCTCTATGGTGCCAGGAGATGCTGGAAATACCATGAGACATTACAATTAAGCTCCTGATCACTATGGTCATTACAGACCCTGTGACAGTTCTCTTAGCTCTAGTGTGCAGAATTCAAACTGGAGGGGTTATGGTTTACTTACAGTTAGTAAATATCTCTGCATTTCAGGATTTTCCTGTCATTATAAGCAGTAAAACAAACTTTGCACTTTAGAGATACAGTATTCTCTTAGGTTCTGTTTCACTGGGATGCCTGACAAAAGGTCCTGATTCAAAACTGCTGGCTATGGCCCTGGTACCTAAGTTAGTAGGGGTCTCAGACCACACTGAATTTGATCATTAATACTAATTATGAAACGCCTGTTCTTGTGCCAGAACTGAGCTAACCTGCCCCTGCTTCTCTTTTTGCCTTGAAGATATTGATGAATGCAGCACTATTCCTGGAATTTGTGACGGAGGAGAGTGTTCAAACACAGTGAGCAGTTACTTCTGCAAGTGTCCTCCCGGGTTTTACACAGCTCCCGATGGCTTAAAGTGCATAGGTGAGTAGAATCCTGTGAATAATAGGACAGTAGGTGTCATGAATGTTCATGAATATCTAAAATGGGTAACAGTGTCCCAAAAATGTGTTTCAGCTTGTTATCTTGAACTCCTTCTTTTATATAGAAGTACACCATGTGCCTATATATGTATGTATGTATGTGTTTCCTCTTTCTCTCTTCATTGTGACTTTTCCTTTCATTTTTCTTATTACAGATTTACTGTTATGCCTTATAATAGGCAGAGTTTTTTTAATAGATCTTGGTAGTCTTGCTCTCATTTGTCTTTGATTTAGTCCTTGTTGTATTCAGCAGCCATTTAAGAAAGTAAATATACTTGATAAAGAAGACAATCACCTCAAACAACATTTTTTTTTCCTTCATTTCAAGTGTTACGACCCTTAATTTCTTTTTTCACTTGGAGTGCTGAATTTTGAGCAATTATTGTCATTTGAGAATCAAGTGGAAGGTTTATTTGCTCGATTTTGGCTTGTTTATTTAAAAGCTCATACACAGTGCCAGGACTTGGGTTCAAGAGAGCACCTTGTGTTTCACACCTTTGGGAGAAAATCGTTTGGGAAAAGAAAACCAACTCCACAACAAAAGTGCCAAATAATATTAACTTCCCCAGGAGATCTGGATGTAGTTTGGGTTAGGATTAATTTTGAGTGGTGCCATTCTATTTCTGCAAGTTGTGAGAAATGAACTATATTTCTTCCATTGTCAAGAATAGCATTTTGGGAGATTGGATCCATACTGTACGCTCAAAATGCCAGTGGGAGTTGTTTTTATAGCTTCAGATAAATAGGTCCTAAATGATTGTGGATTGTGAAATAATTGATTGCTGCTTGTACTTGATATTTATGAAGGGGATTCACCTTTCTGTTCCCAAAAAAGTTCTAGAGATGCACAACATGCTTTAAACTTTCTATAGCCACTGCTCACTCAGGACTGCCCAGCATTCACACCCAGCTTATATTCCTGTGTTTTTCCAGCCTTTTTTATCCACTGTATTTGTAGGCTCAAATAGTGCAGCTAAAGAATGGGGTATTTAAATGATGACAGGCAGTGTTAAGTAATACGCCAGACTGTGAGCCATCATTAAAATTTTGACTTTATGTCCAAAGCAGAACGTGCTAAATGGGAAGCGCTATGAATTATCAACAGATATTTCAGATTCATGTATTCGTGTCTAATGTGGAGACTCCGTACTTGCTGTAGTACCCAGAACAGAGCCCAAATCTGTATTTGAGCTGGGCAAAATGTGTAATCTTGATTTAACCACAACATGCTTGTCTTAAGTGACAAGTGTTAGCTGAACGTGTCTATTCTGTTAGACATGAGGAAGCGCTCCTGAGAAATGTGTCCCCCATGGGATGGGAACTGAGCAGCCCTGAGCCCAGCACCCAGAGGACCACGAGTTCCCTTATTACAAACCTTAAGAACTGGAATAGGCAAAGCAAAGATAATGTCTCCTAGAGCTAAAGAGCAGAAACAAGAGCAGGACATCTCAACCCAACTATGTGAAGAGTGCTGTGAAGAAAGATGCTAGCCCGTAATTCCAGCTGACATCAATTTGTTAGATGCCTGCCTGCCTCCTTCCTTCCTTCCTTCCTTCCTTCCTTCCTTCCTTCCTTCCTTCCTTCCTTCCTTCCTTCCTTCCTTCCTTCCTCCCTTCCTCCCTTCCTCCCTTCCTCCCTTCCTTCCCTTCCTTCCCTTCCTTCCCTTCCTTCCCTTCCTTCCCTTCCTTCCCTTCCTTCCCTTCCTTCCCTTCCTTCCCTTCCTCCCTCCCTCCCTCCCTCCCTCCCTCCCCTCCCCTCCCCTCCCCTCCCCTCCCCTCCCCTCCCCTCCCCTCCCCTTCCCTCCCCTTCCCTTCCCATTTTCCTTGCAAGTTATTTTCATGGTGATTTTTTGCCATTTCAAAATACTGCTTCTTAACTGAAAAATATCAAAATCTTAAAAGCTGAAACAGTAAACAAGTCGTTTCCTGCCGGTTTTGCTGGTTTGCTGTGTTTTACCATTTGGAACAGAAAGACAGAAGAAAAAAAAAAAAAAAGAAAAAAAAAAAATCATTTCTGGTTAGAAATGTGGCAAATCTGGCATTTTTCTCAGAAACTTACAGCCTTTCTCTGAGAATGAGGTGGCTTTTGGGTAAGCTCTTATACCTTGAGGCAGACAAAGATGTTTGCTGTGTGTTTACCTCTTCATGGCACATTGTGTGCTTGCGTGGATCCCATGGAGATCCTTTTTCCACTTCTGCCCATTCGTGCTTTTAATGTTTCAAAATGTGATACTGACCAAAAGGGAGAAGGATGAGTTACAGAGGATGACGCCAGGGTTGTTAGGGGACTTCCTCCCTCATCATCCTCCCACCATCACACCAGCCACCTGAATATCTCTCCCCTTCATATGAGGACCAAAATGATAACAGATGGAGCACGGAACAGTTTGTATCAGAGCTTTATTTCATTTTTTAAATGGTAGATTAAGGACTGTATGTGTTTGGCAGTTTAGTTGGGTACCAGGAGAAAATGGAGGACCACTAATAGAATTGAACAGATTATTTTTTTTCCCCGTTTCAGATCTCCATTATATGATAATACGAGCGAACTAACTAAATTTTGGAAGCAAAGGCCAACTGCTTCTTTTAACTGTACTGCCAGTAATATCCATGGTCAGGGTCCCCGCTAATAAAAGGCAGAACCATCACAGACTCTCCCAACATATCGCTATGTATCAATTTCCTCAAAATAATAAGAAACTTCCCTGCTTTATTTTATATCCAGTAGAATAGCCAGGAAACTCAGGAAAGCACTGTTACTGGACAGATGAGTCCACCATGCCCTGGATAACAGAGATACTGTTTCTTTAGGGAATGGTGTCTGCTGTCTTAAGGTTATATCTACAACTTTTTCCTCTACATCTTGACAGCAACTGTTTGTGTACTTTAGAAACAAACTTGGTCTGGTGTATTGTGCAGCATCAAATTACACGTTGGGTTTGACATGATGTGATGTATTGTGAAACAATTGTTCAGATTGTATCACAGGAGGGTTTTTTTCAGTTTTTGCTCCCGTCCACGTTTTCTCTCCCTTCTCTAAGCTGGGGGATCTCTGTGCGATGTTGCGAGAGCTGAGTGTAGGAAATCTGGGTACAGGACGTTCTTTGTACGGCACGTGCTCGCCCTTTGGAGACCGGAGGCCAGCACATCTCCATAAACAACGCCACGGCACCAGTTAAAGCTGCGTTGCTCTTTCTTGCCTGCAAGCCTATGTCTTGTCAAATCACTACATGCTTCAGCTGGGGAAGCCGTGACTAAAGAAAAATGAATTAATGCTTTGAGAGCTGCAGTGCTGTGAGTTTATTGCTCTACATCAGTGGCTTTCAAATCAAAGCTTCAACAGAATTTATCTGGTACTGTCTTTAGGCACCGCAACTTTTCTTTGGGGGCAGAGAAGCATATTTTATTATATACTGAATACACGTTTCTGTTCTATTTTTGCCTTCATTAATTCATTGCTGCTCCATATTTCACTTCAGCTCTCTCACAGGAGCTGTTACACCTGAATCCAAAGCGACCCAAATATTATCTAGATTATTCTGGTTTTCTGCCTTTTGCTTTCTGATGGTTGTAATGTTGCAAGTGCTATGTCATTGATGATGTACTCATCCAAGAAAAATGGGACCTTTCCCTTTTGTGAAAGCCACATTCCTCACTGGCCTGGTGATGACATATCCGTTTCTTTCTCTCGGCAGATGTGCGTCCTGGATACTGCTTCTCTACGCTGACCAACGGGCGCTGTGGCAATCAGCTCCCCCAGCCTCTGTCCAAAATGCAGTGCTGCTGTGACAGCGGCCGATGCTGGTCTGCAGGTGCAGCCGCCGCTCCTGAAATGTGCCCCATCAGATCCACCGGTATGAACCCACCTGTATTCTTAGGAGTGTGGTTGAGCACTGAATTAGGCAGTGATTTTCTTTTATCAGTAATGTTTTCATTAAAGAACTACAGAGAATGGTTGAGGCTGGAGGGCACCTTGGGATATTGTTTAGTCCAACCCTCTTGCTGAAAGCAGAGCCTCCTATGGCAGGTTGCTCCAGACCCCTGGGAGGCTTGGACAAGCAGACATAGACAAAGCATTTTATCTGTTGCTAATTAATATTTTGTAGCGTGGTTATTCTGACCTTACCTGATTCAGGTTTTGTTTTCAACATCCTCTTCAGGCTCAAGTGTCTTCCTCCGGAGCCTTCTAATGGATCCCTATTCCCTCTGCAGTTTCATTCTCATTGCACAACTGGGGTTTCCTTCCCCTTAGGTCTAGCTTTCTGAGGTGCCATTTATTTCCTAAATTTTGGCACGGAACATGATATCTGCCTGCTACCAAAATGTGCTGTACTTTATCGCCTCCCTGTGTATTGAGACCCCAGATAATGTGAGATTGGAGTTTAGAGAGGATGGTGAGCAGATTGTGAAACTAAGAGTGGAGGGAAGATGTTTTTGAGATTCTTTAATACTGGAGACCTAATGAAATGCTTTAGAAAGAAAGAATAAAAGAAGCTTAAGGATTGATGGGAGGAGCTCAAGGGAGCAGAGGAGCTCAGGGA
This sequence comes from Patagioenas fasciata, assembly GCF_037038585.1. Taxonomy (NCBI): domain Eukaryota; kingdom Metazoa; phylum Chordata; class Aves; order Columbiformes; family Columbidae; genus Patagioenas; species Patagioenas fasciata. The sequence continues at coordinate 24,150,772 of NC_092531.1, forward strand.
GGTGCAGAATTTAGGGAGGAATGGGGCTTGTAGCGCTAGAGCAGTGTAACTCCGAAGAAGTTGTCAGAGGTCATGTATGGGAGGGTTTTATTATTCTAGTTTTTAATCCTTTGAGTGAAACTGCGTAATACTGGAGCAGAGATCTATGATCAGAATTCTTGGAAGACTCTTCCTGGTGTTGTCACTATCTCATTAATAATATTTAAAGATGTTATGTGTCCAAGACTGGCTAGAATAATGCTAACAAAGTAGTATAATCTATTGGTGCTCATCTGAAATAGGAAGACAAGGGGAAAGCTTTCAATCTTAACACAGTCCCTGTTTTCTTTACATACTTTCTAATTATTCATATCTAACTGGTGAATAAACTGGGTGGAAAAGTGAAGTAATTTGGCCAAGGCCGCAGACTGAGACGTGGTAGAGAAGGAGCTAAAACCAGGACTTCCTGAATCATAAATCCATGCAAGGTCTTTCAGATCATGGTTACATGCCACTTTTCTCTTTTCTTCTATTTTGAATGAGTATATAAATTGTGACTGCAAATTACTCTGTTCAAAAGTGCTTTGAAATTCTTTGAAAGGCCTTACATGTGTGTGAGGTATTGCTGTTATTATTTAATCGAGTTCGGTTATTCCTTAATGTATCCTGAGAAAGCAAGATGAGGAATTTAGAGCTGTCAGTGGCCCAAAGTCTCTCTAACTTTGAAATGGAAATTTACTGCAATATAAAGTGGAGCCCTAGATGCATAATGTAACTAAACGCTTGCATTTGCAATGTGGGCAGCAGATCCAGATGTTTCTATAAAACAGGCTGTTTATTGCTAGAAATTATACATGGAGATTAAAGTTGCAATAAAAAAAGAAAGACTTGCACTGTATTTCTTTTCATAACATGGCAATAATCATTTATGTGGAATGACAGGGTTTACCATTGACACTATAAATACTTTAAAAGTGGTATCTGAGGCATCCAGCCGTGTGTGCATTCAGTTCTCACCTCAGCAGCCTCTTCATGTGTGCTAATTCCATTCAACCCATGGGCAGCCCCAAGGCTGGGACTTCTTCTGGCACAGAAGCACCAGGCTCCTGGTGGATTGGCTTCGGATAATTGGGTATTGCCAATCTAGAGTGAAAAAGAAATACCGTTTCTTTCCCGAAGACTGATCGGTGGGTTGTAGAGAATGTGTGATTGGAGAATTGACTATTAAAACCACCATTATTAGGAAACGTTTGCATATTGGAACATACACAGACACTGTTTCTTCTGAATGCCCCTGTTTTCTCACAGGTAGAACACTGATTGAGACTAGATCTGGTTTACATATGAACAGGCAAAACAGAAAGCTAGAGGAATAAAGACTAATAAGCAGAATACAAGATATAATACAATAAAATCTTCCTGGGAATGATTTAAAGGAACAATAGAGGGAAACGCGGTGGCACATGAAACAAACATCACCTAAGAGCATTAAAATAAATGCAAATCTCATAATCAGGAAAAGCAGAACTTCAGGCTACCACATTTATTTAACAAATCCTCTGTCGTTTGGGAAGAGCTTCTAATGTGTTTTACAGGTGGGAATAGAAGTGAGATTAAAGTGTTGAAGGCTGAAATATCCAGCTTAGTTCTCCCAACACCGAATTTATTTTTCAGTTCTCATTTTTTATATTGTTTCAGGAATTCATGCATCTCTAGCATTTTGTTTTCGTTATAAAATTCTTCTTCCCTGTTGTGCCACAAAGTTGCACATTTTGAAGTTCAAAGATATTGTCTGCACAAATAGTTATTCGTAGATCCTCCAACTGTGGACATGAATTAGGTCAGCTGGAAATGCGGTCTTTAATTGTGATACTCCGTGTGCGTTCGTTGGATCGCAACTTCCAAACCCGCACTTCCCAAAGACAAAAGATTTGGGGGCAGGAGGAAAAGTGGGGCAGTAGGGCAGATGCCACTAATAGAGATAAACAATAGGAGGATGCAAAATAGACCATTTTTCCATCGCCTCGGGGAGGATGAACTCGGTGTGGATCTGAGTGGGTTTCTCTTTGTCTATACTCTGCGGACTGCACCTCATTTGGTTTCTGCTTTTATTGGCTAACTTCATTTTCACAGGGAAACAGCGTTAGTGTATTCTTTCTCTAATTGGTTTTGCCTCATTGCTTATATTTATATTTCTTTGTTTTGGGAGGTTAACATTTAAGAAATCCAGTTGAAACTGGGCTTTTTTCCCTGTTCAGTATTTTTCTAACTCTGTGGCAAGCTTTGTATTAAATTAACTTGGGATCAAGTCCAAAAGTCCTTCTCTAGGTAAACTTCTCACTGTGTTCATTAAAGATTTTGACTGAAAGAACACTAAGTAGGTTAAGATCAGGTCCCCGCCTCACTGTTCAGTTTTGTATCCAGAATGTCAGTTATGTTGTCTTTTTACTAACAGTCTTCTGATAAGTAGTATTGATATCCTCCTGTGGATTAATGACTCAATTCATAGAACAAAGCTTTATACTATGAAGGAAATACATAGGCACAGATTTTCCGGATTATTTAGAGTTTGTTATTGCTCATCTGAAACACTGCGAAAATGAGGAGAGTTGGATTGAATGGAAAGTCTAAACCAGCATTCATGTTCTCACGTTTCAGACGAGTATCGCAAATTGTGCACAGTGGCTGCTCTGCTGCCTGCAAGACCTGACCTTCCTCCGGGCCGTCCTGACCTTCCCCCCGGCCGTCCCGATGTCGTCCCTCCACCGCTCCTTCCTGGGGTTTACCCTCCTCAACAGCCAGAAATCGTCTATCCATCTCGGGTCCCACCGCCTCATGGTAACAAAGAAATAAGAAACTTTCCCTGCACTGTTTGCATTTGGCTTCTTTCAAAACGTGGTTCTCAGGAGCAGTGTGCTCGCTTCAGCTCTTGGTAGCTTTTGCTTCCTTTATGTTGACCTGTAGTCTCTGGATATCCTTCTAATCACAGCCTGGTTAGCATGTATCTTACAGCAAGCTACCTCATTGGTAGTGTTTTCCCTGTTAAGACAGGATTAAGAATTTACATCGGCACTATCTGTACTGAGGCCTGTGTATGGTAGCAGTTATACTACTGTTATTTTAAGGCTGTTGTGAGCTTTGCTGCATGTCAGCATTGAGAAACGTGAATAGCTCTTTGACTAGGTTGTGCTAGTTATTTGAAGAGCCTGGCTGGGAGAAAGCAGCTTCTTTCAGGTTGTTTCAGGTTGTAGGAATTGCACCGATAAAAGTACGAGTCTGCTGGACACTGAGGCTGACCCAATGTGAAGAAAGAACTTTTTCAGTGAAGCACACGAATAGGTTATGTTTCTCTAGAGCAAGGAGGCCGCCAGAGCAGAATACCCATGTATTCCTTATTCTGTCCCTTGCTGAGAGAATTTATTGCATGCTCATATACCCTGCAGTAAAGTGCCACCTGAAATCGTTTGGCACAGCCACATACTCTTCTGCAAGTAAACATAGGCTCATTTTGTCCACGCTCTGCGCAGATGCAAGCAGGCAAGCAGGCTCTGCTTGCACTGGCACCAGCTGAAACTATTTAGTCTTGATTCAGCACCAAGCTGAGCTAATAAGCCTGAGAGGCAAAGTATGTTAACTGGGGCCTGACACTGCACTGACGTAGCCGCACAGCTTCTGGTCAGCTGGGAGCACAGACAGAGCCAGCTCACGTCTGCCTGCCAAAGACCGTATAGGCATATACCTTCCAAGGGGATCCCTGCCCTCCTCTTGCTCTTTTGTCTGCGGAAACATCGATAACAACCGGGCTGCCCACTCTTTGCTGCTGTGGGCTTTTAGCAGAGTCCTTGCAGCACCACGCTCCCGGTTTACCACTAGGTATGAACAGTCTCTGGCCTCCTTTGTCCTTCAAAAGACCAAAATGGGATCAGATTTGCCACAGTGAAAAAGTCAGTGATTGCTAACTGCTTTCCAACAAATCTCTAAGAGTCTAAGTGCCGTCTTTGCTCTCCCAATTCTCATTTTACTATGTAATTTACATTGTGATACAAGGTAAACATTTACTCTTAATGGAAAATGCTGTGCAAGTTGCAGATCACCAAAAATGATGATGATGAGCTATTAAAATATTTTTCTAACTCTTTTATTTCAGTGATCTTGCCAGTGAACTTCACCGATTATTGCCAACTCTTCCGACATCTCTGCCTTAATGGGCGCTGTATTCCCACTCCTGGGAGCTACCGCTGTGAATGCAACAAAGGATTCCAACTGGATGTTAGAGGAGAATGCATTGGTATGTGGTTTTCTGCTGTAAATCACAGAGGGGAATTTTGTTTTAAAGAAAAAAAATTGTTTTCCACACAATGTAATAACTCGGCGTTCTTAAGTAAAATAACCCCCCTCAAAAAAAAACCCATGCGGTGAACAGACTTCTAAGAAGTAATTGCTTTCCACTGCAAACTTATTTTTACAGCCTTTTTGCCTCTAAGACAGTATTTAACAAAGCTTGTACTTACCACAAAATTATACAGAACTAAGGATTTCTCCTTTTACTAACCTGTGCCTATAATGTGTTTATTAGTGACTGAAAAGAACCTCTTTAAAATGCTACCAGCTCTTTGAGTATGCAAAGGACCTATTGTAAAAAACAAAAAAGCCAAACACAAACTGCAAAACAACAACCAAACCCAAACAACATCAAAAACCCCACCAAAAAAACCCCAAACCATAAAAAACCCAACAGCAGTCATGATCTCTGTCTTAAGAAGATTTACAAGTCCTCTTTCAGCTCATCAGGAGTATCTTGTTGGGCTCTTGAGCCCTTTAATTTTGGAACTCAGCCAGAGCTTGATAATAGGAGCAAGGATTGGGTGTCACTTACATGTAAGATTTTGCTTCTGTCAAAATCTATGAGCCCAGTAGGGCTGGGAATTCGGCGGTGTGTGATTAGGGCCTTTACCTCTCGCATGTGCAGCACCCTGTCTGGTTGAGTACTCCTTTTCCCAGCTCCTGCTTAGCTCAGAACATTCGATCCTTTTACTGGGAATTTAATGGGGTCTCCTTTCAGACTGAAGCACACTATTTCTCCAGCTACACAACAATAAATAACCCTACAGACCTGAATACCTTTCAACCGATGTCTTAATAAAAATATATTGTCTGTGTTTTGCAGATGTTGATGAATGCGAGAAGAATCCATGCATCAGCGGAGACTGTGTGAACACTCAGGGATCCTACATATGCCAGTGTCGTGTAGGATATCAGAGCACGCCAACTAGGACAGAGTGCCGAGGTAAATTACGGTTTTACAGCCGTATCTGTACTATTGTATACATACCAGGAGGGAAAATAGTTTTTAAGCAAAATGTAGCAGATGTGTTAAATATGAGGGTTTTTTAAAAAAATAAATCAGCTACGGCAGTAAAAATGATGAACCTTCCTGAGCGCTCTGTTCACACACTGAGTGGTGAAGAAAGACATTTTGTCTTGTGCTGAAAGTATCTTGGCACCATTTGTGGCTTTGAAGTGGAAGAGACTTTTTTTTTTTCCTTTTTAATTATTGAAACACTTTTTCTTTTGCTCGTTGAAATTCTCAAGAACAATGAAATATCCCTTTTTGGAGCAACTCTTTACCTATAAAAGACTGTTAAAAGACTAGGAAAGGTGGCAGGAAAGTCTTCCGGTGAGTAAATACCGAGTGCAGTGCCCCTGTGTTGGCCCTGCTGAAATGAAAACTTAAATAAGGTAAGGAAAAGTAGGGAAGCATTGGAAGAGTCCAAGTGGAGAAGCTGTAGAATCCCCATCATTGGTATTTTGAAGGCCAGACTCAACAATAGCCCTGATGGTCTTAACCCTTTCTTCCTATGGGAGTGGAGAACAGGTAGCTCCTCAATGCTTGGCCCTCTCTCAGGGTTCTGTGGCTCCCAACCCCTCCTGGGCTGGGAATGTGATTGTAAAGGTGGACACAGTCCTTTACAGCTTAGCCATAATGAAAGAATGAACGACTACTTTCATATTCCATAAGAAATGAAGCTTCTAAATGAAACAGGATGTTTGAATGCTGAGTCCCAGCTTGTCTTCATGTTTTCTGCACTAAGACGAGGGTTTCTTAAGCATGCATTCATTCTGAAGCAGAGTTTCTAAAAAAAAAAGGAAGAAAACTATATTAGTGTGTGAGGTTTTTTTATTTTAATTTTTAAATTTTATTTTTAACTTCCCTTTGAGAATCAGAAAGGTATTTGTGGTACAGAAGCTTCCTCCAATCCAGGAGGACATGCAGAGCCAGCACTGCACTGCATGTTTCTGGGAGTATTTGACCTAAGTGCTGCCAAACAGCCATGTTGTGGAAGCATCTTCATAGCTGAGCTGACTAGTGGTGAAGGAGTGCTGAAGTGGAGGCTCAGTGGTGATGAATTTACTCATGAGTCATTTTTGTCACACGCTTTTAATTTGACTGATTCATTACACAAACACATGGTTGTCAGAAGCCCAGTAGCTTAATGGCATTAAAGTGTGGTCACTTAGCAGTTCCTTTGCAGTCTATGGGAACTGTGCTGGCTTGATAGGCAGTTGAGAAAATGCTACAATGTGCAGAATCTTTGTTTTCTGAAGGAATTTTTATGACCAGTTTAGGGAAAAGAAAAAGGCTAGTGGGGTGCATTTGGCAAAATATGCATATAGCACTGGTGCCTGCCAAAATCAGCATTTGCTGTAAAATTCCTTCGCATGACTACTTTGTATGTTGGGGTTTTATGGTTTACATACACGAATGTGCCTGTGCTGCTATGCTTTGGAAATGTATTCCTTACATCCATTCTTGAAAAATGAAGTCTCCGTAGTGACCAGATGTTTATCTGTGCCTTGCTCTGACATTCCAAGAGGGGGGTTTTTCCTGCATAAGGAGTCTGATTGGTGACATTGAACATCGCAAGTCTGTATTGCAAGCTACTGATTCAACTGGTATTAGAATCCCTTAACATTCTAGTGGGAGTTTAGCTGAATTAATATGTTAATTGAATGTATAGATGAATAAGGTCACATGATTAGTGATCATAACAAAAAAGGGCTTTTCAATTGCAGAAGGGATGTAAAATGGACCTCAAAAAAAAAAAAAGTGAAATTTAATGATAATGAGCTATGAATGTGACGGAGTCAAAGCTTTAATAGTTAGGTGCTTACTACAATCTACCTGACATTTCTGAGAGGAGGAGGTCAGCGATTGTGGACATTTCAGTGGGAGGGGAGCTTTGATTTTTGCAAGTTGCTCTGAAGGAGGGGCAGGGAAATCCACAATGAAATTTCATAATTTGAAAATTAGAAATGTAACGGCAACTAACGGCGGGGCTCTGGTCACTTGCATGTATGTAAAGAAAAACAAGATTCTGTGTTCTTTTTCTGCACCATGCTTTAGATAACATCAGGTGCATGAAACTACAAATCCTAACGAACTCTAAAAACTTAAAAGGCCAGAATAATCTTGAGATGCTGTAGCATTTCTGCCTATCCTAAGGAAGAAAACTGGCATAGCAGCTGAAACCAGGCTCAGGTGCAACCGTGTGCCACAAAATTGGGGGGGAAAGGACCGAGCAGAGAGAAAACACTGTTACGTGTTGCTGATGGATGATGCTGGTTTGTCATTTGAGGGGAGGTTTCTCAAGCCTGCATGCTTCTGCATGCAGTGAGCGCTCGCTTGAGCAGCTCTGTGGGCCTGGCTTCTTGCTTGCAAAACAGCTCTTTTCAGGGATTTCTTTGCAGCCTCCCAGTACCATGCTGCTGAGGAGGCAAATATCGGCTCACAATTTCAAGGTGCATCAGTTCCCCTGCAGATAGGTGTCTAGAGAGCAGTGGCATTCGGGAGGACACGCTGGGCTCCGCTTTGCTGCAAGCACAGCAGTGCAGCTCTGCAGGGAGGGCCTGGGGAAGGCACCCCCGGGAGACTTGGGGAGAGACAGTGCGGTTGCACCATGGATGGGTCTGCACGGGCCGGTTGAGATCTCAGTGAGCACAGTCCCCTGTGTGCAGGAATCTCTGGGAGATGGTCCAGGCCTTGATGGAGAACACTGAGCAATCTGAAAAATGTCTAGACAGTCTGTCTCAGCATCTCCTCTCCCCTCGCTTGGAGGAGAGGGAGAGCTGCCAGCCTCCTATGATATCACTATTCAGGTCCTCCAGAGCACTTGCCAAGCACCTCCTGCAGAGAGAGGGAAATGAGGAGCTGTTTCAAATATAAAAGAAGCTGGAGAAATATCTTCTGAGGTGGGAAAGTCTTGAACTTTCCTGTTATCTTACAAAGCAGCAGCAAAAGACAAGCTTCCCCCATCTTTCCTTCAGTACTCAGCTATTGTTGAGTTAAACTTCAGTGAAAATATTTTCCCGATGAACGAAAATGAAAGAAAAAAACCCAATCCAACGATCCAAAGGGTCTGATTCTCGTCTGAGTGAGCTGCAGGGCAATGCTCACTGAAATGCTTTCACAGCAACTTGAAATTTCAAGCTGATGAACATTTTCCACCCCCCATAACGTTTGGTTATGGAAACCAAAATAAATCATTTCTCAGGTGAATATAGTTTCCATGCGGGGTTAAGAACCTAGGGAAGGGGAAATGGGAAAAATTCCTCTGGAGTATAACAAAGAAAAAAACCCCAAATGTGATTTTTCTTTTCGGTTGGCTTTCAGACATTGACGAGTGTTTACAGAACGGTCGTATCTGCAATAATGGACGATGCATAAATACAGATGGCAGTTTTCACTGTGTGTGTAATGCTGGCTTCCAGGTGGCAGCTGATGGGAAAAACTGTGAAGGTAAGACTTTTCTGAATTTACTCCGCAATTACAGTCGCAAGAGGTTGTTCACGGCAGTGACAAAGACAAGGATCCCTGGGAAGGGGGAAGGAGCGAGGAATCAAATTGCTAAATACCTTTTGCTGTATATGGGAGGGCAAGTAAACTGTCTTTTGCAGCCAGTTCTGGAGCCTTGGCTTGGCAATCCTCAACGGGCTGTCTGTCCAGCAGGAGAAATAGCACATACCACTATCGCAAAATGCACTTTCTTTGATGGGAGCGGTAGATTTTAAAACAGAGCACGAGTCACATGCTGCCTATTTTACTGTGTGTTTAACAGCATGCTTTATGGTATCTTACTAAGTGACTAGCAATGTGTTTTATGTAGATGCAGTCTGGTCTGACCCATAAAAACTGTTTTAAGAAAAATTTGTAAACATAATTGATGTGTTCCTACCTCCCAGACCTTTAGTAAAGGGGAGAAAAAGAAGAATGTTCTTTATCATGCTTCCCAAGGTCCTTGGGAGGGTTCCCAATGATCTATTAATACGTTAAAGGAATTTCATGCACTGTTCTTAGAAACATTTTTGGCAGAATATTATCTCAGTGATTCAGCTCAAAGACTTAAAGCCAAAATTCCTGGTTGGGATAGATACACGATTTTTTTTCTCAGTCATAAATTATTTTTGTCTGACTTAGCCTGTAAGTAAAAAGAAAACACACCATGTCTAGAAGTGTAATTTCTCTCCAAGACGGCTACAATATTAAGGAAAATAGCATGATTCTGAATATATTGTAATGTCATTACGATCCAGTGATTTTATGTGCTAGTAGTGATTCTGTTAATCCTTGGTAGAGACAGACATTTTAAGACTGGTTTTCCTGACTCCTTTTTAGATAGAGTTTAGCACTATAAGCTGCTTTTAAAATATCTAATTATGGAACTATATTGACTAAATATATTTGGAAATGAATATATTTTGGAAAAAAACCCTCAATTCTGATTTCTTCCTTTCCCACCAAATACCATGTGCTAATAGTAATAAGAACCAGGACATCGACAGTCTGGTAAAACATTTTTAATTCCATTGCATATGCTGCCAGAATGTCTGTTGCATTCACTTATGAAACCGTTTCATCTCTGGCACTGTAATGCATTGAGTTCTGTTCTTAGGAATACATGTGCACACACACTAATCAGCAGAGACCATGGCATTGTGCCATAACTTAATGTAACTACATATAGTCCTTTAGATGAAACTGGTAAATAGTGCTGATTTTTTTTGGATCTAACATCCAAAACTGGTTGTGTTTGCACCAGGACAAAATAATGACTAAGGTGATATAAAAGCTTATTCAAATCAAGCACGGAATTCTCTGCGCTTGCCCTTCTTACTTTTGTGTAGCTGTGCAGCGTTCAGAATAGTAGTGTCTGGGACCTCTGTCTTTTCTCCTCTTGGAATCATTCATGCCATGCCATTAGGGCAGAGGGTGAATAATGCTAGTATGAAGCTGTGATTAGTAAGTGTCCCCCTACGTGACCTGTTATGCTGACTCCAGGGAAGGGGTAGGTTTTATTTTAGTGCCCTCAGAGCGCATGCTTGAGCACAATGCTGGGAAGTCTCCCACGTCAGAAATCTTAGACTCATCCAATGGAAATTACCATAGTTTTCACTCTAAATGCAAATGCCCACTTGTCCCCTTTCAGGTGTTCTTAGTAATGTGAACTTGTGTTTACCATTCCAAATGGGAGGCTGCTTCTAATCCAGCTTCTATTTACATCGATTGCAAACACTCTTCAACTACATACCTTTCTCACTTTTTTTGGGGGGTTTTTACCAACTGGCAGTTTTGAAGCCGTCCAGTTTCTCATCTGTTTTTCATTCTCTTTGCTCTTTTTGCATGCATACCTTTATATGTTAATGATTCTTTATGAAAAAATTGAGTCATTGCTTTGACACATCACCTAGGACGGTGCAGTATGTCCCATTGTATGCTTCTGATTATCATATACCTCTGATAACAAATAAAGAATTAGGGCTTATCTTTTGGATATAACTAATTAGAGTTCTTTAACTTAACGTTATGAGCTTTACATCTATTATGTACCTTTTCAGATATGGATGAATGCAGCATAAGGAACATGTGCCTCAATGGGATGTGCATCAATGAAGATGGCAGTTTTAAATGCATTTGCAAACCAGGGTTCCAGTTAGCATCTGATGGACGCTATTGCAGAGGTGAGCACAATAAATTACAGGTTCCCAAAGCCTGTGAGTCATGTCCCTCTGGTAGCTTCAGGAATTGTCTGATTTCCTTTCAGTGATCCTTGGGGACGAGAAATACTGGGCAGAGTTCTCGTCAGATATGCTTTTTTAATCAGCTAGAATGGTCGTTGTGCAAGGCAGTACCCGCTCCTCTCCAGTGTTGAGCAACTGCCCTAAGTAGCCAGTGGGAAATGCTCTTTGTGCAAGGACTGTGTGATCTGACCTGGTTAAACTCCAGGATTTTGTCTATGAGGTGTTCTGCAGTTTGGCTGCGGTATATCTCACTTTTTGTGTTTGGCCTGTTGAAGTTTTGTGCCTTTGGCCATCCGAACATCCTGGCTTATTTCCTTTGGGTTTCTCCCATTCCTGCTTGGGTGTTCCTGCAGCACCTCCGAGGAGTGCCCAGCACCCTGTGTGACCCGGGTGCAGACATGAGCACCACAGCAAGATTGTCTTTTCCACTGGCTGCACTAACTCAGCAATGCCCACTGTGGGAGTCACTGCAGCATTCCGGTTGCCAGTTATGGCACTGGAGTTTCCATTCAGTCCTGTCAGGAACTGGAAGTTTTGTCTGTATAAATCTTCGTGTTTCAACAAGTTTTATAGGCACAAAGCAGAAGTCGAAATAAGGAATAAACAAGTGTTTGGCCACGTTAGTTACAGTTTTTCTTTTGAAAAATTTAAAATCTTGGAATCAAGGCAGAAAAAAGTGCTTGCTTACACTTCAGCAGATTTCAAAACATGTCACACTGGATTACACAGCAGCATCTTGATGTGGACCAAGAACAAAACTAAACGTTTGAGAGTTACTGACGTGAAAGGTGAATTAATTTGGATCCTGTTTCTTCTTGAACACTGTATCGGTCTTAGATCTGAACTGCGTGGTGTCTAAACTTAGATTTAAATCCAAACCAGGCCAATAAATTCAATGAAACATCCAAAATTTCTCTCGCGTTAGACAACTTTTGCACTAGGTATGCAGGACATTGCTGTCCAACCTTCAAGTGGGAGAATCATCCATTTCTACTGAGAGATGACCCCATTCTTGTTTTGTAATAGGGCTGTTTGGATTGGGAGAATGAATTGTTCTTTCGTCTCTCAAATGGACAAATGTGGAGATCCATGCAAACGTCTCCTTAGCTTAACAGCCACGGGCTGTGTTTGCAACCTTCCCACACTTAGAGCAATGAGCTTTATTTCCATTCTTCCCTATTTTCCAAGTGGTAGGTGTGTGTCTGTGCTTTGCCAAAGCTCATTTGTCAGCCGGTGGGTGTGTGGGATGGCAGTGAGACTTGGCCTCAGACTTGGAAGGGCAGAACTTGGTGCCCATCGGCCCTTGGCACATCAGCCGGTCGTGTTTGCGAAGGCCAGGGGCTGCCGTGTCCTTTGCAGGGATGTGACTCACTCATGCAAGCTCAGCCCAAATGCTTGTCTTGATTTTTGCCTTAAGCATCTTTTTGTTTGCTTGCTTGGTTGATTTTGTTTGGTTTGGTTTGGTTTTTGTTTTGTTTCGTTGGTTTGGTTTGGTTTTTTTTTTACAGCAGTCTGTGCACTGAAATACCATCCAAGAAGATGGTATGTAAATTGCTTCAGACTACTTAAAAACCAATGATACTCAACTTCACAGCCTCTGTTACATGTCTCCTGGCTAAACAGGAGTATGGATACAGCCAAAAAGGGGTTTCTGGCCCTAGAGAAACGTTACTTCTGTGCATCAAAGGGAGGATGTTTGAAAATTATCCAAAATTGCAGGCAACTCAACTGATTCCTACTGAAAGTTGGAACAGATCTTACAGTAAAATGAAGGATTTCTCCCACTGCTTTTCAACACTTACAGTAAGCCTTGTGCTCTATGAATGAGCATGCAAACATTCATTATGTGTTAAAATTGCTGTTGGGTTGAAATCAAACCAGATTTTGAGACCTTGACACCCAAATTACACTTTTTCCCAACTTCACATTTCTCTCCTTTCTTCCACTTGCCCAAAGTATCATGAAATAATTCCCAGGAATGCAGTGGCTAAAGAGAGCACGACTTTCTGGTAAATGTCTTTAGACACATTAGTAAAAGTTTGAAAGATTGATCTTTAATGAGGTTTTTTCCTGTACATTTTGATGTTAATCTGGATTGAGTCCTTTCTGTAGACACCACATGTGCAGGGTAAATAACTGCTGTCCTACAGAATGGTTGGCCTTGGAAACACTCACTGTTCACACTGCGTATCCTGACTTTGTTTGTGAAGGTGAATGCATTGAGACCTTACACAAGTTCAAACTCCAAGCTCACGCTTGCAAATGCCGTTAGTGCTCACGCATGTGGGGAACGTGGCTGTGTACGAACTCACATTTCTGCGGCAAATTGGCGACCTGCCTAAGCAGTTTTGGTACAGAATGGTACATGTGTTTTTTGCCAAACTCTTTAGGGGATCAACAAAGGAATATAAGAATTGCAGTGTGCGACGTCGCTCCTCGAAACATCTCATTCGATTCACTCTAAGATGCGTTTGGAGCTATGAAGAATAATTTCTAACCCGAAGTTTGGGATACTGTAAATGATACTTAGTTCCATAAAACTGGAATTTAAGTATAAGTAAAGGGCATATGCTTGGCTGTCTGGTAAAAAATTCCACTCAGGCCTTATGAAGTAACATGCCAAAAAAGAATGTTACACCATAGTCTTATGTATTCCCTGTAATGCAAGACATTCTAAGCTTATTCACCATTAGATTATTTTGCTGATGATTTTTCAGAAATACTTACATCAGGCAGGCAGAGGATTAAAGTGTGATTCCTGTTCCATACATTGTTTCATCTTTAGACCAAACAGGAATTCCCCAAATTGCAAGCTATTGCAAGGCAACCGAAAGTGGCAGTGCAGTAGTCTGAGCAAATTTTTCCTGGGTAAAATTAGAGGACGTAATGTACCCAGCTGACACCACTGAGTAAGCTAAGGAGAAAAGGCAAAAACTCATTGGACATGGAGAATGAGCCCACTGTGTGCTTTTCCAGAACCAGGTTGAGGTATTCTGGCAAAAGTCAGAAAAATGAGTATTTTTGAAGTTGTCCAAAGGGTGACTTTTGCCACGGAAGACAACGGAGCCTTGTCAAGGTTAGAAATTTGGACTGAAGGCCTGCACGTGCAGATGATTTACCGGGTGGAACCTCAGCCCTGGTCAAAGCAGAGGTGTTTTGCCCCCTCTTTACTGGAGCCACGTTCTCAGCTGATCGGTGCAATTCTGTGTGACCCACTTTACCTCTCTGTAGAACATCTACAACACTATTTTCAAAGCATTTGTAAGTAAGTCGGTGCAAAAGAAAATGGATTGCACGTTGTACCTCTCGTTAGCTTACAAAATAGTTTTTAAAATTTACAGGAAAAGGAAACAAAAAGTAACTTTGCCTTTCTGTTTCTATAAGTAATCTTAAGAAAGGAAAGTTGTGGGGTTTGTTTTTGGTTTTAGGAGAGCTTGTATCTATCAAAGGAGTACAGTGTTGTCTATCAAAGTGACTGCCTACACTGTTAAATAGTATGGGCATATTTTGAAGTCCCAACTCCGTTTTTACTTACACTGAGTAAGGACTAAAAGTAGGAAAAGCATTTAAGGTTTCTGAAACAGAACAAAAGATTGCAGGATGAAGTAGGAAGGAATCAAGCCTACATACTTAAATGTAACTTCTATTTTAAAATGCAGTTTGAAGAAGGAATCTTGGATCACACAAGCCATGTGTTATGCCAAACAACACAAACTAAGTAAAACACAGAGGTGTTTCACTCGCAATTTGCCCTTTTAAGGTCAAAAAAAGGAAGTTGTCACACACACTGTCTCTCGTATATACTATAGAGAGTTGTTACGATGCGGTTATTTTATAAAGGTTATACATACTTCCAAACAATATTCTAAACTCTACTTTTCTTAATCACTTATAAAACAATGGCATGCTCTCTGTCTCTGGAGAATGATCTTACTATTGACAGGATACGCAGCCTTTATAATTTAGTACTAATTTGACATCCCTTTGTGATAGTCTAATATTATAAGGCTTCACTCAGTATTTCTTTGCTAAGGGCCTTATTGTTCAACGCACTATTGTTGGGCAAAGGTGGTAGCTTGTGCTCAGGGCTCAAATCATTAACAAGTTCCTGTCAAGGCTGGAGTGCAGTCTGTCTGTTTAGAGTTTATAAAATGGGCTGTAATGAGCATCTGATAGGAAAAGCCGATTGTCATGCAGATCACGGAGAGACACGATGATGTGGGGCAGGGCTGGCTGTGGAAATGCCGATGGACACCCAAAAACTGAACCCGCGGCAGGTGGAAGGGAAATTCTTCGATGGCCCCGTGAAGGGACCTCGTGTGGGGGTGAAAGATTCAATTTGCTATCTGGACTCATTTCTTACAGGATAATCTGTTACCACAGAAAGGGGATGCACTCTTAAACACTGCAGAAGTCCTTTGTCGCAGCAGTCACAATTTCGTCCTTCCTCTGGTTATGTTTTTGCCTGAATGACCTGTAAATCAGAGTATGTTCCTCTTGGGGACAAGTTAGGAGAATGTAGCCCCTTTTTGCTTTCTAAGGACTGTGAAATTATTTTGTTCTGTTTATTTCTCCCGAATTGTGCATTTTCTTCCCCCATTTCCCAGAATGAATTAATCGTTATTCTTAATAAAACCTTTACTTGAACTACTTTCCATTTACACTTGCTATTTTTCTATAGGATACATTGCAAATAAGCTGCACAAGCGCAAGCTTCAGCCAGCCATTGAACACTGTGTAATTTAGTTCCTAATAAAGCTCATTCTGTTCTCCAACAGACATTGATGAGTGTGAGACAGCTGGAATATGCATGAACGGGCGCTGTGTGAACACTGATGGCTCTTTCAGATGTGAATGCTTCCCTGGCCTTGCAGTCGGACTGGACGGACGCGTGTGTGTCGGTAAGACAAGCTTCATGTGTGGCGAGTCACAATTAGCCAACGTTAAGGCACTAACGCTAGACGGATGGACAGACCAAGTTTAAATGTAGACTTTACCATTTTTATCATGGATTGGTGGGTGCTAGTTATGGTGGATACTAACATCTCAGGGATATTTACTGCAATAGCCCGGTTTGCTCTTTCATCTTTACATTTAAAGAGCAAAAAGTGTGTGTCAAATGCCAAGGTGAGGTAGACAGTACAGCGTAGCGCTGGTGGAGGTGAGCAGTGCTGCTGAGTAGCTGAGAATTTGCCCCATTTCTGTCAATGTAAAATTCTTCGTTTGTCACAGAGTTTAAAGATGTAATTACTCTTTCCCCTCCGTTTAAAGTGGGGCGTATCAGTTTTTCCACTTCTGCCAGTTTCTCTACAAGTGAAAGACGTTTGAGATCTTTGATTTTCAAATTCAAATGTGTCCGACAGCACTTTTGGGCCAGTATTTAAAAAGTGAGACGTGTCACCCCAGGACCTGAAAACATCACCGTTTTAAACCTTATCACTGGAATATCATCACTGAATTTTTCTTTGTTTTTCCAAAAAAAAAGGATTTTTTAAAATGACAGCATATTTTTTGATCTCTTCCCGATGCAAGTTTTTCTTTTCCTCTCATTCTGGCTCTTTTCAGGTATAAAATGAAAACAAAAGCTTTAGGGTCACCTTAGTGGGCCTAACCCAGGGTATTTGCACCAGTGGTGATTTTAGCCTGGATGAAACAGAGACAACTAACAAGGTTGGGAGAGGGAGAAAATACTTCTTATTAAAATCAAATGAGTTCTCTGACTCTGAGAGTAAAGGAAACAGTGCTGAGGTTTTTTGGAAGTTTTGATATATACTTGGTTCTCGCTCCTGGCACTGTTACCGTCAAGTTACAAGTGGGTAACGTCCCTGTCATATGACAGAGACTTTGTCCCTTTTCCTAATGGCTTCTCGCTAGTTCAAGGTAAAGTATTTGTGGTTCCCCTAGTACTTCACTAATGCGTGTTAAGCCATTAAATGCAGTAACTCGTTTGTATGTCTGAGCGCTTAGGAGCGTGAGGAAAAAGTATTTCCCATGCTGAGCAGAGCGAGGGTATGGCTGGGTGAAAAGCATAAGGAAATGGTGAAAGATGTTTTGTTTTGACAGCTATTTTACAGTGTTTATCACACCCGAGCTACGTTTAATACTTGTTGTAATTTATGACAGTTGGCTATGGCAGGATTAACGGCGATTCCTTTCCTCAGATACACATATGCGCAGCACATGCTATGGTGGCTACAAGAGAGGACAATGCGTGAGACCGCTAACCGGTGCGGTTACAAAGTCAGAGTGCTGTTGTGCCAGCACTGACTACGCCTTTGGGGAGCCCTGCCAGCCCTGCCCAGCGCAAAATTCAGGTACAGCATATTTACTGATACATATTCAAGTCTAAGCTTTGAGTAAAGTACAGTTTAGTATTAACATTGCACCCTGAATGAGAAGGGTTAAATCGTCATATAACATTTTATATATTTTGAGCAATCTGCTGTTTCGCATGTTGGAAGAGTAAAGGAGAGAATTTTTTAAAGCAACATAAATGCCAATATCTGAATCCAGAGTTGTTACGTGCGTTAAACTGGATTTTCAAACAACAAACTCTATTTTGATAGATGTGGATAACAACACTATTTTAACCTCAAGTTATTAATGGAAACATCTTGAGTAATTCATGTATTCAAATCCTTATGTACACCTGTCGGTCAGATGTTTGCTGCCTGAGTTCTGTAGCCTTCCAGTGATCTGGAATTGTTTGTAGACTAAGTAGCTGTTGGATAGTCCATGCAAAACCAAACATGCAGTGAAGCTGGTTGAGAATACCTGTTAATCTGCTGGTTATGTTAATAGTGGAAGGTGTGTTGCATGTGATTTTCCTTAAGGACAGCTAAATCCATAAATATGTATAATATTTATTATTTTTAGCAGTCTAATTATTTGGGCTGTTACTAAAGTGCAAATATATTGGAAAATGCTGATCTACGTGACAATTAATGCCGATCTGACTGTCCGTTTCTTCTTTTAATTATTCTGACCTCAAAAGAAGAACTTGAACCCAGCAGTAATTGAGATACTTCGATACTTTTTTTTTCTTTTTAAAAAGGATCAGAGGTCTTTTATCTGCTCTGAACTCCTGAAGACACTCCTGCTAAATGGAATTAAATATGGGATAGATTTATAGCACAACCTTTTCTGGTTCCTGGTCACTTTGAATGTGCACCTTGCACAGGAGCCTGGGCAAACGAGTGCTGGAGAATCTTGCTGTGAATGTGTTACGGTTCATTTGTGCAGGAGGGCCAGCGTGAAGTTTATGTCTATTCCTAAATGCCTCAGTTCACCATGTGAAGCTTTTCCTCATCCATCTTCATGAGCAGATGCAGAACCTCAATCTGCTAAAACATTTCACAGGTTCAGAACACTGTGAGGCTGTTAATGTGTTTGAATAATTGCAGGGCATGTTATTTCATTTGAATAATTAATTGGCATATTATATATGATGACGCTGAAAGCAATGAGGTAAGAAAGAATATTCCAGTAAGTATTTTAATATTTTTTCAGCTGAATACCAGGCCCTGTGCAGCAGCGGAACTGGCATGACGGCCGGAGGAAATGGTAAGATCACCTAATGTAATTAAACTATAGCAGCTCTGGCTGAAAGCTTGGATTTGTTAGACATGCCAGTGGGATGACAGCAGGAAAGAATGGGAGGAAGACTTATTGAAATGACACATAAGAATAATTTAGGATTAAATGAGCATTCAGAAAGGAAGAATTTTCATTCTTTGGAGAGCGATGCTATCAGGAGATACAGGAGGATATTAGTACATGTGCATCTCTAAATTAACACCTCAGTTTAATATCCCAGTTCTTATCTACAGTTGAGTGTTTCTTAAATGTCCGTGCTCTAGAGATGGTCAAAATCAGTGTGAAAGAGATGCTTTTTTCTCTTGAGTGTGAATATTTATGTGTGAATTCCCTCATGTATTGTTAGTGATATTGGAAATCTATCATTTTCTAGTTTGGAGAATTGAGCCCCACAGCCCCTCAACAACTGACTCTGTTTTCTTCATTTTGTTTCTGTTTTTTATCTTTGTGTAGATATTAATGAGTGCTTACTGGATACCGATCTCTGTCCAAACGGAAGGTGTGAGAATCTGCATGGAACATACAAATGTATTTGTAACCCTGGATATGAAGTGGATTCAACTGGGAAAAACTGCATTGGTATAAAACGTCCCATTTTTATTTTTGAAGTCTGATGCTTGTTTTTATCCTCCTTCGCCTTTTTTTTCCCAGTGTTTCATCAGATCCACTACCTGCTTTTCTGATACTTCTGGATGTTTCTGCTGAGCTCTTGTTTTAATTTCAGTGCTTCGCAATGCTCATAAAATCCTCCACTGTGGGGCTGTGAGGAACCGTTGCCATCAGTGACTTAAATCACTGGCAACCAGGCAATAAATATCCAGTTCAGTTAAGTCTGGTGAACATGCACTCTGCAGTACCAGTGTTTCTCAAAATGAAAAGAATTCAGCTCCTGCAATTGCAGAGCACCACAGGGGGGGTCTGGGATCACTGCTGTGCTGGGTGCCTCCAAGAGCAGCAGATTGAAGTAAAACTCCCAACTGATCATAAGAAGATAAACATCCCATGTGCTACAGAAGGCTTACATGGTTTCTCCCAACTCTTACTTAGGGGATGATTGCCTTTCAAGTTTCAGACAGGGCTAGTGGTTTAACTGTGTTAAGTGTTTTCCTGTCATTGGAAGCAGCAGTGGAATCTGATGGCGTGTGTGTCTCAGGGTAGGGCTGGTTTCCTGTGCTGTAAAAGTGAAAAAAACCTAAAGCCAAATTCTTCATCACAGAAAAGCTGATACAAGTTCTTCTTGCTCCTTAGAGGTGTCCAGTGGGAGCACTGTAGCATGGGATAAAAAGAATTCAAATCAGTAGCAGTCCAGTGTCTTCTCACACTATCTTGGATGTTGAATAAACCATCAGATGCCTAGAAACTCCTGTTGCAAATTTTCATGCTGACAATTTTCTCATTCTATTACATGATCCCATTGAAAACCCATAACTCAGAACCCTTTAGATCCCTTTCTTCCACTCCTTCGTTGGTGCATTGTTCCAAACCTCCTTTGCACAACTCATTAGAAATTTCTTCCGGTTTCCTGTTAAAATTTGTTTGTGACCCTTTTATCGCTTGTTGATGCTGTACTAATATTATCCTTTGACTTAGCACCACGTCAGCACTCATCCCCAAAGTGTTTATAAAGTATTATCATATCCTTTCTCAAGCTCGTGGGCTAAACTATCCAAATCCACACTTAAGAGAGCCTTCAGCCTTGTGTTGAGCACAACTGATCTGCCCAGTGGATGCAGCATTCTGATGAGGTCTGACCAGTGCCTTGTATAGCGGTGCCAGCAATTCTCCATTGCCCCTAGGAAAAGCCTGCCTGAACTGACTCTAGAGTGCATGAGTCGTTTCTTAAATACATATCATCCTTTGGGATCAAAGTCAGCCTCTAATTGGGAGTTACCTCCAGAGTTTCCTATTCTCCATAGCCTGTGTTCTGGTTTATACTATGTTATTGTTATTGGTCCCTAATTGCAAGGTTTTGAATGCTGGTGATTATATTTAATCCTATTTCTCTCATTCACATAGTCAAGATTAATTTAGTCTTGCATGATTATTGGAATTAACTTCCAGCTTAGTGTTGTCCACAGTTTTTGATCCCATTCAATTTCCATTTCTACATTGCAATGACTATTTTATAGGATCCCTGAGAGGCATGGCTAATATCCTCTTTCCATCGTGATTGCTCTGCTTTTTAATATACCCTACCTCAATCTCCCCTTCAGCCAGCTCTGGAGCCACCTCAAACTTCTTAAATTCCTTCCTGTTATGTCGAGCTTACATAATAATTTTATTTGGGTTCTGTATTCTCTACTTAAAGGTAAATAGCTTAAGTCATCTGTGATATCCCAGTCTAAACTATCCCCTATCTTGTTTTTGAAAAAAAATAAGAGTCGGTCTGTCTTTGATAAAATTCATGCTGTAATTCATCCCATTTTCCCATTTGTTTCTTTGGCTTCAATTATCCATGTCCCATTTCAGTGTCTGCCCGTAGCTCATGGCATCCCTTCTCTTCTCCCCATCCATCTGCGAGTTTTCCAGCTGCTCCCCAGCCCACCCCGGTGCAGCCCACGTCCCTGCTCCATCACAGCTGTTTCCCATTCTTCCATAATGTTCCACCTGGCCCGCTCTCAATTTTTCTGAACTCCTGTGAAGCTTCCCACACGGTCTGTTTTATTCTGCAAATCTCCCTGCTTTTCCTAGGCCTTTTGCTGTTCCCAGCTGCTGCGCTTGACCCTCTGAGTCTTCCCAGCTTCTCTCAACACTTTCTGAGGCCTCTCTGATTTAGCCAATTGTTCCTGTCTGCTCTTGGGGTCTCGTGCTCTTCACCTGCCATCTATGGCCCATTGCCACCTTCTTGCAACTTCTCTCTAATGACCACAGCTCTTCCAATGATTTCCTAAGGGCTCTTGAAATTTAGCACTAGCATTTCTATTGAAATTTTTCACCTCTGAAGCAAGTGTAGACTCACATTGGCCTTGTGAACCATAACATCTAAGACAGTTCAGAGCCAGCTTGGAAAAAATGGTGATTTAAAGACCAGGATGACCAGCAGAGCTTTCCAAACCGATCCTCTCCTCATTTCTTTTATGACTGTGGGGGCTGCTGTGCATGGAATCAGAGACTGCATAGACCTATTCCACAGTATAAGCAAGAGGAAAGTGTGAGTCCGAGCTTTATTTTGAACCCTGGTGTGGCTGTCACAAATGATGGATATGTATAGAAAGGAAGTACAAGCTCTTACAAAGCAAACCAGCCCACTGAAGAATAAAGCTCAGGAAAAAGTCAACAAAAATATGTAGAGAACGTTTTTTATTTTTACCTATTTAAAAAACAAAATTAAAATACTATTTGAATTCAAACTGTGGTTTGAGTGAATATCATTATTATTGTTTCCATTGTTTTAATGATAGTTTTCATGAAGAAGGAAGGTGCAGTAAGTAGGATCTTTACTGTTAGTTATTTGGAATGGTCATTTCCATTTGAAATCGTTCCAAGCCTGTTGTCTACTAAAATACTCTAGAAATCTTTTTAGTGTCTTTAAAAACCAGTGCAAGTCTTGTGTGAGTATTTTCGCTCTCTTTTTCTGCTCCCTTTGTCTCCTCTCTCCACATACACAAAATCTAATTAAATGTGGCTGTTGGGAAGCAAATTCTGTCTTGGCTTCTATTTCAGGAATGTTTTCTTTCTTAAAGAGTTCTTGATTTTCATTATAGATATTGATGAATGTGCGCTGAACATGCTGCTTTGTGACAACGGGCAATGCAGAAATACCCCTGGAAGTTTCACCTGCACCTGTCCGAAGGGATTTGTCTACACTCCTGACCTAAAGACGTGTGAAGGTAACTGGTAACACTCCATTTCATCCCAGTTTCATTCATTAGGATTGTTCTCAGATTGTTCCAGGAATACTTTGAACCTTGATAAGGATATAATGTCTAGAACTAAAAAAAAAACAAACCAAACCCAAAAACCAAAAAGAAACCAAACCAAAATAAATTATATGGGGAAGAAAAAGAATGAGGAGAGACAAGGCCGAAATGGAATAATGAGATAACCTCATGGAGCAGCCTGTATTAGATCTGTAGTAGCACTCTCCAGAGTGACTGCTAACAGTGGGCCCACACTGTGAGAAGAACCACGTTTCACAAATTCGTTATCTGTGTGGAGGACAGAGCCAGACGGCTCCTAGTTTGGACCCTTTTTGAGCCACGGACAGGATGTGTATCAGATCATTTAAACAACACAGTCTGTCACCACAAAGCAGAGCAATAGCTGGATATCACTGAAAAATGAGATGCTGCTTCCAAGTTCAGTGTTTTAATGTTCTGATGTTTGGGTCTGTCTTTAGGACACAAGCGTCATTGGTCTGCTGTGAAGAGTTTCATAACACAGAAGCAGAATATCAGGAAAACTGGTCCTGAGAAAAGCTTCTTCCTTGTTTTCCTAAGCTGGAAAAGGCCATGTGTAATTTTTTTACTGCTTCCCAGCACTAACAGTGTGTTTCTCTTCTAGATATTGATGAGTGTGAATCTAACCCCTGTGTTAATGGGGTATGCAAAAACACACCAGGCTCTTTTGCTTGTGAATGTTCTCCTGAAAGCACTTTGGATACAACCAGAACCATCTGCATAGGTATGTATTCTTCTCAAGTTTTTACATTTGCTGGTGGAAAATGTCTAGTGACCTACAAACATTGTGTTATAAGCCATGTTTAGAAAATAATTAACTTGTGTAGATAAATTCAGTGGAAAACATTACAGAAATGATGTTAAGAAAGTGTTTGTTTTCACCATTACTGTGTGTACATGAAGTGTGACCGGCACTTGGGAGCCTGGTGTGCTTCCATGTCAAATTTGAAAGATAGATGACATTTTGTTTTGGTAACAAATATAGAAATGCAATGACTACTTCTTCAGGACGATGCTCAGCAACTTAATTCCCCCTGCAAGAGGGGCAGACGTGTTCTCGTTGAGATCTGCGCTCTGGAAAGGCCAGTTTTCTATTTGAGATGGAGCACGCGTAAGCTGTGTGCAGTCCAGAGCAGCTCAAGAGCAGCCACAGTGCTGTGACTCAGATACTCTATGGACTCGCAAGTTCTTCCCTTACCTGTTCTGGAGAGGCAGTAGTTTACAGCTGTTGCCTACTCAGTGAGGAAAACTGCGGAACCATAGCTCTGTCTGATCCTTGGGTATCTCCTGACACTCCCTATGTGCGAAGATCAGATATCCAGATCGAGGGATCTAATAAATTAATGGAAGAGCTAGAAAGGGTTCATGTCCACCCTGTCCTTCTGCATCTGCCTCTAGTCTGAGTCGTAACAAATACAATGACTCAGATCTTGAATGGTGTTGAGATATTCCCTGTTAAGGTTAATAAGCATAAACTAGGATTTGCAAGGGCTCTGTGCTGGGATGATTTCAGGCTATAGTCCAGCATAGAGAAGGATAAGTTAAAAGCTTTTAAAATAAATACAGATCTAATGCGGTATTTATAATGAAAGGATGATTTTTTTCATGGTTAAATTCAAGCGTGTTTGCAGCCCCATTGATGTATAACGCTAAACAATCTGCACGACAATACATTGATTTTTATTTTAATCAAACAGAAACTGTTAAGGGTACCTGTTGGCAGAACATCGTGGATGGAAGGTGTGAGATAAACATCAACGGAGCAACTCTGAAGTCGCAGTGCTGTTCCTCACTGGGTGCTGCTTGGGGAAGCCCGTGTACGCCATGTGAACGAGGTAACGCTGTTGGTGTTTCTCAGGAACCTAGAGTTTTTCCTATTCTGAGGTTGGTCTGGATTATTGGTATAGAAGTTTGGGCACAGGCTAGACAAATAACTTTTTCTCTTATCAAGGACTCGTTCCGTATTTGGTCTGAAAACAATAAATCATAATATCTGAGAGGCAGCATGCAGCTATAGAAGGTTCAAACTTGGGATTTTATAGTAAACAAGTTTAAATTCTGAAGGGAAGGGACCACACCTACAGTCTGTAACTTGCAGCATTACTTTAGCATGGTTTGTCATAATTAGTGATCGAGAGTTCCTAATGATGTAGCAATAGATACATGTTCCCCAGAGCTCCCAAGAAAATGTTTGCACCAAATGTATCTTTGGTGTGGTAATGGAGGGAGGAGAGGGAGTAGCCCTTGTTATTATACTCTGTAGATTAACTGATGACCTAAAGAATCATAGAGCTGATGGGTTGAGATCTCTCCATATTCACTTGATAATTAGACTGAACTGTGGGACGAGCTGGGAACCCAGGGATGAGCTGATGAATGCAGAAATGTGTGTGGGTTGTTATTTCTATGTGCTGAAAGCTGCTGGTTTGCTCAAATCTTTGGTTAAATTCCTCCTGTATATCTTAGCAGAATTCATCCTCATCCATCCGTGGTAAATAGGGCTGTAATGTGCTGGGATCAACTTAAATGAATTAATTGATTTGAATGAACCAGGAATCGTAAAACCACTTTTGGATTAGCTAGCCAAAACACATGGGAAGCAAAAGAGGATAATGGCTGACACTCTGTATAGTTTATGTAGGTGCCCTATGTTATCTCTTTATTATTTCAGCAAATACTGAGATGCTGTCTAAATACTCAGACTTCTCATAGCAATAAACTCCAGACAATATTTCACATGATCAGTTTTGCACAATAAGTTAATAGTGAGTTTTGGACTGTAGCATCCTAAAAGTTCACTTTTGTTTGTTTTGCAGACCCAATATGTCAAAAGGGATATTCAAGAATAAGAGGAACATTGTGTGAAGGTATTTATTGTTGCCTTAACATAAATCAGAGCTTGAATGAAGAAATGCCAGTGTTTTGATTGAAGTGGTTAATTTAACACAGAGGAACAGTATGCCAGATTCCTACCTCGTGTAGTTCCATTGACTTCATTACAGTTATGTCAGGGATGAATTTGGTTTCAGGTTGTTTAACATTCCTACATATTTACAGTTTAGCTCAAAGTATACACTTGCAATTATAGTGTCTATCAGTATAAGAAGATGGTTCTCCTTATTTTATATATATATTATATATACTGTTAACTGGGTAAGCTATTTGGGCAAATTATGCATCTTATATATGTTAGAAACCATGGCATTATTGGTACAATGGATACAAGCCATGACTATGCTTTAGAAAAAGAATGTTTAAAGACTATATTTCACATGAAAGTGGTTTGTGGTTTTGATTGTTTGTTTGTTTTTAACCTTGACTTTCTTCCATGCAGCATTATCTGAAATCAGACACATTCCAAAGCATTGTTTCATTGTCTTATTTTTTTAAAAAAAAGCATCAGGACACAGTTAAGGTTGAAGATTTAAAAAATGTGTAGCTTTTTGCCTGGTGTGAGAATTAAAGGTCCCACCCTATTTCATCTTTATTTGAATTGATTTGAACCCCTGGCAAAGTGCTGCATATTTCCATAATATGCAGAAGCTCCGAGAGTCTCAAACTGCTGTGGGTCATCCTGAGTGACAACATCTGACATGACACTGCAGTTAAAATATTCTTTAAAAATTACTCCCATATGTAGCTTCCATAAAGAAACATTGTTTTTTCCCTTAATAAAAAATAAAATAAAACAACAACAAAAAAACAAGAAAGAGGAACACCCTCACACATATTCTTTGCTTTCCAAATGATGACTGAATATCTTGGCACGTCTGTGCTGCAGACCCACTGTACATAACTTATCTGACCTCAGCAACACTTTCTGGAGTGTGTAAGTGAAAGAAAAGGGGAAAGAAAAAGAAGTGGCCCCACCTATCTGTCTTCACAAGGAAAGTCTTAGAACATTTCAACACTGCTAGGATGGAAAGTTTATCCTTCCAAGATGTAGACATAACTGTTTTCAGCATTTCCTTTACCAGCACTTCGGAGTACATCTATTACATGCTTTCAACTTGCTCATGTCTGTGGGACCTGGAGAGCCCCAGATTTTTCAGAGCAGTTTCCCCTGCTTTTAGTGTACTGAGGCTGTATTTGGGTTTGAACCAATGTAAGCATTTTTCAAGACAGGGAAAGATCTCTAGGAAATTTACTGGCGAGTGAGAGACAGGACAAGGAAGTTTAGTTCCCAAAAGGTGATACTCAGTTCTCCCATACGCAGCCAATGTCAAATGAGTAATGGACCTTGTGCAAGCAAACAAATGGAGTTGGCAGCGTCGTTCCTCGAGTCTCCGGGTGAGCCCTGGAGCTGTCAGCTGGAATACGGCTCACGGGCCGTGAACTGTGTTTCAGTGGTTTCTAATAGTCCACTGATTTTACTTCCAGTCAGTGTGGGCCTTTTATTTATGATGTCCCCCCCACGCTTATCCTCCACCCTGCTCCGTGTGGTCTGAGAGCTGCAGAATCTCTCCACACCAGGAGTTGCGTCTGCAAGTCCAGCAGGTCCAGCCTACTCACTTCTTTATTATAAATGAGTGTTCGGCCCTAGAATATCAAAGTGATTCTTTTCTCATTTCTTGTCCTTATCCCTTCCTGCCTTAAAAATTGTCATGTTTCATCTTCGGCCATATTAATGCTGGTGACTTTTCCTAAAGGCGGTTGTGAAGGACAAAGGACACTGGTGGGAGGACCCCACACCCAGATTACTAAACATTATTACTAATCATTTATTTATGATCAGGCCAAGTTAACACAGCTAATCAAATTATCCTTAGCCAAAAGTGCTAAATTTGCCACTTAAATATAGAAATATAATCTTTACTTAATGAAGTCAAACTCTGTGTGGAGTCAGAAGGAGTTTGTTTTCGTCTGTATAAAGTTCCTAATGGCTGACAAGGGGCCAGATTTCATAGGGTCAGATTTCAAACAATGTTATGGTTTCCAGGCATGCAGAGGTATGCCTGATAAGACACAAACATCAAAAATACAAACATTTTTTGAAAGTTTCAAAATAGAGCATAACTTAATCTGGTTGGAACAATGCGTAATCTCATTATGCACTTACCTTTTTCTTTCTTTGCCCATTTGCTTCAAAAATCTGGCCCACAGTGAGTATGAAAATTGATAATGCACAATAGTTGTTACTTTTCAGGTTAATTTCAATATATATGCAAATGGCGTATAGCATCATGTATTATTTCTAATCACAGCATTTTTCTGTAATTAGTTGGTTCTGGCTGACTTGCATAGGAAATCCTAAATATTTGGAATTTTGTCAGGCCATACAAACTGCTGTGGTTTTACATTTTACCCTAAAAACCAAACATTAGAATGTTCATATTTTTTTCTGATTTGTTCGTGTTTAGCACGCTAGTGATTCCTTTTATTCACATTTTGTTTGGAAATAGATGTAAACGAATGTGAGGTGTTTCCTGGAGTCTGTACCAATGGGCAATGTGTCAATACCTTGGGATCGTTTGTTTGCCAGTGCCCCAATGGAATGACTTTAGATGCGTCTGGACGAACATGTCTTGGTAGGTATTAATTCCATTTACAGGTCTTCTAGTCAAGAGCAAATCTATGTGGTGAGCAATGTTTGCACTGCATGTTTTCTTACAAGTAAGGCAAATTATTTCTGGCCACATAAGTAATTTTCGAATGGAATCAATCAGGGACATGAACCTGGTTCAACTGGAATATGAACAGATTCCAATGGTAGTAGCTAAAGCCCATCGCCATCTGCAAGCTGTTGAATATCATCGATTTAATTCCTTACAGATCATCTGTGCTCTTAGCACTCTTCACCAGCAGCTCCACTGAAATCACCGAGGTGGAGGAATGGTGGGGGGACCATTGTGGGCCAGGACTTGGTCATCTGGGGAGGGATGTGGTGTTGCTAGCACACCATACGCCTTACTGGAGGGTGCAACACAATATCCAACTTTTGTACGCTGTCCATCCAAAGCACCTTGGTCCCTTTATGATAATAAATTCCCAAGATTTGTCTGAGAACAAGGTGTAGCTTGTAGTAACAAAAAGGCCTTATGTACTTATGGTAAGCTGGAGTACGTAAAATTCATTTCTGATCCAAAATTTGCTACAAGCGTTGAGCACCATTTTTCAGAATGGCATTTTAACCTTACTCAACTCTTATCTATGGGGAACTAAACTTTCTCTCTCAACATGTTGTTCAATTACCCAACAGACATTCGTTTGGAGAGTTGCTACCTGCAGCACGAAGACGAGCAATGCACGTCCCAGATCCCGGGCCGACACCGGATGGACGCTTGCTGCTGCTCCGTGGGGGCAGCGTGGGGCTTTGACTGTGAGGAGTGTCCTCTGAAGGGATCACCTGAATATGAAGCTCTTTGTCCAAGAGGATCTGGGTTCTCTACAAAGATAGAGATAACTGGCAAACCTTTCTCTAAAGGTATGTGATCCATTTGTGATTTGTTGCCAGAAAATCCTGCTGGCTCTTCCTTTTACTCTTCCCTTGGACAATTCATGTGAGTTTGAAGATTTCAGTGATAGTCAGTCACTTCACTCACCTTAAGGCACATTTATAAATCTGATTAGATTTCATGGAAATGAAAGCCAGAATAAAACACAAGATAATATAGTCTGTGTCACAGGCCGTTAAATCTGTGTAGTACTCCAGCTTCAAAACGCTAAATTTGTGTCTCTCCTAGAGAGGTTAAATTGTGCCTGATTTTGCCTCCTGCGTTGCATCTAATGGCACATCTGGCTGATGGAATAGCTTTGAAAAGCTGGCACCTCATAGTGCAGGAGCTGGAACAAACTGTGCAGTCAGGTTTGGATGCAGTGAAACAGCAATCCTTACCCGTACGGGGTGCAACAACTTTAATTCTACTGTGGAGCCAGCAAGGGAGGGTGAATAATTTGGGGAATTTCTTGTGGAACTACTTGGAGAAGTAGAGAAAAATGTTTCTGGGGTGAGAGCTCAAATCAGCAGAATTTAATTTACTGTAAAGCAACTCTTGTTTATGACTATTGTTGGTAAACTTCCAGCGTTAAATTAAATTCCACACAGTGACACCCGAGCATTGTGTGCTGAGAGCCATCTTTCCAGGGTTACCAGTGAGGTTAAGCTGGACGATGTCAGAAGCACAGAGGGATATGAATATATTTACCAAGAAAGCCAGTTACCCAAAACCTAAAGATTTTGTCTGAAAGGAGGGGAAAATATATATGAATTCCAATTACTGTTGTTAGTTTCAGCCTTAGTTTTGCAGTTACTAAGCCATTAATTATCCATAAAGAAAAGTGACATGTGCTTTTATTTATGCTCATTATATTTTCTGTGACTCATGTAGGTCACATTTTTTTCTCAGAAACCTCAAGACAGAGTGGTTCTTTTGGAAGCACCCTTTGCCCTTGTGGCTTTGATCCTCTGGCCACCGAAATCTTACTGTTGACTTCCATGAGCTGCAGATCAGATCCTGTAGGAAAAAGGGGAGAGTAATAGCGTTTTGTGGCAGAAAGTGCTCTCGGGAGTTGCAGTGCAGGCTGTCTCCATTGTCCTTTAGGTGGAAGCCGGTACCAGTTTATGTAGTGTGTTCTAGGATGAGCGCTGAAGTTGGCATTATTATTTTATGAGCTGTTTTTATATCAAGTGATAACATCATATGTCCTTACTCTTTCATTTTTAGATATCAATGAATGTAAAATGGTCCCCAGTCTTTGTACTCATGGAAAATGCAGAAATACCATTGGTAGTTTTAAGTGTAGATGTGACAGTGGATTTGCCCTGGATTCTGAAGAGAGGAATTGCACAGGTAAACTGCATGGATGTATCTCTCAGAACTTTGATTTGCAAAGGAAAGACTGGACTCCTCTGAAAATACTGCGAATGTGTTTTGTGTTACAGATATTGATGAATGCCGCATCTCTCCTGATCTTTGTGGCCAAGGCATCTGTGTCAATACTCCTGGAGACTTTGAATGTGAATGTTTTGAAGGCTATGAAAGCGGATTTATGATGATGAAAAACTGCATGGGTATGTTTTTTATGGGCCATAGATGTGCAATAGTATGCTGTGTGCTATTCATGGATTTGGTTTTGTTTTTTAAGGTTTCATTGTGTCTGGGATTAAGTTTCTCCCATTTTGTGAGTCTTACTAAAGCTCACTTACACTTGATTTCCACCCCAAATGTGAGTTTACTGCTTTTGCAAGATGCCAAAACATAAACGAGCAAGTGTCAAGTTGTAGGATGTTAATTTATCCCCACAATCTCCATTTTACTAAGTGGGATATTATCTTGAACTTTGGAGTTAGAGTAGACGAAAATTTAGAAGAGGCCTGATTTATTAATTTAAAAAGAATTGTTTTAACTGCACTGTGGTGTGGGGGATAACCCACTGCACTGTGGTGTGAGGGATAACCCACTGCACTGTGGTGTGGGGGATAACCCACTGCACTGTGGTGTGAGGGATAACCCACTGCACTGTGGTGTGAGGGATAACCCACTGCACTGTGGTGTGAGGGATAACTCCAGGGCCGATGTAGCGGATGGTGCTGTGATGGGTAGCAGACAGTGGTGATGGACAGGATGCCGCTGTGGCGGTGCTGGCCCCGCACTGATGTGAATGCTCTTCTCTCTGCAGACATCGATGAGTGTCAGCGCAATCCCCTTCTCTGCCGAGGTGGCACCTGCATCAACACAGAGGGAAGCTTTCGGTGCGACTGCCCTCCAGGCCATCAGATATCACCAAATATCTCTGCTTGTATAGGTGAGACATGCAGGCAGATTCACTGTTGTGCGCAGCTTTTTATCCCGCTCTTGTCCTGTACATGCGTTTACAATGTTTGCTTTAGTATCGTTTTAATTCAGACTTCAAACACACTCATTTTCTTTTGCAACAGACATTAATGAATGTGACCTAAGCACCAACCTGTGCCGAAATGGACATTGTGTCAACCTGATTGGAAAATATCAGTGTGCTTGCAACCCTGGATATCAGTCCACGCCTGACAAGTTGTACTGTGTTGGTAAGGACAAAATCTACAGGGGATCTCTAGTGAATAGAGAAGATAAAACACAAAGAATTGTTTTGTTTTTAGTAGTTCTATATAAAGACATTTTAACTGTGATTCAAAAATCTAGGACAGCCTGTCAGTAGGCAAAAAACTGAAAATGTGCACATCCATTAGTTGCCATGAATGAATGAAATTATGGCAGCATTACAGTGAACTGGGTAATAGCTTATTTTTTCTAGTAAATCAATCATGATGCATAAAATAGCATAGTATTTGAAATAGCCTAAGACTTCAGGCTTCAGCCATTAAGAGGGAATACCTTGTTAAATCCTGACTCCTATATTTTATTAAAAATTGGCATTCCTGGCAGACCACGGAGTAGAATCATGTGGTTCAATTTAATTTGATATGCAGTTGTCTCAAATGTAGGGCCTTTCCTGTAACTGTTTCCTAAAGCCCCATTTTATAAATGACACTTAGCTTAAATCATGTATTGTGCACTCGTTTATATGCATACATTTTATTGTGCCATGGAAAAATCCACTGGCTTTATTGTGCATCCTTTTATATGCATTTTATTGTGCCACAGAAGTTCAGGAAAAAACCACCGGCTTTAATTTTGCCTGTTAGATATTTTTTTCCCTTGATCTTTACAAAAACATTGTTGCCTTCATGATACTGGGGAAGCCCAACAGTGGTATTTTTACATGTGGAAAAAGAACTGTATTCCTATATTTGCAAACACTTGAATGTTCAAGGAGAGTGCAAATACCAGACGTAGATTCTGGATTGATGCTATCCTGGAAAGGTGGCTCAAAGTGTGTCCTGGAAAGGCGCTTTAAAGTAAAAGGTATTGTGGGTTTTAACTGTGGTTTTCTCCTTTTTAGATATCGATGAGTGCAGTATAATGAATGGTGGCTGTGAGAACTTCTGTACCAACTCGGAGGGCAGCTATGAATGCAGCTGTCAACAAGGCTTTGCGCTCATGCCAGACCACAGGACATGCACTGGTGAGGGAGATTTTGGGAACTTTTCTGCCGGAAGGGTTTATTTCAGTAGTTTAAAAAGGAACCTTCTTTTTAAGATGAAAGCTATCGTAACAAATTCCCTGTAAAAACAAAACCAACACAATTAATGCATGGAAAGCCAAGTTCTTTTTCTAAAGTAAACATCTCCAGAGTATCAGTATTGGACAACTGCAGACTGTATTACTTTGAAGGGAATCGATTCTTCAGGATTTCAGGAAGTGTATAAGTTGATTCAGAGTTTGGTAACAAAAAGCTGTAATGTTTTCAGTTGGTGATACATTTTCTCCCTTAAAATATTGTATTAGATCTAAATCCAAAATGTGTTGAAGTCAATGGAAAGAATCATTATAAACATAAGCCAAAATACTCTTTATGGTTCTATTGGAGAGATAATAGACAGAAGTGCTAGAAAAGGAGCTGATCGCCCTGTTCTGTGGTTGTGTGGGATCTACTCCTAAGCAAGCAAGACAATTCCTATTTTTAATTCTTTGTTTAGTCAAACGCAAATGTGCTGTACTACTTCAAAACCAAATGACTTTCAGACAAATTGGAATGTGAATAGTGTGAATCTTTCTTAGGAAACAGTCCTCTTGAACTCTAAACGGGGTTTGTGAGAAAATTTTCAGAGCTCTAACAGCTGAGTGTTCTCCTTTGGGAGTCTGGGAGTCATAATCCCATTAAGTGAATTGTACTGGGTGGTTTCCACATAGGTTACTGGAAGGATAATTAGACCCTACTCCTCTCTTACTTCCTGCTGCACAAGCACTGGCCACTGAGGCATGTGAATATTTGCCAGCTGTTTGCCAGTTCCATCCAAGAGTCCCTTGAAGAGCATGAGAAATACAACAGGGTTAATCCCTTGGAATAGAATTGTCTTTATAGTTGAACAAATGGGGAGTTTTCTATACTGAATTAATAGAGAAAGCTCACATTTAGAATTTGTAAATATTTATAGACCTCTAACCAGGGTCTCAATTACCATGAGGCCACTCGCTACCATTCCAAAAGATAAAAGAGCCTTAAAGCATAGTTAAACACACTTTGCACCCCCATTGCATCGTACACTGTCAGAAAGATGTAAAGTAGCCAGTCTTCAGCGAGCATCAGTTCTAGAAAAGGCATGTTTGTACAGAAATGTGCCCAAACATTGGTGTTTGGGGCACTTTTTCAACGCAAAAATAAAACCAGTTGATCAAAATTGTGCCTCAGCCAAAATCTAAGCCCGAGTGAGAGGATTAGAGGGACGTGAGAGGGAAGGGAAGATGGGGGGAGTAGGAGTCTCTGAGCTGTTTTTCTGTTTTCATCTTCTTGGCTTGACTGGGGCCACTGGGACCAAATGACCCCAGTGTGTACTTGGACAGTCTTGGGGATCTCAAGTCTACTGGCTAGAAACAGTTGTGTTCTTTACTCCTGCTTGCCCTTAGCCGCTCAAAGACATCTCTAAATCCGAAACCAAAGCGGATTACTTAGAGCACCTTCCTGTGTATTAAACTAAAAAATTTGGAATAGAAAACTATCATCTTGCCCTTCTCCAAATGAAAAAGGAAGGAAGCGATTGCCTTTGCTGTGGGGAAGCGATCGTTTCTTGGTGGTGTTGTCTACACGTTAACTTGACCATAAACATGTCGGTAGAAGTTTGTAGTCAGGTCTTATCTGAGTGATGAAAAAAACTCCATCTGATCTTAGTTGTGAATTTTTGCATATACATATCCAGCCTGGATCTGAAAAATAGCATTTCATTCGTAGGCCAGCCACCAAGAGCTATTAGGTATTCATTAACTATCCGCTAAGAAAGACTTGAATGTGATAGTGAGCACATAAAAAGGTTTAAATAGCAGAAACACCAGACACCTTTGGATGTCAAGTCAAATTCCACTCAAGAAAATACCCGGAGATGTATGGGGTCACCTTCACCACCCTTTTAGTATCTAAAAATACTACTTCCTTCCCTTGAATAGACTTTAATCACGTATATAAATATGTGGTGAATATTCAAAATCTGCCTGCTGAAATTTTTCCTCTGCCCAAACTGAGTGAAAAATAAGAAAAAATATGTTTTGTGACATTTTTTACTCATTGCACTGAATATCTCCTTTTGCTATGTTAGGTGTTTGTGCATGGTACAAGATTTAGTAGAACTGTGACCTGAGTTTGTGGAACACCTATTTTACATTTTCAGTTTGCTCTCTGTGTGAACATGTCTTTTATCTTTAACATCACACAAAGCTAGAAGCCATTACTGAATATATTTCTTGATAATTGAGCTGGTAAGAATGCTGTTCAGTTCAGTAGTAGGTCAGGTTTGAATTGGTGAGGTTATGCATCAATAATCAGCTCAATTAGGAGAAACAACAGGTTCTTTGTCAGCTGATTTTCCCCCAACTGTGAAATCAGTACAGTGACAGGTTAGTAAATAAAGTTCTTTATTTCTGTCACTATTATCCCCATCTCTAGAGCTTAATTTTGCATGTTAATTCAAATTCCACTCCAAATTAACATTTCCAGGCTAATGTCCATGCCAACATTATTTGCTTGTTAAGATGAACAGGAACTGGTCAGCCTTCTTCCTTGCAGAACGTGTGTATCCACACAAGCACTGGAAATGCAGAAGAATAATGAACATAATATTTTAAGTTAAAGCGAGTTCATTTTCTGCAGCTGCATAATTACTGCAATCCACAATAGGCTGCTCTGATAATGAGTTACACCCTTGCTCTTGGAGGGGGTTCCTGAATCTTGTCCTTTTTGTGCTGATTTTTTTCCCATGGTGTCACTCGGCAGAGTTTCTGATTTTTGCTCTCGCTGGTCTCTGTTGGTGCTGACACAGGGAGATTCTGGGGATTTTTACAAGGAACACTAATATAACCCCAGGGACTCTGAAAGATTCCAGATCTTAGCATGGCTGCATTAATATAATAAAGCGTCTGCTTCTGCAGCTCGGCCCCAGTCAATGATGGCCAATTTCATTAATTGAGAAAACAACTTAACATGCTAAAGAATGTAACTATATGGGCTGGCCGGGCCAGTCAGCCGAAATACTGAAAAAACCCCATAAAATCGCTTAGCGAAATAAATGTACGTAGTGTAATTATTCCCATCACGAGTTCGACTCTGTGTTTCCAGTTTGTCACCACCCTTGAGACCTGTAGAGGTATTCTGTGTGTACAATGACTTTTTTAAGCTCTGTGAAGTCTGGTATTTTTGTCACTGGATTTGACTTCAGAGCTTCCATTGATTTCAACGGTGATGGATTGTATCCAAGACTCTCCAGTTGTATGTGGCCATGTGGTGTGATAAAGGTTCTGTATATTTTTTTCATGTCAATGACTTTTCTGCCTACAAAGTTGGTTCCTGTTCCCTTTGGGGTCAGAGAGGAATATTTGCCACTGATTATGGTGAGTTGCATGCCGTAAAGGTAGCATATTTTAATGTGATTTTTTCGCTGTAGACATCGATGAGTGTGAAGACAATCCTAACATCTGTGATGGAGGCCAGTGCACAAACATCCCAGGAGAATACAGGTGTCTTTGCTATGATGGATTCATGGCATCTGAAGACATGAAGACTTGCATAGGTAAGTGAAAGTACATATTTTCCAATCTGCATTAACGAGGGAAAAATGAGTTATTAAGGCATTAGTACTTCCAAGTAGACAGACAATGACATTTAAAAAGTATTGATTTTACACCCTAATTTTGGCCAGCTGACCATAGGACAAACCCCATTACACAAGCTGTGTTTATCAAATGCAGATGTAATCTCTGTATATCACTGTAGATTGGGATGCAAACATGAAGATCTATAGCGTCATATCTTTACATCCTCTTCCAGTGGGTTTCTCGAGCAGCTCAGATGAGAGTGCTTGCAGAAAGGAGCTGCTGGTGGGTGACACCACAGAGAATTTGTAGAAAGATAAATCACCAGTGCTGATTTAAACTTGTCTCTGAGACGAAACCATGTGCAAGTGCTGTACCTTGGTAGAACAGTCGCGAAACAATGTATCTCCAAAACCAACTTTTCACATTTAAATTAAAAATCTGGAGTGTATTTGAGGAGAAACGTTTGTACAAAACTAAAGTATGTACGCACGTGTGAATGTATGTACAAACACACACATACGTATACATTGAAAGCATCAGTAAATAGTCATTCCTTGGATAATATGCTGAATCTTTGTCTTTAAGGAAAGTTGGAATTAAAGGTATGTTAATACAGATATGGTAATATAGCAGTGTTAAACCAGATCTCAAAATGTACGCTAGCTAAGGAATAGCTAATTTAAGCAGTTTTCTCTTTGCATATGTAGGCCCGTTTTTGTACCAAAACTTCATAACTCAAGAGATTTTCCCAGTTACTTTCGAAGAATTTTATTGAATAAATCTTAATTTATTTTTTTTAGATGTTAATGAGTGTGATCTGCATCCAAACATCTGTCTGAGTGGAACCTGTGAGAACACAAAAGGCTCTTTTATCTGTCATTGTGATATGGGATATTCAGGCAAGAAAGGCTCAACTGGTTGCACGGGTATGTTTTACAGTTTAATTATTCACTTTTAGTTAAACTTCCAAGTCTGCCTGCCCTTTTTCTCTAGTGTTCGACACCTCCTCTCACTGTGATTCTTTTCACTTATTTGTGCTAAATATTGTGTCTCTCATCCATATTCCCTCTGCTTGTGTTCTGCTCAAGTTTGGTGGCACAGCATTCAGCTTGATGCTGCTTCTGCTGAAACGAGTGACAAAACGTCCACTGGGAACAAAATTTGACTTATTACTGCATGGCTGTTAGTTAAGAGAACAGAAAATGCCCTTGCTTGTAACGTGATGGACTCCTGAGGACCTCAGTGCGTTTGGATGAGATAATTGTGTACTGTCCATCCAAATAAACAGGTATCTGTCCCAGGCATTATTTTGGCAAACACAGATGGCTTGAAATATGTCCTAAAATAATTCTTCAGTTTTTACAAAGTGACAACAATACAGCTACTCAACTACATTGTATCAGCAAAATCAGAATTTGCATTATTCTGTGTATTGCCAGCAAACAGAAATGAGATTCAAATATACAGGCTTTGAGGGCATGATATTAATAATCCTAGTGCTCGTGTCTCAAGCCAAGGTGTGGAGAGTCTTAGGCTTTGCCCAAATATAAATGCAAACATATGTTTAATATAATTTTTAATGTCGACTTAGTGTAAACACATTTCTGGCAATGTCTTTGAGACAAACTTTTATTCTTAGTCTGCCCTTATGGTATAGAGTTAATAATATACTTCTGGAAGTGACCCGAATATATGAAGCTGGTTTTTTTACAGCTCGCATAGAACAATCTGAGAACTGGAGTTGTACTTTGCGTATTGGACCACGGACGAATAGTTGTGCATTAGTAACAGCTGCCTTTGACTTACATATGAACTGATCTGAATCCAAGAAATCCCTAATTGTACCCCGTAGACCAACAGTTCAGTGTTCTTTGTTTCTGTGCTAAATTATATGAAGATCTTCAGTGCTCTAGACCTGAAAAACCCTCGTGCTGATCAGTTACACATGGTGCAGCGATCACTCCCAGCGTAATGAGGGATGGTCAGGAGCAATCAGGGAAGATGAAACAAAACTGATGACACCAAGCTGGGTGGAGCGGCTGAGACACTGGAAGCTGTGCTGCCATCCAGAGACCTGGACAGGCTGGAGAGTTGGGTGGGGAAAAATTTAATGAAATAGAACAAGGGCAAGTGTAGAGTCTTGAATCTGGGTAGGAACAGCACCAGGTTCCAGTATAAGTTGGGGAACGACCTGTTGGAGAGCAGCGTAGGGGAAAGGGACCTGGGGGTCCTGGTGGACAGCAGAATGACCATGAACCAGCACTGGACCCTTGTGGCCAGGAAGGCCAATGGTACCTGAGGTGGTCAATAGATCAGAGAGGTTCTCCTGCCCCTCTACTCTGCCCTGGTGAGACCACACAGGGAGGTTGTGGAATCTCCTTCTCTGCAGACATTCAAACCCGCCTGGACACCTTCCTGTGGAACCTCAGCTGGGTGTTCCTGCTCCGGCGAGAGGATTGCACTGGATGAACTTTCCAGGTCCCTTCCAACCCCTGACATTCTGGGATTCTATGAAACAACCAGTAGAAGGCAAAAGACAGAGAAAGGTCATGGAGGCAGGGGAGGAATCTGAGGTATGCCTTCTGGGCAAGTGCCTGGAAATAGCCACCATTTTGGCATCATGTGACACAGGGTAATGGCAAGGGTCCCAAGCAATACATTTTCTTAACAGAGATGCAGGGAAATCCCTCCCTCCTGGTCTGGCCAAGCCCAGCCCTTTGGATGGATGCTGTCTGCCATGTGGGCTCTTCGCCCTGCCTCGCACATCTTTACCGTTCCCTTAGCCCATCCTCTGCTGCTTTGGACTGTGCGCCAGGGTCCCAGGGAGGATGACACCCACCAGGAAAAGCACCAAGACGCCTTAATTACAACAGATGCTGTTGAGGAGCTCAGTAATTTGAAAGAGGACAGTGATCTTAGAAAAAAAAAAACATGTTAAGTATCAATTATGCTGATACAGCTGAGATGGGATGGCACTCAAGATTCAAATAAGAAAAGGGAGGAAGCAGAGCAGGAGCTTTCTAGGTTGGTTTAATGCTGAAGAAACTGGGTGAATACCTGCCCCGTTGTGACCACAGCGTGCAGATTCTCACGTTCTGGTTTGGAAAAAGTCTGATTTACTGGTGGAAACCTTTGGATTTCCCACCTCATGTTTGCACAGGGTTAGAGGAGAGTTGAAGTTGCCAGGCTCAGGTACTCTAGACCATGAGAGCATCCATCAGGGCTTCTTCGGGAGGGACCTTGCCAATAGCACCTTCAGCCCAGGATTCAGTTCTTGTCTTAGAGACAGATCAAAGGCATCTACAGTTTTTAGGAACTCCCATGCAAAAAAATTAGAAAAATGTGTACAATGCTTTGAATGGGAGGTTCTCTGTTTCATGAGAACAACTAAATAACGTCCTCTGGGTTCCATTAAAATTTGTCTAAATATTTCAGTTCCCTTGTCATTACTGATTGTTTCCATTTTAACAAATAAACATGTTTTTTTTCTCTAATCACTTAACGGTATTCGGAATCCACCCACTGACTTACATTCCCATCCCACACAGATGTTAGTTCCCCCTCTCCTTGGTTCTCAGTAAGAATGTGGACAGAGTTTAGTAGCAAAAATATAATTTAAAAAAAAAGGAAAAATATATATTATAGATGCAGGTTTCCTAGGCAGACTGCAATGAATGGTTTAATTTCAATTCACAAGGCAAATTGTGGCAAGACAGAGCAGTTCATTTTAGATTCTTCTAGGCAGGCAATGGTATGTAGCCACTAGAGAGAAGATTGCAGATTTTGCCCTGTCCCAGTTCCAGCTTGCCTAGCTTTATGACAGATATCTTGTCTCAGCATTTTCTGTCAATAAAGTATACATGTACTTGTGCAGAGACGAAATCCTCTATTGGCACTTGCATTTGTATTTCGTGATACATCACCACGCTGGAGCATTGCCTGTAAATTTGCAATATTTCACTGTTGATGTAGAGCCATAGATTTACTTGCTCTGATATTTTCAGAGAGGAACAAGTTCTTCTCTGACTCTCTTCCATCCATCCTTGCCAGCTGGGGCTGTGAGGACAGGACCTCCTGTTGGCTCCTGGTAGAGCTGTGCTCGCACAGGCGTAGGGCACTGTTCACAAGGTCAAGCTGAATGAGGTGAACCTGGGGGCTCAAATGGCCTGAGACGGTCATCAGATCACAACTAGGTGTGCTGGGCTTCTCCACAGCAGGCTCGGGGAGCTGGAGGGCTGAGACCAGGCTGCCTGCCAGCGCCATGCTGGTGCTGTTTGGAGAAGTTTGATGATGTTCAGCCTTGGTGTGGGGTGTGAGGTTAGAGAGCTGCTCTTGAGCATTACTTGCTATCACCCGGTAATGACGATGCTAGTGGATAGAGTGCATTCTGCATACCTGCATGGCTGACAATAACAGTTATAAAGAGAAGGGTGCCTGATATGCTGAAAAGAAGAGGTGAGCCCTGTCATTTGTACTCAGAAATAGGTCCATAGCGTTTTGTGACTTGTACAGCGTGCATGCCTCTCTTCCCTGCCTTTGGCCCCTGGCCATTAATAATACATTGTGGTTCAGTTTTGATGGCAAAAGAGAGTTCTGGTATCATTGAAACAAATACATTTCCCCTTATGAATCTGGGAGCTGGCTGTGTCAGACCAAATACCAGAAGATAATACTATTAAGATGCTGGCCACCAAATGGGGATATTACAGAAGGAGTATACTGGGAGTAGGCATCTGTCCAGCAATAATATGCTGCGCCCCAGGCTGATGATGTAAGGATGCATAACAGGCAAGAACCAAACTGCCCCATGTGGAACTCCAAAGGTGCAGAGTGCTCCATAAAATCCAATAGTGATTACAGAAGAGAAAACAATCTTACAGGTATAGAGATCAGAAGAGGGGAATTTTTCCATATATTTTTCTGCTTGTGTGAGTGCTAAGTTGAAATTCAGTCCTCTGCCCCTGAAAAGCATTCCCTGTTACCTGCCTGGTGGCATGGGCAGTGACCCAGGAGGAGATGCCTTCTGACTTCCACCAGACGACTGACCCTGTGGGAATCGGGCCCAAGCTTGAAATACCAGTGAAACGTCAATGTGATAAAATGCACAGATATGCAGAGAGCGCCAAAACAATTAAAACGCCAGAAAATGCTTAAGGGATTTGCATAATTTCTGACAAACAGTATTGACTTATAGGTGGAGACTGAATTAAATTCACACTTTGCTAAGAATCCTTATGGACTATTGAAACCACGATGAAACCTAACAGAAAACGTGAATGGCACACAGAGTGCCTTGAGGATTTCACTTCACGTCCTGTGATGAATGTGTGAGTTTTCGTGGTTATTGTTTCCTCTCATTCTGTTCAGACGCAGGGGAATGACTTGGGTGTTTCCAGAGTATAGGTGAGAATACAGTGACTTATCCCCATGCTCCTCTCTGACCGAGTTTAATGATCCAGACTGCACAGAGATGCGCTGTGCACATACTGGCTAGTCATTTCTTTCCTTTGGTTGCCACATTGTAAGCATAGCACCAACACAACAGGTAAATATGACGCGTATTTTTGCTGCGCATCCACAGCCCTAAACATTTGTGCCTCTGTGATTAATGGGAGAGACGCTTTATTAATTGCCAAAGGCTTGAGAGAAAAAATATTTGTGCAGAGAAGAGAACTGAAGGAGCCAACAAAGCGGGGTGACTGACAGTTTTTTTCCCGAGAGTACTCGGGATTGTTATGATGTCAGATCTGCATATTATTTATCATGCGTATTCTCATCTGTTGTAGGCAGACAACTCCCTTAGTATTAATGGGAGTTGTGCAATTACGAAGCTGAGAACATGTGTGGAGCAGGACTGGGGCGCAGTGGGACTGGCTGAGGATGCAGTGTCAGTCTCGGATTGGAATGTCGTTATTTTCCTTGGCTTGTCACGGCCTCGTACTGGAGGCAGGAGGAGAAGGTCGATATAAATCAGTGACTCACCCCTTTACTCTTCAGTGAAAATCCCCCTGAAGTCAGTGGGAATGGGACATCGTTGTGTGAAACCCCGACTTGAGCAGTGTCCTCCTGTGTGCTCTTCGGGTCACGACACCTTTACTCAGCCTGAGTAATGCCTTTCTCTTCAAACAATTATATGAAAATAGCTGGAGTATTTGAAGGCTGTAGTACTGTTTGTACTGCCATGCAGACAGCACAATCTGAAATCTTGCTCTTATTATTTATATTGAGTTAATTTTTCCCCTACAGAGCTCAACTTCTCCTTTTTGTTTCGTTCTGTGAAGCCATAATTCAATACTTATGGCAACATAAATCCAGATTAAGCTCCAGTATAAGCAGGCATAAATTCCATTGATTTCACTGCCCCATTTACACAGGACCGTGTTTGGTCTGAGATCTCTTTTGCCTTGGAAATAATTGCGATGCAATAAATTCAGGCTTATGACTCAGCTGCGCAATGAAAGAAGAGAATAGGGATTATAGCAAACCAACATGAGTTAAACGCAGATAGCTTTGAAAATAAGTAAAATGTGTGATGAAGCCAGTGATGGTATTTTATACGCCTCAATCAGCTTTCATTTAAGTGTCTGAAAACCTTTCCATACGTCAATGAAATAAGCTCTGCAGTGTCCCTGTTAAGGTAGATGGGAGAAAAGATATTTTGCATTCCCTATTTGATCTTTACCCTAGCAAAAAGCATTGAAATCTATTGAATGTTTTTCCTGTAAAAAAAGCTCAAAAGGATTTGGGGATTTTGTTCAAAGCGAGTGGAATGGCATTTCAGTGGATGATCTCTCAGAAGGTTGATCCCGTTATCAATACCTGCATTTGGGTACAGATCTGTGCTCCCAACTTTCAGCCCTGGGGATTCCAGGCTTCAGTGTGTGTGTGTCAAACAGGTGATGGAGGAGCAAGTGTCCAGTGTCGCGGAGCTGCTGAGAGATGCCAACGCGAGCTCTCGGGCGCAAAGTGTCAGCGGGTCAGTGCGACACGGGGTGGAGTCCACAACCACTTTATGTCGAGCTGAAAATTTGCTTTAGATTGCCTTAAATTTGAGCCTGAGCATGACTTCATTGCAGTGTAGCTGTTGCATGCAAGTTTCTGTTTGTGTTTGCTGGTGGTTTAAAAAAAACCTTGGCAGAAGCATCTCCAGCGATGATGTTTCTTGTGTTGTTTTGCTGTGCTCGGCAGGGTATAAGGAAGCATGTTATTTCTTTGTGTGTTTTAAAGTACCAAATAATCAAATACAGCGCAATCTTAATGTTAGCAATGGTTTAACAGTTTGGATTTTAAAATCATGTAAAGGTTAAAATATAGAGTGTTTGCCTGAGTTTTTTTATGTCAATGTATACTGTAGCTGACCTCTCCAAATTCCTCCGAGTCTTTCCCTTCCGTCCAAGCCAAAATGAGTTGTTTTTTCTGACCACCCTTAAGATATTTGACAGACACCAGTTTCCTGTTTAGGGTGATGTTATCTCTAGATGAGTTTTTGCACATGCTAAAGACAAATATCCTTTGAGATTATCTGCTCCTGACCCTTATTTTTTTCAGTTTTAAAAAGTAAGTGTCCCCATTTGCATGTTTTCAGGCTTGTTGGTACAGTCAGCGTTCATTAATATTAGATTCCAGCTCCAGCTGCTAGATTTAGATCTATATCTTGACTTTAGCATTCAGATTATGGGAATACTCGTGTCTGGGGTTTTGATTCAGAACAATGCCTCGTTTAGAGAGAAACCCAGAGCAGTCAGATTGGATGCAGTTCCACTACACAGACTTAAAGAAAACAGGAACAAACCCAACAACAACAACAACA
The DNA here is from genome assembly GCF_037038585.1 of Patagioenas fasciata. Lineage (NCBI taxonomy): Eukaryota > Metazoa > Chordata > Aves > Columbiformes > Columbidae > Patagioenas > Patagioenas fasciata. The sequence continues at coordinate 24,194,751 of NC_092531.1, forward strand.
AAACACCCCCCCCAACCAACCAAACCACCAACCAACAAACCCCCAAACCAATAAGGGGTATTTCTGTTCTTGAGTATTTACTTGTAGGGTGACAAACAGAAGTTGTCTGCTTCTCAGACTTACATGTAGCCTTTGTGAAAAGGCAAAACACATGTACAGGGCATGGAGAAAGGACACAGAGCCCTTTGTCGAAAGAAGAGAAGAGAAAAACCTAAGAACGGGCTATGAAGAAAACGATTAAGATGGTACGTGGACACTTTCCCCAATGGCTCCACTCTCTTGCCCTTTTTAAAAAGCTCATTGGTTTTAGAGACAATGGTTGGGAAACTGAGGTCTGGTTTGGGGCTGAGAACCCCAAAGGTTGATGCTTTTTCTTGAGAGGGGTCCGAGCTGAGTTTCTGTGTGTGGAATCATACAGGGTTTGTGAGCTCTTTTCCCCTCCCGTCCGCTATTGTACAGAATGAAGTTATTTGGTTACCACAACAGCAAAGGCACCTGTGAGGGCTGAACAAGTCGATATAAATATTAAATAGCTTGATTTGAATTCTAGATAGTTTACATCCTACATGGAAGCAAAACACAGTTAGAGCGAGCTTGGTTACACAAAGCACTATAAAATCCATAGCGCAGATGTGTAAGAAAATTCCTGCCAGTTTTGTTTTAGTTACCAGTAGTAATTTCTGAAAACTTTGCCGGTGAGTTTATACATTCTCCAAGGACTTACGTGGGGCATTAATTTTGTTTTATGACAAGGAAGAATGGAGTTGGTTCGTTTTATTTCTGTCTATATATTTTGACATTGCCAGAGAATGCCCAAGAATGAAAATAAGGTGAAAATAGCAAGTACTGAAATAGAATGTGCTGGCATAAATGCGTATGTTGAAGATTGGATGACTTGCTGCTTGGTGTCTCCAAGGATGCTGACTTTTTTCCACTGCCTTAGGTTTCCTGAGTTCTTACTAAACTGCGTGCTTGGTAACCTTTGTGTCCATCAGCTGTCACGTTAGATACAGAGATACAGCTCATCCTCCACCTCCCACGCAGTCTCTGGCAAAGCAGAACCCGTTGTCAGGGTAGCACAGGTCGCACAGGTCTTCATACCAGCTCTCAGTCATCAAATTTGACCCACAACCTGTTGTAAAGCTGCTTGATGAACATACATCCCCGGATGCTGAACACCTGCAGTCGTAGTCTCTGTAGGTGCTAGTCCTGTTCTCCCCAAAGGCCGTGGGCCTGCGTTCTTTCTGAGTGCAACAGTTAGAAAAAGAAGGCAAAACTCTGGGGTGAACTGCAGAAGCACAGCTTTATGTGCCTATCAGGAAAAGAGATGGTAAGGCAGCACGTTTGAAATACGCTACATGCTTCTTTGCTTTCCTTTGTCGTGATTTTACTTCTCTTCTGCTTCATTTTTAAATGTCACTTTGTAAAGAAATGTGGGTTTGCTTTCATGTTCACGTTGTCTTTCTTGAGAAATTCCAGTATCGCTTGTCTGAGTATGAAAAAGTTTGATCCATGAGCTCTTCAAACATCTCTGTGTTTTTACAGATATCAATGAGTGTGAGATTGGAGCCCATAACTGCGACAGACACGCCGAGTGTATCAACACAGCGGGCAGTTTCAAATGTAGCTGCAGAACTGGCTGGATTGGAGATGGTATCAAGTGCACAGGTGAGGGTCATATGCATTTCAGTTTATTTGTAAAATCAGACCAAATCTGGGTCATATGTGTGGGTTTTATTGTGGAAGATTATTTAAAATAGAGCTTCTGTGCACCATACACTATTTATATTCATGGTGTGGGTTTTTAACTATTTTTTTCTCTTTTTTTCTTATTTTAAAGATCTGGATGAGTGCTCCAATGGAACCCACAAGTGTAGCCCACATGCTGACTGCAAGAACACGATGGGCTCTTACCGCTGCCTGTGTAAAGAAGGTTATACTGGGGATGGCTTCACTTGTACAGGTGAGCGACAGTGCTGGACGACCTCCTGTGGTCCTTTACAACCTAAGTTGCAAATCAAGACAATTAAGTTAAACAGTATTCCCTGAAAATAAAACAAACAGTTTCAGAACAAATATGAGGCCTTGGTACTTATTTTTAAAATGTTCTTTAAGCTTTAATGATCGTTTGCTGCTACCCTTATCTACAGTTGTGCTGAATAAAGCTATAGCCAAATGGAAAGTTAAATGTATTCATGAGGTGTTCATGTCTACATCTACGATTCAATACACAAAACCAGCTTTTAAACATTTGAGATTATCCTCTATTATGTCATCTTCCATTGCCTTCTACTTCACCTAAGTTGCCATAACTTGAAAGCAATACTGTGTATTATGCTTAGTCTAAAGCAATCACTTTTTTCACTTCAAAAAAACGCGACTTTTCATTGAGCTTTTCTTGTTCATTGGAGTGAGTGGCAAAGTTATCAAAAAAATGCTTGATCAGATAGCTTGTCTGGTTAGTAAACCAGTCCATTGGCTGCCCACCTTGGTATTTAAATGATGGGGCACATGCATTAAAATTGCTTCATAAAATTGGCTAAAAACTTTTGTTCTTTCCACAAGTGAGTGGATGCTGTCTGCCCCCTTCCCTGCATCATCCCGCGAGATGCTGTTGGGACGCAGTGCTGACATGTGGAATGATGGAAGTAGCTGCTTCTGAAACCTCATTTTATAAACTGTAAATGTGATTATAAAACACTGCTAGAGAGATGTTTCCCACCCACACTTCAGTCTTGTGCTTTGGAGAACACATTAGCTCATGTAAGCTTAGTCACCAGGAGCCCTGCCATTACACTGAGGGTTTCAGTGTTGCTGGTGATGCTGCATGGAGGGGGTGACCCTGTTGGGAATAAAGGCGTGTGATAGACAGCTGGTGCGAATCAACAGCACTCCATCAACTCCAGCAGGTTTTTATGGCATCAAGAATTTGGCTCAGCAGCTTTAAGGCTGAATTTGAATCATTCCAAATTATAAATGGACCCTGGGATTCTGTTTAATTCTCTCCATATAATTTACTCTTGAATTTGATTCAGCTTCCTTAGTGGCCTTCATAACACAGTGCTTTTTCTTAATTTCCCATATGGTGATTTCCAGGAGTCTGTAAACTACATTTTTCAAATGGAGCACTTAGGGAGTTTCTGCATTTGGTAGAATTTTGGGGTTTTTTTTCAATTTTGATACTTTATTATTCAGGAGGTGGCTGGGACTCAAACTAGGGTGTGCAAGTCCTCTGTAAGCCCTCTGCCAAAGCGTGCAGCGCTCACTCTGGTGGGTGCTGCCTTTGATTTGCCAGCCGTGGGCTTTCACAAGCTCCCGCTGCCAGCCAGGCTCTGTTGCAAGAAGGAGGGTGTTTTTGTGACATAGAATACTTCAGCTGGAGAATAAGGGCCACAATCTCTCTGCAGGGCAGCGTAGTCCAGTAGCAAGGCTGTTTTTCTCATCAGCTGTTAACCTGCAGTTTAGTGATGATCAATCTATTAATATTTTCACCTCAGTGCCACTTTTTGCCAGCGTTTCGTATGTTTGGCTGGAGTCTGCCTATTACCAGATGTTTGCTCATTGCACAGTAAACCTCTTTTTTCAATTGCTGCCTCTAGGCTTTGCTGTAATAGAAACAATAACTATAATAAAATTCACGTGCTCATTCTGAGTCTAAATTTGACCCTGTGTACTGCATCCAGTGGTTATTAACTGTAGTTACTTGAGGAGTCCGTACCTTTTTCTGACTTCCCTTTTGATTAGAAGCTGTATTTTCAACATGTAGGAAATACACTGAGCTGTTATATATAATAGCCTCTGCACATAACTAGATTGCAGTTTATTCAGCAAGTGTCCAGGGCTAATAAAATGATTAAAATCCTTAGAACACTGCATGCTTCAGCTGAAACAAATGTTAGTGAGAAAACCATGTTTACTGCAAACCTGCAATTTCTCTTCCTTTTACAGATCTCGATGAATGCTCAGAAAACGTGAATCTCTGTGAAAACGGGCAGTGCCTCAATGCCCCTGGAGGGTATCGCTGTGAATGTGATATGGGATTCTTGCCAAGTCCAGACGGGAAAGCATGTGAAGGTAATTCTCCGTAAGCTTTAAACAGCACTCAGCAAATTCTGCCTCAACAATTTTCTGTCTGAAAAATGTTAGACTGGGTTGCAGTTGGTTGTATTGAGAACTGCGTGAAGATGGCCAATAGTTGCCTTTTTTTCACTTTACGCATTATGGGCCTCTTGGTGTTTATCTACCTGTGCTACATAGAATAGTTTTTTGGAGCTTATGACGTATTTATTGTGGGTCTTATTGGTGACCCAAGTGGCACTTTCAGCTGCTGTTTCATCTGGGTCAGTTTGTACCCAGTTCTTCATTTTATTCATAATAGCTAAACAGAAAAAATTACTTTGCTTTTGTGTATATGAAGCTGAAAAACACTGATTTGGTAGCTAATACATTTGAAATCCTCAGTTAATGTAACGCTGATGAGTTCGGTCAAAAAGAAGCGGCCGTATCATCTGACATAGTAATAACTCATAGTAACTGGTATGTGATGGAGTTCATAAGGACAATACTATAAATAGATTTTTTCCCCTGAGAAGTGTTCTGTGTATTTTTTTTACTGATCTACCAAGAGAAATAATCTGAGAGTGAATTTTTCTGTAAACTAAAACAATATTAGGTTTCGTAATGTTTCATGAAACAATTTACTTTCAAATCTTTTAACTAACTTTAAATAGCTTACATGTAGAGCCTGGCTCCTGTTGCTACAACAGACTTTCCTCGGTGTCTCAGATGTGTACACTGCAAGCAGTATTTTAAGGTCCTTTGTAAACAGACACTTTTAAATTGTATCAAATTGGTTGTTCTTCGCGCAGTGCATACGGCTTTCAGTAAATACTGAATCGGACGGAATGATTTGGACAAAAGGCATAAAAAGTGAACTCCACTTGCCAAACTTGAGATCTGTCAAATGCAGAAACCTGAAGATGAACGTCGTGTTCACCTTTGGGCACAAACCTTCCCTTTGCTGGTGCAGCTAACTGCTGATTCAGAGTCACCTTCAGTTTTTAAAGCCTATCTCTTGCCATGTTGAATTTTGCTACGTGTCAGTTTAGCCCACTAACAAGCTCAGATGGTTCCTGGCATAGCTTCCAGTGGAAAGAGCCTTTTGCCCCCAAAAAAGTTTATGGATTAGGTTCCTTAGGCTCCAAACATAAATCTTGCATGTTATTTTTTCTACTCTTACATAGTATGCAGGAGCAGTTGGCTTCCAAATCCATCTTTTCTGAACCTTTTTGCAGTTCTCTGTATCTTAAAAAGATAAAGAAACCTCCTATTTTTCCTATCAGATATTGATGAGTGCTCGCTCCCGAACATCTGCGTCTATGGTACTTGTCATAACCTCCCTGGACTTTTCCGATGCGAGTGTGAAGTGGGCTACGAGTTGGACAGAAGTGGTGGTAACTGCACAGGTAAAGATAATTTTGAAGAACATGCTTTTGAACTTTCGGTTGTGTTGCGATCAGCTCCTTAGGAGATTCTTTTAAAAGCCTGTACAAATCAGACTGGATATAAGCAAATATAGACTTCCCTACTGTATAACACAGGGTTCTGCTTCTCGCCTTTTCTACACTCCTCTTTCCTCTTCTTTGTCAACCTCGGATATTCCATTGGCTTAAGAGAGAAGGGGAAAACCAGAGCAGAGATAGTCCTTCTGTCTGTCCGCATCTCCCAGGTGGAGGGGTGCTGTGCTTTGTAGTTTCCATTCACAGTCCTGGATGTTGAGCTATGACCTTGCTGTGTATTTTTCCCATAAGTATTCTTTTAGTACTTTGTGTGAGTTTTATTTCATAGACACTTCCTCCTCCTCCATGAAACGCTGAATTCATCTCAGACTACTGTTCTTCTAAAATGTGTATACATTATTTAGAGCTTTCTGGAGATCCGTATCTCATAACTAATGGATTTGTGGTGGTCAGCCTGTGCTCGAGTATTTGCTTACCATGTGCTGTCTTTTCTTGCAGATGTTAATGAATGTGCAGATCCCACAACCTGCATTAGTGGCACGTGTATCAATACTGCTGGTAGTTACACCTGTGAGTGCCCTCCTGATTTTGAGCTGAATCCCACCCGAGTTGGATGCGTTGGTAAGGGACCGCTCCTCGTGCTCTGTACAAGTGAAGTTGCACAGGGGGGCTGCAAGACAACTGCTTAGGACTGAAGAGCATTGAGAGAAGTTTGGCTGGGTGCAGCTTCGTGACCAATGGAAATGCTCTTGTATTAAGCTCCAACTGCTTAGTAATCTTCTATTTTTTGGCTTTTCTTTGTTTAAGAGGGCAAATTCAAATGTATTTGAAGTTCCTAATGTTTAGTAGATACTTTCGTGCTTGTTAACCTCAAGGAGAGGAGAAAGCAAGGGGTTTCTGGATCTGGAAGGGTGTACAATTGCAGGTGAAAATATGAATCAAAGTGAGAAAAGGCCTGGCTAAACTGCCCTTGGTCATGCTGAATAAATTCCCTACTTTGTGACAAGTCCAACAAAGCCAAGGAACAGGGCATCAGTGTCCCTATCTAAGTGCAAAAAGCGGGGCCCTCCTGGACAACCCAAGTTACTTTCTTTGGCTGTCCTACAAGCAATGAGAGCCACCCAAAGGGATCCCTCACCCTGAGATGATGCGTTGTGTTTCTGCCTCTTACAAGATGTATTTGTTCTTATGTGCATTCTAAATAGACACACGATCTGGCAACTGTTACCTGGACATTAAAACGCGTGGAGATAACGGTGGCACCTTCTGCAGCAATGAGATTGGAGTGGGTGTTTCCAAGGCCTCCTGCTGCTGCTCCCTGGGCAAAGCCTGGGGAGTTCCCTGCGAGCATTGCCCGCTGGTCAACACAAGTGAGTCAGCTTTCCTGGGTTAAACACAGCGATCCGATGTGTTTGGATACCAGTGTAACCTTTTGTTGTGTGCATGCAGGGGACAGGTTTCCACTGGTCTTAACCAAAATCTTTACTGTCTTTCAAAAAGATTATTTCGTTGGAATGTGACTATCCCTTCTGAGCAAGTTTGCTCTGACACAAAAAACTACACTATGATGTGAAATAGCAGTTGATGTTACAGAGTAAAACTAATCTTTATATCTGGTTACTTTGTTACTTTTCATTTAAATTACATGTAATAATCTGATTAACTTTCAAAAATAATTGTCCTGCAAATGTTTCTACTATTTTACCTTCACAAATCTATTTTTGTTTTCAGCCGAATACAAGGTTCTTTGCCCTGGAGGGGAAGGATTCCGACCAAACCCTATAACAGTTATATTAGAAGGTAGCGTTTACATTTTACTATGTTTACATGTCTAAAATTATGAAACTCTTCTGTGAGTGCTGGTTTTTTATGGAAAAACATGAACTTTTGTGCTTTTGTTTGAACAGATATTGATGAATGTCAAGAGCTGCCTGGACTTTGCCAAGGAGGAAAGTGTATTAATACATTTGGTAGTTTCCAGTGTCAGTGTCCATCAGGGTACTACTTGAACGAAGAGACTCGTGTGTGCGACGGTACGTAGCCTTCACTTAACTAGACTTCTGCTTTTGTTCTTGGACAATGATGGTAGATCAACATGCAGAATTAATCCTTGAAAAGGAACATAACCAGACCAAGCAGTGTGAAACTTCAGAGCGGGAAATTGGAACAAGGTGAAGTTTTGCATTGAGAGAAAATTCCTTCTTGACTGTGTTGAAATATATGGAAATTTTTGGTTTTAATGAACAGATTTTGATCAAAAGCAGAAAACCCTATTATTTTTCTTTAGAATAAAATATAATTTATTAACCAGCTATAAAAAAATCATTGGTTGGTAATGGGAAATGAATAAACAATCAGATAGAGAGCAGACTTGCCCTGTGAGTCTGCTGGGCTGGTTGCGGGGTGTCCATCCCTTTTTGCCTCTACTTATTTTTGCTCCTGTTGATCTCAGTGTCCAACTGAAAACTTTGCTTGTACCACAAGACGTTTTCCTTCCCCTAGCACAGTCAGTAGTACGTATTCATCGTGTTACATGCAACTGTCGGGTTGTACTGGATATCAAACTTTAAGCAACCCATCAAGTCCTTACATTTTGCATTGCCCAGGCTGTATTCAACATTCCAACCTGTTAATAATGCTGATATAGCGCCTATGGTGTGCCAAACACTGCAGAAATACAAAATATTTAAGTCCTAAATTAAGGCTGAACTGAAGTGCTTCATCCATATTGTGCTTACGTAGCTCAATAAATAGTAAAGAGGAAATTTACCTCTCTATTTTTCCTTACTGGTGTGTCAAAGATACTTCAAAATGGTAAGGCTAGTGAAATACTTTTGAACTTTCAGGAACTGGGTGTTTTGGGGGCAGTGTTGTATTTGGGTTATGTTGCATTTTTTTAAACAAAGATGAAGGCCTCTTGATGAAGTAAACACAACATCTTGTGTTGGGAAACTTGCTCACTGTCCCCAGTCAAACAGACCCGAACCATCCAATCAGTCTGGTTCAGCATCCTATTGAGATGGGCACTCAACCGAGAACAGCTTTGGGAATCGAGAATGGATGAAATCCTCCAATAATACTTTTGTGTAACAGGTGTATAAACCAAATTGCTGTCTCTGAGCTGCCTAGACATACCAGACTTCCCATCTCTGCATCACAGCCGGTCTTTCTGTGGTCACCCGTGCCACCGCTTCCTTCTCTGTGTGGCCTTCACGACGACGTCGCTCAGAGCCCCTTCAGCTCCTCCGCCAGCACCTTCCTGCCTTAGGTGTTACTGAGACACTTTTGTTCTCAGAAGCACAATGAGAAAACTTCTGTGGCCACTCACTGCCTCCTTGTTCTCTTCTAGATGTGAATGAGTGTGATACACCTGGCATTTGTGGACCTGGCACGTGTTACAATACCGTTGGGAACTACACCTGCATCTGTCCTCCCGATTACATGCAAGTCAATGGAGGAAACAACTGCATGGGTATGGGTTATTGTGGGCTTGGTTGTGGGGTTTTTCTCTTTGTTTGGTGGGGTTTTTTTAATCTTTGTGCTTTGGGCCAAGGCTTTACTGAGCACAATTTCTCTGAGTTTAGTTATAAAGAACTAACTAAGTGAAAGATAAAACTTCCTTCAATACTTTTATTAACTAAAGGAAGACAGGTCACTTTTGCTACAGATCTTTCAGTACCCCATCAGAATTTCCCTTTTAATTTGATATTTTCTGTGTTCATCCCTTCCAAGTTCCACTTCAGCTTTAAAAGCTTCTGCATGTGAAACGCTACTAAAATTGCTCAGACGTCACGGAGTGAAGTCACAAGCTGTGTACAGTTCTTCGGGGGAACCATCAACAAGCACATGTTTTTCAGTGTTGGGCAAAAAGCCAATGTTAAATCCTTTGAGCCTGATCAGCCTTAGCGCGTGTTGGTTGCTCTTGAATATTTGTATTGCAAATACTTTTTCTTAGTTTTAGAGTAATCTTCTAGGGACAAGCTGTTCTGTAGTATTCTACAGTCCTGCATCATCTACTTGGGCTCTGAAAGGTACATATTTGAAGGAGGTATCTGCTAAACCCTTCAGGTGGTTGCTAATTCATTGGCCTGGGTTTTTCTTCATTTTCATAGATATGAGAAGAAGTCTGTGTTACAGAAATTACTATGCCGACAATCAAACCTGTGATGGCGAGCTGCTCTTTAATATGACCAAGAAAATGTGCTGCTGCTCCTACAACATCGGACGTGCGTGGAATAAGCCTTGTGAACAGTGTCCTATCCCAAGCACTGGTACGTTTCTGCAGTGCAGAGCTATTTGAAAGCCTTGGTAACATCATAATTGCCATTAGCAGATGTAAGACTGTTAGAGATGCTGTGTCTTTGCTGTTGTGTGTCTAAAATGCAGAGATTAGTTACTTTTTGGCGCGGAGGTGGTCAGCGCTAGTCACAGTGAAGGCAGATATGGGGTGGTTTGTGTTCGTGCTGCTGGACCATGCCTCCTTTGAGCCAGTTTCCCTCTCTGGGAGACTTCATGCTCTAGATTGGTTAGTATCTCTGTTTGAAAATGCTTGTTGATCTAGTGTTGAACACTGACCAAGGTTTTATTGCCATTGCTTCAACAAATGGGGTCTGTGCTGTGCCCCTGCCTACTGGTTGCCACAAAGGGCCTTTGTGGTAGCCATAGGTTTACAGAGGTACCTTGCTCTCCTCTGACAATGATCTGTGTCAAGCAGCCAAATGTACAACGTTGGAGTTTCTGGGCTAATTGTATGGGCATACAGGACTTCTCCGTGCTGAGTAAGACTCTGCAGAGTTGAGCGCAGGAAGTCGCAATCTGGTTCGAGGTCATTGCTTCAAGAACAAACTTCCTAGACACTTACTTGAATAACTTCCAGTTTACAGTTAAGGTTCCTAAAGTCAGATCTGGAATTACGTGCAAAAACTGTAACGCACAGAGATGAAAACATGCGAAGCAAA